>NC_081412.1:476306656-476931656 GCF_030272615.1 Cryptomeria japonica
ATTTATGATATAGTGAACCTTTGTGAGGCATGAGTTGATCAGCCTATGTGTGATAGAATATATTGAAGCAACTAAGTGTTGGAAAATAACTGGTAAGGAAGGTTTAACTGGCAAGGCTTAAGGTAATTAGTAAACGGTTACAAATTAGAATAGTCTATTAAACTGGTAGTGTTTGAACCATCAAGAGTTTCAAAGAAGATCTAGCAAGGTTGTAACTGACTTGTAGAGGATTCAAAAAATTAGAATAGAAGACCGGTAGAACAGAGAAACCATGAAACATAAAAGAAGTTTAACCAACATAGTGAATAGTTTCCAAGTGTTACAAAACTTATTTGTAACTAGGTGTTTATCATTATATTTATTTATATCTCATTATATTTCACTAAGTAGGTGCTTAAAATAGATTAGGGGTTGGTGCTCCTTGAGTTGGTACTTAGAATAAATTAGGGGCTCATGCTCCTTGAGTTGGTGCTCCTTTGGGTAGGTGCCCATAAATTGCTAGGGGTTGGTGTTCCTTGGGTTGGTGCCCTAAACATTGTAAAACTATTATTTCACTGTGAGACTGGATTGGAGCAGTAGATCTCCAGCAACATTTCTCACCGAGGTTTTTCCCACATTGGGTTTTCCTTGTTTATCCGGTATTATGTTATGTGCTCTTGTGTGTAATTTCTTGTTAGTGCTTTCATTATCCTACCAGCTGCACACATTGTTTGAAATTGTTTATAATCACTAATTCACCCCCCCCCCCTCTCAATGATATCTTATGTTCTACAACCTATTACTTTCCAAGATAGGGTTTCCCTATTAGAAAGCATGCATCAATTGGTTGAAATTGACAAATATTTGTTTAAAGGATATCAAAGGAAAGGATTAGCGATCCCATCATAAGTTGTGAGTGGTATGTATCATTTCTTGAATAGGAAGGCATATGAGATCCTTTACTCCATGTTGAACAAGTATAGGCTCCCTCGAGCTATATACAGGTTTTATGACTCTGAGTGTTTTATTTAGAGGCGTGGGAAGGAAAAAATACCATCGCATAAGTGGCATGATGAGGAATACATCATCAGGAATGATGAAGACTATAATGATGTCTTGAAAAGAAATGAAAGATGGTATAAAATTCAATATGAGGAGCATAAGAGGAAGAGGGAGGATAGTACATATTCTCCATCATGGTAGATACTAGCGGCTCCAGAAGTCAGAGTAAAGGATATCTTTGGAGTCTATCCATATGTTGATAGGATCCCCTTGCCTCATGAGAAGCCTAAATTGGAAGTTATGCCACCGACTCGGGTATTAGAGGAGGAGAAACTATAATCTCCTCAATTAGTTGGTTCTCCCATTTGTCCTGCATGTCCCCCACCAAGCCTTGGTGATCCCCCTTCAACCTCTACTGATATTCATGTGACATTAGGCCCCTCCCATTTAGAAATATTGATTACAAAGGCCACAATGAAAAGACCCATGAGTGCTCCATCCTCAAGTGGCCTTCCCTTTCAAATACCAAAAAGTCCAAGATTTGTCACTCCTCTACACATATTATCCCCAAGGAGAGAAATTTAATTTCAGTCTTATGAGAGTTTTGAGTTTCAAGGAGATGAGCCTTTGTCCCCTCAAAGATATGACGCAAGACTAGGTGTCACAATCCAAGACCCTCTTAAAGAATGGGCCCTTCATTCATTCAAACTCAAGGGTGATCTCAGTGATGATGTGAGGCTAAATGCATGTGACCAATTTATGAGTGATGATAAATTTGTAAACATCGGGGAATTTAGGAATTTTGTGATAATAAATTTGACCCATGAAATGGAAAGGAAGAGATAATTGATTTTGATAGTCTGGGAAAGGAAGAGATATTGAAGATGAAGGGTGAGATATTAAAGGTTGCAGATCAACAATTGGCAACCATGACTCATGAGGTGGGGAGGGATATTGTAAAGAGAAGTGGAGTCCTTCTTCTAGATGGATGGGACATCTCTTCTGAGATTGTTTTTGATGAATTAAGAAGAAGGTATGGCATTGATTTAGATACAATGGATCTAAAAGAAGGAGAGAAGGTTCATAATGGAGTGATTATTGACAATCACCTTGATCAACTAGTGATTTGGTGCCTTCATCAAGTCACAAGGAGACTGTGAATGATTTATAAAGTGGATCAGTTATTTGGAAGCTTACTTGTCAAGATTGTAGTTGATACTTCTATCACAAAGGCAACAAGAATAAATTTGAATGTGACGAAGTTTGCACATAAAGTGGTCATAAAGGTAGAGGAGGAGGTTCTCATTTTGAGAGGAAAGGTGACTACTCTATAGGAACAGTTATATGCAAGACCCACAACCCACATACAAACCTCTTGGCATAATTGAACATTCTTTTGATGAAGTGATGTGACTAAGAAGTCATCTAGCCCAATCCAAGCTAGACATAGCAAAATTGAATAATGAGGTGGTTGCGTTGAGAACTAATACTCCATAGGTAGAAACAAGAGTAAGGGTGGATATAATCAAAACATTGCTTGAATAAAATATTACTAAGATTTTGGATCATGTAGGTATGGCTTGGGATGAGCATAGAGAGTTGTTGAGTCTTTCTTAGGAACATTTGAAGTGGCAAAATTTCATGGCATTCTCACTATCTTATATGAGCAAGAGGATTGCAGTGTTAGAAATTTTACTAGTCGGACCCCTCCATGATCAGTCGTTTAGCATCATTGTGAACTTCAAGGCCAAATTTGAGGTGGTCAAGCATGTTTTCATTATTCATAGAATGTATACACAGAGAATTAGAGATGAACTTGAAGGTTTTCAATGCCTAGTAACCAGTCATATGCCTACATTGTTTGATAGAGAAAAGACTAGAGCAGAAGGTATAAAGGTTCTAAGATCAAAATCAGAGTGGAAGGTGGATCTCAAAATAATTCAAGGCCATATATTTCCTGATATTGTTGCGGATGATGCACAGCTCATGAAGAAATTAGGATCATACATGGATGCACACTCTCTCTTTTTCTTGAATGTGGTAGGCTTAAAATAATGTATTTCTAGAATTAATTGATGATCTTGAGTATCTTCTTGAAGATATTGATATTTATCCTTCAAATTAAATGCATATCTTTAAGAAGGATTTGTAAGCTTCTCATTGTCACTATTTATTAAATAGGTTTGCAAGGTTATCACACTTTTCAACATGATAAGGGGGCTCGAGCAAGGAAAAGGAGGATTCCAAATTACCTTAGATCATCTCTAACACCTATCATATGTGGATCCAAGAAAAGGAATGTATGTCTATGTGATCAAGAGATCGAAATTGTTGTTTTTCCTTTTCTTGTCAAGCAGTTACCTACATTTCTTAGTATTGTAAAAGGCTCGAAGCTTGTTGCATCCTCAATTTTTCTATAAGAGGGTAATCAAGGTCTTGTGTTTTCTCTTCTTCTTCTTCCTCAAGACAAAAATATAGATAATACAGTTTAATTGAGAGGGGCTATTGTATTTTTTTTCACCAAGGGTGAAACAATATGCAATTTAGTGTTCATACGTTCTATGGTGCAGTATTATGATTCTATGTCATGTCTTAATTGCAATAAATTATTGAAAATGATATGTACCTATGTTCTACAAAATATAAACATCTGGAAATCCAATTTTATGATTCCTATGTTTTTTCGTTTTCTTGTTATCTAGAGTCTTATATGAATCAATAAAATCATTGGTTTTTTGTTCATATCTCTTCATTGTGTTGATCAATTTGAGTGATTTTTAGCTTCTTCTAAACTAGGAGATTAAACTGTTAGGTCTTGGAGGCAACTAAGAGGGGGGTGGGGGATGAATCAATTGTCCAATAAATACAAACCAAAACTAACTTAACCAAACTTTAATGTCGGTAGATAGTTTAACAGTTAATTGCAGTACTGGTAAAGTTTAATGCATGAAAGAGAAAGACAAATAACATACACAACACATTACATAGTTATTTGTACATGGAAACCCTGTAAGGGGAAAAACAATGATGGGAAACCTTACCCACAATTAGATGATACTACTGTAGATAGTATGTGTGTACAATATGGAGTCTGCACATGCAGAAAGGCCAACTGCCTAGAGCTCACTGCTCAATCACAAAATGGGAGTCACACTAACTATAATTGGTTGGTTAAATCCAATGATAATGTACTTCTAAAAATACCATCTTCATATGCTGGATTCAGTACTAGTTAAGCTCTGATTTCCTTCTTCAAACCTTCCTCCAATCTTGAATGATGTCTGTGTGTATAGCTTTACTTATATTTGCATATACCTTATTACAATCCTTTTTCCAATCCTATGTTAATCTCATAAATGAGATCTTACATTTATACCATAGCCTAAGACCAAATGAGTAGGTTGGCTCACTAAAAGATATTACAATAAAATCAATTACAAATTATGCATGATGTCAACTCAATGCATTTACAATAATATTAAATCATCTTCATGATGTGTCATGTTGATCTGAAATAGATAAGCTTGTCGGTGCATATCCTAGACCTATTTGCGGGTAATAGCAAATATGCAAACCCGATTAGACCAATGAATAAATAACCAAAACCAAGTGTCCAAACAATGTCTTTGACATAACCAAGTAATCTCCAAGTCATTCCAAGTGTCGATGAACAATATAATCTATCAATGAACCAGATACCGGTGACTGTGCATAAGTCACTGATCATGTCGGTGAACATAACCAAAGATCTCCAAGTGTTGATAAGTGTTGACAAGTGTTGACATCAATGACAAAACCATATCAACATATCCAAAATACCAACATAAAATTCCTAATTTTATTAAAAGAGGCTCTATGTAGAGAGTAAGAATTGAGATACAACTGAGAAATTCATTTCATGCTATGATTGGTATTTGGTATCAATTATACAAGGCAAAAGATGGTGCAAAATATGCATATTTTATATTGTAATAATGGTTCATCTAGAATCTAGCCCAATGAATGAGGCACTCTTCATAATAATGTATTCCTAACTATGGGAAGGAGAAGGTTTTGTCAAAAAATACAATAATCATTTTGTGTTTGTTTATTTCCTGCATTGAATATATAAGATAATTAAGTTCTCATTGTGATCATAATTATGTAAGGGTGAAGGCCACATCTTATTAAGTTTAAATTTTACTAATTCACATAATAGTTTGAGAATACATATGTTGTAGTATCACACAAACTCAAAAAAATTCAAAGGTGTTACTGTAAGGGATACCCCCCTAGGTTTAACAGAGCTTGAAGTGTAGAGAGTATGACTAGTTCCTTATCCCTAGTCATTACTCTATTAGTTGGCACACTGATCCAAGACCTTAAAAATTAAAGTTGGCCTTTCATAGAGAATATTTGGAGAAATCAGTTGGAAACACCAATAGAAGGGATGCAAAATGAGTAAGAGACCACTAAGATAACCCAAGTGAGAAAGAGAGATGGAGGAAGGAGAGGGTTGAGAGAGAGATAGGTTGATGGAAAGAGAGGAAGAGAATATAGATAGAGATAGAGAGATCATGTGAGAGAGAGGGGGGAGGAAGGGAGAGTTTAAGAGATATATTTGAAGTGAGAGAGGGAGAAAGGATAGGGTTGAGGGAGAGAGAGAGAGAGAGAGAGAGGCAGAGGAAGGTAGGGATATCTCTCTCACAAGTCTCTCCCTCTCTTTTTCTCAACCCCTCTCTCTCTCTCACTTAGGCTCTCTTTCGGCCATCTTAATAGTATATCCCTCTCTTTAAATCAACCTCTCCCTTCTTCCCTCCATCTCTCTCTCTCAAGTCTCTCTTTCCATCACCTCTCTCTCTCTCTCTCTCTCTCTCTCTCTCTCTCTCAACCCCTACCTTCATCCCCCTCTCTCTCTTACTTAGGCTCTCTCTTTGGTATCTCCCTCTCTTTTCATAAACCAATCTTCATTTCTCTCTCTCTCACACTCTTTTCATCAACCCCTACCTCACTCCCTCCATCTCTCACTTGGGGTCTCTCTTTGCCTCAACCCCTCCCTTCCTCTCTCTCTCTTTCTCTCTATTATCTCTCCCTCTCTTTCCATCCCTTCCTCCTTCTCTCCCTGATATATCCCTTTCTCTTCTCTCTTTGGTATTTTCCTTTCTTTCCATGAATTGCTACCTTCCTCCCTCCATCTCTCTCACTTTCTCTCTTTGGTCTCTATCTATATCCCCCTGGTATTTTACTTTCTTCCCATCAACCACATAGAGAGAGAGAGAGAAGTGAAGAGAGGGAGGAAGGGAGAGATTGAGAAAGAGAGAGAGGAGGAATGTGTGGGTTGATGGAAAGACTACAGGGAGAGAAATCCCAAGTGCAAGAGATGGAGGGAGAGAAAGAGACGTAGATAAATGAGAGAGGGAGAGGTAGGGGTTGAGGAAGAAAGAGAGGGAGAATAAGGGGAAAGAGATGGAAATACTAGAGAGAAAATGTTGATATGAGCATGTTGATTACTAAAATTTGACTATTTGAAATTTATACGAATAATCTAAAAACTACAATTTGCATTATAATTCCTAGAGATCTAAAACCACTCTCAAAACTCAAAATATTGCCAGTATAAGAATGGAAAAAGACATTAAAATGTGACTTATACGTAAATATTATATTTTATTTATATATTTAAAGAGAGAGAGAGAGAGAGTGAGAGTGAAAGAGAAAGACAATTTGGGTTTTTCAAAATAAAAATGCACTTGTCAAAATGCAATTCCATTTAGTGCATGCCAAATCTGGTGCTCACCTTATTTGATGTATGCCAAATAGATTTGGTATGAAAAAACCTTAGGTTTGACACGCCAAGTCTATTTGGTGCACACCAAATAGGGTATGCACCTTATTCGGTGTATGCCAAAGGACCTGATGGGGGCCAAAAACATTTTTGGTACCTTTTTGGCCCCCCATCTTGGTGCACTCACCCACATATATAATCAATAATACATATCTATGTGTATGCATTCTAGGACTCAATATAGTTATAATAATAGTTATAATATGATAAGTCATCATCATAGATCAGATGTAATCGCACATGCCATCATTGCAATAATGCATAAAGGTGACTTAATACACTTGACTAGACTCTTATTCATGTCACATTCTATACCTTATATTCAACTGCAATAATGAAATAAAAACTTCTAGTTCTCTCTGAAATAATAAAATAAAACATTCTTTTAGCAAACAACAATTCCTACATCATGATAATAATCATGACTTCTTTCTCTTATAGTTAAGGATGAAGTTAAGCTTCTTTCTTTACTAAATATCTTATAATGGATTCCTGTTTCTTACATAATTTTCAAGATTAAATTTTTAGATAGTCTATAAATGGACCATATAAAGGTCTACATTAAGATATAAAGGATAAACCTAAATCATGCCAAATTGCAACCAGTACTATAATTTTTAATTATACGTTCCTTCTAAATAACACAATGAATCCATTTTCCAATTATTATTTCCAATAAGACTTATTGTAGAAAAATTGACCCTATGAGATAATCTTTTAATCTTGCACACTAGTACTACTCTCACATTCTAATAGATCTTTAAGAAATGACATTGCATGGTCTCAACTCTATAATTTTCAAATATTAAAGAGATAAGAAAAGTTCTTCTATATATCTATTACCTAGCTATTTCAAAACTTATATATTATAAGATGTTCCCATTAGAAACTTTTGAAGTGTCTTATAATATTAACAAGGGGTTGTGGCAATTTTGGCTCCAAAAATGCCTTGACTACATTATCGTACACTAAAAATAACCTTTTTATTATTCACAAGGGGGACAATGGCCGCAGTGCTTCAATTGAGCCCCGCAACCATTCTGAGCCTATTCTGCAATTTTTTTGTTCGCATAACATAAAAGTTTTGCATCATACGACATCATGGTTTTGGAGCCAGTTTAGTCACATCCTTAACAAAGAAGGTTTATTTATAGTTTAATATTCATCATTAAAGATACCTTACCTATGTTTATTTAAAAATCCAACTCAATGGAAAACAACATTGGTAAGAACAATATAAATATTATGAATTAACATAGTTAATTCTTACTAACACTCCAATTGTAAAAATGTGAACAACTTGCTTGGCATTAAGGTATTATCTTTATCAGACTTATATAGGATCGATTTGATAGTTTTAAGGTATTATTTTTCAATGGTACTAAATGCATCAATTATTTGATTCGAGTTGTCATGCACACGTTGATTATTCAATATGTATAAGGTAACACATATAGGATTTTTGTTAAGTTCAGGTCATAACATTAAGGCTATAGTCTTGTTTGCAAGTGAATTTCAACCTCTGCAAGGTATTACAGTAGTCAACTATGTATATTTTAGGATTAGTCTATTCTTATTTACTTGAGTTGTGTTTAATGCTTTCCAAATCTTAATGCTAACTTAAACTCACTAAATCATACATATCTATAGACATATCAAGCAAATTGAGAAGGATCTAAACTTGAGAAATTCAGCAGATTTGATCTTCAACCCTAGATTCTATTGTTCCTTGAGAGGAATTATAGATATGGTTTTCTCATTACAATTCCTCCATGCGATGAGAATGAAAAATGTACAAAATAGGTATGGGTGTCTATGATATCATTGAAATGTAATTAATGAATGCAAAGGAAGTGTATGCATGCAGAAAAAGAACTATATAAGCACATAGGGTGTAAAATAGAAATCCCCAAAATAGATCTGAAATGGAGAGTCTTATTCAAAACTACCTTATGGATGAATGTCTTATAAATTTGAGATCATTTATAAATACGGAAAAATGCTAAATAATGCATAAAGGCTTTTCTAATCCCAATTGAATTTTTGTAGAAGATTGAAAGGAAAGTCCATCATTCTAAATCAATAATGCGCATATCATAGTCCATAATAAAAAAGAACCAAAGGATTGTTCAATAGGGTAATTCTTAGAATTACCTTGACGACCTCTTCTCTGATTGCATCTTGGAAAATAACTCTCAACCCTCCTATTAAGATCTTCTCCTCCATTTATTTTCTAGTTTGGGCTTCATATAGTATTTGCATGAGACCCATAATTGTTCCCTTACACATGATTAGATCGTTATCTCCTTGAAACCATGGAGCAAACAAAATATTGAAAATAGACCTAAATACTAAGCATGCCAATAAAATAAAATAAATCACCATGCTGAAAAGCTAAGGTGTGAAAGGAAATTCCCCCTAAACAATATATAATATCAGTTACTTGTCTATGAAAGACTTGGCAAGCACATATGCCTTTTATTATTCCTCTAATAATAATTGATATGGACGTTTTGTAGTTGTTTATCACCATTTGGCCTACGCATCATAGTAGTGGGAGAATATGGTTATTAAAAATAGCATCTATCATTACTAATTTGGCAAGTTATAGTGGTTGTCTATAATCAAGATAGTGTAAAATAGTTATTAAAATTCAAATGATGTGTGGGTAAGTGAACGAAGATGGGGATCAAAAGGGGGTTTTAAGATGACACATTTTTTTTTTGAAATCAGCAAAGTTTAAACTTTGACGAGAATTTAAAGATAGGTACAATCAAAATTTGAAGATGCAATAAGAACAAAAGTTGAAGTGCTCTGAATCTACTTTTTTAATCTACTAACTTTTTTTTGAAAATGGTGGAGATTAAGAGTTTCAAAAAGGGGCACCATATTTATTGGTTCTATTTTTCATAAAAAAAATAACACAACACCAAATGTGGTGCCCCTAACTTTTTTTTAGAATTTAAAAAATCGCTCTGGTGAGAAAGTAGCTAGCACATTGAAGTTTATGCTAGATTTTTCAACTTAGTTTTTGATAATATTTGAATTTTTAAATTTTTTTGAAGTGGACACATCCTAAAAAATAAAAATTTGAGTATGCTTCCCTCACAAATTTGTTAAAACTAATCAAAAATCAATTTTTCTTTAAAAAAAATAAAAATCTATAGAATGGACTCTAGTTTCTAAAAAAGTAATTTGTTTCAAAATCTGATAAATGAGTAAAAATCTATGCCCAAAATACGATGTTGATTTTTGACAAAAAAATGGACACTAACAAAAGAAATTAGAGATGAATACCTTAACATTAAAAAAAATTGGAAAGAATCATATGGCTGGATAGCTAAGAGAGAGCTTGATGATTGTATGGTGTTTTTTTTTCATTGAAACACATGCAAACCTAATGGAGAGAATGATCAAAAAAGCTAGAATTTTTTTAAAGTTTGCTAGAAAACATGTGTGAGGCCTAAGAAGGGTGTCCAAGCCTTTGGGTTCGATGTCAAAGATAAACCCAAGGCTAAGGCTTGGGTTTTTCTAAGGTAGTTACCTTGGAGAACAAAAAAATTTTAAAATGCAAATTTTGTGTTTGGCGTGCACCTTAATTGGCGCACCCCAGTTAAGGTACCCATCAAATGTACATTCCATTAGAGGTTTTAATCCCTCTCTCTCTAGTTATATTTTATGTATATATTGGCAGGATGTTTCAGAGTGGTTTTAGATCTATAGGACTTATAATGTAGATTCTAGTTTTTAGAGTATTCATATAAAATTTAGGCAGTCAAATTTTAGTAATCAACATGCTTATATCAGCATTATCTCTCTGGTGTCTTCCCTACATTCCTCCTCTCTCTCTTCCTCAACCCCTACCTCTCTCTCTTTCTATTCTCTTACTCTCTTTTCAACCCTTCCTCTCACTCGAGATCTCTCTATCTCTCACTCTCTCTTTCTTTATTTCCCTCCCCTATCTCTCTATCTTGGGCACTCTATCTATCTCTCAAGTCTCTCTCTTGCACTTGGGCTCTCTCTCTAGTCTCTCCCTCAACCCCACCTCTCTCTCTCTCTCAACCCCTTTCTGTCTCCCTCTCTCAAGTATCTCTCCCTCTCTTTCCCCCAAAGAATCTACCTCTCTTTTCCCCCCTCTCTCAAGTATCTCTCCCCATCTTTCCCTCTTTCAAGTATCTCTCTCTCTCTCTCTCTCTCTCTCTCTCTCTCTCTCTCTCTCTCTCTCTCTCCCCTTTAACTCTCTCTGGACCTCTCTCCCTCCCCCTACCTTTCTCTTTCTCTCTCAAGTCTCTTTCTATATCTTCCCTCTCCCTCTCTTTCCCATCTCCCTCAACCACTCTCTCTTTGTTCTACCCCTCCCTCCCATTATTTTCCTTTATACATTCCCCTTCTCTCTCTTAGGTATATCTCTCTCTCTCTCTTCCCCCCTAGTTGTCTACCTCTCTTTTCCTCCCTCTCGAGTATCTCTCCCTCTCTTTCCCTCTTTTAGTTAAGCTCTCTCTTTCTCTCCCTCTCTCAAGTATCTCTCACTCTCTCTCTCCCCTCTCTCAAGTGTCTCTCTCTCATTCTCTCCCTCTCCCTCCCCTCTCTTTCTCTCTCAACTATCTCTTTCTTTCCCTCTAACTCTCTGTCTCACTCCCTTTCTCTTTCTCTCAAGTCTCTCTCCCTCTCTCTCTCTCAATTATCTTTCTCCCTCTCACCCTTTATCTCTTTATCTCTCTCTCCCCCTCTCTCAAATGTCTCTCTCACCCATTCCCTCCCTCTCTCACCCCCTCCCTTTCTCTTTTTCTCTCAAGTCTATCTCTCTTTCCATCTAACTCTCTTTCATCTCTCCCTCCCATTCCCTTTCTCTTTCTCTCTCAATTCTCTCTCTCTCTTTTCCTATAACTCTCCTTCCCTTTCTCTTTCTCTCATGTCTCTCTCTCTTTCCCTCTAACTCAATTTCCCTCTCTCTTTCTCTCCCATTATTTCTCTCTTGTCTCTCTCCCTCTCACACTCTATCTCTTTATATCTCTCTCCTCCTCTCTTAGGTGTCTTTCCCTCTCATTATTTCCCTCTCTCCCTCCCCCCTTCTCTCTCTCTGGTCTCTTACTCTCTTTCCATCCCTTCCTTCCTCTCACTCAAGCTCTCTCCTTCTCTATTTCCCTTCTCCATCTCTCTATCTCTCACTACTTTATTTTGTGATGCAAAGTTCTTTAGCAGTAGTGTGGTAAACCCCACACACTCTCTCACCTTTCACTCTCACAATCTCAAGCCTATGAAGGCCTCAACTCACACCAAAACCAAAACTTTAACTTTATCCCTCACAAGCGTTGGCAAACACCTTCACTATGCCCTTAGGGTCTCACAAGACCTTCCACAACCTTCTTATCCTTGATGGAAACAAGGTTCCACAGGTTCAACCAGTAATAGACTTCACCTACCAACAATAGAGTTCACCTACCAACACCAGCAGATACAACAAAGTTCATTCACACCAGCATCCAGTTTACACCAGCAAAAGATTATACTACTAAATTATATTTTAGTTTCAAATACCCTTTTGGAACTTCTCTCATAATCCAAAGAACTAGATCTCCAACTTGCTTCAACACTCCTAGACATCTATTTGGTTCACAGACCTAGTTGATTAGATTAGGCCTGGGTTACAAAGGAAGTGTATAGGAATGGGACCACAAGGAAGATCCAATACTTCAAAGGGATTGTCTAATGTTTGAATGTAACAATTTAATTATCTAACTACTTCTAATGTCTAGTGTCATGCAATCCACCAATTCTTGATTGTACTAGTCTAAACCCTTACAAAGTTTAGGCTAGGGCTTGGTGGTAAAAATACCAATCCAACTCCCCAGATCTCACCCCTTTGGAATATCATAATACATCCCCCTAAATCACATGCTACCAAATTTTGTTGAGATCCAATGACTATATTTCAAGTTAGGGCCTCATCTTTACGACACCCTAGGGAAATTAACAGTTTTTGGACTTGCAGAAGCAAATTATTAATATCTTCCTCCAAACACCACTTCAAGGGGTTAGACCAAATTCATATGAAATATTATTCAATTTTCTACTATACCAAGCCAAATTTTTACAAAATCATTCAACGTTTTGTACGGGCAATATGGAAAAATAACAAAATTCAGGCAAAATCAGATTTGTTTCATTTCATACTCTCCACCAAACTTCTCCAAATCATTTTGTACCTTCAACCAACCTTTCTCATCGGTTGTACAAGAACAAATAGGATCCTCTCAGTGACTCCAACCAACTTGAAATGGTTGTGACCATTGGAAAGAGGTTACATTCCAACCGACAACTTTTCAAAAGTTCCTTTGACAACAATAACAACTTTTGCAACTTTGAATTTCTAAGCACCTAAACCTTACCAAACATATCTAAGGACATCATTAACCTTTAAAACACCTAAAACAACATTCTAGGATCATAAACACAAAATTTCATGATTCAAGCCCAAATGGCCTAATAGACCTCTAGGCTTATATGTGCACTTGAGAGTTTATTGACCACACAAAGGCATTTTATTACATCTACGGTGATCCTTGAGATCTAACCCATTATGGGAACACAACTAAACACAAAACAAACACTAGACACCCCTAATGGCATGAAAACACCATGAAAAGAAGAGGTGCCCTGCACCATTTGGCACCAATTTCTGACGAATTTTTGTTGAAACTTCGACAAACTATTGTCGGATTACTAATGAAATGCCAAAAAAAATTGTCACTTTTCCAACACACTCTAATTCATCGTAACCCTGACAAAGAGCCGTTGGAAAAAGCAACCGGTTTACATCAGAAAAGTGACAGAAACTTCTTCCATCTTGTGACAAAAAAAAACCACAAAGATTGCAAAATGTCTCTAGTCGAACATCAAAAAAGTGCCAAAAGTCAATCACAATTTCGATGATTTAGAGCATATATTACGACGTAAACATTGTCACACATGCAACAACTTCGTCAGACTTTTTTTAGTATATTGTCATAATTATGATGATATTGAGCATGTCATTGTGACAAAAATGTCATCATGCATATAGCACACTTGTTGAAATTTTGTGGTTGTTCCTCGCAATTTCAACGATGTGTAGCAAGCCTTTACGATGAAAATTTTGCCGTGCATACAACAACTTTTTCAAATGATTTAAGGGGTTCGTCGATATGTGTTCATCGAAATTACGATGAAAAATGTTTTGTTTATATATATTGTAGCATCGTAAATTGTACGCACTTGCTACGGTGGTACAATTTCACACCTAGTTTAGCACCCGCCTTGGCGCATTTTGCATTTTGCATCGCATTTCCCCTTTAGCACTTAATTAATTAAATTAATTAGGTCTAAGGTTCTATTTTATCATCTCCCATATCATAAAGTTGGGCCCTTTTCATTAAAGTGTGCCCCTTTCATTTTATTCTTCCAATGCATCATTTAATCGAAAACCCTAATTAGGTCCTATTTTGAACTTGGGGGCTTGATTTCGGGGGTCAAAACATCTCGAAATCAGCTGTAACTTTGGGATTCGCTCTAAAATCATCATATCCGATGGCCCTGAAAATTTGGTGAAAAGTTGTCGGGACCATGGCGCCCAGCGTGCACATGGTCCCGGACATTTTTCCCGAAATTTTAGGAGCACGATCCAATCATAAAATAAAGCTTAACCCCAAGAAATTGGCAGGATATTCAATCTCTAGGTCGGCCTAAAGTTGGAATTTAGACCTAGGGTTTCATATATAAGAGCTCTCTTTCTTCATTTGAAGGGAGGGGATTTTTGGCTTTGAGGGACCTTCTATGCAGCGAAAGAGTAGATCTTTGAAGACTTCAACAACATTCAACATCCTTCTATCAAGCATTTATCAATTTCATTCATCCATTTAGGGCTTGGAAGACATTGAAGAACAATAAGAGATTACCGACTGAAGATTGGCTTGTACTCCTCCCTGGAGGGTTGGGTATGATTTCATGTTGTTTTCATGTCTTTGCATAAGCTTCAATATATCCTTTATTCATGCTTTAGATTACTTTGCATCTTGATTTAGAAAATTTACATTATCATTTACAAGCAATTAGGGTTTACTTTCTAGGTGGCTCTAGTTTGCTTTCTTGCATTTAAGGACCTTGCACACACACTAGGTCTGCACACACAATACATTTTACAATACAACTTGGCTATTCGTGGAGGTGGAAATCATCGAAGCGGGGGTTTGACTAAGGCAAAACCCTATATAGCCGCCCAAACACCTTTTCAGATATAAGTGCAGGTTTCAGGACTCGGACGACGCCGCAAGTTACAGATCTGGAAGAAGCAGACGGAGACCAAACAACACACCAAATCTCAGAGCAAAAGACCAGGACAGGGGCATGGGGCACCCTGGTCCTACCAAGATAGGGGCGCTGGGTGCCCTGGTCCCTGGGACAGGGGCGCTGGGTGCCCTGGTCCTCCTGACAGACATCATTTTCAGCATTTTTGACAGCTTTTCCAGAGTGCAAAACAGCAGTTTCCGGAGCAGTTTCAGGGGCAGAATCAGGACAGTGGCACCCGCGCCCCCGTCCTAAACATTTTCAGTCAGATTTTAACTCCGGGTACGCATTTGCATTCTTTTCTTGTCCTTGTGTTTACAGCTTTCCATCATTTAAGTTCAATTCTGTAATCTTGTTATTAGTTCATACTTGCACTTTGGGGTTAGGGATTGAACTTGCATCATTTCATCTTTCAATTACAACAAAGGAATAGAAATCCTAATAGGTAGCCCGTGGCTCTCTCTTCCACAAGAAGAAGTAGCCAATTGTGTGATACCTCTAGGCTCTTTCATATTCCACAAGTGTGTGGTTGAATGTGAGATTAGGGCATGTTTGCTTAGTGTCACTTTTTCTCCCACACATTTTGGTGAACCCGACATGAATCTATCATTGCTTCCTCTTGCATTGCATTTGTTAGATCTAGATCTAGATTTAGTGTGTTTTCATTTCATTTTCATTAAAAAGAAAAAAAAAAAAAAAGTGCGTTTCTTTGCATTGTGTGTTTAAATTTTATGCAAGTTCAAAATGTCAGATTTTTATTTGCAAGATGTTCATATTTGTGATGATTATGAGTTAGATGAAGATTTAGATGAATTTTTGAAACCTAAATATACCAAACCTTCATTTTACCAAAAACTCATAAACATTGTTACTATGCCATTTCGTTGTGATGAGAAAGATAAGTCGAATGATTCCTCTCAAGGGTACATTCCTATCAGCTCTTCCACTAAATCTAGTAACATGGTTGTTTTCAATGATCCCCTCTATGAAGAGATATCTCCTTTTGAATCAAAAGATAAACCTTTTAATAGATATGATCATGCTTTGTTGGATGATGCCCTTGATGCCTTTGTGTCTCCTAAAAAACACTCCCTTCATGAGGATCCTTTTGTGCAAGAAGATGACATTATCCCTACATTTCCTAGTGATGGTCTTTCCTTTTCCAACAAAATTCCCACTAGAGATGATGAATTAATGATAAATGCTTACCCTTCTCCTAAAGTTGGTCTTACCCATAAGCATCCCTTAGAGAAAGAAGATGAAATAATAAGCAATTTCATTAATTCTCTCTCCCCTAAAGATCATATTGAACATATTTTGAGGAAAGAGGATGAGTTTAACACATCTACTAATGCTCTCCCTCCTAAGGATGAGGAATTAATAAACAATGTTATCTCCTCTCCCGAAATTGACAATACTTCAAATATTCCTTTCAACAACCTCACTATTTGGGATGAACCATTAGAAGAAGGTATAGATTATTCTCTACCCCTAGCCAAAGGGGATGAAATCAAGATTGGAAACTCCCTTGATAGTTTCTCCCCTTCCTTGAATCTCAATTATTCTCCCTCTAAAAATAAAGCATCTCCCTCTCCTCAACTTGGTTCTACTCATAAGGAAACCCTAGTTCAAAGCAAGATGGTTAACATTTCTTTCAAAGATCTCCCTCTCAAAAGTGAGACTTTAGAGAGTAGTGTTGATCCTTCTCCTAGAGAGTTTATTCCCCATGTAGACCCTGTGATGATAAAGGATGATATGACCTTTCCTAGTATTACTCTTCCTACTAGAACATCAATGCCTATCCCTTGTCTCTCTCCTAAAATTGATTTGATCTGTGATAAGATTTTAGTGCAAGAGAAGACTATCAATAATTCTTCCAACACTTTTGTTCATTCCTCTAAACCATCCTCAATCAATTTGATACATGTGAATGAGACACCTAACAAACCTCTCTTCACTGTCCAAGGTGCTTCTCCTTCTCAAAATTCTCAACCTTTAAATAAGCCAATCTTAGTAGTTCAAGGTGATTATGCTAATGATTCTTTTTGCACGCCTAAGAAACCTATTATTCTTGTGCAAGGAGGTTATTCTACTAAGAGCCCTTATGAGTATGCTAAGCAACTGACTAGAGAGAGTTATCATGCGGTTGCCCATACCTATAACACAAGAAACAATACGCAACCTAATCCTCCTCCAGTTATCCCCACTTCGCTTCCTCCTTCCCAACCTATTCTTCCTCAAGCTCCTAGTATTTCACAAATGCTTAGTAAGGACTATGATCTCATAGAACAACTTAAAACTACCCCTGCTAAGATATCCCTTTGGGATTTGATCCAAACTTCTTCTGCTCATCATGGAATGTTACAAGATGCCTTGAAAGATTTGAATGTTCCTCCACCTAATACATCCAGTAATATAGTGTCTTTGGTTAACTCTGTGATGAATCCTAAAGCTCAAATTGTGTTTACCCAAGATGAGTTGCCTACTAGTGAAATTCAACATCAATATGATCCCTTGATGATTGTGGTTATCATAAATGACACTGCTATAAGACGAACACTGGTAGATAATGGCTCTGGCCTTAATGTGTGTAGCATTAATCTATTGCATAAAATGAATGTGGATACATCTCTCATTGAGCCTGACTCTCATCCCATTCGAGGCTTTGACAATGTGGCTAAGACTTCATTAGGTATTATCACCTTACCCATCACAGTAGGACCTGTTACTTTGCCTACTCCTATCCATGTTATGTTGGGAAATCTAACATACAACTTTTTATTAGGGAGACCTTGGATTCACAGTATGCAAGCTGTCCCCTCTACATTGCATAGACAAGTTAAATTTATTTATAACAATAAGCCATATACCTTGATAGGTGATACTAATCTTCAGGCTTGTTTGCAAACATCTACTTCCAAAGGGAGTTCTTCTAAATCTTCCTCTTCTAATGATGACTCTTTAAACAAAATACCTATGGATGAATCATCACCCTCTGATAATCAAAATTCTTTGGATGAGTCTAAAGCTCCTGAAGAAGATCCTTCTCGACTTGAGTCTACACATGAAAAGGCTTTTGATCCTGAGAAGGTTCTCGCAGAAGACGATTGGGGATCTCTTGATTTTAATCCCACCTTTGTAGGTGAGTATAGGGTTCCTCCTAGAGCGCTTAAAGTTAAAGAAAAGGAAGAAACTAAAAATCAATCAGTCTTACTTGAACCTATGAGCAATAATTTTGTGGCCGCTTCTCAAACTTCTTCTCCTCACACTTCTAATTCTGAAGAGTTTGATTCTTTGTCTTATGAAAAACCACCTTCTCTTCCTGAAATGTCTGATCGTTATGGTCGTGGTTTTCGCATTTTTGCTAAGCATGGGTATCATGGAAATGGTTGTGGCACTCATGAACAAGGGATGAAGGTTCCTCTAGAGACTAATTTTCACAATTATGCCTTTGGACTTGGCTATAATCCCTGCAAATGCACTAAAGCATCTAAAAGACCATCTCTCTATGTGAATGCTATATTTAGTAGTGATGATGATCCCACTTCAACTAAATCGTCTTCTACTTCTATCAACTCTCATTCCCCTCATAAGGAAATCTTGGCAATGAAGAAATCTCTTTATGAATCCCCTCAAATTTCTAAATCCACTTATGAATCTTTATCTCCTATTCATCATAAAGTCCTTTCCTCTAGGGATAAGGCTCTAATAAATTACACTCATCCCTCTTCTAAGATTTCTTGTGACTTTTCGTCTTCAATTTTTATCATTTTATACATGTTTTTGATCTCACTTATAGTTGAGCATTTAGCATGTCATATTCAAATACCTCATTCAATCGATCATGTCTTTAAATAACATTAATGGCTATTATGTTGCTCATCATTATGTGACATTGGTAGCTCATATACTGGGGGCTCATTGTCATTCATGATGGTACAATTTCAAGTGCAATCATATTTTTGAAGCAACATAATAGCCTAATTTTCTTCTTCCTATGGGGACAAGAGTGATTTCATACATCTCTTCTTTTTATGGTTAAAATTTCCCTTTGGGGTAATAGTGTGGAAATATTGATCATCTTTTCTTTAGAATCCTCTTTTCCTAGATATGGGAGAAGATGTGTATTCTCTTTCCTATCCTACCCACTTCTTGTGAGGAGCATTTTACATACACTAATGTCTTGCTTGCATGAACTCATGTGAGTATGTAGTACATTTTGCTTATGTCTAAATCTCTCCCTAGAAGATTGTGTAAGTCCTTCTCATTGTCCTTATCCTTGGGAGGCAATGATCTTTCCTTATTTTCATCTAAGGATCCACTTTTTCCTATTTCGTGGATGATGTGAACTTTATTACTTGATGTTATTCCTTGTACGCATTTGTTGTTGTTTGTTCAAGGATTCTCTCTTACAAGAGGTGTAAGTCCTTGACTACAACCTATTTTGCACTTGGTAAAATACATCCATAATGAATTCACTCTCCTAATTGGGTTAAAAAGAGCGTCATCCTTCATTAAGAATCACTTTCACCTTGCAAAAGAAGGAAGTATTGCATTCTTATTCTCTTCTTTGTCTTATTCTAGAAGATGTTATATTTGTCTAAGACAATTTCTCTCAGAGATAGGTGTCTTTTGTACAAAGATCTCTTCTCCTCTAAGGATCTCCTTTACACATACTACAAGATATCCCTTCTCAACTATCTTATCCTTGCTTAAAGAGTGAAAAACTCTCTTTCTTGGATCTATGACATTGTTGCATTTTTGGGGTATCTTCTTTTGTGATGAAGGTAGGTATCCTTGTTCTAATTTTCTTATGACATAAACATTACACTTTTTGAGCAATGCATTATTCTCGGAACCAGAGCACAGACTCTTAGAGTGAGATGTCTCTATTTTTCTTTTTATGCAAGGTGATTATTCTCGGAACCAGAGCACAGACTCTTAGAGTGAGATGTCACGCTTTTGTACTATACATATACGGGTTGTAGCATACTCAGGCATAGACTCCTATGAGGTGCTTCTAACATCCCTTACACACACATGCACGAGGTTGAGTGGAACTAGCGGCATAAGGCTAGACTTTCTCACTCTCCTCCCTTACATGGATCACCTAAACAGACTCTAGGGGCTAGTTTTCCATGTCCTTTTTCCATGGATCACCTAGACAAGATCTAGGGGCAAGAAGTCCATGTTTTCTCTCTCACTATTCTTCTCATGGATCACCAATGTGTGTATTCATGCTTTTTTCCTTTCTTTTCTTCTCTTTGCATTTTGTTTCCATTTACATCCTTCATCTTGCGTTAGAGAACTCTCAAATCCTCACACTCTTTGTTGCGTTGGAATTGAGATTTAGTCCTCTTTCTTACCAAATGATTCTCCATTAAGTTTTTGATCTCATATCAAATCTTCTTGTGAGCACTTGTCATCAATATTCTTTAACAATTCGAAGTGGTAAACATGATACCCTGTTTCAACTCACTAAAATTAGCAAGCCGAAATAGGGGGGGGGCATATAGCTACCCTCAAATTTTCATCACCTTCCTTAGTAAGCATTAGGTGATTTTGTGATCTAACGTGTGTTTTGTAGGGTGTGGTTCCTAACTATGTACTGCAGATACCGCTGGGGGCTTCGTTCGACAGACTTATGGATATATCCTTTTTCAAATAATGTTTACTTTTCTGTACTTTAGCTTGCATATGCACTTAGTGTTCATATGACCGCTAAAGTGGGGGCTAAATGTAGCGTTGTAAATTGTACGCACTTGCTACGGTGGTACAATTTCACACCTAGTTTAGCACCCGCCTTGGCGCATTTTGCATGTTGCATCGCATTTCCCCTTTAGCACTTAATTAATTAAATTAATTAGGTCTAAGGTTCTATTTTATCATCTCCCATATCATAAAGTTGGGCCCTTTTCATTAAAGTGTGCCCCTTTCATTTTATTCTTCCAATGCATCATTTAATCGAAAACCCTAATTAGGTCCTATTTTGAACTTGGGGGCTTGATTTCAGGGGTCAAAACATCTCGAAATCAGCTGTAACTTTGGGATTCGCTCTAAAATCATCATATCCGATGGCCCTAAAAATTTGGTGAAAAGTTGTCGGGACCATGGCGCCCGGCGTGCACATGGTCCCGGACATTTTTCCCGAAATTTTAGGAGCACGATCCAATCATAAAATAAAGCTTAACCCCAAGAAATTGGCAGGATATTCAATCTCTAGGTCGGCCTAAAGTTGGAATTAAGACCTAGGGTTTCATATATAAGAGCTCTCTTTCTTCATTTGAAGGGAGGGGATTTTTGGCTTTGAGGGACCTTCTATGCAGCGAAAGAGCAGATCTTTGAAAACTTCAACAACATTCAACATCCTTCTATCAAGCATTTATCAATTTCATTCATCCATTTAGGGCTTGGAAGACATTGAAGAACAATAAGAGATTACCGACTGGAGATTGGCTTGTACTCCTCCCTAGAGGGTTGGGTATGATTTCATGTTGTTTTCATGTCTTTGCATAAGCTTCAATATATCCTTTATTCATGCTTTAGATTACTTTTCATCTTGATTTAGAGCATTTACATTATCATTTACAAGCAATTAGGGTTTACTTTCTAGGTGGCTCTAGTTTGCTTTCTTGCATTTAAGGACCTTGCACACACACTAGGTCTGCACACACAATACATTTTACAATACAACTTGGCTATTCGTGGAGGTGGAAATCACCGAAATGGGGGTTTGACTAAGGTAAAACCCTATATAGCCACCCAAACACCTTTTCAGATATAAGTGCAGGTTTCAGGACTCGGACGATGCCGCAAGTTACAGATCCGGAAGAAGCAGACGGAGACCAAACAACACACCAAATCTCAAAGCAAAAGACCAGGACAGGGGCGTGGGGTGCCCTGGTCCTACCAGGATAGGGGCGTTGGGCACCCTGGTCCCTGGGACAGGGGCGCTGGGCACCCTGGTCCCTGGGACAGGGGCGCTGGGTGCCCTGGTCCTCCTGACAGACAGCATTTTCAGCATTTTTGATATCTTTTCCAGAGTGCAAAACAGCAGTTTCGGGAGCAGTTTCAGGGGCAGAATCAGGACAGTGGCGCTCGCGCCCCCATCTCGAACATTTTTAGTCAGATTTTAACTCCGGGTACGTATTTGCATTCTTTTCTTGTCCTTGTGTTTACAGCTTTCCATCATTTAAGTTCAATTCTGTAATCTTGTTATTAGTTCATTCTTGCACTTTGGGGTTAGGGATTGAACTTGCATCATTTCATCTTTCAATTACAACAAAGGAATAGAAATCCTAATAGGTAGCCCGTGGCTCTCTCTTCCACAAGAAGAAGTAGCCAATTGTGTGATACCTCTAGGCTCTTTCGTATTCCACAAGTGTGTGGTTGAAAGTGAGATTAGGGCATGTTTGCTTAGTGTCACTTTTTCTCCCACAAACACACACACACACACACACACACACACACAGAGATATATATATATATATATATATATTTGTTCAAATGAATTCTATTGCAAAAATATAATAGATTACAAAAATTAGTTCAAAGAGCACACCGGGATGAAAGAACCAAAAATAAATCTTATACAATTTTTTGTGCATACATGACCAAAATAGTTCAATTGGGCAAAATCACAAAGTGATTCTATACAAAACAAAATGGCCAGTATATCAAATCGCTGAAGTTGATAAAATTGTAGAGGATGCAGTCGCAAAATAGTGTTCACATATTACCCGCACAAAAAAAGCATTTATAATAATTATCCTCATTCTTCCATTGCTTACATTTCAACTTCATTTTCATCCCATTTCTCTTGAGGGAACCCAACTTGTTGTGTAGGCAGCATTTTTGAGTTGTTGGTTGTTTGTAAATCATCGATATTCCACGTTCTTGGAGGGTTATTCAGGTCCAAGATTGGAGGTTGAATGTTGTCATGAACATGAGGACCTTGAGAACCTTGGGAAGCAGAAATATTATCCTGAGAAAGAGGATTGTGAGAAGCTAGATTATATTGAGTAGGGGTAGAATTCGCATTATCATGGCATTATAGGAATAAGAGAGAATTGAATTTTTAATACTCTTTCTATCATATCTTGTCCAATGACCCTGCTGTGTCTATCGAATGCTTGTTGAATGAACCTAATACTCTACATTTCCAAAGTATGTTTAATATTGTCATACACTGAGATATAAGCATGACCATTAAGGATAAAATAATGGGGAAAAAAACCCCCAATATGTGCTTGCCCTCTCCAAAGATCATTATGTTAGACCACATGAAATAATTTGTTACTAGGGATGAATTCTTCTCTTACAACCCTACTTGCAATTAGCTCAAGAGAATCGAATGATTGAAGTAAATCTAGGGCATTTGATAAAAATATAGAAAGCAACTGAGAAGGAAAATTGATTCTTCTTGCCAGTGGGAATATAATTTCTTCCCCAATTAGTCGCTTCACATATTTCCTAACCTAAGAATTGTGAACTTTAAACACTTGCCCTAGGATTTCATCTGAAATATGGTCCGTGAAAGGCATTTCCTAGTGTTGAACTGAAACATTCACCCTGTAGTTGTGTGACATACACTGCACATGTGCCAAATGACAGCCTGAGCACCAATGAGTTGTTTGAATTTTGCCTTCATCTCAAGAAGATGAAATTTGTTGCATTTGAAACAAGCCGTATAAAATAGAGTGATTTCACACCCTTTTTCTCCTCTTTAGAACTGAATGCAGGAAGCAGAGTGTTAGACACAATGCACCACTGAGAGGGGGGGTGAATCAGTGGTTCTAAATCTTTTCGCTTTAGCTATCCTATGAGAGCATACCGGTTAATAGATCTAACTCAAAACAAACTTATTGGTTAGTGGAGATATCAACATAAATACAATCACACATAAAGGGATGTCCCATAATACCAGTATGTACGAGGAAAACCCAAGATGGGAAAAACCTTGGTGAGAAATTTTGTTGGAGTCTACTGCTCCAATCCAGCCTCACAAACAAAACTATTACAATGTTTAGGGCACCAACCCAAGGAACACAAACCCCTTATTTAGATCACCAACCCAAGGAGAACCAACTCCTGATTTAGGGCACCAACCCAAGGAGCACCAACCCCTAACTTATTTATGGGCTACAACCCAAAGGATCTACAACCCCTGCACCGAGCTACAACTCAGTGATCACAATAAACATTCAAATACAAAAGTAATATCCTGGTTACAAAAGAGCTTTGCAACTTCTGCACACAACTTCCTTCTATCGGTGAGACACCTTCTCTGCTACATCAGTTCACTCTTCTGCTACTTTTCTCAAGTGTTGCATTGCTGTTAAACTCTACTGGTTCACCTCTCCCCTTGTTCTGCTCTACTGGATCTCCACCTTGCTCTCTGCTCTTTACTAGTACAACACTCTGCTAGTTCTATGTCTGTGTTCTCTGTAGCATCCTTCACTTCTTCTCTGTCGGTATGGACACTACCGATTCTGCTCTGCTACTGGTTGAACACTTCAACTAGGTTCACCCTCACACTCAGTCTCTTCTCAAATATTCTTTGTGTACTCGATTGATTTTCTTCTCACATGCAAAGGTAATACACTTCGCAGCAACACAATATCCTTCTATCAAGCAGCAACTTAACTATGTCTTTAGCCTGCATATTTATAGACTGGTTTTCATGCCAAAAGCCAATTCAAATCTCAAGTGGTTAGGGTCTCCTCATCATCCTTGAGGCAAACCAAATCCAATTAGATCTTGCATGATATGATCTCTTTGACAGTCAAATATACATCTCCGCCATTAGCATGCCTTCTTGATCATGCCTTCTATCTTTGGCAATTTGCTTCCAGTCTGTCGACACAACTCAGTCAATCACCATATATGGCCAAGCTATTTCCTTCACCTACTCTAATCCACACAATCAATTTGTCCTAGATCTCAGGCCACACAACTCTGAAACTCTAACTCAAGCTTTGCAATCACCATTAATTTCAGACCAATCACAACTACCTCACTGACCTCACTTCACCGACCTATTCATGTTTCATCTATCACTTCATGCAAGTTTTCCACTTCATCTTTACATGGCATCACTATCGATATCCATCTCATCACACTATTTTGTTGGTTCATGCCTAGTCACCAAACACACAAATAACCAGTTTCATCTACCGGTAACCAAACCCTACCAGCATATAACACCTTGTTGGTAAACCTTCATGCCTACACCAGTTTAATCTTGTTGGTGTAGTACATCAACCAAGAAACAACCATGTCATTCTACAACAGCTATCAGAAGTAACACATCACGTGTAATTCCATCAGATGAAGGTCTTCCACTCTTTCACATTCTGCTCACTCAATTGTATACTGGTATCCTTGTTTACCATTAATTACCTAGATGATGTGATGTAATCATCCTCCATTAGTTCTGCACTGGTGGCAACTCAACACACCTTCTTCAAATGCATATCAAGTGTGCATCTCTGATCACACTCTCCTGAAACTTCAGTTTGTTGCACTCCTTTTTATCAGGTTAGAACATTATCTTCCTTGTTTCTTCTCTGATGATTCACCAGTTGACATACCGTGTCAATTATCACCAATGTAGATTCTGGTAAATGTGTCTACCGATGGGAAACATAATTTCCTTCTTGCCGGTGAGACACATTGATGACACCAAGTCATCACACTCCAACTTTTATGCATCAACGTTCCTTCAGCATCCCAGTATCACCATGTATATTCCTAGAGAGTCACTACCATCCTTCTTCATCAAATCGGTTCTCCTCTCAACTGGTTTGTCAAGATGACAAACACACCATCTTAGCACACCTTGTTTTCACTTGCTTATCCGGTGTGCATTTTTGATCTCATGCTCTAGAGGCTTCCTCATCTTCCACTTGTACAACTAGTCTCTACATTTCTATCTTAGGGAATCATTTTGTCGGTACAAGTGAGACATTCCTAAGGGGAGGATACATCTTCAACTTGACATATGTCTCAGTGGTTTTCCATATGTCATCCTACACACAGAGACAACATACTCTATCAACCTATCACCTGGCCTGTGATAGCTTCTCCATATGGTGGGAGACTTGCTAGTTATCCTTACACTGGAAATCATGTATTCTCTTCATTATGGTTTGTATCCACTACCATATCAACAACCCTTTTATAGAGTTGTTACATTACTGCACATCAATTATACTATTACATGTCGGTTCTTCCTTCTACATGAAGATGGTCACTTGATTGTCACCAATGACAACACATCAGCTCTTCTCCCTTACCAGTCCATCTTCTATTTTGGTAACATCCTATACCAATTGACATCAATGACAACACAATTCCAACAATCTCCCCCTTTGGCATTGATGTCATATCCGACATACTACATAATCCTTCTCCCCCTTTCATTAATCTAAGGATTCTAAGCACATGTAGTATGCAGTATACTATAAAATATTTCTACCCCTTTGACAACAATGGCAAAGGGCATTGTTAGGGTATCATTCCTCCTTGTATTTGTTGGGCACAAATAAAAATCTTTTGCCCCCTTTTTACCAAGTGCATCTCCCCCTTTGAAGGTTATGCACAAAATCATCTCAATCACCAACACTGGAGATGGAAATCTTAGGTACTGAACAACCCTTAACAACATACACTAGTCTCTCTCCTTCTTTTGCTCAAAACCAGTTGAGGAATAAATTTCTTCTCTTGTGCATGTGGTCCTACCGGTTTGCCAGATTTCTCTTACTTTCAACTGATGACCCATAATCCGATGAGCAATTTCCTTTCCAATATTATCAAGCATCTTCTTAAACTACTTTTGTGTTCAGTATATCTGATATTTGTTAGAAGATATGGCCTTGAACTCCCCCCAAAACACAGAATTTGTATCTTCATCTTATTCAATCAAGTCCTAAATTGGGACTCACATCGATACCTATGACATCCATCATCTTGACCACAATGCCAACTCTAGGTCACATATACAATTGGTTGAGTCATAAAGATGTATGCTCATAAGATAAGCTACTGGACTAATGCATGTCATTCAGGTCCTTTCCAATAACACTTGATACATAACCTCATCAATCTAGGCTACCAGAGTTACTACAATGATCTCTCAACATCATTGACTTATATAACCTGCAACACTGATCAACACTCATATCGGTAACATGTTGCACATATCGATCTCTTATCCCCACCCAAGACACTTTCCTCTTTACCTTTATCTCCCAGTTCCAATGACCTCTACTACTCATTCATCTCACCGGCAGTAGCTTGTTCTTCTTCTTGTCCACTTTCACTAAGGGGATGAATGATATGATCAACATTTAGCTCCTCCTTAGACCTGTATCTCCTTTAATCCATAGGAGATATCACTAGTGCATTGAATGCATAGTGCCTATCCATAGTCCTACTGTCTCGCTTCTTCCTCCATGTTTGCTTGGTCTCACTTTTCTTCCCCTTTTCAGTCCAAGGAGAAGGTTTCTTCTTCTCTTCTGGATTAATCCTTGCACTTCTGGAATCTGCATCATAGCCAAAAGTGGTGATATAGTAGCACACAACATCCATCCCAACTTCATGATTGGGGAACCTCTTAGCATTTCGATTAGACCATCTTCTTCTGGCCATCCCATTGTATCCTGTTGTTGAAACCAGTGGACCCCTTGATCTTATGGGAACAAAGTCTCTTCTACTTTTGTTCCATGCAATATTTTGTCTCTCATATGCTCTATATCTATTTATATGTTGAGCATAGCTACTAAACCGATAGTCATGTGACAAGAAGTTAATTCTTCTGTAGTTATGACTTTTATGACAAGATCCATTACACCTCCAACAAATGACATTATTGTTTCTAGGAAGAACATATTATCTATTCCTAGACATCATTTTGCATTCATCTACCCTATGGCCGTATTCCTTGCATGCAAAATAGTAACCGAAAAGAGGAGGCACATTACTTATAAATTTATTTTTCCAAGCTTGAGGAGACCTTACTGGTTTAGTGTTTCCATTTCTGCTTCTCCAGGTTTGAATCTTGGATCATCCACATCCTGCATCTCTTCCATCCATTTTCTCCTTTTCCTGTACATGCTTTGTCTTATGGACATCAACATTTCCTTGTCTTCTATCGGGAGGAGGTCTTCTCCTATTCATGCTATCGGTAAACTTTCTTCCCTCATCTTTCCTTTTTCTTTCAGATCTACATTGTATCTCCATGCAACACCAGCTTTCCTCTTCATGTTTTCACCGGTTGAAGTCTAGTCAACCTTCTTTCTTGTAGTATCTTTGACTGTAAAGGTTTGGCTTTTTCCATTTTTTCTTTTAGGAGAAAAATTGAATATCTTTGTGGGAGTTCTCCTTGCTTGTAGAGCATTCACCGGTAGCACAACCTAATCCTCCAATATCTTTGGAATGTTTTTATTTACTTAACATTTTGTCCAAGGCCTCAGTATTGCCATCATACCGGATCCTTATCTTGAGCTCATTTTGACATTTCTCAAGGTCTTTCCTGATGCTCTCCATTTCTTCTTTCAGCTTCAGACACTCTTTGTCCTTTGTTTCCACTTCTAGGTGGAGATCCTCACATCTTCTCTCCTTATCATTAAAGATTGATTTCAACTCACCAATCAATCCTTCTGCCTCTTCTAGTTGAGATGTCAATATGTAGATATTTTTATTTGATTCTTCAAGGCATATTCTCAACCTATTGCATTCATCGTGAACTAAATCTTTGTAATTCTTAAAATCCTTTCTAACACTTTGCAGCTCATCTAGTGTACTTACCAGTTCACTTTCAAGATCTACTTCAGCTTCATCTTCATCATAACTCCCAAACACATCTTGTCAGTGGAGTTTGTCTACCTTGTCACACTCTAATGTGTACACATCATTTTTTGTCTCTTGGGCCATGCAGAGATGAGTTTCATCTTCATCAAAACTACAGCAGCTGACCGATCTGCTATCAATAATTCCACATGTCTTCTTTGTTGTTCTTCATGTTTCTACAATCTGATTCAGCAATGCATGGCTCATTTCCATAAATCTTCTTTACTCTATCCCATAGACTCTTTGTTTATTTACATCTTTCCACCCGTGAGGAGACATTACCAATGAGCCCACTGAGTATAGCCTTCATGGCTTCTTCATTGCATATACATCTTCTTTCTTCTTCAGTACCATTGGGAGGACAGACATTTTTAGGGAGACCATTAGCAACCACCATCCAGACATCATAACCTAGGGAAGACAAGTAGACTTCCATTCTAAAACTCCAAATAGCATAGTTTGATCCATCAAACATTGGAGAAGGGATTCACATTACACAAACCATTGTGTCCTTAAGCCAGAATCTACCCAAGCCAGAGAAAGCTCGTCTAACTGGGAACCTATGCTTTGATACCAATTGTTAGACACAATGCACCATTGAGAGGGGGAGTGTGAATCAGTGGTTCTAAATCTTTTACCTTTAGCTATCCTATGAGAGCATACCGATTAATACATCTAACACAAAATAGACTTACTGGTTAGTGGAGAGATCAACACAAATACAATCACACATAAAGGGACATCCCATAATACCAGTATGTACGAGGAAAAATCAAGATGGGAAAAACCTCAGTGAGCAATGTTGTTGGAGTCTACTACTCCAATCTATCCTCACAATAAAAAATATTATAGTATTTAAGGCACCAACCCAAGGAGTACTAACCCAAGGAGCACCAACCCCTGATTTAGGACACCAACCCAAGGAGCACCAACCTATAACTTGTTTATGGATTACAAGCCAAAGGAGCTACAACCCCTACACCGAGCTACAACTCAATGATTACAGTAAACATTCAAATACAAAAGTAATATCCTAGTTACCAAAGAGTTTTGCAACCTCTGTACACAACTTCCTTCTGCCAGTGAGACACCTTCTCTGCTACACCGGTTCACTCTTCTGCTACTTTTCTCAAGTGTTGCATTGTTGGTAAACTCTACCAGTTCACCTCTCCCCTTGTTCTATTGTGTTGGATCTCTACCTTACTCTCTACTCTTTACTGATACAACACTCTGATGGTTCTATGTCTATCTTCTCTACAACTTCCTTCACTTCTTCTCTACCAATATGGACACTACCAGTTCTGCTTTGCTACCGATTGAACACTTCAACCAGGTTCACCCTCACACTCAGTCTCTTCTCAGATATTCTTTGTGCACTCAACTGATTTGCTTCTCACGTGTAGAGGTAATACACTTTGCAACAGCACAATATTATTCTATCAAGCAACAACTTAACTATGTCTTTAGCCTGCATATTTATCGAATGGTTTTCCTACCAAAAGAAAATTCAAATCTCAGGTGGTTAGGGTTTCCTCATCATCCTCGAGGCAAACCAAATCCAACAAGATCTTTCCTGATCTGATCTCTTTGATATTCAACTATACATCTTTGCCATTAGTGCACCTTCTAGATCATGCCTTCTATCTTTGGCAATCTACTCCCAATCTGTTGCCATATCTTAGTCAATCACCATAAATGACCTAGCTGTTTCCTTTGCCTACTCCGAGTTGCACAATCAATTTGTCCTGGATCTTGATCCGCACAAGTCTACAACTCTACCTTGATCTTTGTAGTCACCATTAATGTCAAACCAATCACAACTACCTCACCGACCTTACTTCACCAACCTGTGCATGTTTCATCTGCCACTTCATGCAAGTTTTCCACTTCATCTTCACGTCGCATCACTGTCAGTATCCATCTCATCACACTATTCTATCATTTGATGCCTAGTCACCGAAAACATAAATAACCGGTTTCATTTACTAGTAATCAAATCCTATCGGCATATAACACCTTGTTGGTAAACCTTCATGCCTACACCAGTTTAATCTTGCTAGTGTAGTACATCAACCGGGGAACAACCATGTCGGTCCACAATAGCTATCAGGAGTAATATATCATGTGTAATTCCATCAGATGAAGGTCTTCCACTCTTTCACATTCTTCTCACTCGGCTACATACCAGTATTATTGTTTATCAGTAATTACCTAGATTACACGATATCATCATCCTCCATTAGTTCTGCACCGGTGGCAACTCAACACACCTTCTTCAAATACATATCAGGTGTGTATCTCTTATTACACTCTCCTTAACCTTCATTTTTCTACACTCTTCTTTATGAGGTGATAACCTTATCTTCCTTGTTTCTTCTCAGATGATTCACCACTTGACATACCATGTCAACTATCACCAATGTAGATTCCGATAAATGTGTCTACTGATGGGCAACATACTTTCCTTCTTGCCAGTGAGATACATTGATGATGCCAAGTCATCACAATCCAACTTTTCTTCATCAACCTTCCTTTAGCATCCTCGTATCACTATGTATATTCCTATAGACTCGCTAGCATCCTTCTTCATCAAATTGGTTCTCCTCTCAACTGGTTTGTCAAGATGACAAACACACTATATTAGCACACCTTGTTTTCGCTTGCTTATCGAGTGTGCATTTCTGATCTCATGCTCTAGAGGCTTCCTCATCTTCCACTTGTACAACTGGTCTCTGCATTCAATCACTTGTCTATCTCAAGGAATCATTATGTTGGTACAAGTTATACATTACAGAGGGGAGGATACATCTTCAACATGACATATGTCCCTGTGGTTTTCCATATGTCATCCTGCACACAGAGACAACATACTTTGTCAACCTATCACCTAACTTGTGATATATTTTCAATCTCATGGGAGACCTACTAATTATCCTTATATTGGCAATCATGTAGTCTCTTCATTTTGGTTTGTATACACCACCATATAAACAACTGTTTTACAGAGTGGTTACATTACTGCACATCAATTATACCAGTACATGTCAGTTCTTCCTTCTCCATGAAGATGGTCACTTGGTTATCACCAATGACAACACATCAGCTCTTCTCCCTTACCAGTCCATCTTCTATTATGGTAACATCCTATACCGATTGACATCAATGACAACACAATGCCAACATATAGTATAGCTAGGTGTATTTATTAAGCAGTTGTTACGATAAAAGATACCACCTATTTCTTGAACCTTGAAAAAATATGATAACTTATAGAAGCAAATAAGATATCACATGTGGCAATCTCGCATGCATCGGAGGCTTTGAAGTGGTATGGAGCACAAATTAATACTTGTGAAATCATTTTGTGCATTACATCCTTTATGCAAGAAAAGGACTTTCGCACATGTATTCTTAGAACTTCGATGAATATAAGTACACATACATCTTTTTCCCCTGCCAATTATAATTGCTATTATTATCAATAAAAAGAATGCAAGATTTAAAACTTGCAATATAATGATGATCATACTTGATAATTATCATTCCCGTGTGAGAAACATTCATGATAAAGTTTGCTAACATTCATAAGATATATTGCTTGCTAGTTTCCTATCTTTGTTAAGCACAATTCCTCCTTCACAATGTCTTCCATGTGAGAAAATAGTTTTAAGTCAATGCCATGAATTGTTGAGTCTACTTCTATGTTATTGCACCCCATATTTGCTAGGTTGTCAACTAACCTATTGCCTCCTCTATATGTGTGTGAGATACTGTATGATTTGAACAAATCCAACAGAACCCAAACTTGTGTCAAGATATATTGAATGTGCCAATTAAGAAAAATCAAAAGACCATTCCTTACATAATGAGATATACTATTGTTCTCTGCTCTATCATCAGTTGAAGTGGCTTTGTATGCTTTTTTTGATCTGCAACCATGCCTTATTTCTCACTCATCTTACCTCTATATCCTCATTCTTAGGAAATGAGGTGACCTTTGACCTCAAGATTTATTAATACCTTTAACCTCACTATCTTCATATCATAACTATATCTAGCACTATCCTCTTAAGGCTTGATTTAGAGCTCCTATGACTGTCACAACCTACAATGACTTCTTTTGGTCTAGGTTACTACATTTTCTTTGAAACTCTATCCTTTGTCAATGAATTTTTTGTGTAGAGGATATGCCTTCACAAGTTTTTCTGCTTTAACAGTCCCATATACCTTTGGTCTAGATAGAAAAAAATGCCCTATGAGCTGTTACTCACTATATATTCTAGTAGTTTGACAATTAAAACTATTTTTTTCTGACAGAGATCCTTAATGAAAATCAAAACATCCTTTGAACTTCTTCACAAAAAGACACACAAATGCAGAGAAAGAAAAATAATGCTTTCTACATCAGGGTCTTTGCTTGTTAATCTTTGCTTGGAACTAACCCCATATATTGCTACAATAACAACACTATCTTCCTGTAATAGTCACAAATACTTAGGACAGTCATAACAAATGGGGTTCATTCTCAATTCCCCTTCACATCACTCTCAATTCCCCATACCCGATCATATAACATTAATGATTCATTCATCCATTAATAGCATATAACATTCATTCATTCATCCATTAATATGTTAGGATTCCCAAAGATACTGAGAGTGGGGGTGAATCAATATCTAACCGGTTATAAGATTTTTAAACTTAAAACATGTAAAGCATATCAATACTGTATACCGGTAAACAGAAAGTAATGCAATAAACAAAGATAACAACAACCACATGAAAAACACACCATAACACAGTAGTTTAACGAGGAAACCCGATGTGGGAAAAACCTCGGTGGGATTTGTGACCCAAAATATTCACTAGAATAGAGGCCTACACATGCAGGAAGGCCAAGTGCCTAGAGCTCACTGCTCAATTACAAAATGGGAAGTCTCACTGACTTACAAAATGGATTATATAAATCCAATGTCTTGTACTATTTCAAAATAGCATCTACTATTCCAGATCTAGTACCGATTTTAGCTCTGCTTCATACATAAACCCTTAACCTATAATTGGCATAATAGGTCTGCCTTATTTCGCCTATCTTCATCCTTCATACAATACGCAAAATTTTTCTACAATGATCTCATACATATATGAGTCATTTTCCAACTTTCCAAGTCATCTTACAATGATTTTACAATAATTTACAAAATATATTATAAATAAAATTCATGTCGGCTTCTGTGTTGGTATACTTCCTTTCACTGTCGGTGGTCTGTGTGCTGGTGTAGAGTTTGTCCTTGCTGGTGTCAGTAAATTTTCTTGCTGGTATCATAGGATTGCAAGGTTGCCATCAATGACAAAACCTTCAATCAACTACAATATCTCATTGGAGTGTGCATTTGCCAATAATCTCCCCCTTTGGCATTGATGGCAACACTCATGAGAAAAATCCAAAAATGTCATCCAAAAAGAATCTGCCAGAATTGTCTTACCAAAAATTGTGTACCAAAATAATATGTGCTCCCCCTGAGTTGATGAGCTATTTGCTAATTATTTTTCTCATTACCACTACTCCCCCTTTGGCATCAATGACAAAGGTTGTCAAAGTGTCAACTCAATGTGGTTTCTAGTTTCATCCTTGTAACTGGTTAGTTACAATCTGAAAAAGATCTGCCAATACCAGATTCAGGCTCTCAATGAACGGTTTGCTATCTTTTAATGCGGCCTCTATCCTCTGAATTGTACTAGTGAGGTGTTGCATTTTCTATGTCAGTGTTTTCTGTCCTTGAATTAAAGCCTCAGATATCTCTTTTCTTAAGGAGGTGAGGTAGTCCAATTTTGGACTAAGTCTCCATTTTAGACCTTTTGCCTTTCCTTTTATTCTTTCCTTTTCTTTTTCCAACTTTAGAAGTTCCTCCTCAAAACCTGTTATTTTCTACTCAAAAACTGATAATGGTTCAGATGAATTAATGAAATTATTAGCTAGTTGATTTATTTCTTCCTGTATCTTGCTAATCTTCTGGTCTATATCTACTGTCAAAAAGTTAGTTTTACATGTATCTCTGTACAAGGTTTTAAATTCTTTTAGTGTACTACATAGTTCCAGTAAAAGAGTGTCAAATTGTCTTATACACTTCTTTATTTCTTCTTCAAATAATTTGAGTTTTTCCTTCTCTAGTTTCTCCTTGAATGCTTCCTCATTTATTTGTTCAACTGTCACAGTGTTGTGAGTAATATACTTAGACAATGTGTCAAGTTGATTCAAAGAATCTTTACTATCTACATTACACTTAGGTGCTATCATTTTCAAAATTGGAATGGTGTCATCAATTGCTTTGTATGCTTGTGAGCTACACTCTTTTATCTTCTTAATAGAATCCAAAAGAACTTCTATCACATTTGTTGGTTTGAATTCTGCATTGGAAGAACCAACAATCTATATTCTACCGGTGGGAGCAATTTCTTTGCTTGTGATGACCTCTGGTAGGTCAGTTTGTGTTTGCATTTCTTTAAGCAAAGATTTGGATTGCTCAACTATTGTCGATGGCACTGTCTCTGCATGAACATGTTGTTGTGAGGGAGCCTGTTGCTCTGCCTGTTTCTCAGTGTTGTCACCTGTTGGTTTACCTTCTGTGTTATCTATTGTCGGTGGCTCATTTGCCATATCTGTTTTCCCTATTGAATCCTTATCTACCACAATATTGACTTTCTGAATGTCAATGTTCATTGTTTATAACACCTTAGAATCAAGATTTGTGTCCTCATGTGGTATGCCCATACTCTCACTAGCTGATTGATTGTCAGTGGTAACTACAGGTGGAGTATCTAGAGGCAGTGGGGATAAGTTATCTGTTATTTTTATGTTGGGTGGTCCACAAACCTTACCTTTTCCCTTACCCTTTTGTTAAACCTTGATGGATTTAGGGCTTCAATATTCTTCTTGCTTGTCCTTCTCTACAAGGAATATGTCCCATGCATTAGTTGTTTCCTTTGTTACCTCATTCACTCTACCAACCATAAGTGCTACATGCCGGTGTGCAGTTGAAAATACTGACCGGTTAGCCTCGGAGATCAGTTCATCTATCTCTTTAGGTGAGTTGATAGGATATACAACAAGTAGTTTTTCAATTTTTATTTTCTTATCAAGCTCTACAATAGCTTGCCTTCTAGCTTCAAGTCTTTTGTACAGTTCTGCCGATATTTCATCAACAACTTGCATCAAAAATTTCTTGTAAATATCCAAGTGTAGGATTACACTGTTTTCTAAATTCTCCTTGTCATCAGTTGATAATGAGTCATATAATCTGTTAATGTTTTTTAGCTTTCCATCCCCTGTTATTTCATTGAGAAGTTTGTCAATTGGAGCAATGGTTTGTTGAGTCTTCTTCTTAGGGGTTAACTTCTTCTTTGGAGTTAATTTCTTAGCTGGGGGCCTTACTGCATCTTGTTTCTATCTGGTTCTTCTAGGAGAAGGTGAAGATACCAGTGAAGGTTTCCTTTTTCTCACAACTCTTTTGAATGCAACTGGTATATCACTTTCTGAAGAAGTTCCAACCAGTGAAAGGTGAGTTTCTGGTTGAAGTGCTTCTAACTCATCTTCAGTAATACCAGTTCGTTTAAGTACATCTTCCTTAATAGCTTTTTCTTGCTTGGATCCTCTTCTAACTATTGCTTCAACCATTTTAACCTTTTTCTTTTATTGAATTTGTTTTTCAATAGTCTTAGCACTGCCAAATACCTCTTCTTTAGGTTCCATAGGTGCTTCTAGGAGGGCTTTTGCATATGTTTCTATTATGTGGTCATCAGTTTCATACCCCATTTCAGTAACCCAGATGGTTCTTGGGATAATTGCCTCCATCCAAATTTCATCCTTCTTTATAACAAAATAGATTTCATCCTTATACTTGTTCATAATTTCTTGTGACAGTCTGACTTTGGTATTCATCTGAGCCTTCAATGCCTGAAAATACTCATTTATGTTCTTTTCTTTGTTCTCTCCCATGTTGTTTAGTAAATCTGACAACTGTTTACCTACTGGTATATCAAAACCAAGATTTTTGTTACCGATACTAGGTACTTGTTTGGTTATGTATAGCATTAGACAGACAAGTAGGTTTCCAAATCTGAATGTCCCCTTTTTGTCTTTCTTTATCTTTCCCAAATTGTCAATTAGTTCATCTTTAAGCCATTCACACACATCTATTTTTGCATTATCATTAATCATGTCATAAGCACTCTTTATGCATAGGCTAGAGACTAAATTTAACCTATTTTCATGTGTGGTTTTGTAGCCTAAGATCATACTGATGAATCTAACATTGATATCTGTTACATCATTTACCCTTAAGGATCTCTTATCAGATGTTGTACCTGTTAGGTTAATAACTAGGTCATTTGAGACCTTCTTTATTTTATCAGGTCTGTTACCAGTGGAGGATAACCTTGTCATAGTCTTTACTGCTTCTTTTGTGATTTTGTGAACTAAGTCCAACTAGAAGAATGCACCATGTACCCTTCTTAGTACTATCCTTATAACATCCTTGGGAAAATCTGGGATACTGAGAATTTCAGTGAAACCTAAGATTTCTACTATCTTGTGTTCAGGTTTGATATTTCCGAATTCATCACAAATTATAGATTTATACATATTCTTAATTTCCTCATCACCTAATTCATCTATATGACAATGTATGTACATTCTAGGGTCTTCAACAAAAACTACTCCTTTAGGAATTTGAGAAAATGCACCAATATTATCATCTTTCTTGGTAATTTCGGGAACTAACTAGAATACAGGTCTAGGGTGATTAATAACTTTGACAACAGTAGGGTTTGCAATGAATTCAGGAACAGATGAAGAAGCCATGGTTATAAATACCTTTATCTGCCTTAGGAATGATTGCTTGATGAATTGCTTCACTTCTTTGCTTGGAATGCCTTCGCTCAGGAATTTTCGCGCTCTTGAAGCTTTGAATGCTCGGTGAAATGAAAATGGAGCCAAAACACTTGTTTTATAATGTTAATTTTGCCAACCACCACATTTAATGCTCATCGGTTAAGTAATGACTTAACTTATCTGCCGGTATAGAAGTAATTTCAACTTCTCACCATCGACCGAGGGAATAATAGCATGTTTCACATTTGATTGCCAAACCCTCAAAGGAATTTTCTTCAGTTAGATGAAGAGTCTCCTGCCAGTGGAGTGTTACTCTGTTCTGCCGGTAGAGGAGTATTCCTATCACTATTTAGTTCTGATTTCCTGATCTATTGTTTTGAGAATTCCTGCTTTACCTTTCAAACTAGGACCTTTGTTATTTACCGGTGAGGACTTGCTTCTACAAAATTTAGCAATATGTCCAATCTTGTTATAGGCATAACAAGTCACATTATTTTTCTAAATAGCTTTCCAAAATCCTATGCTGGTTTGTGTTCTGCATTGATTAGATAAATGTCCAAATCTTCCACAAACATAACATCTTACATTCATTCTACAATTTTCTGAATTATGACCAACTTTGTTGCATTTAGAACATTGACTAGTAGGTGTATTGGTATTATGATAATTTCTAGATCAACACTGATTTGCTCTATGACCATACTTGTTACAGTTAAAGCATTTGCCATTAAATTTATAAGCAGTAGGTTTTCTTACCAGTTTGCTTTGATCCTGTGTGTTTGCAGTACTAGAGCTTTCACCAGCTTCAAAGCCAAGGCCACAAGTGTCACCGCTAGGTTTCTGATTCTTCAACAAGTCACCAAGTTCTTCTGAGCTTTTCTTGAATTTTTCTTTGTGTTGATTTGCAGGATCCAATTCTCTTTCCAAGATTTCTTTCTATCTCATAAGTTCATTTGAGTCATTCTGTGTATGCATAAGATCTATCTTCAACATATTATTTTCATAGCTAAGTCTTGTGTTCTCATTTGCAGCATCACTTAGTCTTCTACTCAAATCTTCTTCATTTCTCTTCTTATCTTCAATTTCCTTACCAAATTTCATAGTCATATCCTGCATCTCATTCTTTGTTGCCATGTTTTCTTGTTTCAGCTTGTTTATCAGATCACTAAGAGTTGCCTTTTCATCATTCTCATTTTGCATCTTTTCACAAAATTCTCTTCTCTTGTTTCTTGCAATGGTAATATTTTCTTGAAGTGCTTGAATAATAATATCCTGTGTAGCCTTTAGATCATCTTCAAATTTGATATTTTTCAACTTTTCTGCATCATAATCTGGAGAGCTGCTTCTAATTGCTTCATCAAGTTTTCCATCTCTACCGGTGTCAAGATCTTTCTCAAGCTATTAGACTTTTGAAAATAGAGGACTAGGCTCTGATACCAATTGTTAGGATTCCCAAAGATACTGAGAGTGGGGTGAATCAGTATCTAAACGGTTATAAGATTTTCTAAACTTAAAACATGTAAAGCATATCAATATTAAATATCGGTAAATAGAAAGTAATGCAATAAACAGAGATAACAACAACCACATGAAAAACACACCATAACACAGTAGTTTAACTAGGAAACCCGATGTGGGAAAAACCTCAGTGGGATTTGTTACCCACAATATTCACTTACTGGCTAGTAAGAGAATATTACTGCTACAATAGGGGCCTGCACATGCAGGAAGGCCAAGTGCATAGGGCTCACTGCTCAATTACAAAACGGGAAGTCTCACTGACTTACAAAATGGATTATATAAATCCAATGTCTTGTCCTGCTTCAAAATAGCATCTACTATGCCAGATCCAGTACCGGTTTTAACTCTGCTTCATACATAAACCCTTAACATATTATTTGCATAATAGGTCTGCCTTATTTCACCTATCTTCATCCTTCATACAATACTCAAAAATGTTCTACAATGATCTCATACATATATGAGTCATTTTACAACTTGCCAAGTCGGCTTACAATGATTTTACAATAATTTACAATATATATTATAAACAAAATTGATGTCGGCTTTTGTGTCGGTATACTTCCTTTCACTGCCAATGGTCTATGTGCCGGTATAGAGTCTGTCCTTATTGGTGCCAGTAAATTGTCTTGCCGGTGTCATAGGATTGCAAGGTTGCCATCAATGACAAAACCTTCAATCACCTACAATATCTCATTACAGTGTGCATTTGCCAACATAATAACATATAACAATCATTCATTCATTCATTCATTCATAACATATAAAATTCATTCATTAACATATTCACATTCATTCATTAACATATAACATTCATTGTTTTAGTTTTTACATATTATAAAAAATATGCATGTTGTCATAATATATTTACAATCACTTTTTTTTGTTTCTTTTTTGAAGCTAAATTGAGATGAAGTGGAACATCATTTTTTAAATTATTTGTCCCCCCTTCAGTTGTTATGCCTCCTGCTCATGATCTTAATACATTCCTAGTCGTGTACTCATGATGTGGAGGCTGCTTCAAGGGGGGGTCTGCTACAATAACAAAGAAATGTTAAATTGATATGTTTTATTATTATTATTACAAATATTTCATTAATTAAAAGATCATTAGAGTGGTGCTCTTTACCTGATGGGGCCACGTCATGTTCCTAATCTTGGCTTATATCCTCACGCTCAAAATGATGAACACCCTCTAAATCCTCTATAGTTAAAACACGAAAGGTTACATTAATTAATACACCAATTGCAATTAAATTTTTTTAAAATAAAATTAGAGTGGTGCTCTCTACCTGATGGGGCCACATCATGTTCTTGATCTTGTTCTATATCCTCATGCTCAACATGTTGAACACCCTCTAAATCCTCTGGAGTTGAAAGATGAAAGGTTACATTAATTAATACACCAATTGCAATTAAAAATATTTAAAATAACATTAGAGTGGTCCTCTTTCCCTGATTGGGCCATATTATGTTCCTGATCTTATCTAGCCTGATCATGCTCAACATGTTGATCACGCTCTACATGCTCTAAAGTTGAAACATGAAATGCTACATTAATTAATACACCAATTGCAATTATAGATGTTTAATTATATTAATCCATAATGCGTTTTGTATAGCACATAAATACATCTAGTATCGGGATGCATATGGCCATGACCATCATCTGTAGGTTGTCCTCCACCCTCACCAAGCTGCATTCTAATGCCATGTGCAGTATTATCATTGCTTACCTATTTAAAACAAATAGGCACGTAATTACTTTATGGTGGAAATCAATATTAAATAGATTCCACAAGTATTCAATTTTAAATAAACTTCATTGAGTTTATTTACCTGTGTGTCGAATGAAGTGGAAGCTTGTGTTTTCCCTGTCAAGAATCGTAGGTGTTAAACCATGGCTCCATAGCCTTGCTGGAAGGCAATCTTTAGGTCATCTTGTATGGGCACTCTCTTGAATTTAGAGCCCTGCATTTTTGCATAAGGTCATAAATTTTTCTTAAATGGTGTGAAAAAACCAAAATTGTTTGCAATCTATTATTTGGATGCTCTATTTCATTTATTGATACAATTCATCCAGCTAATTTCATATAACCACCAAAGCCAAGTTTGTGTGGCCCATGTTTTTCTACTCTTTCCTTTGTTGTCTTCGATGTGTCGAACAACCTATGAAAAGTTTAAAATACGTTAGATTATGTAAAAATAAAGAGTGATCAGTATATAATAACATTGTTGATAGTATCACATACCTTCCTTGGCCTAGTGGTGTCTTTCCTTTTTTTATTTTCAGCCTTCTCCTTTCCATCCAACACTAGGTCCTTCCACTCCCTCTCCAGAATCAGGGGGGGCGATCATGCTTTTTGTTCTTCTCAAATGTTACCTATATGGGTCCCTCACATACTTTAGATAGGTACCAACATTCTTAAGGACCTTGGTTTGATTGAATGTGTTATTACCGAACAACACAACTAAACAGTTATTGAGCTCATCTTTTAAATCTTCATTTTGGGCATTCCATCGTGTAAATATGGTGGACCTGAAGATCTCCAATGTAATATCATTTAGATGTTTCTAAAAAACATCATTTCCTGCAAAACCATCATCGGATCATTAGTCTAAAAAGAGTGATAAATAAGTAAATTTTAAATGGATTATATATAATAATAATTAAAATATTTTAAAGTACCTGGGACCTTCTCTATCTTTATGGGAATGAAATCCTCGGTAACCACAAATGTGACTATCAATGTTCTCCTACAATTAATACGGGAAGATCCAATCAATGCTACTAAAACATCACCAATACTAGTGGTCTATGCATCCCCAAATAGATGTCCTAATGCATGTTCTGGCATTTGTTCGCTGCCAAAGGGTGTAGTACATGATGCCTGCATGCTATGTGTTTCTGACATTTTAGTCAATAATATAGGCACAAATGATGGGGTCGGATGATGTGATGTATGTGCAAGAAGATCGAGATCGACACTTGAGCCAACCCCTTCTCCCTGAGCAGCACTTGTAGTACCCTGATCATGGCCAACAACATCATGAGGATGTGAAAAATCCTGTAAAAATAACTCATATTTTAGTTCATGACATAAAAGAGTACAAAATATAAAACCAACTTGCGTTATAATTAAAGATCTCATGATACCTTACTTGCAAGTTTCGTGCTCTCTCAGTCAAGATTTTAACTCTTTTTCTTATCTCATGTGTTTGAGGCACTATGAATAACAACTGAAGGATTTTTTAATCCATTTTTTGGGTCTTCCTTATCATATATAGAGGGTTTCTGGAATGTGGGTCGATGTTATCATCACATAATAGTGACTGCACCTCCCTATGGATGCTCTCCTTTATTGATGGTGCCTTTCCCCAATCATTCAACTATGACAAGAGTATTAGAAACATTATCGAAATTAACATTATCATTGAGTGTGGATTGAGTTGTAGTATGAAAGCCTTGAAGGCAACAAGACAATAGGATTCACTCCCAATTATGTTTTCTTTATAAAAGATCGTGATCATAATCATAATGTGATCAGATAATGAAATCAAGGAATTGACAGTCCTAATTCGAGACAGTAACATGAAACAATGAGGTAAAACTATTGGGTAGAAGCACTTGAAGATGCATCACAATATATGCTCTAGGCTGAAGCCTTCCCCATACGATCAATGTCTCACTATGACAAAATTAAATATAAAAAATATTAGCGAAATGAAACCAAGAGACTTACAAAAAATAACATAATAATAATAATAAAATGGTATATTGGAGTCATTAATTTGAGGTTGGGTAAAATGGTATATAGTATATACCACCCTCATAGTAATTGTGTTTGTATCTATTAAATTCAAATTGTAATCAATTAGCAACTCTTCTCTTGCAGTTATTGATTTTATTACACATACGAATACATGGTTTCCCTTGCGCACCTCAAAAATGCAATTGGGTTTCTTATTTGTTGGCCCAGGTCATGAACTATTTATAAACCCTACAATATTCCCTGATGCTTTTGGCCTTCTCTCAATTTACATGGCCACTCCTTTATTTTGATCCTTATCTTTTAGTTGTATATAATTTGCTGACAGTGCATACCTACGCATACTTCGTGTATGTCGAACCAACTACATCCAATCTATGTAACTGTAAAGGGGTCCAACATATTCCATCAATTCAGTAACTTTGTCATAATAGACCTTTATGTAGTGCATGCAAAATAGGCCCAAACCATGTACTGACGATGGTGTTATGCGATATATACTCACATTGACACAAAAATCAGTGTTTATTGTAGGAAGTTCCTTGGGTACCCATTATTTCCATAAAAGGGCACCTCATTGTCGCCTATGCTCTCATCATCATAAGAACATGACCCCCCTTTAGCAAAAAAAAATTCCATGCGTTTATGGAATTTTCTTCTAATCTTTTCACCTCTAGTTGATCTCCCTCTTTTAGACCTACTACATGTCTTCCTTTCCTCTTCTCTTCCTGAATTTCCCTTGCTCGAGGAAGACAAATATGACAAATACCTATTTGGTGGTACCTGCACTCCATCAAATGAAAGAGATAGTTATGGAAAATTCCTTGAGGTTTTTCACGGTCCATCAAGATGTGATTGAGCATAACTATAAGGTGACAAAGAGAATCTACAAGAGATCATGGACTTAGTAGAGTTTTCCCAGAAGATGGACCTAGTTTTCCTCACCCTTCAACTTGGTCGGTTATTTTTCATGGACTTTAATTTGATTTAAAAAGGCATTGATAAAGGTAAGACATATGTCATCTTGTGTCATTAGAGATCCAAAAGATCATGCAGTGGTAGCAAGCTATGGGAGGATACCAAATGAAACCAACAACCTAGCAGAAGCAAGGGCTATGCTATTTGGTGTTAAATTGGCAATTAAAATTAAGGTCAAGAATCTTATAATTGAAGGGGATTATTAGAACATTATCACAACTTTGATCAAGTCTCAAACCCCCAACTGGCAGTTAGATTATATCATTCAGGAAGCAAGAGAATTTCTCTCTTGTCTAGATTCATATTAGATTATGCATTGCTATAGAGAAGCTAACAAGATGGCAGACATTTTGGCAAATAGAGGATGTGAACAAGAAGAGAAAAATATTACTCTTTCATCAAGGGAGCTCCATGAAGATGAAATTCTAATAGAGAACTTGGGAACAACTCAATTTACAGTTAAATAAATATGATATCTTTGTTGGAGATATCTGGTGGGGTGGTTTCTTGAATAGGGATTTATTTCTTTTTGATTTAGTGCCATGTTAAGTTTTTCTCTCCTTCATATATGAGTTTGGATATGCTTCTCCACGACCCTTTCTTCAATGGGTCTGACAATACACCCTCCAAATTGGTGAGCCCCTAGCTACAATAGCAATAACAAATATTTATGCACTGTATGGGTTCTTAGGGAGCACACTTTGTTAGATCCACAAGGAACGCACTATGCATTCCCTCTTCCAATGGATGATGCCTCAACTCAGGAGTCTGACATTGTTGCATGAGCAGAGCTCGAGAGGGTGATGAATTAGGTTTGATATTAGTTATCTCCCTATTATAATTTTGTTGCCCCCTGTTCATACTTTGTATATTTTGTTGGAAATATCCTATTATCCATAGTTGGGCAGTATTAGTCGAGGTGCTTTTAGTTTGGATCTTGTAATATCTATGTAATTTCTTCTTATTTTATATTAATATATTATAGGCCTTGACCTTTCACTTAAAAAAAAATGTTATTCTTTCTAATGTCAAGCCTTCTAAAAATAGTTTGCTCATGAGATTTCTCAAATTAGCTTCTTTCAACACAAACTCTTCATTCCTTATATCCATGTGTTAATTTTGGATACCCAATAGTTTGGTGCAATGATCTAGTACACTTTGACCTTCAACCATGTTTAGGTTAAATAAATTTATGTCAAAACCCATCATCCAAAATTGATTAAGGTTGATTGCATGCATTCTCCTTGTTTTAGGTTTGCCACAAGATCAAGTTATTTAACAGAAGATCAAGTTATTTAATTGATGAGCTAAAAGGTTCTATAATAAATGGTTCATAAGGCATAACGCTTCTTGTAGGTTTTGCAAAAAACACAATTTTCTGCCCCAATAAGCCCTACCCACTCAATGTAAAAAATCACTATCATTTCAACCCTGTTTAGTAAATTGGAAGGATTTTATAGTGGATTTGAAGATTAAAGGGAGTTGACCAAAATATAGAATGCAACACTTACAATGGATTTGCTGGCACTTGCACTTGTCTGTCCTCTTTCTCCCTCCATTTTTTAATTTCTGGCTAGTTGGATGCTTTGTGGGCATCTTGAAATATTTTTCAATTTTCAAATGGCTAGATGCTTTGTGGGTGGCTTGAAATTTTTTTCAATTTCTAGCTAGCTGGATTCTTTGTGGGCAGATTGGTATTTCAATTGATCTTGGTAGTCATTATGAAAATGGGGGTTCTATTGGGATTGCATACAGAATTGGATTATGCCTTGTAGTGTATCGCAGCCCTAATTCTGTGTTCCTGCATGCACAAGATTCAAATAACAAGCCAAATAGACTATAAGTTCATTTTTATACTTTCAAAAGAAAATTTCAAATTTCAAATTTCAAATACAATTTGGGTCCAATTATTTTCCTTCATTTTAATTATTATGTAAACTTGAAGCACAAAATATCTACAAAACACTTTATTTGAACACCTCCTAGAAGATATCAAGGCCAACAAATAATAATCTAATATTAATGATACATTATAAATTGCTCGGACATTCTAGAATAATATGCACATTTCACTAAATTAATGTGTTGTAATATTATTTATCCATTTTAGTTGGCTTTTGATTAAAGAGTTTGATCTAACATCTAATATCATGAAACATTTCCTCGAAGTAATCTCTTTAGTTTGCATGAATAAACGTCTTCATAGCTTAAATATAAGATAGATACAAATATGTAAATATATGCCAAGTCAATAAGAATAGATGGTGCAAAGTATCCAGATGGTAGATAAGGATATGATGATATGATTGAATCTTTTCTTACACCATGAAAGCTTTTAATAATTTATGATTTTGGGTCTATTTTAAAATGGATAGTTTAAACAAGATGTGCTCTTCATATATGAATTATGATCTTTAATGCATCCTTCACAAGTAGGACATTTTAGTGCTATAAGCAAATTATAAGAAATGGGTGGCCCTAGGAATTCTTGTTTATTATGATTAGGGTTAGCATTAGAATTATGGTTAGGGACATTTTAGTGCTATAGGAAATTTATTATGATTAGGGTTTGGGTTTAGTGTTAATATTTTATTTATAGTCATGGTTACGGTTTAATGTCATGGTCAAAATTATGTATAATAATGCATGGTTTATAGTCAGATTAGCATTAGGATTACAATTTGGTTTAGGTTTATGATTATGGTTAGGGCTAGGGTTTAGGGATAGGGTTACCTAGGATAGGGTTGGAATTATGGTTATGATTCATGTTTACATCATGGTTAGTGTTTGACGTAAGGTTTGGTTTGGGTTAGGGTTTGGATTTGGATTATAATTAGAGTTAAGGTTTAGGATTAGTTTCGAGATTATGTTTAAAAGGGTTAGGATTTAGGATTAGCATATGGTTAGGGTGAGGGTTATAATTATGGTTATGTTAGAGAGAGAAACAAAGGATGCGAAAGGGGGGGAGATAGAGGGGGGAGGGAAGAGAAAGAGTTGTCAAGGAGGGAGGGAGGAGAGAGATGTGGTAAGGGAGGGAGGGAGAGGAGGAGAGAGGATGGAAAAGGAAGAGAGAAAGATTAGAAAGAGTGGGGAGGGAGAGAAAGAGAGAGGCAGACAGAGGGATGGGGTATGGAGGAAGGGAGAGAGGGAGAGCATAATGGTTTATTATTTTCATCCTTGAACCTGATGCTCACTCTTAGGGGATGATCTAAACTTATTTTTGTAAGCAGTATTGGAATTGTCTTTTATATTGTAATAATGGTTCATCTTGCCCCTTACAACACCATACGACCCCTTAGGACATCATATGACCCCTTACAACACCATACGATACCTTAGCATATCATATGGTCCTACTTGGGGTGGTATGGTGTGCTAAGGGATCATATGGTATTGTAAGGGGTCATGTGGGTCCTAAGGGTCATATGGTGTTGTAATGGTGAGAAAATGGTGAATGATAAATCAAGAAGGAAAACTACCTTTTCCCTCAAAGAGAGATGAGAGTTTCTCTATCGATTACCATTCAAGCACTTTTCACCATTACTTTAGGAAGGGGGAGAAGGATAATTCACTAGATTCAATCTCTCCACACAAAGATGGTAGATTGAATTTCGAATGAATTGGGAATGCTAAGTTGATCCCCTCTCCTTTGTTTGATTTAGAAAGGAAATTGATTGAATTATGTAGTGAAACAGTGACAAAGAACTGATTATAACTTGAGATCGGAATATGGGATGAATTTGTGCACTCGGATCTGGCATTAAAATGTCAAGACGAAGTCGCCCTGTGAATTTGAGGAAAAATTGCCCAGACTGTGGTGGGAATGTACACAGTCCTTCAAAAAATCCACGAAAAGAAAAGGGTTTTTCCACCTCTACAAATAGAGCCCGAATCAAAAAGTACTTCTATAAACCTACAACATACACACAAAAAAGAGAAAAATGGGTTGGGATTAAGGATTTGTCTTTAGGTCAAACCCCAATTTTGGAATTAACCAAGTAATGAAAGAAAGTGCTTGCAAGTAGATGTAAATGAAAGACTGAATTGTAAATCACCTCGAGGGAGGTTTTAGTAGCAATGTTGATAGAAATGCTTGTGTGGAATTAAACATTGGAATCAATCTCCTCTTCAATGGTTGAATCATTGACTTGAATGCAACACCTAGCCTTGAAGGGAGACTTGAGAATGCTCAATGCTGGAAAAGAATGCTTGAATTCTTGAATTCTTGATTGGTTGTGAATTTATCACTCATCCAACTTATTTAACTAATTCAAATGAGAGGAATAATTCCCCTTAAATACATGTTAGTGGATTTGATATCATCACGGGCTGACATCGAGGGAGTTTCCTCCTTGAGGCACAACCCACAATGCATGCTCTAGGAAGGGTCTTGCCCCAAAATAGGGTAGGGACAGGGGTGCCATGCCCTTGTTCTAGAAGGAAAAGGGAACCATGCCCCTATCCAAAGGGGGATAGTGGCACCACGCACCTATCTTACCCCACTCTCTAGAGAAAAATGTGGTTGGGGTGATGTAGAGGCCAAGGAAGAAGTTTTTTTTGCAAGTCGAGTAATCTTCGGTCTCTGACCAGGATAGAGGATTTGAGTTTGCATGCATGACGACCCTAATGCAATCGAAAATTGCTAGGGTCATAGTTTTATGACACTACATTTAGCCCCAACTTTAGCGGGAGTATAAGTGTACATCAACACTGTCGGTAAAGTACAAGGAAACAAGATTGAAAGACTTCTACCACGTTAAGGAGGCAAGATGCACCAAGCCCCCAGTGGACTTAGGATCTTATGACTTCAATTGACAAAGTAAAAGGGAAGATCAAGAAGGGGAGAACCATGACTACATGTAGAAAAGTTCCCTTCACTATGAGTCATGAAAGCAAGGATACTAAACATCACAAAGAAAAAACAAAGTTCACTAAGTAGTTCTAAGTATCACAAGAAGGAAAGTATGAGCGGAGTGTATGCCCCCACATTAAAGAGATTGCATGTTCCTTATCGAGAGCAATTGATTTAAGGTAGGATACACCCAAGAGAGAAAGAAAGAGAGAATGTTATCGCAAGGATTTAGCCCCCAATCAAGGAATAAACCCAAGGATAATGAACACAAAACAAGAGGTAGTGTCTCTTTCCTTAGGGTCAGTATGTTGTATGATAACACATGTATACATGTATGTATATGCATATAATAATCTTCATTCCCTAAAGAAGGAAACTACCTTAGAATATAGGGAAGAGAGGATGTCTTTTGATTCAACATGAAAGAGACCAAAAAAAGATCTCAATGCTTTGCATCATCCCCAAGTAGACATTAAGGGAACAATAGAAGAACATGGTTACACATAGAAGAGTGGTCACAAAAGAGAAAGAAAAGAGAGAGAGAAAGATCTACAATGCTAATATTGCTAGTCTAGCACGCCATCCACCTCCCAATCTTGCTGATCACTATTTCAAGAAGAAGAGCAACATGCTAGAGGAGAGATAATGAGCATAGTAGATGGAGCTATCACAAGATCCAAACAAGGACTATGCTCATGTTGTAAGTCACTTTATTTGATTCTAGGAGCTAGGATTAGGGTTTGTGAAAACTCATCCGATAAATGTTTGTTAGCATCAACATACTCATACTCACTATCAGAAGCATTAGGATTTGTATTACCATTATGAATAACATTTTCACCCATTTCTTCATCAAATTTTAAAGAAAGAGGAGCAAGAACATGAATAGGAGTAAAACCATCACGTGTTTTATGTAATTTATGATTTGGAGATGTAGGCTGAACATATTACTTAGGAGAAAAGGGAATCATGTCAATTGTTGGAGTCTGAGGAGATTGAGTATTTTGAGGGATAGCTTCACAAGCTCAAACACGACGTCTTCATCGTTGCTCTCTCACACAAAAATTTTGTCGAGTATTAGTGGAAGGCTCATAAGGAGGAGGAATACTTTAAAAAGTAGGAACGCTTTTCTCCTTAATAGTGGAAGGTTTAGGATGAGGTCTTTTTGGTTGAACAATAGGATAAGTAGGCCTCTTCTCTCGATAAGAGGAAGGAGGTGGAATTGTGCCATAGAAAGGAGGAATATTAGGTATAGGAAGGAGACCAAACCCATTATGAGGAGGAGGTATAGGTATAACCTTAGGAGGAATATTGTTGCTCTCCTTTAGAGAAGGTAAAGTCACATACATACGGGTAGGTTGACAATCTTCCTTAGGAGGGAGATTAGTTCTATCCGCGAGAGGAAGAAGCTCATCTTGAAGAATAATGGGAATGTCAAGTGTTGGAGATATAGGCTGACTTAAGGATAGGTTCATATCATTCTTCCATTTTTTATAAGATTGAAAAAGAGCATCACTCCTTGATGGAAGAGATTGAAATTGTTTAAGCCAAAAGAGATCAATAGGAACACCAGGGATTCTTTCAGATGCATGAAATAATCTATGGCTCATAGTTAAGATTTCTCCATTGTGTGGAAATTTAAGAAACTTGTGGATTAAAGAAGAAATAGCCTTCATGGAAGATAGCCAAGGATAGCCCAACTTCACATGGAATTTCTCAGAAGAAGGTATGATAACAAAGTCAAAATCCACGGATTTAGTATGAACTTCAACATGAAGGGTGATAGAACCAATGGTAGGAGAAGAGAAGCCATCAAATAACTCCACAACCACATTAGAAGTATCATATATTGGTTTATGCAATTTTAAAGTAAAAAGATACTCTTCAATTATGACATTAACCATGTAAGAGAGATCAATCAAGGCACCACAAAAAGGGATATCCTTAACCTTTTCAACTATGTATAAAGGGCCATCGGGTGCTCTAATGGTCTCACTAGGGTCAAATGTAATACAAGGATCCATAGGCATATCTTGTGTTTCTACCATATTAACCAAGTTTGGAGCCATAGAGGTGAATTCGTCAAAAGTGAGAGAATAAGGCACAATCTCAATAACGTTAGAAGTGTGAGATGGCAAGGGATCAGTGAAAATCTTAAGATTTTGATTAGGAGTGATTGATTTATTCCCTTTATCATTCACACCTACCACATATATAGTATTATTATTATCAATCAAGTCTTGAACCTTATTTTTCAATGCAAAACATTTCTTAGTATCATGACCAGGTTGATGATGAAATTGGGAAAAGGAATTGTTATCAAAATAAGGAGAAGCAAGTTTGGAAGGATCAATTTATTTTATAGGATGAATTTTGATAACATTTATGTGCAATAACTAAGACATAATACTATGTAAAGATTCATTCAAAGGAGTATACTATCTTTCTCTTTGGAAAAAATTAGAAAGAGAAGGTACACCTGTTGCAGCATTCGCACGGTTGTTGTTGATTGGATCATTGAACTTGATGAATTGTTTTGCTGGTTTGAACTTTACAAATGGTTGTTAAACACTCTCCCTCCTATCACTCGGAGCCATAAGAGTGGATTGCTCCATTTGACTCATAACCAGTTGATAATTATGGAGTGTTGCGCACAACTGCGGAAAGGAAGTAAACTCAAACAAAAAAAGCTTTTCCCTAATATCTTTTTGCAAATTAGAAATGAAAATTCTTTAAATATCATTATCGCGTACATGAAAAGAAATTTGAGCACAAAAATGATTATATCTATCAATGAAATCAATCACTTTTTCTTTAACACCTTGTTTACAATGCATTAAATCAGTCAAAGTGATTTTAGGACCAATGTTGTTTTGAAATTGTTGGATGAAAGCATTTGCTAGTTGTTGAAAGGAAGTGATAGAATAAGAAGGAAAAGAGCAATACCATTGTAAGGCCTTATCTCTTAGTGTTCTTGTAAACAATTTTGCAAGTAGTCATTGATCATAAGCAAAATCAATACACAAGGTTTGAAATGTTTTGACATGCATAAGAGGATCACCTTTTCCATTATAAAGTTCCAATTGAGGGATCTCCACATGTTTAGGTGGTGTAGCTTTAACAATATCAAGATAAAGTGGGCTCACAACATCAAAGGTAGGCACACTAAGCTTGGATTGACTCTTAGAAGCAATTTGTTTTTGTAAGGAAGAAATGGTTTGAGCAAGATTGTTAATTGCCATTTCAGTAGAAGAATTGATGTTACACATAGGTGATTGAGAAGGTGGTGTGATGTTGTTGAAAGAAGGCATGGACTGAGAATAAGGTGGTGGGACATTATGATAAGTAGGCATTGGTGATGATTTGGTAGGAAAAGGGACACTTAAAGGAGGAATAAAGTTGTTGAATGAATTGCCCCCTTGTGTCACACTGAGTGGTTGAGGAATAGTAGGAATTCTCATGGAAGACATAGGTTAAGATGGATGTTTAAATGAATAAGAAGGATTGCCCCCATGACCTATGGCTATAGGAATGACATTTTGAGTTGAAGTAGCCATGATATTAGATGTGAAAGTAGGAGTAATAGTCATAGGATTAGTTAAAGGAATAGAGGAATTGACTTGTGTTAAAGGTTGTGAGTAACCTAGGGTTTCGGCACAACTCTTGATAGGCATGACATTAGAATCAACAATATGTGCAATGCCACACAATATATCAATTCCATTCTTATCACTTTGAAGCATGCACTTAAGACCTTCAATTAATAGAAGAGCTTCACTATTAGGGTACTCTTGGGACATCCATTATTTAAAGTTGTCAAATTGATTGTCCAATGTAGAAAGTTGATCTAAAGAAACCCTAGTTAAAGCTTCTTCTTAATCATAAGATCCATCAATAGGCACATGATTAGGATAGGAATAATTAGCATGATCCTCATTAATGAAGTCACCCAAATTAGGCTCCATCTCCTCGGTAACTAAACCTTCGGAAGCCTTAATTATAATGATTCGTTTAATGGGGATAAGATAGGTAGGACTAATAGTGGTAAAACTCATGCACTAGAGAGAAAATTTAAATTTTGAATTGTAGAACAAAGTTTACAAAATTGAATAATGCAAAATGCAAGGTAATAATGATTACACAATTTGAACTTTGTTGGGGGAAGAGGATGACACAATTTCCAAAAATGAAAGGAAATTGGAAATTTTAAAATTAGGGCCAAGGGAATACCACTTAATTTTAAAATTAGAATTTTTAAAATCAAGGCAAACAATAATTAACCTCATAATTTTAAAAAAATTCTTGAAAGTTTAAATGTTGAATTTTGAAGGTATTTCTGATTCTAGAGGGTTCAAAAATCGATAAAATCAGCCAATCTTCTGAATTTAGGCTATTAAATAAAGTCATAAAAGTCTCTCGAAATTCCAGGAAAAAAGTCGAGGACCGTGGTGGGAGCGCATATTGTCCTACCAACTTTTTTTGAAATTTTTTAGGGATGGATACTACGATGATTTTAAAGCTAACCCCAAAAAATTGGTGAATTTTACAATCTCTAGATGGGCGAAATGAAGGCGCAAATGTGAAAATAGGACCCTATTAGGGTTTTGAAGAAAAAGAGGATTTGAATTGCAATTTTGAAAAGGGTCAAACCTAATGGATAGGGACACTTTGAAAAATATTTATAAATCAGAATGTAACTAAAATTGATTTGAAATTCACACAAAATCCAATTGATTTTAAAAATTAGGGTTTGATGACCTAACCACTTAATTTTGAAATTTGAATTTTGGGAAAAAGGGGGAAAATTGAAAATTTGAATTGTAGGATTGAAGACAAATCTAAGAACAAACAGAAATCTGAAAATTAAATGAAAATTGAATTTTGGCACAAGTTCAAGATGATATTTTTAAATTAGGGTTTTAACAAGTAACCTCTTAATTTTGTAAATTTTAATTGCAAATTGAACAAGACAATGAGGAAATTGAATTTGACAATCAAGACAATTTTCAAATCTAAGATAACCACAAGCAATTTTTACAAATCACAAGTTCAATTTTAATTTTAAAACCTAAGATTTTTAATCAATTAACCACTAAGTTTGCAAAAAATTGAAACTTGTAAATGAAAAATATGCAAATTGGCTCAAAGGAAAGCATGCAATATGTCGGGTTCACCAAAATGTAATGGTGGGAAAATGGTGAATGATAAATCAAGAAGGAAAACTACCCTTTCCCTCAAAGAGAGATGAGATTTTTGCTATCGATTACCATTCAAGCACTTTTCACCATTACATTAGGAAGGGGGAGAAGGATAATTCACTAGATTCAATCTCTCCACACAAAGATGGTAGATTGAATTCTGAATGAATTGAGAATGCTAAGTTGATCCCCTCTTCCTTGTTTGATTTAGAAAGGAAATTGATTGAATTATGTAGTGCAAAAGTGACAAAGAACTAATTATAACTTGAGATCAGAAAATGAGATGAAGTTGTGCACTTGGATCTAGTAGTAAAATGTCGAGATGAAGTCACCCTATGGATTTGAGGAAAAGTTGCTCGGACCGTGGTGGGTATGTACACAATCCTCCGAAAAATCCGTGAAATGAAAAGGGTTTTTCCACCTCTACAAATGGAGCCCGAATCTGAAAGTAAAGTTGTGCACCTGCAACCTACACACAGAAAAGAGAGAAAATAGGTTGGGATTGGGGGTTTGCCTTTAGGCCAAACCCCAGTTTTGGAATTAACCAAGTAATGAAAGAAAGTTCTTGCAAGTAGATGTAAATGAAAGACTAAATTGTAAATCGCCTCAAGGGAGGTTGTAGTAGAAATGTTGATAGATGTGATTTTATGGATTTGAACATTGGAATCAATCTCCTTTTTAATGGTTGAATCCTTGACTTGAATGCAACACCTAGCTGTGAAGGGAGCCTTGAGAATGCTCAATGCTGGAAAAGAATGATTGAATACTTGAATGCTTGATCACTTGTGAATTTCCCACTCATCCAACTTGTTGAGCTTATGCAAATGAGAGGATGAATTCTCCTTAAATACATGTTAGTGGATTTGAATTTTGTCACGGGTCAACAGCAGGGGAGTTTCCCACTTGAGGCATAACTCACAATGCATGATCTATGAAGGGTCCTACCCCAAATTAGGGTAGGGATAGGGGTGCCACACCCCTGTCCTACCCCTTTCTCTAGGGAAGAATGTGGTCAGGATGATGCAGAGGCCAATGAAGAAGCGGTTTTTGCAAGCCAAGAAATCTTTGGTCTCCAATCAGGCTAGAGGATTCAAGTTCACATGCGTGAGGACCCTATTTCAATCAAAACATTGCTAGTGTCACAATTTTATGGCACTACAGGTGTGCTTAGGGCCCATGTGATTTGGACTTATTTTTGTAAGTAGTATTGGCACAACTTTTTATATTGTAATAATGGTTCATCTTGCACCTCAGGACACCATATGAACCCTTAAGACACCATACGACCCCTTAGGACACCATATGACCCCTTAGGACACCATATGATGCCTTAAGATATCATATTGTCATACTTGGGGTTGTATGTTGTGCTAAGAGCTCTTATGGTGTCGTTAGGGGTAATGTGGGGTCCTAATGGGGCCACACATGTGTTAGAATACCATATGACCCCATAAGACACTATACAACCCCTTAAGACATCATATGGTCTAAAAGGTTCATATGGTGTGCTAAGGGGTCATATAGTGTCTTTAGGGGTCATGTGGAGTCCTAGTGGTTCAATATAGATTTCTAATATTCCTTGTTCATGGAGGCCTAACTCTTTTCCTTGAAAATATATTTTTTAATAAATTATATTACTAATGGGATACTTTTTTCTTTTAAAACAAGATGCAATTAAATTTTGAGGAGGGTCGATACGGAATGAATGATAGTCTCGTGAAGTAAACTGGATTGGATCAAAGTGGAGAAACCCATTTGATAAGTATGAGGTTCATGAATATTTTGGATAGCTTTGAGGCATGGATAAGTTGGACTGGTATGATTGATAGGTTTGTTTAGATGAAGTGGTTTTGTAAGAGAATGAAGGTTGGTATGATAATGATGTTGATTGGCTTGGAGGTTGGTCTGATGGTTGGGGTTTGTAAATCACTATCGTAAACCTAAACCAAATCACAATCATAATGGTAATCTTAACCTTAATCCTAACTTTGACCCTAACCCTAGACCTTGCAAATCTAAATATTCACCCTACTCCTAATTATAATTTTGATCCCAACCCTAATAGTAATTCCAAGCTTACCCTTAATGCTAACCAAAACCCTATTCATAAACTCAAAACCTATTATAATTATAATCCAAACCCTAACCCTAACCATAATTCTACCACTAACCCTAAGTACATAATTCTCACCATGACATTAAACCCTAACCATGACTATAAATATTGAAATCTTAACATTAAACCCTAATCCTAATTATAATAATAAATATAAACCAAACACTAACCCTAATTCTAACCCTACCCCTCATTGTAACCCTAACCCTAATTCTCACCATGACCATGATATAAACCCTAGCCCTAATTATAATAATAAATATAAACCAAACCCTAACCCTAATGCTAATCCTACCCCTCATTGTAACCCTAACCCTAATTCTCACCATGACCATGATATAAACCCTAACCCTCATTGTATCCCTAACAAAGGTTGAAGCTATAGATGTTTTCTTATAAAAAATTTCACAATAGCACCCTAGATAAAATGTCTATTCCCACCTATCGAATGTGAATGTTGTGAAGCATATTTATCCTAATTATCCCAAAAACAATCACATGGGTTTGTTCATATCCTTATATATTTGTATATGATCCATACCTCATAAGCCTTTAGAACAAGTTTTAAGATAGCATGTGCAATCAATGAGGACCTCTGTCCATATGCTATCCGTTGTTTTGCAAGAGTCAAAAAATAAAGGATGTGAAATGGAAAACATTTCGCTATTTCACAGAGTCTAAAAATGAAGGGTGCAAAATAGAAAAGCTATCGTTGTTTCACAGGAGCTAAAATAATGATTTGTGAAATAGTGAAGACATTGCTAGTTTGTGAAATACGAAATTGAGAATTACAAAATAGTGAAGACATTACCAATTCACGAAAGACAAAAGTGAGGATTGTGAAATAGCGAAGAGATCGCCATTTCGCAAAAGACAAAAGTGATAATTGGGGAATATAGAAATCAACTCTATTTCATGAAGGGCATAAACTACCACTTGTGAATTGGTGAAAAGGTCACCATTTCACAATGACGAATAAAGTGGGTTTGTAAAATGTCATCAACAGTATTTAAGCAGATAGTGCACACATGTGGAGGCTAAAAAGAATTAAATGTTGTGAACTTGAATTAAGGAGATGACATTCAATTTAAATCACATCAAAAGTGAAAATTGAGTGTTAAAGAAGTGCGGAAGTGAGAGCCGAGCTGGTGTAAGAAATCATGGGGAGTTGGGAGCTGCAGACAGAGCTGAACAAGAAAGTCCATTTTCTTCTTCACTGCTCAAATTGCATTTAAAATAAAAATGCCTAAGAAGAAGGGGGATGTAGGAAAAAATAAACATCCTCAGGTCCCTTTACAGAAAGCCCTTCTAGATGCATTACCTGGGTCCGTAGATACCAGAACTAAAATAATGTTTCAAGATGTCTGGGGAGAATGTAGAGATGTTGACATTCCTCACACTGGTAGATCCTTTTTCTGGTATTTTTACAATAATAGAGATGAGAAAGTGCCTCAGTCCAATCCTTGGAATCTTGACTTACCGAAGGTCATAGTGCCAAATATGTTTATAGATGTAGAACTTATTGAGGTCTTGGCCCGTAATTATAAAAAATAAACAAGAATAGTCAAGGGAATTGACGGTAACCCTATTTTGGTCATCACAAGATCATGCATTGGAGAATTATTTGGCCTGAATAGGTAGGCAATTACCAAGATTGATAGGGAAGGATATTCGATGGATTATGAAAGGATAGTAAAGATTTTTGGACTACGAGAGGTAGCTTATTTGAGGAAAGAGATAAGGATAACAGACCAATGGCTGTGAATGATAAGGTTCCATTTCCTACACTCGAAATTCTGGATTTCTTTCAAAAAACATATCATGGTTGGTGTCAATTTTATGGTGATAATCATAGAAGTAGAATGCCAATGGATTTAATGTATATGTCCATGAGGATCCAAAACCCTAACATTAACTTGGAATTTGATATTGCTAGTGAGCTTGAAAGAATTTTGCACAATCAACTGGTTTACTGGAATACTAGTAGAACTTTTAAGAATTATTCTCTACTCTATCATTTAATACTCTTCCAAAATAGAAATGTGTTTACAGACTTGATGAAGTTAACTACTATGGATGGTCAGGGAAAAGGACTCCTAGTTCAGTTATGGTGTAGGATATGGGACAAGAACAATAGAGTTTGTGATTATAATGCATTTTGTGATGCCTTTATTATGTGGATATTTAGGGCACTTGGGGTTCAGGTTAATGAAAGGCTTCCTTCAAAGATAAGGGAAGTTCTCAGGCCATTGGAATACAACCCAAAAAAGGGTCACACTCATAATTTTGTTGATTGAATCTTCAAGAATGATCATACTCTCATTAGGGTATATGGATGCAAGTAGGCCCCCCACCAATTTCCATTCTTTGTATCAAAAAGGGTTGCCTTTTTAGAATTTATTTGGCAAATGATGTGGTTTGAGAAAGAAGTGAATGGACCAAGGAATAAGGGGATTTTCTTGCCCCATGTAGTCAGGTATGGTGGATTGTCTATTGGTTTTGGTTCCCCTGAACAAGTTCAGGATAATTTAAAGAAAGTATATTTTCTGAAGGATGGAAGTGAGAGGGTCTATGACCTTGAAATTTATATTAATTATTTTATAAAATAATTTAAACATCAAATTGACATGGTGGAAGGTATTTCCTGTAATTGCATGACTCCTCAAGATGTTATGAAAAGGTTGAAAAAGTGGAACTTATTAAAGAAATTATAATAGGATAGATAGAAGAAGGGGAAACCATGTTTTCATCATAATCAAACCCATGAAATACTGAGGATGGAGTTGTGCTTGAAAGATTTGGAGAAGTTATTTGGAAAAGCTACAAGCAGCGTATCACAAGAGGTTAATCTTGATCCTCCAAAAAGGTATAGAAAATTGATTATCCATGAATCATATTTAGAGAATGCATCAAATTCTCCCCCTCTAAAGAGGCAAAAACAAGATGAGAAGGTAACTGTAGTCCCTTATGATGATTCAGAATGAGAGGGGGATATTAAAGAAGCTTCTAGTGCACTCAAATTACTTGGCAAAGGTGAAGAGGTTTATAGATCACCTGGCTCAACATCAATATTTCAAGAGGAAGTCTATGGCTATAAGGCTCAACTTCCAAAAGGTTAAGAACCTATTGATTTTGTGGATGAAAGGGAAGCCATATCAGCAAGATTTGTTGAAGATGAAGACTTTATCAAAACACAATAATTCAAGAACTTTTGGATTCAAATCAAAATGAAATATTTCAACATAAAGTGATTGAAATTTATGGGGATTGAAGAATATAGACATGAGGAGATTATTCATCAAACACTCAAGGAGTTTCATCTTGATGAGGTTGATTATACCTTGGAAGAGGCTAGAGAAATGGTGCAGAAAAATGATATGCTCATTTTTCCATGTATGACTCTCAAACATTTGTTCTTGCTTGACCAAGTCATAAAACAAGAGGACCCTACATTTGTTGTTGAGTTTGATACTGATGACAAGATAAGTGGATCAGGGTACACTCCCAAAACTGAAGTTTTGGCCACATGGGTGAGTTTTAAGGGCCCTAATAAGCCCAAATTAGTTGACATTGTCAAAGGAAATGATGGAATGACATTAGTACAAATAATGGAAAACACTTCTCCCTTGGTATCAACCACAGAATTAATGCACAAAGCAATCTTTAATAAAGACCAGGTCAAAAATATGCAAGAGCAATTAGAGGAGGCATAGACTAGGGAGACACAAATGAACAGAGCCATCAATCAATTATACCTTGAGAATGTTGTTTTGAAGAAAGAATTGCAAAGATTAAAGAGTAGTAACCAAAGCAAGGAACTATTACTACATAAGGATACCTCCTATGTACCAATTGATGTAAAGGATGATGAAGTGTCAAAAGAAAAAATGGATAAGTATGCAAAGGAAATCACCAATTAAGAAGTATGAATGAAATTCTTTTACAGGAAATCCCTAAGAAGGTGTTAAATGATTTAGAGAAAGTACTCACATACAGGGTTGATTTGGTGATTAGTAAATGTGATGAAGTATATGTTGGATAACAAAATCTATTGGACATGTTAGCAACATTTTATAAACATAAGATACAATTAGATGAACTCTCCGGGAGGTGGAAGCCCTTTCATTATGATTTGATTAGGCTCCGTGAGGTTACTCAGAGGGATCCAGATGCACCTAGTGAAATCAAAGAAAAAAAGGAAATGATCAATACTATTATTAAGGAAATAGATTATATAGAAAAGGAAAAGGGATGAATAAAAGAAAAATTATCCTCCTTCTATAGTATTAAGCATTGGACGATCCCTGAATTCATTGATAAAGAGGGTCATGTAAGGAGTTTGGAAGAATGGAAAATAGAGTATAAAGACATGGTTTTGTAGATCATTTCCCATTTGAAGGAAGATAAATACTTTAGTGTTAAAAGTTTTAACATATTCCTAGATAGGGTTGGTGTATTGGAAAATAGATTCTCAAAGTTTGTGGTCGAAGTTCGAGCAATTACTAGCAAGAAATGGAAAGACTGTTTGCTCAGTATGTCATATATACTCCATTACCAATGGCCTACTCATGTTGAAATCTCAAAATGGGTAGACGAGTACTTAAGACCCTCCAAGATGTCTTCCTAGAGGAAGAAACAAGTACTCGAAGGAAAGGAGCAAACTAGCAGAAAATCACATGTTGAATCAGACCCTGGGATTATTTCTTCCTCATTTCAAGCATAATATTCTCCAAAAAAAATTTTAATAGTTATCTTCCTGATGTGTTAGTTTATTATGTTTTATCTTAAGTTGATAGTTATGAAAGGATGCAATTGTAAACAGTCCGAAGCTTATCGCTTCTCCCCATTTTGTATAAAAGAGAAACCAAGACTAAATTCTAAAAGACATTAGAAAATAGAATAGGAGCTAGATTAGAGGAAGAAGTATACCATGTACTCATACTTTGAAGATTAATATATAGATCCAATTTCATTTCTCTGCAATTGTGGTGTGGAATTACCTTCTTGTCAAATTGGTCCTTTGTGATTATTAATTCAAGGAATTAATTGCCATTTTTAAAACTTGTGCAAAGGAATTCCTTTGTGATTATTAATACATGATAGGCCATCTCTTTGCAAATACTAATGTTTATTAGGCTCAGGAATATGTTGACTACTTGGGGTTTGTTGATATCTTCATTAGAGATAATTAGTTGTTGCTAAAATTATTTTATTTTAGAAAGACATGTCTTTTCATTGAAAAAACACTTATTTTCCCTATATATGGGAAATAATTTTGTAATATTAAGATATACAAAATAGATATGATAATTAATCAGTTGTAAAGACTCTTATTTTCAAGCAATACAAAAGCTAGTTGTCTTATTTTCAAATGTGTTATGGATTTTTTCATTTCCAAATCAGTTCTTTGTTATAATTATCTATGGTTGATAATTTCTACTCTAGGGTAAGTGGATCAAGATGGTGGATAGAAAAGTGGCCACGTGCAAAAAAAAAAAAAAAATTCATAACCCATGCGTGTTTTGGAAATTCAAAAATGTGCTAGGCTTGGTAACACCAAGCCTAGCCAAAAACAATTAAAAAAACAAAAAGTTCCTCAAAACCCATACGGGTTTTGAAGAACATTATATTTTATAATAAAAAATTGAAAGTTCCTCAAAACATGTACGAGTTTTGAGGAACATAAAAAATTTTACAAACCCATATGGGTTTTGAGGAAGTTTTGGCCTAAGTTACCCATACGGGTTTTGAGGAAGTTTTGGCCTAAGTTCTGCATAACCCATATGGGTTATGTAGAACTAGGAACCAAATAGGAAGTGGGGGGAGAGAGAGAGAGAGGGGGGGGGGGGAGGGAGATTGCAAAAAGGATAGGGGGAGAGGAAGAGAGAGGGAGATTGGGAAAAGGATAGAGAGATAGAGAGTATAGGATAAGATAATGAGTGGGAGAGGGAGGGGGAGAGAGAGAGAGAGGATATTGGGAGAGAGGGAGAGGGAGGGAGGAGATGGGGAGAATAGGATAAAGAGAGGGAGAGGGAGGGCAGAGATGGGGAGAATAAGATAAAGAGAGGGGGAGAGAGAGAGAGAGAGAGAGAGAGAGGGAGAGGGAGGGCAGAGATGGGGAGAATAAGATAAAGAGAGGGAGAGGGAGAGAGAGAGAGAGAGAGAGAGAGAGAGAGAGAGAGAGAGAGAGAGAGAGAGAGAGAGAAGGAGGAGAGGGTGAGATACATGAGGTAGAGAGAGAACGAGAAGGAGAAAAGGGTGAGAGACTCGGTAGAGAGAGAAGTGTGAGGGGGAGAGAGATGAGATATAACTCAAGGAGGATAATTAGGGCTCAGAATAGATAGAGACGGTGATGGGGGAAGGAAGATGAGAGAGAGAGAGGAAAAGAAGAGAGACATGCATGCATACAAACATATATACATATATCTATATATAACTATGATATGCATATATACATACATAAACACATATTATATATGTATGTCTATACATATGTGTAGTAAATGATAAGTTTACAAGAGTACAATATTATGTCTTCATAACCCGTACAGGTTTTGTGAAACACAAAATAATGGTTTTAGTCCTACATAAACCATACAGGTTATGTAGAACTGTGAATAGGAATTTTTGTTTTTTAAAACCCGTGGGGGTTTTGGCTTGGTAAGAGGGTTGGAAAATGACCCTAAGGCTTGCAAGCCCATTTTCCCCCCCATTTTTGTCCCTTTACATGTTTTTTCATCTTCCAACATGATTTATTGACTTTTTTGTCATCATGTTTACAAATGATCAAGTGGGTATCTCTAAAATTACCACCATAATCTCAATGTCTTCTCAATTTTCTAACCATATAATTTTTTCTATTTTTGAACAAGATTAGCATAGTAAACTTTAATTTTCTTTACCAGTGCCTTGACAATCCTCACAAACATATGTCTACCATTTTTTTTAATAACTTTTGATATAATTGACCAAATTCAAAATAAATTACATATTATTGTTCTAGACTAGATTCTATACACTTTTAGAAAAAGAAGTTTGCATTTACTCATAAGTTTCTAATTACTCATAACACTTATAAATGACTTTATTTACTCATAAGTTTCTAATTTCTCATACATCAAGGCATAAAAATTTTGGTATCTTTCCAAACATGTTTTGACACATAAAGATTCATTTTACCAATCTTTTCATCCACATGTCAAGAGATAATGAAAGGGAAAGAGAGAATTGATTTCAAATAGGACATGACACTAAAATCTGCATATTAAATCTTGCCCTCCTATAATCATTAAGAACTTTGTTCACATTTATTTATATAGTTAGTTTTTTTTTTTACCACATGATAACAGATTAACCAATATAAACAGTCAGGTCATAACACAAGAAGATTGAACATGATGTCAACTTAGCAGATAATGGCAAATAGAATGCACAACAACTCATATTACTATAGGATAATATAATAAACAATTTAACAAGCAGTTCAACAATAGGGAAATTGTTGGAAATATGAAGGAATTAATTATGTGTTGCATCGATGTTTTGTCATTGATGTCAACACTAGCTGTTGTGGTTGGTTACCGACAGACAGATTTTGGTTACCGGTAGAAGAACTAGTGTTACTGGCAGAAGGGACTATCAGTTGGATACTACTGACATGTTTGGATCAATGGAATATGTTTGGTTTGATCTTTTTGGAGTATGTTTTGTTCATTTGCTATTGACTTGATGATCGGATTCTATCATACACTCTAGTAAGCCTACATCAGTAAGGATTTAAGGTTTTATCGGTAGAGCTTTTCCCAAGAATCTTTGACAGGACGTATAATTGGTGTTGGTGTGGCTTCTAGATGGAATTCAGGATGCAAAAGGTGATCTTAGTTCATACCTTGATTGATTGGAGATATCGATTTGGTGTGGTGGACCCAAATTATGTCCAATACCTATCTAGGTTATGGACTAGTGTCATGTTACATGTTCTCTACACATTACCACGATGATTTATGGACTCGTTAATGTTGTTTTGGTCTAAAGCCGACATGGCATATCATTGTAATATGTAATCAGGCATGGTAGATGCTATCACTAGTAGTTAATTCTTCTGGATTGTTGTCCAATTATATTGAGGTGGTTATAACCTCTCTGTAGTCAATGAGACTCATTTGTAATGAGTAGTACGCTCTAGGCAGTGTACCTTTTTGCATGTGCAGGCCCCTTATTGTATCACATACTTTCTGCAGAAGTATCATCTGACTGTGGGTAGGCCTCCCATCATGGTTTTTCCCTTTACCGTGTTTTCCACGTACAAATCACAATGTTATGTGGTATGGTTGCATTGTATTAATTCTTTGTTTCATTCTTAAGTTTTATTGCTTGTTGGTATCTATTTTTTTTATTTCAGTATTCAATGTTTATGTGCTCTGGTTAAAGGTTATAAAGTGGTTTGATTAATATAATTTGTTCAACTGATTCGCCCCCCTCCCCCCCTCTTAGTTATCCACCAGTTATTCTAAGAATTGGTATCAAATATTTGGTCCTCTTTTGCAGAAGCTTAACCACTTGAGATAGATCCTATGGCAACTAATACTTCAAATCCACCAACAACTATTTTCAGAAGAGAAATCCCTAAGCTTGATGGAACAAACTATGAGATATGGAAAATCCAAATGGAGACTCATCTTAGATGTATTGGCAATGATATTTGGGAGATCACTGAGAAAGGATATACACCTTATGATCTGACATCTAGCAATCCTGCTCCTGCAGACTTAGACAAAAATATTAAAAATGATTGCAGAGCTAGAGAAGCCCTCCTGTGTGCACTCACTGATCATCAAATCATGGGATTGACTGATAAATCATCTGCAAAGGTTATGTGGGATAAATTGAAAACTCTGAATTAAGGTGAACCTACTATCAAAATTGCTAAACTTGATGGTTACCAGGTAAGATATGAGAACTTGAAGATGGAAGATAGTGAAAGAATTGCTACATTTATGGAAAGAGTAAATGAGATTGTCATGGGAATTCAATGTTATGGAGGATATCTGAGTGAAGATGAAATAGTTTCTAAAGTTATGAGAGCCCTACCATTGGCTTACAAGATGAAGGCTGCTGTAATTAATGAATTGAGAACAATGGAAAATACTTCAGTTAACAGAGACATTCTGATTGGGAAATTATCTACTTTTGAGCTTGAAGAATTTGGACCCTCTGGAGCTACAAAGTCTGAACCTTCTTTTCATGCATCATCATCTATTGGAAAAAGTGATTCGAAAGCCCTATATGCAAAAGAATTGGAAGATATGAGGAAAGAGGATGAAGAATTTGAGCAACTCGAAGCCCTGTTTGCTAGAAGAGTACCTAAAGGACCAACAGGAAGTAAGTATGAAGGAAAAACACCTTTTAAATATTTTGCATGTAATAAGATTGGTCATTTTGCATCTAGATGTCCTAAAAGGAACGCAAGATTTGAATAAAGAGTTCATAAATAATTTAAGCCTAATCAAAACAAATATAGATTCAAGAAAAACAAACTATGCTACATAGCGGATGAGGAAGGAGTAAGTGATGACTCAGAAGATGAATCTACAAGAGACTCTGCTAGTGGATCCGACAATGGAAAGGAATGGGTGTTCTATGCTTTAAAGGAAGATGAACCGGAACTGGTTATCAAGAATGAAGAAAAGGCCCTGCCAGCAAACGTTGAATACAAGGATGAATAGGTAATTGATAGTGGATGCTCACATCATATGACTAGAGATAAAAGAAACTTTATGTCCCTGCAAGAATACAATGGTGGTCAAGACATATTTGTGGATGACAAAGCATGTATGATCAAAGGTAGAGGTATTATTTCTCTGGATGGAAAGCATAGTAATCATAATTTCTATTATGTAGAAGGTTTAAAGCATAATATTTAAAGTGTTGGTCAATTGGTGGATAAGGGATTGCAACATCAGTTCAAATATAGAAAATGCAAAATCATTAACAGAACTGGTTTGGAGATTGCAACCGATACTCAAACTGGAGGTAATATCTTTCACTTGAACATTGGTAATAAGACATGTTTCATTGTTCATATTGATGAGATTTGGTTATGGCATAAGAGGTTGTGTCATGCTAATTTTGATTGTATTGTTAAGATCAGTTCAACAAAGGCAGTTAGATATATACCTAAGATTATAAAGCCTCATAATTTAGTATGTAAGGAATGTCAATTGGGAAAGCAAGTTAGAACTTCTTTTAAGAGCATACATGATAAATATAATGATGTTCTTGATTTGGTTCATACTGACCTATGTGGTCCAGCAAGGGCCAAAAGCTTTCAAGGTGATAGGTACTTCATGCTAATAATTGATGATTATTCTAGAATGATGTGGGTGACTTTTCTAAGGGGGGGGGTCTGAAGCTTTTGAGAAACTAAAGATCTTCAAAGAAAAGGTAGAAACAGAAACTGGATTGAAAATCAAATGTCTGAGATCAGATCAAGGCAGTGATTTCACTTCTTATGAATTTAATAGTTTTTGTGAGATAAATGGAATTAAGAGATAGTTATCTTCACCCCAGACTCCTCAGCAGAATGGAGTGGTGGAAATGAAGAATAGAACCATTTTGGATGCAGCAAGAACCATGATGATGGAAGCCAAATTGCCTCACATCTACTAGAGAGAAGAAGTGAGTACAACAGTCTACACATTCAACAAAGTTCATATCAAAGGTGAAACCGGTAAGACTCATTATGAATTATGGTTTGGACATACACCTACTATTAAATATTTCAAAATTTTTGGAAGTAAATGTTATATCAAAAGGGATGATTCAATTGGGAAGTTTTATCCTAGATGTGATGAAGGAATATTTCTTGGATATTCAATTCAGAGCAAAGCATATAGATGTTATAACAAAATATTGTAGAAAATTATAGAGAGCACAAATGTGAAAGTGGATGAGTAATACAGAGATCAATCTATATCATGTGACAGAGAACTGACAGTGGAAATTATCATAACTGAACTGACAATGCCTCAACTGGTACAAGACACTAAGATGGTTACATCGGTACAATCAGAAAATTTAGTTGTGACTGATGATTAGAACAATGAACCTGAAGTTGAGAAGACACCAAGGTATGTAAGATTAAATCATTATGAAGATCAAATCACTGGAGATAGGAAAAAGGGAGTTATGACAAGAAGAAGACTAGCAAATGAAGAGGTATGTCTTATTTCTCAAATTGAAATGGCATTTGTTATTGAAGCTTGTAAAGATAAACATTGATTAAAGGCTATGGAAGATGAATTAGATCAGATAGAGAAGAACAAGACTTGGACTTTAGTTCCCCAGCCTAAAAATAAGAATGCTATTGGAACTAAATGGGTTCTTATAAATAAACTAAATGAGGATGGTCAAGTTGTAAGAAACAAGGCTAGACTGGTTTGTAAAGGATATTCTCAAATGGAAGGAATTGATTATGGTGAGACATTTGCACCAATAGCTAGAATTGAAGTTGTTAGACTATTTCTTTCCTATGCAACATACAAGAACTATAAGGTCTATCAAATGGATGATAAATGTGCATTTTTTAATGGTGAACTTGAGGAAGAAGTATACATTGAGCAACCTGATGGATTTTCACTAACAGATGACAAAGATATGGTTTGCAAGTTAAGGAAAGCATTATATGGATTGAAACAAGCTCCTAGAGCTTGGTATGCAAGGTTGAATAATTATCTTTTGAAGCTTGGTTTTACCAAAGGCAGTGCTGACAGTAATTTATATTACAAAATCACTGATGATGATATTTTGATTATTGAAGTATTTGTTGATGATATCATTTTTGGAGGTGAAGATAAATTATGCATGGAATTCTCTAATAATATGAAGAATGAATTTGAAATGTCTATGATTGGTGAGATGAGATTTTTCTTAGGTTTGTAAATTACTTAAACTAATAAAGGCATTTTTATCTGTCAAACTAAGTATCTAAGGGAATTGTTGAAGAAGTTTGGTATGGATAATTCCAAACCGGTAAGTACTCATATGGTGACAAGTGAGAAATTATCTATCAAAGACACATTTGCACCAGTAAATTTGACAAAGCATAAGTCTATGATTGGTGGCTTGTTATATCTAACTCAGGGTAGACCAGATATTATGAATGCAATAAGTATTGTCTAAAGATATCAAAGTAATCCTATAGAAAATTATGAATGTGCAGTAAAGAGGATATTCCGGTATTCGCAAGGAACAATAGAATATGGCTTATGGTATCCTAGAGATGTTAACTTCACTTTATGTGCATATACAGATTCAGATTGGGCAGGAGATACTGATGACAGAAAGAGAACTTCTGGTGGAGCTTTCTTTCTTGGAAATAAATTGTTTTCATGCATCAACAAAAAATAGTCATGCATTTCTTTATCTACTGCAGAAGATGAATATGTTGCAGCAGCAACTAATTGCACTCAATTCTTGTGGATGAAGCAAATGTTGAAGGATATCAAGGTAAATTACAGTGAACCAGTAGTTATCTATTGTGATAACTCTATAGCTATTTACATATCTAAGAATCTGGTATTTCACTCTAAGACTAAGTACATTTCAATAAAATATAACTTTTTGAAAGAAAAGGTGGAAGAAAAGGAAGTCAAATTGGTTTATGTGAACACTAAAGAGCATATTGCAGATATATTCACTAAACCGTTGTCTAAGGAATAATTTGAATATTTGAGAGACAAGTTAGGGGTATCTACCCCTTTGGTAGAGACTTAACTAATGGAGCAGAGCATCATTTTAGTATGCATCATCAACTTTATCTTTTGCTCCGGATTGATGTAGAGGTGCTACTACTCAGGGGGAGTAGTCAACTTTGAGATTCATAGGATTTTGATATCTATGTCATATCTTTGGCATTGATGTCAAAGGGGGAGAGTTATATGTGCAAAATAATGTCTTAATATGTCATGTGGGAGAGAGATTCAAATCACTTTCAGATTGGACTGCACTCCTCAAGGGGAATTGTTGGGATTTTTCAGTTTCTTCATTGTTATATCTTCTATGAGAAATGTTTGGCATTTCTTGGGACTTAGATGTTTTCTTTTTCACATCTAGTATTTCCACCAATGCCAAAGGGGGAGATTATTGGCAATATGAAGGAATTGATTATGTGTTGCACTGATGTTTTGTCATTGATGTCAACACTAGTTGTTATGGTTGGTTACTGACAGACAAATTTTGGTTACTAGTAGAAGAACTAGTGTTACCGGAAGAAGGAACTATCAGTTGGATACTACTGACATGTTTGTGTTAATGGAATATATTTGATTTAATTCTTTTGGAGTATGTTTTGGTCATTTGGTATTGACTTGATGATCAGATGCTATCATACACTCTAGTAAGCCTATACCGGTAAGGTTTTAAGGTTTTATTGGCAGAACTTTTACTGAGAATCATTAACATGATGCATAAGTGGTGTTGGTGTGGCTTCTAGATGGAATTCACGATGTAGATGGTGATCTTAGTTCATGCCTTGACTCATTGGAGACATCGTTTTGGCATGGTGGACCCAAATTAGGTCTGGTACCTATCTAGGCTATGGACTGGTATCATGTTATGTGTTCTCTGCACATTGCCAGGATGATTTATGGATTGGTTAATGTTGTTTTGGTCTAAAGCCGACATGGCATATCATTATAATATGGATGTATGTAATGATCTTATTGTAATATCTTTTAGCTGGCCAACGTAGTTGATTTAGGCCTTAGGTTTTGTATAAATTGATGTAAGATCTCATTGTAGATCATGGTCGTGGTCATGGAATGAAAAATCATATGCGAAGGAGATTTGGTTAATGTAAGAGGTCAAAGGCCTTTGGTATTGAGCTTAACCGGGACTGTAATCAAGCATGGAAGATGCTATCACTGATAGTTCATTCTTTTGCATTATTGTCCAATTATATTGAGGTGGTTATAACCTCTTTGTAGTGAGTGAGACTCCTTTGTGATGAGAAGTATGCTCTACGCAGTGTGTCATCTTGCATGTGCAGGCCCCTTATTGTATCACTTACTTTCTGCAAAAGTATCATCTGACTGTGGATAGGCTTCCCACCATGGTTTTTCCCTTTACTAGTTTTTCCACATACAAATCATGGTGTTATGTGGTATGGTTGCATTGTGTTAATTCTTTGTTTCATTCTTAAGTTTTATTGCTTACCGGTATCTGTTTCTACTATTCTAATATTCAATGTTTATGTGCTCCAGTTAAAGGTTATAAAGTGGTTTGATTAATATAATATGTTAACAATTGATTCACCCCCCCCCCTCTCAGTTCTCCACCAGTTATTCTAACAGATATAACACCCAAAGAATCATGGAGTAAATCTAGCAAATTACAACAAATCATGTGCAAATTACAACAAGTCATTGATCATGGTCTTCATCCAACTCTTTGTTTGTATCATCTGATTCATATTCAACATTATAAGGATTGGTCATATCATCATCATCATCATTGATATCAATTTCGATAATGTCATCATCCACACAGATATCATCTTCATTAACTTTAACTCTTACATCATCATGATCCAGTTCATCTTCTTCGACATCTTCGTCGGGCAAATCATCAACTAATTGTTGATCCTGATCATCATCTACATCATCTTCTAGTTCTTTGGTATCTTCTTCTTCCACCTCATTATAATTTATTGGCCTTCCTCTTGGATCATGTCTAACAACAAATGACCAACCTGGTTTACTTCGAACCTCTGAGTAAAATACCTACTCATATTGGCTTGGAAGAACATAGGGCTCATTTCCAGCTCACTCGAATGACCTTGTATTAACCATGGTAAATCCATTATAATGTTCAATAACAGTTCTGTCAGGATCATTTTCATTCAATCGTAGCCTGTACCATTGGATGATGAATAGAACTAATTTGAAGGACTTAAAGTCACACTTAAGTATATCATTCAAAATCACATAGTATTGATTTTCTAAAACTTCTATATGTATGTCGCTTCTAGATGAAACATTAGTCACCTAAAAGACTATAGTTATCCTAGAATCACAAGTTTTCTTTGTGTCATCCAACTTTTTGGTTCAAAATTTACAACCATTGCACCACATAGCCTTGTGGTGTTTCACCCGCAATATGTCAAACATATAAAAAATTATTGCATCATCAATTGATAAACATATTTATTTTTGGCTGAATGTATGCAAAGAAAAAAAAATCAACATATATATACATCAATAATATGATTGGAAATAATTAAATAATATAGGTGATTAATATATTTGTACATACCTATTTATCTCTTAAACCATGTGTTAAATCAATTTCCCTTGGTGTAACATTGGAATCTCCATTATGATGAGCTTCTTTAACCAATGAAGTCACACTGTCCCATGTTAATGCGTGACCAGATTGTTGACATCATTCAATCCATACTGTCATCCAATCAAGATTTTTTGCGATGTACAAATGTAGTGGATCCCACTCTTGACTGATTGTATAAAAAAAATTGAAATTCACAAATGACATATAATTAGTTAATTACCATGGTATATGACCTTAATTTATAATTGATTTATATTGAAGATTAATAATTAATTAAGTTTGTCCAAGGGATTGAGCTTAATTGGTTAAAACATTGGGTTCTCACTGTGGAGACCCAAGTTCAATTCCCAATAAGGACATCTAAAATGAATTCTAAGCTGTGACTCTTGGCCTTCAATAAAAATGGGGAAGGTCTAGGGTCAATCTAATCAAACATAATAATAATAATAATAATAATAATTCAAAATACTATGGCTTTGGCCTATTACCTACCAAAAATAATAATAATAATAATTAATTAAGTACAATATACATAAAAACCAAATGTAAAATGTATTCTAATTAATCTCCATGACCATCTTATAATTACCTCTCACTTTCCTCAATCTACCTTTCCCCATCAGGTACTCCCCTTCGAATTTGTTGATGGAGTTGGGATCCCAAATGCGATCTACATGGAAATTTGATGCAAAGTTAGGAAGATATTCAGTAATGTACACCATGATTTGGTATCCATATATCCCTCCACCATGGAACCCTCATGATGTGTTATTTGTCTAACCAAAGCCTTCAAAATTTTCAAGTGCCTCTCAACCATCCACATTGACCTTGTGTGTACAAGTCTACACAATTCAATCTCCTCAATTTGGTGTATGAGGTAGTGTTCTTATGCATTGAAAAATGTCAAAGGAAGACACTTTTGCATTTCACACATTAGATGAGGAATTTTTCTCTTCCAATAATTTATATCTTCTTTATGGATTTCTTTAGATGACAACCATCTACAAGTTCTTCAAGGCGCAAATATATTAACGAGATTTAACAAAAACATACAATATATTACATAAAAAGTAAAACAAATGGCAAATATAAGATCTATACAATGAATTGAACAAATATTGCTACTTACCTCATCTATTTTCCAAGATCATATATAACTTCCTTGACATTGTTGTCAAAGTTGTCTCGGAGAGATAGAGGTAGAACATACTGCAACAATTATAAAATGATCTTTTCATTATTTTTCCAAAAGTAGTAAACATAATACAGTGAAAAGTACATGCAGTATATAAATATATATATATAATATACCAGAATAATTACCTTAATGAAGGTATGCCAATCATGTGTTTTCATCCCTGACCCAAATTCACCTTTCTTTGTTATGATATTGTTTATGTTTGCAGCAAATCTTTTGGGTTGTATGGCTTCTTTTATAGCATTGCTTTCCTGCTCCGTTAATAACCAAGGAAGGGCACTTATATTAATTTGGACTCCATCGCTATTTAATTGAATGACATTTTTCATTGCATGATTGGCTTCCTGAATGTCACTTTTGACATTTTTTTCTTTTTCATGTCTTCCATCCAATATTTTTCATAATTTTTCTATTAAATTATTTATGATATGCATTGTATCAAAAAAATGCACAATTTGTAGCTTCTCATAGTAGGGCAACCTACTAAATTATCTGGGATAAATTTTTCATCCCTGCGGAAGTCGTCCATTAATGCCTTGATGACCTGTTGACATTGTTGGCATTAGGTTGTCATTCATGTCAACTAGTATGGCATGTTCACCGGTGAGTAAGTAGTGGTGATCGGTATGGGTGAAGTAAGACACGACGATGTCAATCCATATATGTGTGAGAAGATAGAAAGGTATGTTATCGGTACACATAAAATGCATCATCTATCGGTAAAGAAGAACCACCGACAAGGCAAAGCAAAGAAACAAAGAAGAAATGAAGGATGTGAACCAATATACACAGAGAAGTTTAATGCTATCGGTAAATGGACTAAGTAGATGGACCAGCATGTTTGACGGAAGGCCAAGTTGATCCATCGATAGAGAAGAGGTCAGCAGGTGTGAAGGTCCACTGATGAAGTTAGGTTATATCGGTAAGTTGAGTTGAACTGGTAGTTTGTCTTGGTCGATGAAGGATGTCAAATTGACATAGCAGACTGAAGATGATACCAAACTGACATTGCAAACCGAGCATAGGTGGATGTTGACAAGGGTGACAAGTGGAAACTAGGTGGCGATCACGCAAAGGTCGGTGAAGTATTTATCGATTTAGTAGTCAATAAGAAGGTCGACATTAATGAAGAACCCAAAAAATCATGGGAGGATGGTAGAATATTGCGGCTCAAGGAAGATAAGGTGACAAGGTGATTGAACTGACCTTGAAAGGTGATCTGATCTTTGTACCCATTTGTCGAAGGAAACAACCAAGCTATTAATGGTGATTAATAGAGAAACACAAAAAAGCATGTCGTAGACATCTCAAAATAGAAAATACACATTGAAAAGAGAGGAGATGGTGGTGTTGTTTGGTGTGATGCAAATCACCACTCTTGAAAATAAAATCAGATCAAATCTAATACAGATCAATTTGGTGAAGGTAAAACCTAACACGACACAGTTTGAATGCAACCTTTAGGGGGAACCCTCACAGATAAATGGGTGAACTCGAGACTCAAATGGATTGATGCTTGATGTGAGGTGTGAGAATAAAGAGAGCCTAAGAAAGAAGAAAGACTATCTATCTAAGAGTTATTTCTTAGAGAGTCAGTGTGTGTGTTAGCAGGTCACCAGTGAGAGGGTTTAACTGGTGGACACAAAGTAACTGGTAAACTATTATAGTCTTAATAGACAAGCCTACCAGTAAGGAGTGATTAGTTAGGAAGGCATCCAAGTATGACACTATTTAAGTGTGTGGATTAGAGAGAGAGAGAGAGAAAGAGAAGAAAGGTTGGGAGTAACCAGTGAGTGATTAGAGAAAGTAATTTGATAACCGGAAGTGTGAGAACCAGTGAAGAAGAGAAGGTTATTAACCAACAGACATTATTTGATCAGGTGTTGCAAAACTCATTTGCAACTAAGTTCTATCATTGCATCAAAATTATATTTCATCACATTACACAGAGTTGGTGCTTGGTGCAGGGATTGGTGCTCCTTGGGTTGGTGCCCTAAATCATTGTAATATGTTGTTTCATTGTGAGGCTGGATTGGAGCAATAGACTCCAACATCATTTCTCACCAAGGTTTTTCCCATATTGGGTTTTCGTCATACATCCGGTGTTGTGGGTTATGCATTTGTATGTTTGGCTCTTCTAATATCCCCTCTTATATTACCAGTAGGTTTGATTGTTTAGTGTTTAGGTTGATAACCGGTATTCCAAGCTTGATTTAAAAATAAAAGTTTTTAAGAACCAATGATTCACCCCCCTCTCAGTGGTACATTGTGTTCAACACGACCTTCATGAAGCATATAAGTTAAACAAATTAATAATGGCAATCATTGTCAATTACAACATGATTGAACAAAACACAATATAAAAATATAAATTCCAAACATATCATATATGATAGATAAACAATTTGATCCAATGTATAACCTTGACAATTAATTCTATTATATTCTAACTTCCATAGGCGAGGAGTCATTCTTCATGGTTTTGATGTTGTCTCTTCTTTCCCATTAATTTTTTTTTTTCAATACTATGATACTTATGATTTCTATGGTGGAAGTTCTTATACTCATCAAACACCTACTTTCCTAAACTTTTTGAACGATGAGATTTCATCTTTGGACCACAAACAAGACATGCAAATTTTCCCTTTGTTTGAAGACTTGCAATATCATATATAATTGGATTAAATATGTCAATTTTTATAATTATACATAAAGAATAGATTATTTAAAAAACATGCATGATATCTACTTCATAAAATTAAATATCATTAAAGTGCAGTGGAACAATATAACATACCACAAAAATGTGTTATCCCTAGTGCATCATGAATTCTCCATACAAGCATTGCATGGAATTGAAATTGTGTTTGTCCTATTGGTCTCGAGACATCATACATAGTGACGCCATTCCATAACTTTAGTAACTCGTCAATAAGAGGCTCGATATATACATTCATATCTTTAACTTGGAACTTATAACCTAGCCTATTGAAGATAAATATTACATAATTATTATAACCATTTTACGATAGTACATATAAATTAATCTACATGACTATTAAATGAAAAAGATATAAGTCATTATGCAACAAATAAGACAAATGAGATGCTACTATGCTAAAGAAAATTGATGTAAGCAAATGCTTGGAAAAATCATTGCCAACATTATGTGCTTCCTCTTTATTGACATCTGTGGAGGAATGTTATTGTTGATTAAAAAAACATGCCACACTGAGTAAATAGATCTCATCTCTCCAAATCGATTGACATTGTCCACTGCCAATGAAAGCCTGAGATTACAAGGTTCTTCTTTAAAGTGTGGCCATTTTTCCTCCATGTCCCTAAATGCAGAACCATTTGCAGGCATTCAAAGAATATCATATTCACTTCTATTTCGTGCATGGTAATCCATAAATTGTGCTAATCTTTCACACCTAAATAATCATTGCATACATGGAATAATATGGGAATATAATGAAGAACCTTGCGAGCCACCTTTTTTGTTAGTTGATCTCTTCGATATCTACTGATATGACATTAAGGGCATTCTTTTACAAATTCATGTTGTTTATGATATAAAATATGATCATTGGTACATGCATCTATTGCTTGATACTCCATTCCAATATCTTTCATAATGGTAAATAAATATCGATATGAGCGAGGTAAAATATTTGATGGTGGTAACAAAAATTCACCTATCAATCTACAACAAAAAAATAATTTGTTAATTAATATAACGAACATTAATGGTACACATTTCATCCTTTATTTACTAGTGATGAACTAACAACAAAATAGATGAAAAAAGATGACATATATAACATACATTAACATCTGTGAGATTTCTATGTTGGATAAACCATTCATAACCTTCAAGTTCACTAGCAACAATAGAGTAGAGAGAAGATTTGTTTGAGAGCCTTCATAAAGAGGCTCGTAAGCCTTCTCAAGTAGAGGTAAATCATGAACATCATCAAAGTCATCTAGATCATCATCATGATTAGAGACGCCACTAAATGTGACATGGAACAATGTATTTTTACCATCATCTTCAACTTTGTTTTTTGGCACATGATCATCTTATTCCATAGGATCATTAACTTCATCTTTGATATTTACAGCTTCGTGTTCCTCCACTTGCAAATCCACATTCTTCACGCCATGATAATCCATATCATGTGCCATAGGGCGCCCCACCTTTATAATAATGATTGACACAAATAAACCATGATCATGATCAAGTGATTTTTTATATATATTAAAAATAATGTTAAAATGATATATTTATAAATTCAATCAATATAAAGGCATATAATGAACAACTTACCAGTGGACAATGTGATATTTTGCCAAGATCAAGGGCACAATGAAAAGTATAAAAAAGAGACAAAAGAATGATAAGAACAAACTGTTTTCTCATCAATATGCAAATGATCAACTAGATTCACCAATACAATGAATATAGGCCTGCTTATATAGGCAAGGCCATATGGATGTATGAGCACACAATCATGACATGTTTCTCAATGAGAAACAAGGGTAGGTAAGAAATACTAGGGGTCGGTAGGAGAAATAATATAATATTCCACAAGAGGTGGATGACGCACCCAATGTGGAGTGTAACAACAAAATAAGACCACAAAAGGTGGAATTTATCATACAAGCTATATCCCTATGTGCACACTTCCCTAAGTGTCTCAAATCCAAACTATGAAGAGATGCATTATCCTAAGTTAACTTAAGTAAAGTACAATAATATCCATAATGAATATTTATTTACACCAACACCCACCCTTAACTAAAACTTAGGGGAATGAAGACTCAAGTCAACAATGCAAGATGGGTCCCGGCTACTAGGCCATGATAGGTACCCATGTACAATATGAAAATGCAAGAAAAAATATGCAATGCAATCTCTCACAAATGGACAAAGAGAGAAAACCCAGTGGGAAAAAAACTCCACCCCAAAAGAGAGATGAATGTACAAAATACTGTCAAAGAAGAAGGAAAAAACCTCAAAGAGGAAAAAGTCCCCCCAGAAGAGAGGAAGGAGAAGTTAGCTGACCCCCCCCTAATGAGACATCCTGCACCCCCAAGAGAGCTTGAAACTGCTGAAATTACTCTCCGTGTAAGGTTTGGTAAATATGTCAGCAACTTGCTCTGTTGTAGGACAATACTGCAAATCAATGACCTACTCCAGAATTAGCTCTCTAATTTAGTGCATGTGGATCTCAATATGTTTGGTCCGCTGGTGCTAGACCTTGTTCTTCAAGATTGCAATAGCACTCTGATTGTCACAATGTAGAACTGTCGGCTGGGCAGTGGTGAACCCAAACTCTATGAGAATCTATTGAAGTCAAATGGCCTTAGTTGCTATGATAACAGCTCCTCGATACTCAGGCTCAGTCAAAGAGAGAGTAATAACATGCTACTTCTTTCTCTACCAACAAATGGGGCCTGAACCAAGGTGAAAACTATAACTTGAAGTAGACTTATGATCATCAAGATTGCTAGCCCAATCAGAGTCTATGTAACCAACCAAACAAAGTCTTGTGCCTCCTGCATAGTGAATCCCATAGTGATGTGTACCCTAGATGTAATGAAGGATGTGTTTGGCAGCTTTCCAATGAAGCTCATGTGGTTCCTGCATGAAGCGGGAAACCGTGCCAACTGCAAATGAAATATCAAGGCGTGTATGACTCAAGTAGATTAGACTACCCACAAGTTGACGATACAATGTGGCATCAACTGGTGGAGAAGGGCACTAAGCCTCAAGCTTGACTCCTAAAAGAAAGCGAGTCAGTGCAAGCTTACAATAATCCATATGAAAGCATGCAAGTAGATCAAGAGCATACTTGGTCTGCAATAGTGTAATCCCAAAAGGTGAGTGTGAAATCACTATCTCGAGAAAGTAGTGCAAAAGACCCAAGTTAGTCATAGCAAATCTGTCATGCAAAGCAGATTTGACCTTGCTAATGATGGATGTAGTGCTCCCTATAATGATCAAATCATCAACATAGATCACAAGTATCAAGTGAGAGTCATCCTATCACAAAATGTGGACATTCGAATTGAAATGACACTTGGTGAACCCTACCTAAGAGAAGAAAGGAATCCATCTTGGTGTACCAAGCCCTGGGTGCCTGCTTAAGGCCACAGAGAGATTTCCTTAGTCTGCAAACCAAGTATCCTGGACGAAACCTTGTGGCTACTCCATATAAATCTCCTCATCAAGGTCACCATGGAGAAAAACACTCTTCACATCCATCTAATGTACAACCTAACCATGAGCTACAGCAATAGCAAGTGTCAAGCGAATGGAGTTCATCTTGGCTATGGGCACAAAGGTCGCAGTATAGTCAACACCTGGCACCTGAGAGAAACCTTTCACAACAAGCCGAGCCTTATACTTATCCACACTACCATCCGCTGCAAACTTGGTTTTATAGATCTACTTACATCAAACCATCTTTCTCCTCTTAGGGAGAGAGACTAACTCCCACGTGTTGTTCCTCATCAAGGAGCTATACTCTTCCTCCATAGCTTGGTCCAAATCAGGAACCCCTGATGCTTCTAGAAATGTTTGTGGATTAGAAGTGGTAGCAATGAAAGCATGTGGATGATCTTGATGTTGTGATAGAGTCCTCCATGTATCTGAAGGATCCCCAACAAGAGAACCCACTGACTCAAGTGTCTGTCGAGCCCAATGAGGTCTAGGTGGAGGAGGAGAACGATGCTCCTCAACTGCACGTGGACCCTACGGAGATGTAACCCTGTGAGTCAGAGTTGAAGGATTCTCATCATCTGAATCACTGGCATCACTATCCTCAATGGAGGAAGGTGGAGGAGGTACAGAGGCTAAGCTAGGAGAGATTTCCTCAAAGTGAACACTCCTCTCAATAAACACCTCATGTGTCTTAGGATCCATCAATATATATGCCTTAACACCCTCAAGATATCCAACAAATATGTAAGGCCGACTCTGAGGTTCTAATGCCTTGCATTTATGCGGAGGTATGTGAGCCCATGCTAGACACCTAAAGACTCTGAAATGTTTCACAATTGGTTTCCTACCAACCCAAGCTTCAAAAGAAGTAATACCTTGCAAAGCTTTGTGAGGGACCCGATTCTTTTTTTGGTGGCACAATTAATAGCCTCTGCCCAAAAGGTGGGATCAAGAGAATGTGCATGTATCTTAAACTAGCCATTTCTTTGAGAGTTCTATTCTTGTGTTGTTTCAACTGCATTCTGTTGTGGAGTGTAAGCAATAGAATGTTGAAGATAAATCCCCTCAAGTGTACAAAAATCCTCAAGTCTTTTGTTCACATATTCCCTTCCATTATATGTACGAAGAATCTTGACCACTTTCCCGAATTGCTTCTCCACACAAGTCTTGAAGTCCTGAAATGTGTCAAATACTTCACTCTTATGAATGAGAAAGAAGACCCAAGTGAAGTGGGAGTAGTCATCAATGAAGTTGAGGACATAGCAGGACTTAGTAAATTAAGCTGTTGGAAATGGACCTACTACATCGTTGTGAACAAGTTGAAGAACATCCAAAGCTCTCCAAGCTTTCCCATTATCAAACTTCTCCTCAGGATGTTTGTCGATGGAACAAACTAAATATACACCCTCAGAAAAAGTGATTTGAGGTAGACCTCTGACCATGTCTTAGTACTGAGCTACTGAAGATAGCGATAGTTGAGGTGACCAAACTGCTCATGCCATAGCTTACTTTATAAATTTGAATGAGTAAGAAAGGCCCTAGAAGGAAAACTTGGCACAAAATGGGAGAATTAATAAAGCCTTGAGTTGTCATTGACTTGTCCCACTACTACCAAAGCATCATCATCAAGTTCCTTTACCACAACTGAATCAGGTGTAAACTCAACCTTTTTCCCATTCCCATAGTGAGTGATTTGGTAGATAGAGAGAAGGTTGGTAGACAAGTTAGGAACATAAAGAACATTCTCAAATGTTCCATCATCAATGTCAACTGAACCTTTCCCTTCAACCTCTACATGTGTATCATCACCTATGTAAATGTGAGGTACCTTACATGGCTCAAATGAAGAAAACCGCTCCTTTGTAGAAACCATGTGATAAGAGGCACCCGAGTCAAGTATCCACTTCTATGAAGAACCTTTTGTAGCCACAAATTCTTGTCCTTTTCCCTTAGAATATGAGGAAGAGGAACGAGATGAATCCCTCTTTGGGTAGGCAAATGGAAAGTTGATGTTTTTTTTCTTAAGAAGATTTGTCAACTCATCAACTTTCTTGGTGTGGCATCGATGCTTATCATGACCATACTTCTTGCAATATGCACAAGTTGGTTTATCATTCTTAGGTGGAGTCCCCTTCTTGGAAGAGGATGAAAAATCGCCTTGTGATGGAGAGGATGATTGCCCTTTTTCTTGTTGTGGCTTTGACTTAGATTGCTTCTTCTTGTTGTTGGAATCTTTGCCTTGACTCCCTTGACTTCCTTGATTAGCCACCAAAGCATTGGACTTTGAAGACTTGAGAAGCCCCATGTTCAACAACTTAGATTGTTCCAATATTAACATTTCTATGAAAGCATCAAATGAAGGCATAGTGTAGGAACTCCCCACTATCAAACGATGAGTTTGGAAGCTAGAAGCAAATGTTGCATATTCAGGTGCAAGCTTGTCCAACAAGTTGAATATCAACTGAGCATCCTTTTTGTCAATTCCACAATCCTTAAGCTTTGCTCTTAGCTCATTTCCTTTGGTGACATAATCTTGGATTGTATCAAAACTCTTGGGATCCAAGTTGGTGAGCTCATTGTCAATCTTGTAACTTCTAATTTCATCAACTTGACCATACAATTTCTGAAACATATCCCAAGCCTCTTTGATTGTTGTACACTTCTCAATGTAAAAAATGAGGTCATCTAATACATACTTATGCAAATTTCCAAGAGCCATGCAATTCTTAGTGAGCCATTCTAACTGAGAATTAGGATCGGCCTTAGGATCTGGTGTTCCTGCTATTGTTCCATCTATGTAATGCGTGAGACATTTTTCTATTAATTTTCTCCATACTTTAATTTTCCATGATGCATAATTATGTGGAGTTAAAAGTGGAAATTTATAAGGAATCATTGCAACAAAAATGAAAGAGCACAAGGAAAGAGAGGCACAATCACACAAGACACCTCCAAATTCACTCAATCAAAGAGCCCCCCTAAAAAAAGATGATTTGGCACTTTATACTTAGTGCCTGTACAATGGGCCACTTACAAAAAATGGCAAAGTGGACTTCTGATTTCAACTTTTACAACTGCCTCAATTAGGCCAAAAGAGACTCAAACTAATAATCCAAGAGATCTAAACTAAGATCCAAGCAATTTACAAGTACCAAATAGGCCAAAAAAGACCAATATCTGAAAGTACAATTTCCACTCAATCTTTGAAATCTGATCATAGATTATGAAAGTAGATGAAAAAATATGCACTTTAAAAAAAACAGCACCTGAAAAGGAGTATGAGCTCAAACGAAGCCTTTGAAGTTGCAAAATTGAGGATTGGATAGTTACAGCTGAGAGAATCTGAAAAACCTGTGCACCAAAATCATAAAATAAGCACACCACTGTGAAGAGAATGAGAAATTAGCCCAAATCAAAAAAAAATTGCACCCAAAAAAGGAGAAAAATTGAGCAAGTTATGAGCCTCCAAAGTTGACCCAAAAATCCAAACTGCTCAATGGAGAGGGGTCTAAATTTTTTTCAAAAAATGTTGTCTGGGCGCTGACTGAGCGGCTGACTGTGCATTGTTGATTGGGCGCTGACTATGCGTTTTTGACTAGGAAGAAGGTACGGACCCGCAAAATTATTATTATTATTTTTTTTTTTTTTTTGAGATCCAAAAATTTCGTACCATACCACCCGAATTGGGCAAAAAATTTCTCCAACACCCAAATTTTGATTTTTGCCAAAATAGATCAAGTTTATGCTTGATTTTTATGGAAATGGCCTCCTAGACACAATGGTGAGGTCAAAAACACTCTAAGATGCCTCCAAAAAATGTTGTCCCTCAAATCCAAAAATAGAAGCCTTCTAAGATGTCTCCAAAAACCAATCAATTGAAGCCCCAATGACTCTGATACCATGTGAGATTTTTCCAAGATCAAGGGCACAATGAAAAGTATAAAAGAGAGACAAAAGAATGATAAGAACAAACTGTATTCTCATCAATATGCAAATGATCAATTGGATTCACCAATACAATGAATACAGGCCTGCTTATATAGGCAAGGCCATATGGATGTATGAGCACACAATCATGACATGTGGCTCAATGAGAAACAAGGGTAGGTAAGAAATACTAGGGGTAGGTAGAAGAAATAATATAATATTCCATAAGAGGTGGATGACCCACCGAATGTGGAGTCTAACAACAAAATAAGACCACAAAAGTTGGAATTTCCCCTACAAGCTATATCCCTATGTGCACACTTCCCTAAGTGTCTCAAATCCAAACTACGAAGAGATGCATTATCCTAAGTTACCTTAAATAAAGTGTAATAATATCTGTAACGAATATTTATTTACACCAACAGACGATAATCATGTCCCCCTTCAACATGACCATGTTGCCTACAATGTTTCTCAGTTGTTGTGATTAAAAGTCTTCTCGTCTTTAAGCCCTTGCAATTATTACAAGGACAAGAAAATTTCCCATCACCCTTTCTTTTAAATCTACCCCACAATCTATCAAGTGTTTCTTCATTTTGTTCTGTACTAATATTATCTGACATGATTTTTCTTTACCATGCTTGAATATTTAGATAAATTGTTGAAACAAGGCTCCAATCAACAAACCTACCCACAAGACCTTCTTGGAACAATTTCTCATTAGGATTTAACACATAACAAGGCCAACTTCATGGATACAAGGCTTCAACAAAGGAACAACATGTTCTTCAAAGGAACAATACTCTTGATCAATAGGACAGTAGGGAACAATGAAACCATGCTTCAAACATATTGCTTTACACATCCATTCATGATATCAATGCACCTTCACAAGGACTATATATGAAATTTGGATTCAGAATTTTGCCACAAGGATCAAACTCTAGGAAAAAGACATTAAACCTTGTAATGCAACCTTTTCCAGTATGCTTTTGTTTTGTAACAACACCCCCATCAAGTTTGTGAACTTACTGTCAAGGATCAAACTTACAAACTTTTGTATGCTCATTACAATTGTTAACCTTCCACATGGATCACCAGGGGATTTGGGGTACTTTCATGGATGTCTACATGCACTTGAGGCAAAATTCAAAATGTCCTTAAGGCCTATAAATAATGGAAGACCAAAAATTGGAAGAAGTCATACTTTGAAAGTTTATTGTGAGGACAGACCTAAATAGTCATCATTTGTTCATCATTATCATACAACTTCATAAAGTAGGTAATAATACATTTGTGATAACAATCATGGTTCTTTAAAATTAAAAAAAAGTGAGATTCAACTACACTTAACAAAAGAAAACTTCCAAACTATAACTGCCACTGTTTTTTGGATAGTTTGACAATGGCCTTCAAATCAGAGACTAAAACAACATAAAAAAATCCTTGTCAAGTGACTATAAAGGAATGTTTAGATTACTCACAATATTATGTCAACCTCAAGTACCAATTGGAATCATCAAATAGGTATGTAATTAAATATATTAGAATAGTCGGCTAGAGAATCAAACTATATACTCATCGGCTTACCACAAATTAAGAAAGTTTGCGCTAACAAAAAAAACTCATTGGAAATAGGTTGACTTTAAGCAGTCATCAGAGTATTGTCGAAATAATGATGAAAATTATTGTTCATCAAAATTCTGACAAACATCAGGGACCAATTTAAAGAAAAAATTAAAATATCACATTAAATTGAAAGGTACCTAACAAAAGAATAAATTAATTCACTTTCATCAAAAAATTTGGTCCAATTTTGATCTCAAATGAGTTAGTGTGTCTCTCTTACACTTGGGATCTCTCTCTAGTCTCTCCCTCAACCCCACCTCTCTCTCTCTCTCTCTCTCTCTCTCTCTCTCTCTCTCTCTCTCTCTCTCTCTCTCTCTCTCTCTCTCTCTCTCTTCTCTCTCCCTCCCCCTCCCCCTCACTTTCTATTTCTCTCTCAAGTCGCTATCTAATTCTATCTAAACCTATTTCCCTCTCTCTCTCCTACTCCCTGTATCTTCTCTCTCTCCTACTCCCCGTATCTTCTCTCTCTCCCTCTCTTTCGCTCTCTTTTTCTCAGCTATCTCTCTCTCTCTTTCCCTCTATCTCTCTTTCCCTCTCTCCCTCCCACTCACTTTCTCTTTCTCTCTCAAGTCTCTCTCCCTCTCACCCTCTATCTAGATCTCTCTCTTAGGTGTCTCTCCCTCCCCCTCCATTTCTGTTTTTTTCTCAAGTATTTATCTTTTCCTCTAACTCTCTTTCCCTCTCTCCCACCCACTCCCTTTCTATTTCTCTCTCAATTCTCTCACCCTCTATCTATCTCTCTCCTCCTCTCTCTGATGTCTCTCTCTCCCATTCTCTCCCTCTATCTTCCATGTCCCTCTCTCCCTCCCATTATTCCCTTCCCCCCTCCCTCCCTCTATCTCTCTCTATCACCCTCTCTCATGTCTCTCTCTCCCATTCTCTCCCTCCCCCTCCCTTTCTCTCTCTCTCTCTCAATTCTCTCTCTTTCCCTCTAACTCTCTCTTTCCTCTCTTCCTCCCACTCCCTTTCTCTTTCTCTCTCAAGCCTCTCTCCCTCTCCCTCTCTCCCTCCCATTCTTTCCCTCCCCCCACTCTCTTTCTCTCTCTATCTCTCTCTCCCCCTCTCTCAAGTGTCTCCCTCATATTATGTACCTCTCTTCCTCCCCTTAACTCTCTCTTTCTCTCTCAAGTCTCTCTCTCCTACTCCCTTTCACTTTCTCTCTCAAGTATTTCTCCCTCTCACCCTCTCTTTTTCTCTAAAATCTCTCTACTTGTCTTTCCCTCTCTCCCTCCCCCATCCTCTCTCTTCTCTCTCCCTCTCTCTCTCCCACACCTAACCTAAGAGAGATAGACCTAAGAGAGAGAGAGAGAGAGAGAGATCCTAAGTGAGAGGAAGGGATGGAAAATGATCAGGAGACCAGAGAGAGCCCAAGTGAGAGAGGGAGGGAAGAAGGGAATGGTTGAGAGAAAGAGACAAGTTGATGGAAAGAGAGGAAGAGACTAGAGATAGAGAGAGCTTGTGTGAGAGAGATAGAGGGAGGAAGGGAGGGGTTGAAAGAGAGAAAGAGAGGGGTTGAGGGAGGGAGAGGGAGAGAGAGAGATAGAGAGCTCAAGTGAGAGAGAGGGAGGGAGGGAGGTAGGAATATCTCTCTCAAGTCTCTCCCTCTTTTTATCAATGCCTACCTTCCCCTCTCTCACTTAGGCTCTCTTCCTAGTATATCCCTCTTTCCATAAACCCCTCTCTCTAAACACCTACCTCTCTCTCTCTCTCTCTCTCTCTCTCTCTCTCTCTCTCTCTCTCTCTCTCTCTCTCTCTCTCGGGATCTCACTATCCTTGGTATTTTCCTTTCTTTCCATCAACCACTTGTTGGCAACAACAATGAAGGAAACCTAAGAGGGGGGATGAATTAGATATCAATAAATTAGATAATTTAAGCACAATTTTAAATATGATCAATTGCAGCAAGAACAAAGATAAGCACGATAACAACAACACACATAACACCAATATTATGACATGGAAAAACTGGTTAAGGGAAACACCACGGTGGGAACCTAGCCACAATAAAATGATACTCTTCAGTAGTATGTGAAAATATTACAATGTGGAATGCATGTGCATTTAGGAACACTTCCTAGACCTCACTGCTCAAAAAAACAATAACCCAGAAGGCTACAACCCTCAAGGAAGGTTCACTACCTTACAAGAACATTCAGAAAACAATCCGATTTACACGAATTATAAGAATAGCATCTCAAAAATCCTAATGATAGTTCCGGTTAAGCACATATGTTTTCTCTGCAACACTCTCTGCTCTACACTTCTCACTAAAAGATGAATTTTCTTTTTCACACATACACCACTCTTTGATAATGTAGGCACAACACTTGTCTCCAAATTACATGAATATGATACCTATTTATACAAATCATCAACCTTGACAACAAGGTTGGCTCAACCCTTAAGACCTAATTATAAAATTACATCACATGATACATATATTAACCATCAAACCAATACAATGCCAAGAGGACATATGATGGACCCAAATCAGATCCTCAAACATGCAACCACCATAAATCTCACCAAGATCGTCAGCAACATGCTACACCACTGACAATGTCACATAACATGAATAACATCACCAGACCCATAAAATCTTTAATAAAACACACAATGATCAATACAAACATGGATAGAAAACACCAACAAGCATGTCAGAACCATCCGCAATAGCTGCACCAAGACCACTTAATCAAATCTTCATCGATCAACACGTTGATACTCAAGAACACTTTAATAGCAGCAAGTAGGACTAGAAAGATAACTTGTGAAGCACCAAATCATGAACCATCTGAATTGAAGATACACATGAACATCCCAAACACTCTCCCAAATCCACAACTCAAGATATAATCATTCTGGAGCACAACAGATCAAATACCAGAACACTAAAAAACCAATCCTCATACTGGAATCTATAACTCAATCAAATCACCACATAGCATCATGAAACCATCATTGAATCAAGTATCTCTAGTTGATTCAACATATCAAACAGATAAACCAGTCAGATCAATTCTCTGCAATCACTGGAACACCAAAACATAGGAATATGTTGACATCAATGACATCATATCTTAGGAGCAGCAATATCCAATAATCTCCCCCTTTGAAATTTATGGCAACATATGAATGTGAAAAAAAATCAATGCAAATAAATAAATCAACACCAACGATCTCCCCTTGAGATCATGCACACAAAGCTTTCAAGATAAGGCAGTTTTTCACATGCTTCTCTCCCCCTTTGACAGTAATGCCAAAGATGCATATAGATCGTGCATCTCTCCCTCTAAGAAGAAAAATTTCTCCCCCTTATGATAGACTCAAAAATCTGAACATCTGAACCTCAGACTAACTACTCTGGCTGAGTAGCAGCACCTGCTCATCAATCAGGATAAGAAGATAAGGCTATGAATGTCACCAAATTTATGCATCTCAATGCATCTAGTTCTCATCAGGAGGGGCAAAGACCCCTAACTTATCTCTCAGATATACAAATGTATCTACAGGCAAAGGCTTAGTGAAAATGTCTACAATTTGATCCTTTGTAGAAACATACTCCAATTTGACTTCTTGCTCACAGACTTTCTCCTTCAAGAAATGATACTTGACTGATATATGCTTTGTTTTAGAATGTAGTATCAAATTCTACATAGACTAAACTAGATCTTACCAAACAACAAGGTTACATTGAACAAGAAGCCATATCGCCAAGACTTGACCAAAGTCACAACGAAGTAGGAGATATCAATATGACACAAAAGACCTGTGAAGCCTGAAAGAAGTCACACTGATAGGCGAAGTCATATCGAAAGATCTTGTATCGACAAGATAGTTGAAAGTTACACCAAAATAGGGACATCGGTATGATACAAAGGAGCTACACAGACCAAAATAGATCTCACTGAAGTACAAAGTCACACCAAACTGCAAATTTGTTGCTAAGACATGAAAGACCTCATACCGAAAAGTTTCAACTCTGTAGATTTTCAACAACACATTTTTGAAGCAAGATTGACAAGACCTGATGGAACTACAAAGCAGTCAGGGCATCTTGCCAAAGTGAGATCTCACCCCTAAGAACACGGACACTCAAAGAGTGGCAATAAACACACTATGAATCGACATGAAAGAGATCCCATGCAATGATGTCAATTTTAAACCACGTGAATCCAACTAGACCCAACACATTTGCACCTCATCTCTTTTATCTTCTGCAACCATTTATTCTCCCATTTAGCATATTGACATCAATGACAACACTATACCAACAATCTCCCCCTTTTCCATTGATGTAAATAGTTAGGAACACTCAGGCCTCTTCTCCCCTTTGACAACAATGGGAAAGGGACTGCCTACCTTTCTCATTTCATCTCTTTTCTCGGCTAGAAATGCTCCCCTCATGACACATATTTTGGAAACACATCTACTAACACACAATTTGGAAACACATTTTGTTGACCCTTATAAGCTATGATAGTCTTCCCCTAAGAACCAAAATCAATATGCCTGAACACATAGGTTCAAGGATGTAGAATGTGAATCACTAAGCTCCCCCTAAACCACAACCCATTAAATCCACTTAAGTGCTAAAGGAAGGAAGGACAATGCCCAACCTTAGTTTGAGATATTCAAAGGTGTCGTTAGGTAGGGGTTCTGTGAAATATCAGCCACAATCTCACCAGTACAGACATATTCAACCTTGACTTCCTTTTTAGCTACCTTCTCCCTCAAGAATTTATACTTGATTGCTATGTTTTTTGTTCTTGATTGCATAGAAGGGTTCTTGGAGATGTTGATTGCACTTGAATTATCACACTTTATGGAGATTGGATCAACAAACTCTACCTGGATGTCCTTGAGTGTTTGTTTCATCCAAAAAACTTGTGAGAAATATGTAGCAGTAGCTATGTATTCAACCTTAGCAATAGATAAAGAAATGTATTCATGTTTTTTGTTGTGCCATGAAACTAATCTATCACCAAGGAAGAAAGCTCCACCACTAATTCTCTTCCTATCATCCACACAACCTGCCCAATCTGCATTTGTGTAGGCTTGCAAAGTAAAGTCATCATTCTTTGGATACCACAAACCATTATCAAGTGTACCCTATATATATCTAAAGATTCTTCTCACAACATTTACATGAGATTTCTTTGGGGCATCTTGAAATCTAGCTACCATGCGCACTGCTTGCACTATATCAGGCCTAGAGGTAGTTAGGTACAACAAGCTTCCAATCATTGATCTATACAAGGTCTAATCAACATTAGGTGACTCATCATCTTTTCTTAGTTTTCATCCAATCACCATGGGTGTTCTGACTTCCATTTGGAACTTCTTCAACATGTTCTTAGCATACTTTATTTGTGAGATGATATACCTTTACCTAATTGAGATATTTGCAAACCAAGAAAGTAGGACAACTCTTCCAACAATGACATTTCAAATTTTGATTGCATTTGATTAGTAAACTCTTTACACAAGACATCCTTATTTCTAACAAAGACAATGTCATCTACATACACAACAATTATGATCATGAGATTGCCATCTATTTTGACATACAAGTTTCTGTCAGCACATCCCTTTTTGAAGCCTTGTATATGTAGATACTTGTCCAACCTAGAGTACCATACTCTACGTGTCTGTTTCAAACCATACAAAGAATTCCTTAATCAACACACAAAGTCTAAATTCCCATTTCATTGAAATCCTTTGGGCTGCTCAATGTACACCTCTTCTTGAAGGTTGCCATTTAGGAGCGTAGATTTAACATCCATTTGATACACTTTGTAGCCTTTGTATGTTGAAAATTCCAAGAATATTCTAATGGCTTCAAGTCTAGCAACAGGGGAAAATGTTTCTTCAAAGTCTATGCCCTCAACTTCTGAGTAACCTTTGCATACAAGCTTGGCCTTGTTCCTTATCACCTTGACCTCTTCATTTACTTGATTCTTGTAAACCCACTTAGTTCCAATGACATTCTTATCAATTGGCCTTGGTACTAAATCCCAAGTCTTATTCCTTTCAATCTATTACAATTCTTCCTCCATTGCCTTCACTTGTTTCTCACTCTTGTTGACTTCATTGTAGTTCCTTGGTTCCATTTAAATCATGAGACAAAAATTTACTTTTTCATTGTTCCTTGCATGTCTTCTCCTTGTTTGTACTCCTTCATTCTTGTTTCTAATGATCTGATATTTAGGATGGTTCTTTTGCACATATCTATTTTGGGCCTTGTTAGTAACTTCTTCTTCATTTTTAAATCACTCTTCCTCTTCATCACAAGGTTCCTCAATCTGATTTAATATATTTTTCTTTCCTTTATGCAAGTCTTTATCAACTCTTACGTTTATACTTTCAACAACTTTCTTAAGGCATTTTTTGAAACACTTGTATGCCTTATTGTGAGTTGGTTAGCCTAAAAAGATTCTTTCATCACACCTTGCATCAAAGCTTCCTATTCCTTCCTTATCTCTTATGATGAAACATTTTCTTCCAAAAACTTTTAAGTATTTGATAAAGGGTTTCTTGTCATACCATAGTTCATGTGGTGTCATCTTGTTGTTCACTCTTAGTTGTGCCCTATTAAGTGTAAATAGTTGTGTGTATTGCCTCCTTCCAGTAGACATCAGGTAGATTTGATTCATTCAACATTGTTCTTGCCATTTACTTGACTGTCATGTTCTTCCTTTCCACAACACCATTTTTTTGTGGTGTTCTAGGAGCAGAATATTGTCTTTTAATTCCATGTAGTTCACAATAATCTTCAAATTCATTTTATGTAAACTCACCTCCTCGATCTAATTCTCAAACAATTCAGCTTCTATCCAAAAAAATTTCAACCATTTTTCTAAAAATTTTGAACCTTTCAAATGCTTGTGACATTTTTACAAGAAGGTAACCCATGTCATCCTTGAAAAGTCATCTATGAGCAACATGAAATACTTTTCACCATTGAGAGATCTTGTCCTAGTGGGACCACACAAATCAATATGCACTATTTCCAATGGCCTTGTAGTTGAGTATTCCTTTGTCTTTAATTTTTCCCTAGTTTGTTTGCCTCTTTGACACTCATCACATATGGTGTTTGTTGGCCTGATAATCTAAGGCAAGTCCCTTACATAACCTTTTATTCTTACCTTGACAAGGTTGTCAAAGTTTATGTGACCTAATCTTCTATGCCACAACCAACTCTCATCTACTAGTCCCATCAATCATTGTGACTTAAAGCATTCCTTCAAATTGTACACATTTCCATCAATCCTCTTACCTTTTGCAGCTAGTTTACCATTGATTTCTTTTCTGATTTCACATTCCTTGGAGTCAAATGTAAACATGTAGCCTTTGTCATGCATTTGACTTATAATAAGTAAATTGTGTTTTAATCCTTCAACATAGTATACATTATGAGCTTTCAGCTTGCTATCAATATCAGTGTTCCTTTTCCTTTTATTTTGATTGAAGAGTTGTCTCCAAATCTGACTAAACCTCCATTCCAATCTTCAAACTTTATGAACTTTTTCTTTGCCTTTTGTCATGTGAATGGAGCATCCACTATCGACAACCCATAGGTTTTCCCTCTTTGTATGCAATGTTGTTTTCACTATTAGACTTGATTCCTTTTTGTCATTTTCTTTTTCTACCCACACTCGTTTGGTTTCTTTTATCTTCTCTACTATAAAATTCTAATTAGATGTGGCTTTTGGTTTCATTCCTAGTGTCTTTTAATGTTTAGCAACCCTTGACTTGTAGTGCTTTTTTATATGACTATAGTTTTGATAATAGTAGCACTTTATATTTTTATTAAATGATGAAACAAAATGTTTTCTATATGACTGAATTATTTTTCTTCTACATTCATAGCTTTTATGACCAAACCCATTGCAGTGATAGCATACAACATTAATATCCCTTAGAACATTAAAAGGGTTCTTGATTTCATAACTAGGAGGAGTTCTATGCATAAGTCTACAATATGACACTTTATGTCCATATAAATTACATTTATAGCAATAGCCATGAGACAGAGAAGCATCCCAATACTTATTGTTGGAATTATTCCTCATTGGACTTCTTGGAGCATCATATTTTGGTCCTCTAATTTTCTTCCTCATGTCCTTGACTTTGTTGAAGCCATCATCATCCAGCTTTGCCTTTCCTTTAAGATTAGCATTATTTTGTCATAGCAACAACATCATTATTTTTCTTTGGAACATTGCTAACCTTGAAGGTTTTCTCAAGACCATTCATGCTTGAAGATAAAAAATGTATATCTCCTTTTGATAACTTATCTCTAGTGCAACATTGTCTAGCTTCATATCCCACACCTGTAGAATATTTTGAATGTTTTTGCTTATGCAGCATATCATTCAATGCAGTGGTGTTGCCCTCATACTTCATCCTTAGCTTGAGATCATCCTTGCACTTCTCAAGCTCTTTCCTAAGATTCACAGCTTCTTGCTCCAAATTTTGACACTCCTTTTCTTTGGATTCCAATTCTAATTTTATCACTTCACTCATCCTTTTGGCTTCCTCTAGTCGAGTTGTCAATGTGTTGATATTCATTTCACACTCCTCAAGTCTCTTGATCAACTATTATTGTTCATCTATGAATGACTTCTTGTATTTGGTGTGCTCTTTATTTAGTCTCTTAATTTCTTCAAGAGCACATAAAAGTTCTCCTTCAAGGTCAACCTCAACATCAACTTCATCTTCCTAATTGTGAGATTTTGCCAATATCAAGGGCACAATCAAAAGCATAAAGAGAGACAATAGAATGACAAGAACAAATTGTATTCTCATCAATATACAAAATGATCAATTGGATTAACCAATACAATGAATATGAGCCTGCTTATATAGGCAAGGCCATATAGATGTACGAGCACACAATCATGACATGTGGTTCAATGAGAAATAAGGGTAGGTAAGAAATACAAGGGGTAGGTAGGAGAAATAATATAATATTCCACAAGAGGTAGATGACCCACCGAATGTGGAGTGTAATAGCAAAATAAGACCACAAAAGGTGGAATTTCTCCTACAAGCTATATCCCTATGTGCACACTTCCCTAAGTGTCTCATATCCAAACTACAAAGAAATGCATTATCCTAAGTTAACTTAAGTAAAGTGTAATAATATCCATGATGAATATTTATTTACACCAACAGCCCCCTTAAGTGCAACTTAGGGGAATAAAGACAAGTCAACAATGCAATATGGGTCTCAGCTACTAGGCCATGATAGGTACCTGTAAAGCGGAAAAATCAAACCCTAGTCGTTCTCCCTTCCCCAACTCCGAGGAGAGAGAAGGGAGAGTCACTAGGGTTGACGGTTTTCACTTAGGAGGGACTTTACATTCAAAAGAGGGGTTGAAACCCACAAGATCCAATCCCACGCAATGCAAGATTGGATTCTATATGAGTTTCAAGGGTTGTGATAGCAAGGATACCCTCTTTTGTAAAGAATGTAGATGGAAAGATTGAACTAGGAATGCATAGAAAGTGAGAAAGATGCGCTTATAAACTGAGATAGGGATATAGGATGAAGCTGCGGACCTGGAATTAGCAGTAAAATGTCGATATGGCGCTGTCCTGCAAATTTGAGCAAAAGTTGACGGGACGATGGCACCCGGCATGCACACGGTCCTCCGAAAAATCCGCGAAACGAAGGGGGATTTGTTCGTCTCTGCACAAGGATTCCAGATCTTCAATTTCAGCTGCGTACCTGCAACCTACACACAGAAAAGAAAAGACAATTGGGGGGTTAGGGATTAGGGGTTTGCCTTTAGGTCAAACCCCAATTTTGGAATTAACCAAGAAATGAGAAATGCTGTAAATGTAAATGTCTATAATGTAAAACAAGTACTAATACCTTGTTGTAAGGATGTTTGTATCCTTATATGCGAAGGTATAGATGTTGTTGTTTGTTGTATTGTTGTATGTTGTATGTAGCATGTAGTATGTGATCTCCTCTTCAATGGTTGAATCCTTGTCTTGAATGCAACACTTAGCCTTGAATGGAGACTTAGAATGATCAATTGCTTGAAGGAATGCTTGAATGATTGAATGCTTGAGTATAGTTTCCACGCTTTTTCCATCATATCGAATGAAAGAGGAAAATGTAGTTTATATACTTGTCAATTAGGGTTGATAGACTGATTTTCCTGACCTTAGGCTGACCAGGAAAGATAATTTTCCAATTTGCAAACAAAAAGACCCGAGACCCCATAGGAGACCGGGCCCAAAATAGGGCCAGGGACCAGGGCGCTGGGCGCTCTGGTCCCACCTCCCGGGACAGCAGGGTGCAAAGGAGGTTTAGGCCAGGGTGCAAGAAAATGCAGTTTTTGGTGTCATGAGCAAGTTTCGGGGTCTCCATTCAAGTTTAGTGTTGCGTCGCCATCGTGAAGACCCAAATGCGGTCGAAATTGCAAGTGTCGCAATTTTAGGATGCTACATTTAGCCCCCACTTTAGCAGGAGTATAAGCGTACGCTCATACTTCTGGTAAAGTACAAGGAAACAACATTGAAAAACTTTCACCATGTCAAGGAGGCAAGATACACCAAGCCCCCAGTGGACTAAGGATCTTACGGCTTCGATTGACAAAGTAAAAGGGAAGATCATGAGGGAGAACCATGACTGTCAGTAGTAAGGTTCCCTCACTATGAGTCATGCAAGAAAGATATCAAAAAATTTCAAGGAAAAGCTAAATTTGTCAAGAAATTTTCAAGTATCTTGAAAAGATATGAACGGGATGTATGCCCCCCTATGTTAAAGTGATCGCACACGCCTCACTGGGGGTGATTGCTTTAAGGTAGTGATACATATAAGAAATGAGAAAGGAGCACGTTATCACAAGGATTTAGCCCCCAAGTGTGAGATAAGCCCAAGGATAATAGATACAAAACACAAAGCACAAGGTGACTTCGCTTTCCTCGGGGTCAGTATGCTATATGATAATTCATGTATATCATATGTATGTATGCATAATTGTTCTTCATTCCCCAATCAAGGAAGGTCACCTAGAAGAAGGGAACAAATGTGTCTTTTGAGTCAACATGAGAGAGATCGAGAGATCTCAATGTTTTGCATCGTCCTCAAGTAGACAACACTAAGGACAACAAATAGAAGAATGAGAGTAACACATAGAAGAAGTAACGAAAGAAATAGAGGAGAAGAGAATCTGCTATGCTAATGAAACTAGTCTAGCACGTCATCTACCCCCTGATCTTGCTGATCAATGTTTCGGGAAGGCAGGGAACATGCTAGAGGAGGAACATCCAACACAGCAGATGGAGCTATCACAAGATCCAAACAAGGGCTATGTTCATATCCCAAGCCACGGTGTTCTTGTCTAGGAGCTAGGATAAGTGCTTTAGAAAATTCATTAGATAAATGGTTATCAATATCAACAAGTTCATATTCACTATCAGAATGAACAGGAGAAGTAGCATTTTCATCATGAATAACATTTTCATCTATATCATCATCAAGATTTATAAAAATAGGATCTTTAACTCACACAGGATCAAGACCATCATGCATCTTATGTTTAGGAGATTTCAGCTCAATCGTCGGCTGAGGAAAAAATGGAATAATGTTTGTTGAAGGTGTTTTGGGGGATTGCAAAGTTTGAGCTCTAAGACGACGCTTTCGCCAATGTTCACGTGCAGAATGATTTTGTCTAGTCTTAGTAGGAAGTTGAGAAGATTGAGGAGGAGGAATGTTCTCATCCTTATCACTTGGGTGTTTAGGTTGTGGTCTCTTAGGCTGAGCAATAGGAGAAGAGGAAGGTCTCTTCTCTCCATAAGAGGAAGGAGGAGGAACTGCTCCATATAAGGGAGGAATACTCGGTTTAGGAAGGAGACCAAGTCCATCATGACAAGGAGGGATAGGTCTACTTTTAGGAAGTTTATTAGATATAAGCATAGTCACATCCATAGGGATGGGTTGGGAATATTCTTGAGGAAAGACATTAGTTTTATCTTTCAAAGGAAGAACTTCCTTCTCAAGAATGATAGGAATGTCAAGTTTAGGTGTTCTAGGTTCACTTAGAGATAGGATCATATCTGTTTTCCACTTTTGATAAGATTTGAAAAGATGATCACTTCGCGGAGGAAGAGATTTGAATTGTTTAGGCCAAAAGTAATCAAGAGGAACGCTAGAAGTTCTTTCAGCTGGTTTAAAGAGACTATGATTGACAGTAAAAACTTCACCATTATGGGGAAATTTCAAACACTTGTGAATAGGAGAAGCAATAGCTTTCATGGAAGATAGCCAAGGATAGCCAAGCTTCACACGAAATTGTTCGGAAGATGGAATAATAGAAAAGTTCACATCAAGGGATTTGTTACGGACCTCAATAGGTAATGTAATAGAACCAATTGCAGGAGAAGAAAATGCATCAAATAGTTTCACAACCACATCTGTTTTGTCATAGATAACTTGATTCAATTGCAAAGTAAAAAGAAATTCTTCAGTAATGACATTAACCATACAAGAAGGATCAATAAGCACTCCACGGGAAGGTGTGTTCTTGACTTTTGCAACTATATATAGAGGACCATCAGGTGCCCTGATAGTTTCACTAGAATCAAATGTGATGGAAGGTTCTTTAGGGATTTTCTGTTGCTCTACAAAGTTAATCACATTCGGATTCATGGACACAAGATCATCAGGTGAGACAGAGGAATCAGTAGTATCAATCACATTAGAGGTATGAGAAGGTAATGGATTAGTGAAAATCTGAAGATTTTGGTTAGGAGGAGCTACAGATGTATTGCCTTTATCATTCACACCAGAAACAGAGATAGTATTATTATCAATCAAATCTTGAATTTTCCCCTTTAAAGCAAAACATTTTTCAGTATCATGCCCAGGTTGACAATGAAATTGACAAAAAGATTTGTTATCAAAATAGGGTGAATTAATCTTTGCAGGATCAATTTGCCTTATAGGAGGAAGAGTAAGCACATTTTGTTCCAATAACTTATTCATAATACTATGCAATGATTCATTCAAAGGAGTAAACTTTCTTTCTTTCTTGAAAAACTTAGAAATAGGAGACACACCTGATGCTGCATTCACATTGTTGTTGATGATGTTTTCATTGAATTTAATGGACTCTTTGTTCGGTTTAAACTTCCCAAATGGTTGTTGACTACTATCACCCTTATCACTCGGAGCCATAGGATGTGATTGTTCCATTTGACTCACAGTCAGTTGATAATTGTGAAGAGTTGCGCACAACTGTTGGAAAGAAGTAAACTCAGAAAATAGGAGTTTTTCTCTAATGTCTTTTTGTAAATTAGAAATAAAGATTCTTTGAATATCATTGTCAGGCACTGGAAAGGAAATTTGAGCATACAAATGCTTATATCTACCAATGAAATCAGTCACTTTTTCTTTAACACCTTGTTTACAATGCATTAAATCAATCAAAGTAACTTTAGGACTTATATTGTTTTGAAATTGTTGAATGAAAGCATTTGCAAGTTGTTCGAAAGAAGTAATAGAATAGGAAGGCAACGAGCAATACCATTGTAGGGCTTTGTCTCTTAATGTTCTAGTAAACAGTTTTGCAAGAAACCTTTGGTCATAAGCAAAATCAGTACATATTGTTTGAAAGGTCTTAACATGTGTTAGAGGATCACCCTTACCATTATAAAGCTCCAAATGTGGAATTTCAACATGTTTAGGGGGAATAGCTCAAACAATGTCAAGAGAAAGTGGGCTCGCAACATCAAATGTGGGCACACTAAACTTAGATTGATTCATAGAGGCAATTTGTTGCTGTAAAGAAGAGACAGTTTGTGCAAGATTGTTAATGGTCGCTTCAGTCGAAGAGTTCATATTAGATGTGTTAGATTGTGATGGAGGTGTTATGTTATTGAAAGAAGGTAGAGAGTAAGGTGGTGGGACACTATGATAGTTAGTCATAGGAGATGATTGGACAGGAGGAACGCTACAAGGAGGAATGGAATGATTAAACGAGTTGCCCCCTTGCGTCATGTTCATTTGTGGTGATATAATAGGAACACTCATTGAAGGAGTGAATGAAGAAGTTGGATTGAATGAAGGAAGAGGGTTAATTGAAGAAGAGGGATTGCCCCCATGACTGGTGATCATAGGAGGAATGTCTTGTATTGAAGTAGTCATTATGTTTGATGTAAAAGTAGGTATACTAGCAATAGGAGTTGTCAAAGGAATAGAATGATTGTCTTGAGTAGGAGGTTGTGTATAACCTAAGGTTTCGGCACAACTTTTCATAGGCATCACATTCGAATCCACAATGTGTGCAATACCATGCAAAATATCAATTCCATTCTTATCACTTTGAAGCATACGTTTTAGACCCTCAATTAAAGGAAGAGCTTGACTATCAGGGTATTCTTGAGACATCCATTGTCGAAAATCGTCAAATTGGTTATCCAATTTTGAAAGTTGTTCTACAGAAACCTCATGGAGAGCTTCTTCATCATTAAGAGGATTAGAGGAATTACCCATGTCCTCGTTAAAAAGACCATTCAAATTAGGTTCCATCTCCTCAGTAATTAAACCTTGGAAAGACTTAATTCTAAGGCTTCGTCTAACGGGAATAGTGTAAGTAGGACTTATTGTTGTAAAACTCATGCACTAAAGAAAGAGAGAAGATTTTGAATTTTAGAGGTAGCAAATTTCAGTAAAACCAGCCAATCTTCTAGATTTAAGCTGTTAAATACAATCAGGACAATCTCCCGAAATTTCGGAAAAAATGTCCGGGACCGTGGCGCTTGGGGTGCACACGGTCCTCGCAACTTTTTTCGAAATTTGCAGGGATGAAAGTTATGATGATTTTACAGCTAACCTGAAAAAATTGAGTGATTTTACGATCCGTAGATAGGCCAAATTAAAGTTGCAATCTCAAAATTGAACCCTACCAAGATTGTCAAAAAATGCAAAATTTGAATTTTGAAAAAGAGAGGGAAACTAAAATTTTGAATTTTATGATTTTAGAGGGAATACCAAAAGCAATGCAAGTTTTGAAATTTGAAAATTGACTCAATTTCACGCAAAATTCAATTTTGAAAGCGGAAATCAAAGTTGTTGTAATTAAGCACTTAATTTCAAAAGTCACAAATTGCAAAAATTTGAATAAATCACTGAAATTTCGAATGAATGCTAACACACTTTTCAGATTTAGGACTGTAAGAAACACAATTTTGACACAAATTTCAATTTCAACAATTTTTGAATGATTAGAAGCCTCAATCCAAGCAATCACTAAACCAACTTTGACTGTAATTTTGAAGGTGTTAAGATTGATAAAATCAGCCAAAATTCTGGATTTTAGCAGGAAAATACAGTAAGATCTCGCTCCCGAAATTTCGGAAAAAATGTCGGGGATGATGGCGCTCGGAGTGCACACGGTCCTCGCAACTTTTTTCCAAATTTTCAGGGATGAAAGATATTTTGATTTTATTGCGGAATCCAAAGTTACAGCCAATTTGGAGACATTTTGATCAGTGAAATTGTCGGACAAAGGTTGAATCAAGAGGGTTTCAAAAATTAGGGTTTGACACTTAACCACTTAATTTTCAAAATTAAAGCATAAATATGAATTGACAATTTGTAAGAGAAGGGAAGATCTGAAACAAGCATTAACAATTAAACATTTCACAAGTTTAATTACTTAAAAAGAAAATTTAGGGTTTTTATGCAATTAACCTCTAAAATTTTGCAAAGGATCAAACATGGAAATGTAATCAAGGAATCCAATTTTTAGATCTAACTATGAATAATCAGAAAGGATGTTCACGTCGGGTTCACCAAAATGTAAAGCGGAAAAATCGAACCCTAGTCGTTCTCCCCTCCCCAACTCCGAGGAGGGAGAAGGGAGAGTCACTAGGGTTGATGGTTTTCACTTAGGAGGGACTTTACATTCAAAAGAGGGGTTGAAACCCACAAGATCCAATCCCACACAATGCAAGATTGGATTCTATATGAGTTTCAAGGGTTGTGATAGCAAGGATACCCTCTTTTGTAAAGAATGTAGATGGAAAGATTGAACTAGGAATGCATAGAAAGTGAGAAAGATTCGCTTATAAACTGAGATAGGGATATAGGATGAAGCTGCGGACCTGGAATTAGCAGTAAAATGTTGATACGGTGCTATCCTACAAATTTGAGTAAAAGTTGACGGGACGATGGCACCCGACGTGCACACGGTCTTCCGAAAAATCCGCGAAACGAAGGGGGATTTGTTCGTCTCTGCACAAGGATTCTAGATCTTCAATTTCAGCCGCGTACCTGCAACCTACACATAGAAAAGCGAAGACGATTAGGGGGTTAGGGATTAGGGGTTTGCCTTTAGGTCAAACCCCAGTTTTGGAATTAACCAAGAAATGAGAAATGCTGTAAATGTAAATGTCTGTAATGTAAAACAAGTACTAATACCTTGTTGTAAGGATGTTTGTATCCTTATATGCGAAGGTATAGATGTTGTTGTTTGTTGTATTGTTGTATGTTGTATGTAGCATGTAGTATGTGATCTCCTCTTCAATGGTTGAATCCTTGTCTTGAATGCAACACTTAGCCTTGAATGGAGACTTAGAATGATCAATTGCTTGAAGGAATGCTTGAATGCTTGAATGCTTGAGTATAGTTTCCATGCTTTTTCCATCATATCGAATGAAAGAGGAAAATGTAGTTTATATACTTGTCAATTAGGGTTGATAGACTGATTTTCCCGACCTTAGGCCGACCAGGAAAGATAATTTTCCAATTTGCAAACAAAAAGACCTGAGACCCCATAGGAGACCGGGCCCAAAATAGGGCCAGGGACCAGGGCGCTGGGTGCCATGGTCCTGGGGAACTAGGGCGCTGGGCGCTCTGGTCCCACCTCCCAGGACAGCAGGGTGCAAAGGAGGTTCAGGCCAGGGTGCAAGAAAATGCAGTTTTTGGTGTCATGAGCAAGTTTCGAGGTCTCCATTCAGGTTTAGTGTTGCACCACCATCGTGAAGACCCAAATGCAGTCGAAATTGCAAGTGTCGCAATTTTAGGACGCTACAGTACCCATGTACAAAATGCAAATGCAAGCAAAAATATGCAATGCAATCTCTCACAAATGGATAGAGGGAGAAAACCCAATGGGAAAAAACTCCCCCCCAAAAGAGAGATGAATGTACAAAAGACTCTCAAAGGAGAAGGACAAAACCTCAAAGAGGAAAAAGTCCCCCCCATAAGAGAGGAAGGAGAAGTCAGCTGACCCCCCCTAATGAGACATCCTACACCCCCAAGAGAGCTCACAATTGTTGGAACTTACTCTCAGTGAAAGGTTTGGTGAATATATCTACAACCTACTTCGTTGTAGGACAATACTACAAATCAATGACCTACTCCTAAATCAGCTCTCAGATGTAGTGCATATGGATCTCGATGTATTTGGCCCACTGATGTTGGACCGGGTTCTTCGAGATTGCAATATCACTCTAATTGTCACAATGTAGAACCGTCGCTCGTGGAATGGTGAACCCAAACTCTGTGAGAATCTATTGAAGCCAAATGGTCTCAGTCGCTACATTAACAGCTCCTCAATACTTAGCCTTAGTCGAAGAGAGAGCAATAGCATGCTGCTTCTTGCTCTGCCAACAAATAGGGTCAGAACCAAGGTGAAAACTGTAACTTGAAGTAGACTTATGATCATCAAGATCACCAGCCCAATCAGAGTCTGTGTAACCAACCAAGTGAAGTCCTCTGCTTGTTGCATAGTGAATCCCATAGTGATGTGTACCCTGGATGTAATGAAGGATGTGTTTGTTGGCTTTCCAATGAAGCTCATGTGGTGCATGAAGCGGGAAACCATGTCAACCTCAAATGAAATATCAAGGCATGTGTGAGTCAAGTAGATGAGACTACCCACAAGCTGACAATACAATGTGGCATCAACTGGTGGAGAAGAACATCGATCCTCAAGCTTGATTCCTGAAAGAAAGGGAGTCTAGGTAGGCTTACAATCAACCATATGAAAGCGTGCAAGAAGATGAAGAGCATACTTGGGTTGCGAAAGAGTGATCCTGGAAGATGACTATGAAATATCTATCCCAAAAAAGTAATGCAAAAGACCCAAGTCAGTCATAGAAAATCTGTCATGCAAAGCAGATTTGACCCTACTAATGATGGATGTGGTGCTCCCTATAATGATCAAATCATCAACATAGAGCACAAGTATCAAGTGATATTCATCTTGTCGCAAAATGTAGACATTCAGATAGGAATGAAACCTGGTGAACCTTGCTGAGAGAAGAAAGGAATCCATCTTAGCGTACCAAACCTTGGGGGCCTGCTTGAGGCCATAGAGAGATTTCCTTAGTCTGCAAACCAAGGAAGTACCCTAGATGAAACCTTGTGTGCTCTATATAAATCTCCTCATCAAGATCCCTATTAAGAAAAGCACTCTTCACATCCATCTATTGTATAGCCCAACCATGAGTTGCAACAATAGAAAGTGTCAAGTGAATGAAGTTATTCTTGGCTACGGGTGCAAAGGTCTCAGTATAGTCAATACAAGGAACCTGAGAGAAACCTTTCGCAACAAGCCGAGCCTTATACTTATCCACACTACCATCCATTGTAAACTTGGTCTGATAGATCCACTTAAATCGAACCATCTTTCTCCCCTTAGGGAGAGGGACTAACTCCCATGTGTTGTTCCTCATCAAGGAACTATACTCTTCCTCACTAGTGTGGTCCTACTCAGGAACCTCTGATGCTTCCCCAAATTTCTATGCATCGAAACCAGTAGAAATGAATGCATGTGGAAGGTCCTCATGTTTTGATCGGGTCTGTGTATCTGAAGCATCCCCAAAAAGATAACCCACTGACTCAAGTGTCTGTCGAGCCCAATGAGGTCTAGGTAGAGGTGGAGAATGAGGCCTCTCAACTGCAAGTGGACCCTGTAGAGACGTAACCCTACGAGTCAAATTTGAAGGAGTCTCATCATCTGAATCACTAGCATCACTATCCATAATGGAGAAAGGTGGATGAGGTAGAGAGGCTAAGCTAGGAGAGATTTCCTCAAAATGAACTCAATGAACACCTCGTGTGTCTCAAGATCCATCAATATGTATGCCTTAACACCCTCAGGATATCCAACAAATATGCAAGGCCTACTATGAGGTTCCAATGCCTTGCGTTTCTACGGAGGTATGTGAGCCCATGCTGGACACCCAAAGACTAAAATATTTCACAATCTATTTCCTACCAACCCAAGCCTCAAAAGGAGTAATACCTTGTAAAGCTTTGTGAGGAACCCGATTTTGGATGTGTGTGGCACAATTGATAGCCTCTTCCCAAAAGGCAGGATCAAGAGAATGTGCATGTATCATATAGCTAGCCATTTCTTTCAGAGTTCTCTTCTTTCTTTGTCCAACTCCGTTCTACTATGGAGTGTAAGCAACAAAATGCAGAAGATCAATCCCCTCAAATGTACAAAAATCCTCAAGTCTTTTGTTCACATATTCCCTTCCATTATCTGTGCGAAGAATCTTGACCACTTTCTCGGATTTCTTCTCCACACGAGTCTTGAAGTCTTGAAATCTATCAAATACTTTACTCTTATGAATAAGAAAGTAGACCCAAGTGGAGCGGGAGTAGTCATCAATGAAGGTGAGGATATAGTGGGCCTTACTAAATGAAGGTGTTGGAAATTGACCTGCTACATCGATGTGAACAAATTGAAGAACTTCCAAAGCTCTCCAAGATTTCCCCTTATCAAACTTCTCCTCGGGATGCTTGCCCATGGAACAAATTGAACATACACCCTCTGAAAAACTAATTCGAGGTAGACCTATGACCATGTCTTTAGTGCTGAGCTGCTGAAGACAGCGGTAGTTGAGGTGACCAAACCACTCGTGTTGTAGCTTACTTTTTGAATTTGAATGAGTAACCAAGGCCCTAGAAGGAGAACTTGGCACAAAGTGGGAGAATGAATAAATCCTTGAGTTTTCATTGACTTGTCTCACTGCTACCAAGGCATCATCATCAAGTTCCTTTACCACAACTGAATCAGGTGTAAACTCAACCTTTTTCCCATTCCCATAGTGAGTGATTTGGTAGATAGAGAGAAGATTGGTAGACAAGTTAGGAACATAGAGAACATTCTCAAATGTTCCATCATCCATGTCAACTGAACCTTTCCCTTCATCCTCAACCTATGTATCATCACCTTTGTAAATGTGAGGTATCTTTGATGGCTCCAATGAATAAAATTGCTCCTTTGTAGAACCCATGTGATAAGAGGCACCCGAGTCAAGTATCCACTGCTGTGAAGAACCTATCGTTGCCACAAATGCTTGACCTTTTCCCTTAGACTTTGAGGAAGAGGAAGGAGATGAATCCTTCTTTGTGTAGGAAGATAGCAAGTTTATGTTTATTTTCTTAAGAAGATTTGTCAAATCATCAACTTTCTTGGTGTGGCATCGATGCTCATCATGACCATACTTCTTGCAATAAGCACAAGTTAGTTTATCCTTATTAGGTGGAGTCCCCTTCTTGGAAGAGGATGAAAAATCACCTTATGATGGAGAGGATGATTTCCCTTTTTCTTGTTGTGTCTTTGACTTACATTGCTTGTTCTTCTTGTTGGAATCTTTGCCTTGACTCCCTTGACTCCCTTGATTAGCCACCAAAGCCTTGGACTTTGAAGACTTGAGAAACCCCATGTTCAATAACTTAGATTGTTCCAATATTAACATTTCTTTGAAAGCATCAAATGAAGGCATAGTGTAGGAACTCCCCACTGTCAAACGATGAGTTTGGAAGCTAGAAGCAAATGTTGCATATTCAGGTGCAAGCTTGTCCAACAAGTTGAATATCAACTGAGCATCCTTTTTGTCAATTCCACAATCCTTAAGCTTTTCTCTTCGCTCATTTTCTTTGGTGACATAATCTTGGATTGTATCAAAATTCTTGGGATCCAATTTGGTGAGGTCATTGTCAATCTCGTAACCTTTGATTCTCATCAATTTGACCATACAATTTCTGAAACATATCCCAAGCCTCTTTGATTTTAGTACACTTCTCAATGTAAAAAATGAGATCATCTGATACATACTTACGCAAAGTTCCAAGAGCCATACAATTCTTAGTGAGCCATTATAACTGAGCATTAGGATCAACCTTAGGATCAAGTGGTGTTGCTATTGTTCCATCTATGTAATGCGTTCGACATTTTTCCATTAATTTGCTCCATACTTTAATTTTCAATGATGCATAATAATGTGGAGTTAAAGGTGGAAATTTATGAGGATTCATGGCAAAAAAAATGAAATAACACAACGAAAGAGAGACACAATCACACAAGACACCCCCCCAAATTCACTCAATCAAAGAACCCCCCCAAAATGATGATTTGGCACTTTATACTTAGTGCATGTACAATGGGCCACTTGTGAAAAATGGAAAAGTGGATTCAACTTTACAAATGCCTTAATAAGGCCAAAAGAGACTCAAACTAATACTGCAAGTGATCTAAACTAAGATCCAAGCAAATTACAAGTACCAAGTAGGCCAAAAAAGACCAATATCTGAAAGTACAATATCCACTCAAAATCTCTGAAAATGGATCATATATTATGAAAGTAGACAAAAAAAATGTACTTTCAAAAAAAAATGGCACCTGAAAAGGAGGTCATATGATCTCAAACGAAGCCTTTGAAGTTGCAAAATTTAGGATTGGATAGGTACAGATGAGAGAATCCAAAATATTCTGAAAAATATGTGGACTAAAATAAGAAAAGAACTACACCACTGCAAAGAGCACAAAAAATTATCCCAAATCAAAAAAAAATTCTCTCAAAAAGGAGCAAAATTGAGCAAGTTATGAGCCTCCAAAGTTGACCCAAAAATCCAAACTGCTCAATGGAGAGGGGTCTAAAAATTTTCAAAAAATGTTGACTGAGCGACTGACTGTGCACTGCTAACTGGGTGTTGATTGTGCACTACTAACTGGGTAGAAGGTACGGACCCCAAAAAATATTTTTTTTTTTTTTTTTTTTTGAAAAAATCCAAAAATTATGTACCGTACCCACTTGAATTGAGCAAAAAACTTCTCCAACACCCAAAATTCAACTTTTGCCAAAATAGGTCGAGTTTATACTCGATTTTTATGGAAACAGCCTCCTGGACGTAATGGTGAGGTCAAAAATGCTTTATGATGCCTTAAAAAAAAGCACAATCCTTCAGATCCAAAAATAGAAGCCTTCCAAGATGTCTCCCAAAATAAATCAATGAAGCTCCAATAGCTCTAATACCATATGAGATTTTGCCAAGATCAAGGGCATGATGAAAAGCATAAAGAGAGACAATAGAATGACAAGAACAAATTGTATTCTCATCAATATACAAAATGATCAACCGGATTAACCAATGCAATGAATAAGAGCCTGCTTATAAAGGCAAGGCCATGTGGATGTACGAGCACACAATCATGACATGTGGCTCAATGAGAAACAAGGGTAGGTAAGAAATACTAGGGGTAGGTAGGAGAAATAATATAATATTCCACAAAAGATGGATGACCCACTGAATGTGGATTGTAACAACAAAATAAGACCACATAAGGTGGAATTTCTCCTACAAGCTATATCCCTATGTGCACACTTCCCTAAGTGTCTCATATCCAAACTACAAAGAGATGCATTATCCTAAGTTAACTTAAGTAAAGTGTAATAATATCCATGACGAATATTTATTTACACCAACACTCATCACTATAAAGCAAATTTGAATTTTTCAAATTGAACTCCATTCTCATTTAGCACTTCCTCAGCCATAAATAGGTTGACTTCATTTTGATTATTACCATCACTTTCAACTGACTCACTTTCGTCGTCTAATACATTACTATCTAAGGTGAAGAGACTTTTCTTCTATTGAAAATTTCTTCTTCTTGATTTGAAAAACTTCTTGCCTTTATTTTCCATACTATGCTCATTATCATCTGCTTTTTCATCCTATGGACACTTAGCAGAAAAATGTCCTATTTTACCACAGTTGAGACATTTGAAGGGGAGCTTACCTTTGTATTTGCCTGAGCCTTTCTTGAGCTTCCAGACAAAATTTGCTTCAGCAATGTCAAAGTCATTTTCTTCAACACTTGTTGCTACTTCTTTCCCTTTCTTAGTTGCATTGAACGTAGCCCCTCTTTTTGATATTTTAGTACTTGACAGTTCTCATTTCATAAGTTGATAATGAACCAAACAATTCATCCATGGAGAAGTTTTTTATGTCTTTAGCTTCTTCAATGGTAGAGACCTTTGTGTCATACTTTTTTGTCAATGATCTTAGCACCTTCTTGACAATTACTTCATCTGAAACATCCTTTCCAAGTTCTCTTATAGAATTTACTATTTTATCCACTCTTTGAAGATAATCAACAATATTCTCTTCTTCCTTCATCTTCAATCCTTCAAATTGTCCTCTAATATTTTGCAGTTTACAATCCTTTGCCTTTACATCTCCCGAAGATTATTTGCAGCTTGTCCCATGTTTCTTTTGCGAATGTGTAGTGCATAAGTTTGATAAATTTTGTATCAGATAGCCCACTCAAGATTGCATTCTTAGCTTTGGCATTATACTCATATTCTCTTTTAGCATCAGGGTCTATAGGAGGAACTTGAGGAATAGTGTAGCCATTTTTAATTGACAACCAGACATCAAAACCTAAAGAGGATAAGTAGGTTTCCATTCTTGTGCACCAAAAGCCATAGTTTGTACCATCAAGCATTGGTGCTTTAGCAGAGGAAGATTCATTCCTAGCCATTTGGTTCACAAACCAGAATCTACCCAAGCTGGAGAAAACTTATCTAATAAGGAACCTAAGGCTCCGATACCAATTGAAGGAACACAAATGACCACTGAGAGTGGGGGTGAATCGATGGTAACAAAAATTTAACTTACTAATTGATCAAAACATTGATAACAGAAAAGCAAGGAGATCAAAAGCACATTCAAACATAGATCAACCACATAACACCAAGTGTACTAGGAAAACCCATTGTGGGGAAAAACCTTAGTGAAAAATGTTGCTAGAGTCTACTTCTCTAATCCAACCTCACAATGAAAAGTATTTCATTACAATGTTTATGGGTACCAACCCAAAGGAGAACCTATCCCTAATCTGAGCACCCACTCAGATGGCATGCACTAAATTGATAATCTAATTTCAATACAATTTGACACCTTGTTACAAATTATTTTAGTAACCCACTATGATTTCTACTTCTATGAAAAGTTTAGCTCTTATCTGGTCAAGACTTTGTCCTCTGCTCTTTATTCTCTACTTTGATCAAACCTCTGTTGTCTTCTAACTTTGTTCATGTATCTTTTTCCTCTGTTCACTCTCTTGCTTTTACTTAGTTTGAATTTTGCCTCTGTGTTTTCCTCACTTTTCTACTCTATCTTCTGCTCTTTTTCTTTTCCCTACACACTATATTCAACATTCATTCTTCAGCTTCACTATTATTTCCTATCCTTCTATTACTCTCTTATTCCACCAACCTAGCATCACATCAAAAAAATGCCTCCTGTTTGGTCATCTCTATACTCTAAGGATTTTCCCACCATAAGGAATTCAAAAAGAAATCTTCTCAATCCTCTGAGAAATCTACCCTATGTAGCGTCCTAAAATTGTGACACTTGCAATTTCAACTGCATTTGGGTCTTCACAATGGCGGTGCAACGTTGAACCTGAATGGAGACCCTGAAACTTGTTTACAACACCAAAAACTGCATTTTTCTGCACCCTGGCCTGATCCCTCCTTGCACCCTGCTGTCCCGGGAGGTGGGACCATGGCGCCTAGCACCCTGGTCCTTCAAGACCATGGCGCCCAGTGCTCTAGTCCCCCAGGACCATGGCACCCAGCGCCCTGGTCCCCCAAGACCATGGCACCCAGCGCCCTGGTCCCTGGCCCTATTTTGGGCCCAGTCTCTTTTGGGCATCGGGTCTTTAAGTTTGCAATTCAGGAAATAATGTTTCCTAGTCGGCCTAAGGTCGGGAAAATCAGTCTATCAGCCCTAATTGACAAGTATATAAACTACATTTCCCCTCCCATTTGAGGGAGGTAAAAAGGAGGAAGACATATGTGTGCAAAAGGCAAAAGCGATATTCAAACATTCAAACATTCAAACATTCAAACATTCAAGCTGTGTGGGGGAAAAAGTGACACTAAGCAAACATGCCCTAATCTCACTTTCAATCACACACTTGTGGAATACGAAAGAGCCTAGAGATATCACACAACTGGCTACTTCTTTCTGTGAAAGAGAGAGCCACAGGCTACCTATTAGGATTTCTATTCCTTTGTTGCAAATGATAGATAAAATGATGCAAGTTCAACTACTAGCCCTAGAGTGCAAGTATGAACTAGTAACAAGATTGCAAGATTGAGATTAAGTGATGAAAAGCTGTAAACACAAGGATAAAAGGAGAATGCAGATGTGTACCTGGGGTTAAAATCTGAGTGGAAATGTTCGGGATAGGGGCCCGGGCGCCACTGTCCTGATTCTGCACCTAAAACTGTTGTTTTGCAACCTGAAAAGCTGTCAGAAAAATGCTAAAACTGCTATCTGACAGAAGGACCAGGGCGCCCAGCGCCCCTGTCCTAGGGACCAGGGCACCCAGGGCCCCTGTCCTGGCAGGACCAGGGCACCCCATGCCCCTATCTTGGTCTTTTGCTCTGCAATTTGGTGTGAAGTTCAGTCTCCGTCTGCTTCCGTCAGATCTGCAACTTGCGGCGTCGTCTGAATCCTGAAACTTGCACTTATATCTGAAAAGGTATGGTGGGTGGCTATATAGGGTTTTGCCTTAGTCAAACCCCCACTTTGGTGATTTCCACCTCCACGAATAGCCAAGTTGTATTGTAAAAGTAGTGTGTGCAGACCTTGTGTGTGTGCGAGATCCTAAAATGCAAGTAAGCAAACTAGAGCAACCTAGAAAGTAAACCCTAATTGCTTGTACATGATAATGTAAGTGCTCTAAATCAAGATGCAAAGTGATCTAAGGCATGAATACAAATGATATAATGAAGCTTATGCAAAGACATGAAAACAACATGAAATCATACCCAACCCCATGGGAGGGGAACAAGCCAATCTTCAGTCAGTGATCCCTTATTGTTCTTCAATGCCTTCAAAGCCCTAAATGGATGAATGAAATTGATGCATGTTGAATGTTGTTGAAGTCTTCAAAGATCTTCTCTTTCGTTGCATAGAAAGCCCTTGAAACCAAAAATCTGGCCCCTTTCCAATGAAGAAAGAGAACTCTTATATATGAAACCCTAGGTCTTAATTTCAACTTTTGGCCGACCTAGAGATTGAATATCCCGCCAATTTCTTGGGGTTAAGCTTTATTTTATGATTGGATTGCACTCCTAAAATTTCAGGAAAAATGTTCGGGACCATGTGCACTCCGGGCGCCATGGTCCTCTCCGGGCGCCATGGTCCCGACAACTTTTCACCAAATTTTCAAGGCCGTCGGATATGATGATTTTAGAGAGAATCTCGAAGTTACAGGTGATTTCGAGATGTTTTGACCCCCGAAATCAAGCCCCCAAGTTCAAAATAGGACCTAATTAGGGTTTTTGATTAAATGATGTATTAGAGGAATAAAATGAAAGGGGCACGCTTTAATGAAAAGGGCCCAACTTTATGATATGGGAGATGATAAAATAGAACCCTAGACCTAATTAATTTAATTAATTAAGTGCTAAAGGGGAAATGCAGTGCAAAATGAAAAATGCGCCAAGGCGGGTGCTAAACTAGGTGTGAAATTGTACCACCCTAGCAAGTGCGTACAATTTACGACGCTACACAAGCATTCAAGCATTCCTTCAAGCAATTGAGCATTCTAAGTCTCCATTCAAGGCTAGGTGTTGCATTCAAGACAAGGATTCAACCGTTGAAGAGGAGATCACATACAACATACAACATACTACATACATTACACCTTCGCATGTAAGAATACAAACATTCTTACAACAAGGTATCAGTACTTGTTTACATTACAAACATTTACATTTACAACATTCTCATTTCTTGGTTAATTCCAAAACCAGGGTTTGACCTAAAGGCAAACCCCTCATCCCTAACCCCCCAATCATCCTCTCTTTTTTGTGTGTAGGTTGCAGGTACGCGGCTGTAATTGAAGATCTGGAATCCTTGTGCAGAGACGAACAAATCCCCCTTCATTTCGTGGATTTTTCAGAGGACTGTGTGCACGCCGGGCACCATCGTCCTTTCAACTTTTGCTCAAATTTGCAGAACAGCACCGTCTCGACATTTTATTGCTAATTCCAGGTCCGCAGCTTCATCCTGTATCCCTATCTTTGTTTATAAGTGAATCTTTCCTGCTTTGCATGCATTCTTAGTTCAATCTTTCTATCTACATTCTTTACAAAAGAGGGTATCCTTGCTATCACAACCCTTGAAACTCATTTAGAATCCAATCTTGCATTGTGCGGGATTGGATCTTGTGGGTTTCAACCCCTCTTTTGAATGTAAAGTCTCTCCTAAGTGAAAACCATCAACCCTAGTGACTCTCCCTTCTCTCTCCTTGGAGTTGGGGAGGGGAGAACAACTAGGGTTCAATTTTTCCACTTTACACCCTACAAATAGATTGACTCCTAACATTAATTGCATCTTCTTCTAGTCTTGGATCTATTTATGAGATCAGATTACTGCATTTAGTAATCTTCACCTGCTCTATGTTGTTATGTCTTGTCGACTGAAGATATTCTGATATTCTCATTATTGTGGTATCAAAACTTTTGGAGCCACTCAACAACTAGCAACTTGTATTCCATTGAATGTGGCCACCTCACCTTTCTACCTGCGATCAGATTAGACTTCAAACTATTCCATTCGATGTATTCATGAAACCCATCTCTGGAAGCAAAAATTTTCCTTCCACCTAGATGGACATCGATTCATTATATATGCTCCACATCCTCAACACTTTCATCTATGTCATCTAGTCAACCTCATTCAACCACCCACGTGGACCACTCACATATCAGCATTGATTGGTTAGGAGAAAGCATGTCATTTTTGGTCTATCTCGACAATTAGAGGCATTTCGCCAAGACTCCTCACAGTCACAGTGAAGTAGAACTCATATCGCTATAGTCTCAAAGGACATGCAAGAAGAATTTTGAGTTATGTTGAAAGGGTAAGTCACACCTAAAAACAAACCTTGTCTGAAAGACTCCATGAGATCACAAAGAAGAGATCATATTGTTATATTTTCAACTAGTCAGCAAGAGGCAAAAGTTGTTTTGTTGAAACACCAAGTCATCCAAAAAGAAAACTATGTCGGCAAGACATCTCAAGGTTACAACAAAAAGACTTTTATCGCAACCGCATCAAGGGTCTGGAAAGAGGAAAAATGAGTCTTGTTGAAAGGAAAAGTCTCATCGACAAAGGGACATGTCAATGAGACACATCCAATGTTTCCTCGAAATAGGAAAATAGGCATGTCGTGGGGGTTCTACACAGACCAAACTAATTATTGGCATTTGATGTTCTGGTGATGCTCTAATGAAGATTGGTAGTCTTTGATGATTGCAGATGCTTAGGAGTTGTCATTGATGAAAACTCCACCTATTGTTTTGATATAGTATAATGTTTTGGTTAATCGGTTCTCTGGAGTATGTCTTATGTGATTAGTTTGCCCAGTGAAGCTCAATGTAAAGGTTTGAGAGAACTTTTCATTTTTGATGAAGCATATTTTGGTTTTTGTGATTAGGAATGATTGGTTAAGTATCAGAAGCTTGTTATCATGCAAATCTACCCTCTGGTATTGATTTTGTCACTTGTTTGAAAATTTGGTATCTATTAGAGCAGCAAAGTAGAGTATTCTTCATGTTTAATGATGTAGTGTGTTTCCAAATTGTGTAAGTCAATTCTGGTGGTTGGAATTGTGTTTGGGAGCTATGTGAGACCTATAGGAAGCATGTGATAATGTGTTTTGGGTCTAGTATAATTTTTTTGAAAATATTGAAGCTGACTTGTAGCTACATGCTTCATGTTGCGTGTTATGTGACTTTTGGAAGCCGACTTGCAGGAGATTAATCCTGCTAATATGGATATATATAAAGATCGATTTGGATGATGCATTTAGAGTGTGATGTAATGTGGTAGACTATTTTGGAGTGATTGAGTGCAGTTTCATGTGCACATTTTGATCTTGGTTGATCTGGTGAGTAGTTGCAAAGCAAAATAGAGCAGATAAGAAGATCAGTTACATTGGATCATTTTGCACCTAATCGGAACTATTTTTTGGCATAGTTTGATGCTATTTCTCAGTTCACTACTTATTTTAACTATTTCATAATAAATTTTAAGGCAATGAGCCTTCCTCTAGATTGTAGCCCTTTGTACTTAAGCAGTGAGCTCTAGTCAATATGTCTAAATTCAAGTGTGTTCCCTTTATGTAATATTATTTTAATAGTGGCCATAGTGGAATAATATCGTGGGTTCAAATCCCACCATGGTTTTTCCCATTTGGGTTTCCACATAAAAAATTTGGTGTTATGATTTTCTGGTTGATTATCTTGTGTTTCTACATTTTACTTTCTTGCATATGCTTCCAGTGGTTTGAGATTAAGTCATAAAATTTGATTACCAATAGATCACTTATTCACCCCCCCCCCCCCCCTCTTAGTGATCCTTGATTCCAACAATTGGTATCAGAGCCTAGTTCCTCCAAGGAATCCTAACCACTTCAGGAAGGTTCGAGAGATTCAATCAATAGATTCTGGTTTACACAGACAACTTTGTGTGGCACTTAAGGATCATGATGCAGCAAGAAATGAAATAAGTTCCTTAAAGAGAAAATTGAATGCAACTGAAGACTTCATTAAGGATTTGAAAGATCAAGTGAACACTTCAAGAGATAAGAGGAAAGAGTTGATGGACAAACTAAAGGAAAAAGAAGAACAATGCATGGAGAATTAGGACAAAGTTGATGAATGTGATAAGCTTACCAGAGATAATGTTGCATTGAAGAATGAGATGAAATCTATTGTGATGATGTTGACTAAGGAGATTGAAGACCAGAAAAAGAATGCAGAAAGTCTGACTCAATCACTAAAAGATAGATCAAATGAACGCTTCAAACTTACCTAAGAGAATGATTAGTTGAAGCTTGAGTTGACACAATCAAGGAATGATGGACAAGAACTTGAAAGACAAATTGTTGTCCTAAGGGAAGAACTTGTTACTGCAAATGAATACAAAGACAAATTCAATGCTAGCTCAGCAAGGCTTGATGAGACGTTGGATAGTTAGAGACATGAAAAAGACATAAGAGGACTTGGATATGAAAAAGGTGAATCCTTTGGTTCTAGACAGAGCAATGCAAAGCCTAAAAACAAGAATCCTTTGGTAAGACAACCTAATGCCTATAAATTAAACGGTAGATGTTTTACTTGCAATAAATTTGGTCATATGGAAAATCAATGCAGAAGTAGGATGAATAATGGAATGGACAATATAAACAATGGTCCTATCTTTACCGGTTAGTGTTCATATGCAATAATTTTGGTCACAAGTCAAATATGTGCTAGCAATAATGACCAATTTTCAGAACAAGAGATGTTATGCTTGTGGAATGTTTGGACATATCTCTAACCAATGCAGGATGAGACCAAACTAGATGAATTTCAGACCTATGTAAAGAAGTGATGTTTTCCATGAATGCAACAAGCCTGGTCACATTGCAAAATAATACAGAAGAAAGAATAATGGTCTGGTAAACAAAGGCAAATCAGATGAGAAAGGAAAAGAAAAAGTAGAAGAAATTAGAGATCAACATAAGAAGATGTGGGTTAAGGAGGACTCCAATGTACAAATTGGCTCCACACCTCCATCTGGTGACGGAACCTCATCTAGTAACTAGGGCTTTTTGGCCTTAGGGGGAGTTTTTCATGCAGATTCATAGAACCCCCTCTTCATAGATCTGTAACCAATTCTGAAAGGTTGATGAAAGTTTAAATCATGTATGCAGATGTTATCCAGAATATTGGATGAAAATTTGAGGCTCCAGTAAGTGATTTCATGAATATCATGGTAACCAATTAAAGCATTTATTACAATGCAGAATTAAGTTATCAGAGGTTTAATGAGATGAGATTGTAGTAGATTTAAAAGATGTGGAGAGAGATAAAGAAAGCCTGAGAATTGCAATGAAGCTTGTGTAGATGAGGTTTTGGATGAGGGCAGAAAAATCTTCAAATCATGTATGTTTTTGCCCAGATTCACTGCAGACATTGATTGGCAAATAAGAGAACTTGAGGGTAAGTTAGCTAGTATAGGACATTCTTTCGCACCTCAATTAATTTTCCCAAGTACCCTTGAAGAACAAATTTTGGATTATGCTACTAAAATAAAGAGTTTGAATCAAGACAAGAATAGAATTCTAAGCAGAGTTGGTGAAAGGAGTTTGATAACTCCCCGGATGGATACCATGTTGGGAGCACAACAAGATGCAATAAGTGCCTTAGGCAAACCTATTCAATGTGACCTTCTCAATCTTGAGATTCATGCATTTATGTACAGTGCTTTAATAAATGTCTTTCATTGTTTCCTAAGAGGATGGAACAAATATTTGAAGTCCTTAAAGGTGACTTACTCAAACATCTTTAAGTTTATATAAATAAGCACATTCATTCATTCATTCTTTTGTTCATATGTGTTGGTGGATTCCCACCCTTTCCCATTGATGTCAAAGGGGGAGAGAGAGAGCAGTAAAAAATGGAGTAATTAGTTCAGGGGGAGTTAGTGTAGATTGAGTGTACATAATTTAGATTTTTGGTGTTAGAACAATTTTGGGATACTTATCATTTTTTACCAATGTCGTCATCAATGCCAAAGGAAGATATTGTTGGCATTTGATTTTCTGATGATGCTCTGGTGAAGATTGGTAGTTTCTAATGATTGTAGATGCTTAGGAGATCTATCATTGATGGAAACTCAGCCTGTTGATTTTATTTGGTATGAAGTTTTGGTTAACTGATTATCTGGAGTATGTCTTTTATGATCAGTTTTTCCAATGAAGCTTAATGTATAGGTTTGAGAGCACTTTTGATTTTCGGTGAAGCGGATTTTGGTTTTTGTGATGGGGGTTGATTGGTTAAGTATTAGAAGCATGTTATCATGCAAATATACCCTCCAGTATTGATTATGTCACTTTTTTCAAGATCTAGTATTTGGTAGAGTAGCAATGCAGAGTATTCTTCATGTTTGATGATGTAGTGTGCGTCTGGATTGTTTAAGTTAATTCTGGTGGTTGGAATTGTGTTTGGGATTTATGTGAGATCTATAGGAAGCATGTGATAATGTGTTTTGGGTCCGATACAAAGTTTTTGAAAAGATTGAAGATGACTTGTAGCTACACGTTTCATATTGTGTGTTATGCAAAATTTGGAAGCCGGCCTGTAGGAGATTAATCTTGCTAATCTGGATATATATAAGACCAATTTGGATGATGTATTAAGAGTGTAGTGTGATGTGATAGACCATTTTGGAGTGATTGAGCACAGTTTCACATGTGCATTTTGATCTTGGTTGATCCAGTGAGCAGTTGCAGAGCAGAACAAAGCAGATAAGCAGATCAGTTGCAACGGATCATTTTGCACCTAGTTAGAACTGATTTTTGGCATAGTCAAATGTTATTTCCTTGTTCACTACTTATTGTAACTAGTTCGTAATCATTTGTAAGGTAGTGAGCCTTCCTCTGAGTTGTAGCCCTTTGTACATGAGCAGTGAGCTCTAAGAAGTATGCCTGAATGCAAGTGCATCCCCTTTATGTAATATTGTTTTGCTACTGGCCATAGTGGAATAATATTGTGGGTTCAAATCCCACCATGGTTTTTCCCATTTTGGTTTCCACACAAAAATTATGGTGTTACGATTTTGTGGTTGATTATCTTGTGTTTCTGCATTTTACTTTCTTGCATATGCTTCCAATGGTTTGAGATTAAGTCAAAAAATTTGATTTCTGGTAGATCACTAATTCACCCCCCCCCCTCTCTGTGATCCTTGATTCCAATAGGTCTTACCGAACAACAAGGTTACACCAAACAAGAAGCCATATCGCCCAGACACAACCAAAGTCACAATGAACTGGGAGATATCAGTATGACACAAAAAACCTATGAAGCCCAAAAGAAGTCACACTGATAGGCAAAGTCATACCTAAAGATCTCATATTAGCAAGACAGTTGAAATTCACACCAAAATAGGGACATTAGTATGATACAAAGGAAATGCATAGCCCAAAATAGATCTCACTAAAGTACAAAGTCACATCGAAATACAAAGGTTTCGCTGAGACATGAAAGACCTCACACCGAAAAGCTTCAAATCTATGGAATTTTAACAATACATTTTTGAAACAAGATTGACAAAACCCGATGGAACTATAAAGTAGTCAAGGAATCTTGCTGAAGTGAGATCTCACCTCAATCAACACAGGAACTCAAAGAGTGGCAGCAGACACACTATGAAGTGACATGAAAGAGCTCCCATGCAATGATACTGATTTTGAACCACATGAATCCAACTCGATCCAACACATCTTCGCCTCATCTCTTTTATCTTCTACAACCATTTCTTCTCCCACTGAGCATGTTGACATCAATGACAACACTATGCCAACCAATGGAAGTCAACAAGTTAAAAGAAGGCTACCTCAGCATTTCATGTATCCATTACATCTTGACTACTAGGGAATGGCTCCATAATTCTGGTACGCTCGAACTTGCACTCAAATCCTTGCTCCAATCACAAGTCTTACTACTTGAATGTTCTCATTATTGATGCCTTGATATGGCTAAACAAAGTGGGTCTTACTCAATTAGGACTTACAACAAGAACATCGAGATTTGTGAGAGACAATAAGGAGAATCAATACAAGGAGTTGTATACCATTATGGATTCAAGATGCAGGTCAAGATAAATAGATTGAGAAAATGCAATGACAAATTTTGTATTTACTTTAATGCAAAAGTTGGAATGCAAGATTCCTTACAAGAATAGAGAAGAAAGTAAGAAAGAAATAATTATCCATGTCATCGTCGCCTGACATAGAGAGTGAGGAAGATGAGGTAAAAAGAGTTGAAAGAGAAACTCCCAGATCAGGCCCACCTACACGACAAGTCCCCCTTCTTGATGAGGATCAACAATACTAGACCCTCTTCACTCCTACACTCTTCACAAAAAACCCTAGAGACATACAAGGTGATGCCTCTCACCAACAAGAAGTCTATAGAATGGGCCTTTATCGGATGCATGGCAACACAAAAGTATATATTGAAAGATATAGGTAAAAGAACAAAACTATGTCACATTTTAGGCCCACTTATCAGCACAAGTTAATTTAAGTAATTCTAACTCAAAATTAATTTAAGTCAAACATATGGTCTATATAGATTCATTATAGATAATTTATATATGGGCCACAACTTTTCCAATTGGAAATGTCTACTAAATATATATTTTATACCACTTTGGGTCTAATCACCAAAAAAAATTAAAAAAATCAATGTTCCAACAACTCCTACTCTTATAAATAATATTTTTTTTGAAATGTGAAAATACCCTTTTATATATCTATAAGTGAATTTTCCAAACTATATATATTTTAATATTTTAATTAGTTTTTATATTTTATTTTTATTAAAAGCAAGTCATCAACACTAAACTATAATGTCGATTATCTTGTCAAGGAAAAATGCTAAAATTTATTTAAAAATTTTGGAAAAAAATATGATGCAGTAGAGAAAAGAATCTATGTCAAGATTATGTAATTCTTTTCTAATTTGGATAAATAATTAATAAAAAAGATGGCGGCAATTGGAAAGAGTTATATTTTAGCACATCCAACTTTTCAAATTTATTGAAAAATATATATTTATAAAGAATAGTAAAAAATATATCCATGCTCTAAAGTTTCAAGTTATCAATATACACAAAAAAAATGAAGAAAAAAGGTAAAATTTACTAAATAAAGTGTGGTGGCTTTTGTAACTTCAATTTCAGCATTTTATCAGCAACTAAATTATAGTGTTTACTTTATAAAAAACTACATTCAATTAATTTTAAAATTTTTTGTTAAAATTACAAACATAAAATAGACAAAAGAATATAAATTTTATTAGTTTACATCATTTCAAAATTCAAAACATATTTTTCACTTTCTATTAATTTAATTTAAAAAGTTGAATCAGCATTTAATTTTAAAAGTTCAATCAGTATTAACCATTTCCTTTATAAAAGTGTGACACAATGTTGTACTTTGGTGCAGGAGCACCTTGCAGACTTTCAAGACCATTTGAGCAATGAAGGCTCTCGGAGGTGTTTGTAGGTTCCTTGAATGTTTTTAAGTTGTAATAAGGTCTTTCAAGACCATTCATTTTGTTTTTATTAGTCATGTAAGGCCTTGATGCCATTTTGTAGTGTAAACTTCGTAGGACCTATTTGGTCAACCATGGTCAAATGACATCCAAAATGTCTAAATGAGGAAAGAATTATATTTTGGCTCCTATGTGGCCTATTTTTAAGGTTTATGATGTGTCCTAATATATTAGATAGGCAGGTGTCATAGATTGTCAAGTTTTGTGCAAAGTTGTCAAGTTTGGATGACAACTTTTATTGTCAATTTGTAACTAATCTCCCTCCAATGGCTACCTAATTAAAATTTCAATTGGATTCAATTGAGGAGGTTGGAGATACCTTTCTTAAGGCCTTGGAGGTTGAGGATAAAGGATTGATGAAGTTCTGATGAAGCTTTGGATGTAAGACAGTGATCAAATTTAATAAACACTCAAAAATTTACACAAATTCGTTGTAACAATGCCTTGTACGAACTCCATGTCCAGGATAAATCATTGATTTGAATAGGCCTATGTTTTGATGTTAATTTTTCTTTGATTTGGCAAGAAAATATTGAGAAATAAGTGAGATATCTGCATTTTTGTGAAAGGTGGTCTGAAAACCCTCCAAAACCAAGGTTTCCGAGGAAATGCTTTCTTAACCCCACATTCCTCTAGCCAAATTGGCTCAAAATATGAGGAATGGTAGGGGAGAAAATTTAATTTAATATTTTTAAGGTTTCTAAGTGGGTCGTTGAACTGGTGAAATTTGGGATCAAGCCCTAGGATAGGCATCCTCATGTGACTAGCCAATTTTGACTATTAAAAATTGTGCAACAACAGAAACAAGAGTGGTGGACCCTATATAATAGTAGATTTGGTGATTTAGGATGTCTGTAGACCTTTCCCATCCATTCTTGTCTTTAGATCAATCCATTGGTGTATGGTTTATTTGTAAAAGTGGCCTAAAAGCCCTATTAGGCCTCCTATAGCAGCAGCGTTTGACCCAATCAATGTAAGAGTTGGGGTCTGAGTTTTGGAAAAGTTTTATGTCACCAAAGGAGACATAAAAAAGTGTTAATATTATGTGGTGTCATTAAGATAATTTCAATTTTTTCCCTTAGAGGCTCAAACCAGGGCTACTAGGAATAGGCATCTTATAGAGGGCAAGTCACCTTGATTGAAACTGTACAACAAAAAGGGTGTTGTCTTGGTTGTAGTCAATGTATCTAGGGTTGGAAAAGAGGTTCTATAGGTTCCATACCTACTCTTTAATGGTGGATTTGTTATAATCCAAGTTGGTCATAGGTGGATACAGGAATTTTAGTTTCAAGGAGAGACTTGATGTGAGAAGTTGTATCTCAATGAGTTGTTTAGGGATCAAAAGGGTTCCCATTGAATAAAGGGAAGTGTAGAGGTGCCCTTTCATGTTGTTTCTAGGATTATCCAAGAATCCATTAATGTTGAGACCTTAATTGAGGGTCTTGGAGAGTGAGTTTGTGTGAGAGGCCTTTGTTCCTTGGGGCTCTACATCATATTGGTATCAGAGCATGTCTAATCATTGGGAGGACAAATTTTGGTGTATGTTAGCAGAAGAGAGCCAAGAAGAGGCTATCATAATGCCTCCAAAGGGAATGTCTGTAGAGGTGGCTAAGAAATTCCAAGAGATGGAAAACATGATCAAGATTGGGGTCCAGGAGGCACTCAAGGCTGAACTAAAGGCAATGAAGAAAGGAAAAGGGCCAAGTGAGGAGACTGATGAAGAAGGGGAGCAAGAGGATGAAGAAGAAGAACCCCAAAGGTAGGAGCCAAAGATACCTATTGATCAAAGACAATTCCTTGAAGACCTAAAAACAATAGGCAAAGACTCTTCTAAAGCCAAGATGGAGATTCCTACCTATAGTGGGAAGATGAATGCTGAAGAACTTGTAGATTGGATAGATGCCTTGAATAATTATTTTGAGTACAAGGAAGTGGCTAAGGAGAAGAAAGTGAAGTTTGCAAAGACCAAACTAAAGGGTGTTCCTTTAACCTAGTGGAACTATACTCAAGGTGAAAGGGTGAATATAGGCAGGAGTATGATTCATTCTTGGGATAGTGTCCAAACTCAAAGCCCGATTCATGCCTGTTGATTATGAAGTGTAGTTGTATAGGAGAATGCAAAATCTGAAGCATAAGGACTTGGATGTGGCTTCCTACATAGAAGAATTTCACAAATTGAGTTTAAGATTAGGGCACCATGAAGATGAAAAGGAGAAGTTTTCTAGGTATTTGATGTTGTCATATTGGCATAACTGATAATGTGAATGGATATTGGCATAATTATTGATGATATTGATGAACCGGTATAAGGACAGTTGGTGATGATATAGTTGAGATGTTGTTTGATGACTTGATGATCAGTTTGTGTTGTCATTGGTGGTAACTATGGTTACATTATTCTATCATGTTATTTAAGTCATCTATGATTGACCGGAAAGCTATGGAATGGATTTGATAGTTAACTGGCAAATAGGACTTTAACCAGTAAATGTGAAACTATGTTATGTTTAAGTAATTGGATCTAGAGATTGACGAGGAATTTGGTGTTGTGGTTTGGAATATGTGTTTGTAACATTGTAATGAGGTTATGACCAAAACCACATCAATTTTTGGTTACTGGAAGTCATGTTTGTGATTGGCTAATGTATTTTATTTAGGGTTTTAGTAGGGTTTATGAACCTGTATTCAAATCTTATAACCGATAATGATTTTGAGTTCGGTGGTGTATTACATTATGTTTTTAAGATGGTGATGACGTGGTTGAACCCGTGTGAAGTGTTAAAATGTTGTTTTGGCATGATTAAAGATGGAATCTCTTAGGAAACAATGAAGAACATAGAAGAATATTTTAAGGGCTTGATTGGTTATCAGATTGAAGTGCGGTGATGATTTATGATCATTCAACGGCTATAATTGATTTGTAATTTGTTGTAATGATCAATATAATGATTTGTAATGATTTATAAAGATCTGTGATGATCTATGATGTAAATCTTAGTATGAGGTTAGGGTTTTGTAACCGACTAAGTTGTAAAGTCTATTTAGGGTAATTTTGTGATGATTTATTGTGTCGATGATCAAAAGAAGAGTGTGTGGCCAAACCAATGTGTGTGTCTGTAAGAGAGAAGAAGATTGGAGCAAAAAAGGATTTGTACAAGTAAGCAAAAAGTGCTATTTTTATATCATACATTTGTTCCCTAACAGTTGTAGCAGACTCAAAATCCCTTAACCAGGTAGGTCCTGATAGGCCTGATTGTATAAATCCCTTCACCGGGTGACTGATTAGCTTGGGTTATAAATTCTTTCACAAGGTTACTACTAACAGAGTAAAGCTCCTAAAAGGGCTGAGGTAAACCCCTTAACCGGGGGGACTCCTAACAGGTTCTGCTCCTAACCGAGCATAATTGTAAGCTCCTAACAGGGTGCATTCCGAAAGAGTGCAAGATCTTTTGGGTACCAATTCCCACCGTGGTTTTTCCCTTTTGGGATTCCACGTGAAAATATTGGTGTTCATATGGTGATTTGTTTGTGTTTGTGTTAAGTTGATATCTTTCTATTACATACATGATATGGAACACTTAAATGAGTAGTTTGATAAATTTGATTAGTAGATTGATTTTAGTGGCTACCGGTACTGGCTATGATCTGTTTTGGTGAAGTATTGATCGATTTGGTTTAAGATTTCAGTTTGTTGTTAATACTGATTCCCCCCCTCTCAGTATTAACCAGATCCTCTAAATAACACTTGAATGGGCTCAAATTCAACATTCAAGATGAGATGAGTCTGATGACTCCTAAAAAAGTAGATGAATGTTTTCAAATGGCTTTGAGGGAAAAAGATAAGTTGAAAAGAAAAGGAGAATAATATGGCATGGGAAGAGGAGGCAAGAACTTTAGAGGAAAAGGAAATTTTGGGGGAAGAGGACAATCTCAAAAACCACAAGGTGAGTTTAGCCAGGAAGAACAAAGTGGAGAGTTGGTTCAAGAGGAGGCTTTAGAGGAAGGAGACCCAATGGAAGGGGTAGATTTGGAGGACTAGGAAGAGGTCCTAGTGTCTTCACAGGGAGATGCTTCAATTGCAACCAAGTAGGACACACTACAAGAAAGTGTCCTGAGAAAGCCTCAAACTCTCATGGTGGAGAGAGAAGGAACCAGTTGATTCAAGAAGAAGATTGCCAAAGTGTCAATTTCTCAATTGGAGGTGCAGCCCCAACCCATGATGGAGAAATATTGATGATGAGGAGAACCATGTTGAAAGTGCCTCAAGTGAAAGAAACCCCTCAGAGGAAGACATTATTCAGAGTCATGTGCAAGGCCTATGGTAAGCTATGTAAGGTAATAGTAGATTCAAGTTCTAATAAAAAATTTGGTTTTCACAGATATGATAGACAAATTAAAGTTGAAACAGTTACATCACGCTAACCCTTATGAGGTGTCATGGTTGAATAAGGGGCAGAAGGTCTTAGTGGATGAACAATCTTGGGTAGAGTTTGAGATAAGGGAGTGTAAGGATAGAATATTGTGTGATGTGATCCCTATGAATGCTTTTCATTTGTTGTTAGGATGTCCATGGAAATATAATGTACAATCCCAACATGATGGGAAAACAAACTCCTTTCTCATAAGCAAAAATGGGAGAAAATAGAAGATGGATCCTTTACCAGATGAGAGTGAGGATAAGAACATTGGGTCAAGTGTCATGTTAGTAAGTGGGAAAGAGTATTTAGACATCCTAAAGGAAGAAGGAACCCCCAGGTATGCTTTTATTTTGAAGCCAAAAAACATACCTAATGTGCCTAGTCACAGTAAGGAAGAAGTTCCCGAGGAGGTGCAACAATTGCTGGACAGGTATAAGAGTAGAATGGTCGAGGAAATTCCTAACACCTTTCCACCCATTAGGGACATAATCCATCATATTGACTCCATACCATGGTCTACATTGACAAACAAACCATCCTATAAGATGACTTTATCTCAAAATGAGGAGATTGCCAAGCAAGTACAACAATTGTTGGATAAGGGGTTGGTGTGAAAGAGTCTTAGTCCATGTGTTGTCCTAACAATCCTAGAACCTAAAAAGGATGGTAAATGGAGACTTTGTACTGATTCTAGGGCCATCAATAGGATTACCATAAGATATAAGTTTCCTATGCCCAAAATTGAAGACTTAATGGATTGTTTGAGAGGGTCTTGCTACTACTCCAAAATTGATCTCAAGAGTGGGTATCATCAAATTAGAACAAGGCAAGGGGTTGAATGGAAGACAACCTTCAAGACAAATGAAGGTCTCTATGAGTGGATGGTGATGCCTTTTGGGCTATCCAATGCCCCAAGCACCTTTATGTGCCTCATGAATGAAGTATTGAAGGACTTCATTGGTAAATTTGTTGTTGTTTATCTTGGTGATATTCTTGTGTTTAGTGATAAAAAGGAGGAGCATTTGGAGAACTTGAACCCTGTTTTGAAGAAGTTGCATGATGAAAAATTGATGATCAACATGGAAAAGAGTGTCTTCATGAAGGAAGATCTTGTCTACCTTGGTTTTGTAATATCCAAGGGGGTTTTGAAGATGGATCCAACAAAGGTGGAGGTTATATTTTCATGACCAACACCCAAGTCAGTAGGTGATGTAAGAAGTTTCCATGGACTGGCAACATTTTACAGAAAGTTCATCAAAAAAATTAGTCATATATGTGCACCTATCATAGACACAATCAAAGGAGGTCAAAAGTGTAAGGTTTCTTGGTCAAATGAAGCAAATGAATCTTGTGAATATCTGAAAAAGAGAGTAGAACAACAACCCATTCTTGTTTTGCTTGATTTTAACAAGTTGTTCATAGTGGAGTGTGATGCTACACTAATACATTTGACCTAAAATTTTGATGGAGGTTTCCAACGAAGAAGGTATATTGTGATCAAATTTGATTTTTTTTGAAAAAATGCCCAATTTCATCGGAATTCTGACGATAATGCAACATTTGGTTTCGACGGAGAAGGAATTAGCAATGACATTTTGGTTTTTTTTGAAAAAGTGCCCGCGTTCGTTGAAATTTCGACGACCGCATGCATTACTTAAAAAAAAAAAAAAGACCAAGTCATTTCATAAATCCCGCATCTTCGTCTCGTCGACCTCTGCCATTACTTCGTCCCGCCTCTTCCTCCTGCCTCTACCATTACAAAATCTTGCCTCTGCAGGGAACCAACCATTGAATGAAGTGGTGTTGTAGGAGCAGCTATACAAGGATACCAAGCAATGAGAAACTTTCTAGCTTCATGGTAGGAATTTTGTTATGTTTTTGTTTTTGTGTTTTGTTAGGAATTTTCAAGTCTGGGCATTATTTAATGTAATAAGGGCATGTTTTGGGCCCATTTGTAAGCCATTTGGCATTTTGTTAGGGGTGTATGGGTTTAGGATTTAAACTGATAACTAGGGAGAACAATCCAATGGGGTAATGAAATAGAATTAAGTGGGGTTCCCTAAGAGCCTCCCTCCCTTGAACTGAATTGTCGAGAACCTAACTTCCTCAACCGGGGGTGAACTACCTCCATCCTTTAGACCGGCTTCAACCCCTCTTCCCTGGGATGGATTCCTCAGGATGGAGAGTAACAACTATGGATTGATCCTCTGACCAAAAAAAAATCAGATAGAATAGATCTTCTTCCACCATAGAATAGTAGGGGCATACAATAGTAGGGGCCTTGACATAACCCCTCTCTCCATTTATCATTTTTCTCATAGACATGACTGTAGAAGCGACCAACGTCCATTTAGCTAATAAACCATCGGTCAATTGATCATTTTTCTCGCAGACATGACTGGTGAAGTGACCAAAATCAATGACCCTAACCTACACCGCACATTGAATGAAGGTTATCTCAGAATCTAAAGTAGTGAAGGTGAGCCTCCATCTGGAATGGGGAACCCCTGCAAGGAGAGGTGTTAGTTGTTCCTTACTGCTTCCCTTCATCTGGTAGAGGCAACAAAGAAAGCAGCCTCGGTGATAGATCCATCTCATGATCCTATGGGCAACTACTACTATAGTTGTCCTTTACTTCTCTATGCTCCGATATCTGCTACTACTCAAATTGAGGTAAAAGAGTAATGGTGAAAGAGTAAGTTAGGATATGTTAGGGGTTTGGAAGGTAGGAAAGTTAATGTGGGGAGATAAATTAAGGATGTGAAGGATAGAATGGGGTTAGGTAGGTGAAGTAAAAGTAAGTGTGTATGAGGTTAAGGTTTAGGATAGGATGTAGGTGTGTGTGTGAAAAAGTGGTTTGTAGCTACAACCACAACACTTCAATTAAGTCATTATATGCATGGTTAATAATTAATAATCAATAAGTAATAAACCATAACAAGTGACTAATTACCTTCTAAAAGATGTGAGTATAAGACTGCTCTCAGATTTTTATAAGCAATACCAGTGACTAGACTACACCAAGATGAAGGATTTAATCTATATGATATTTAACTATATGGATGCAAGATGGATGAATAATTCAAGCAAATAATGGATTCAAGCAATAATGGATGAGTAAAATGGATGCAAGAAATCTAAAAAGCACAATAATCCTCAATGACTCCATAGCGAAATTAGCATGATAATAATCTCCAAGCGTGTTGTCAAAAATCTCTGGGGTAAATCGGAAAGAGAGCTGAAGACTGAATTTATAGAGAATTGCAAGAGAAAAATCTCAATTTAGGATTAATTGAAAATAATTGAGAAATCAAGTTTAGTTAACCTTGAGATAGATTCCAATTATAGTTTAATTGAAATGCATTCAAATTAGAAGTCCAAGTTGCATTGGAAAATAATAATAAATCAATTCCATGCATTTGTGATAAAAATAGATAATTCTTTAATTTATTCAAGAAAAGAGTCTTTTCAATGCAACTGAACTTCTTTTTCTGAAAAGATTTGAGTTCCAATTTTAGAGAATAATTCAATTAAATTGCTTTTATGATTTCAAGTTCTAAATTTAGAAAAAGAAATAATATCTTAAGTTTGATTTCTCTCTCAATTCAATTCTTTTTGTTTAATTTCAATTCAACTCTTGCTTTGTAATTAATTCCTCTTTTGTAATAAATTAATTCCTTTTGCATGATTAAATGACAAATTTATTAATTAATTAAATATGCAAGGATATTTAATAAATTAAATAAGACAATTGATCAAAATGATATTCTTGGAAATGATTCAATTAATTAAATAAATATTTAATTAATATTGAGTAATTGATTTGTCATGTGATTTTTGATGATTAAAGAATTAATAATATGCTCAAGTTTGATTTAATTGCCTTTGGTTAGGACCTTGGTGATGTTGTCGAGATTAGGGGCCCATGGTTTAGATGACCATTTTTAGGGTATTACAGTAGGAAAGTGGAGGAGGTTAAGATAGGGGATATGAAAGGTAGATGGAAGGTAATAATGATAGGAAGTGACGTAAAGGTTATGAGGTGTGGGTTAGAAAATAGGGTGTAGGAAATGGAAGGAAGGGTCATATCACTTTGAGAGTTTTCACCAAGATGAGTAGCCCAAGTATGGACCTCAAATCTTACAAGCCATGAGGATCCACTTGTAGTAGAGGAGCATATACTTGCATCTTGGGAGCTTATTAGGAGTTTGCCTTGAATTTGGGAAATACACATAGAGGAGATAGAATATTGATCAATACACATTACCTAGCCTCATCATGCATAAATACAAGAGGTACAGACTATAGCAAGCACATATCATGAGCCAAAGGATCATATTCAAGAGTTGCTTCATCTCCAATCCTCTACATTTTTAAGATCTACAAATGGGGTTGAGGTTAAGTCTTGGTTACTTAGCTTGGACTTATGCTTTGGGTTGCATCTATATGTGAGAAACTTAAAGGCATAATTTTCAATGCAATTTTTGAGAGGACTTGATTCCACCTTGTGGTACTGGGAGGATAAAATGCACCAACTCACATTGGAAACCCTCTCCAAATACCATTTTGGAGTGCTTCAAAGTGTGTTCTATTTCAAAATATTTTTGACAGAGATGCATAGATGAGTTTCACAATTTACATAATAAGGTTTCATAGTGGCTCAACATGAGAGTTAGTTTTTGGAGTTCTTGTAGTTTGTATATTACATTCAAGACAAGTTACTTGTCAATTATTTCACTAGGGGTGGAAAGCCCAAAATTTCAGTTTTCCTACACATGGCCAATCCAAATGACTTTAGGGTTGCTATGGAAAAGTCTCTTATGGAAAAGGAGGTACATGGGAGGACACAAGAGGAATGAGAGAAGTTTGTAACCAGCTATGGCAAATTCTCTCATTTTAGGTATGAGAGACTATAGGGCTATCAAGCTAGGCCTTCTATGACTCAACAACCTTTTAGAGGAGAATCTAGTGTTTTTAGTAATTAGGATCTTCTAATTATGGTGGGCCTAGCCAACATAGGGTTATATGAGAGGCACATGTTATGTATATGTTAGTATCAGACAGAGAGTGCCCACAAGGTTTTAGAGTAGGTGGACACCATCCTAGGATGTCAAAGTAGATAGTTGATATGTGGGTCTTTACCCTCCCAACCACTCAACATATACCACCATGGGTCTTTACCCTCCCAAACACACAAAGGTCAAAGGAAGATTCACTACTGCAACACTCACTTTTTATGACAGTCTCAAGTACTTAGGACAGTCACTCCTTTCGTGACCATTCTTCTTCACACAACACTCTCTAACATTAATTATGATGATAGTGTAACTCCTTAAACCTTCCACCAACACCTAACTCAATACCAAACTCTTTCCCAATCTCACTAATGGACTAATTAACTCAACTCGCTATGAAATTGTGACAGTCGATGCAAGGTTTAGGACAATAGTAATTAGGATCTTCTAATTATTGTGCGGCCTAGCCAACATAGGGTTATATGAGACAGGGGTAAGTTCAATAGTGATTTCTCCTTCAATTCTTGATTAATTCTTCATTTCCTATTCACTTGGAATTGAATTGATTTTATAATTAAGAAATGAATGGTTTGGTCAGATGCCTCAAAGAAATGTGGTCTAATGAAATGCTATGATTGTAGGATATGCACAAACAATGTTTGTTGAAATGGATTTACAAAATTCCAATGAAATTTGATCGGTGGGTATAAAGTCAGACCCTACAATGGCCAGCAGCCTTTACCCTCTACAACCTTTTCCAGCATTCTTCCAATCTGTGTGAAAATGAGAGCTTGACAACATTCTTTCACTTTTAGCTAGCTAAATTTTTCAAGAATTTTATCTCTAGATTTAATATTTCTTTTCTTACATGAATCTATTAATTTTGAGATAATAGATCTTGCCTTCGTGAATTGATACTAGTTTATCCCTTTAACCCTGATTAATTTATTTAGAGTGTTTAGTTCCATTTTAATCCTTTCTTTTACAATTAAATATTATTAAAAAAATTTATTATTGTTCCAAATTTTGTGGATATTTAGGACTACAAAAATTTTACTAGACCATGCATCTTGGTACTTATTACTTTTAGAAGCTCACTCCTCTAATGTTTGATAAGATAGATATGAATGATTGACCTTAAACTACATATTTTTAAAGATGAAGGTGCATTCGGGGTTTAGATGATCTTCCGTGACCAAGTCAAAGGAAAGTGATATAAACCTATTTTAAAAATTATATTATCATTATACTCAAGCCATTTGGAAAATATAAAAAAATATATCCAATCTCTTAACTATTTTTTTCAAACCTAGCATTTTGTTTGCCCATGTGAGTGCTCCATTCCTAGAACTAATAAATAAAGAGTGTATTCAAGTAGATAAATGAATTAAAATCAATTTGTGATAGTAAACATTCACATAGCATATATAATTTATTTATTTATGATGGACTTTTAAATGTAATAAATTATCTCCTATAGTAATCTCCTAAAGGTGGGACAATTAGGTCTATATATGATGAAAATCAAAATAAATAGTTTGAAGATAATATTAGTTACCTAAAGGATATTCCACTTGATTATTTGGTATATCATAACTATTTTGACAAATTTTGAAACCATTATAGGTACCTTTTGCTTCTTTAGATGAGGCATTCATTCATGTTGAAGTTGTGATAGCTTATTTGCCTCTTTATAGACAACAAATTATCCATACGAATTATCATATATACTTGTAACCTCCATCCCAAACCACCTATTTCACTCTTCTTCTTTTTTGTACCTCTTTTATTCTTCCATTACCTCTTTGCTTACCTAAATTCAATCCAAAACATAGTGTATATAGCATCAAAAAAATTCCATATTTGATTAATATTATCCACAACATATCGAAAAGACAAATACCACACTTACTGTGTCATCAACCAAAAATAATTTACTTACATATTCAAAGAGTTCAATAATGGAGAAACATCTATGCGGTGCTCTACACATGTCCTCGAAGGTTCAAGAAATACTTATCCTCTATTGGTCCAAACTTTAAATCACTTTCCATGCATGAAAGTAATTGCAACCATACACAATTTCCCACCCAATAGATTCTCTCAAACTAGTTTACTATCTTAACATAGGGTCAAGGAAAAGCGGGCCAAAATAGGAATCCAAGTGTCTTAAAAGCCTTCAAGACCATAGAGGTGAGGATTGAATTTCTTTCTTTAGTGGTATCTTTCTCTAGATTAATTAGATGGGGATTCTATTAGGACCTTTTCCTAATTAAAAAATATATATAAAGATTGCATACCTAAATATTGCATTCATAATAGAATAATTTTTTGCAATATTGAGACTAAATTCATAATAGATTTATAGTGATGAATAAAGAAATATTTAAGATTCTCAAAAATTTGATGTTTTCTTTCTCCCAATCATCATTGGATATTGGGTGATCTTTGAGGCGTTATGTCAAGCAGTTCATGTGTCTTATCTAAGCTTACACATTTTGCATGCATGTGTACCTAGGTAGTTACACTACATCTATACTCACTAATCACATTTGGTTGGAAGTTTCTAAATCCATTTCAAACACATTTTGTGCATATCCTGCAATCATAGCATTCCATTAGATTGCGTTTCTTTGATGCATCTCACCAAACAGTTCATGCACTTTCATGTCTATACTTCCACATTTTCCAAACATGTCAAACAGAGAATTTACAACTGTAAGCATCTGATATTAATTGCCCTTACCTTCTGCTTTGATGGAAGCCCATACTTTGTTCCAAAGCTCCCATTTTGGCACATGTAGAGAGTATGTTGGCAAATAAAATTGATCGAAATGGAAATCTATTTGTTGCATTGACTGCATTGCGAGGATGCTTATGTATTTCATTGACAACATAAAGTAGGAAAGGACATGAGAATATCTCCTTGGGGAGGTATTCTATGACAGCTGCGAGGTAGATGAGAGTTTCTTATGCCATTTTCTTTGTTCTATGCAATCAAACGCGGGAACACTATTTGAATTCAAATGCTAATTGTGATTGTATTTTTAACGGAAACGGATGGGAAGGGACGTCAAGGGAAGGAATGGGCCCACAACACACCTAAGTAGTCAAAGCTTAGTGTGTGTTGTTTAAGGCTGCCCCCTTAAGACATCATAATTGATTGGCTCTTCACTCTTAAGACCTTCAAAAGTCTTTAATGGCTTCATTGAGTCCTTTGGTCTTCCAAATGCACCTGCACCAACTTGAATTCTCCTTCAATGCTTGATTGCTTGTTCACTTGGAATTGAATTGATTTTATAATTAAGAGATCACTTGAATTGTAGGTAGACCCCTTCAAATGACACGGTAGGCTTCCTTTTATACCTAATATATGTCTTGAAAGAATTTTATCCTGATGGCTTTAAATTAAAGTACTTTCTCTTCTATCTGGTATTGGTGGAGCAGAGGTTGCATTGCATCATCCTAGGATACATATTTCCGCAGATACAACACAAGTTAAATGTATCCCAGGTTGATGCAAAGCAACCTCTGCTCCAGAGATCACTAGAAAATAGAGAAATAATTTTAATTTAATGCCATTAGGATAAAAGTCTTTAATCAAGATAGATAAATGGTATGCAACTGGATCTATTTGGAATGCATTACCCAAACACTGCAATCGATCAGTCACCTTTGAAAAGAAAGTGGTATGATGAAATATTTAGGCATAAAATAGATGAAATGCACTCCATACTACTGCTGCACAATATTTTGGTCGATGATATTTTTAAAATAGTAAAGGAAGGTGTATGGAACAACCAAATTCTTATCATTATAAACAATGAATATTTTAAGATCCTTTTATGATGTGTAAGTTGAGAATATTTTATGAAAGGTCCCTAAATGAATACACTTTATACTGATTTTAATATACCTTGAAGTGTGCAATATGGAAGGTTTCTATTCTTAATCTCCTACCCATTTCTTAATTTAAAAGATGATATATTTATTAAATATCTCCTCTATTAAATATCTTTATTAACTTGATTTCTCCTTCAATTCTTGATGAATTCTTGATTGCCTGTTCACTTGGAATTGAATTGATTTTATAATTAAGAGATCACTTGAATTGTAGGTAAACCCCTTCAAATGACAGGGTAGGCTTCCTTTTATACCTAATATATGTCTTGAAAGCATTTTATCCCAATGACTTTAAATTAAAGTACTTTCTCTTCTATATGATATTGGTGGAGCAAAGGTTGCATTGCATCGTCCTAGGATACATATTTCCACACATACAACACAAGTTAAATGTATCCCAAGTCGATGCAAAGCAACCTCTACTCCAGAGATAACCATAAAATAGAGAAAGAACTTTAATTTAATGCCATCAAGATAAAAGGCTTTCAAGATAGATAAAATTTGAGTTTGATTGTCATCATTTACTTTACCAAATTCTTCACACGTAACTCCTGAATCAATTTCCTACTCACAAGAATTTTATTAAGTCTCAAATATAGGGAAACAAAAGGCTTCAAATAGAAAACTTGTACCTACAACTAAATCCATTGACTAATCAGAAGAACAAAATTAAGAAATGGTTTGATCATCTGAAAGATGTTGTAGACTTGCAACTCACCAGCTACTTAGTTTTTGCGGGTAATAATTTTTTTGTTTTCGTTATGGTTGTGGTGTTTATAGGGAGACATTTACAAATATATATATATATATATATATATATATATATATATATATATATATATATATATATATATATATATATATATTCACTGTTTAATGGTTTATGGGTTTGTAATGGTAATTTAATGTTCTTTCAGATTTTTGTATATATTCTTTATAATAGCCTATTATATTGATTTGTTCTATTATGGATAATGGTGTGGGTCAAACGACTTTGTCGTCAGTGCATGAAAGTATTGAACAAGTTCTACTTTTAAAAATTACATGAAACATTTTTAATTTATTTGATTAAGTGTTATTTGCAAAACATAATTATCAATGATGTTTCCTTTCTCCAAGAATTGTCTAGGATCTTTCCATCAGATAATATGTAACATCGAATGACTAGATATTTTCATTACAAATGCTTATTTTATTTAATTATTATCTGAGCATGAATTAAAATCTATATATGTACGGAAGCAGAACATACAAGCTGAAGAGTCATGTGCAAGAAAATTTCCTAAACGAAAGCAAGCAGGCATTATCTTGAATGACATGGAAACAAGCTCATCAGCTACCTAGAAGAGAGCAGTTGGAGAATGGCAGAGGAAAGTGTTTAAGGGTGATAAATAGATAGAGAGTATGCAATACAAACAAACAATGTCTGGAGTGTGTGATGTGACATCTCTAATTTATGTCCGGAGGGACTAACTGGTTTTGGAGTTCCTGCGAAACCTATTGGGCCACGCTTGGAGAAAATCAATGTGTTCATGCAAGGAGAACCTTTTTTCTATTATGAGAATGATGCTTTTGCACCGAGGGATATTTGGAAATCAATATCCAAAAATTTCTATAGTGTGGAACCAGAGTTGGTGGACTCGAAGCAATTTTTAGCTTTCAGAAGACCAAGAGGTTATGTACACAATCTCCCAATAGAAGGCGATTTCAAGCATTACCTCTCCCCCCCATGACTATTCAGGAAGAACTTCCTTAGAAAAAGGACTATTGGCCTCCATGAGATCAAAGAAAAAAATTGAAGCATAGACTCTAGACGATGTGGTGGTGTCCTTCGTGAAGAACTTTGCACTATAATTGAAAATTCACGAGAGAAACTGCAAGATAGTGAAGAGAAATACAATCTTGAAAAGTGGGAAGAATGGATCTTGGTTTGGGTGGGGCCAAGTCAGGTGGCTCCTCTAGAGGTTGACGAGATAGAAATCATATTAGGATTTGAAAAAGATCACACTCATGGAACTTCGTGTGCGAGTGATCTATTGCGGTGTTTGGGTAATGCATTCCAAATAGATACAATTGTATGCCATCAGGATAAAAAAATTTAATCAGAAAATTACCCATTTGGAATGCATTACCCAAACACCACAATCGATCACTCGTACATGAAGTTCCACGAGTGCGATCTTTTTCAAATCCTAATATTATTTCTATCTCAACAACCTCTAGAGGAGCCACCTGACTTGGCCCCACCCAAACCAAGATCCATTCTTCCCACTTTTCAAGATTGTATTTCTCTTCACTATCTTGCAGTTTCCCTTGTGAATTTTCAATTATAGTGCAGAGTTCTTCACGAAGGACACCACCACATCGTCTGGAGTTTATGCTTCAAATTTTTTCTTTGATCCCATGGAGGCCAATAGTCCTTTGTTTGAGGAAGTGCTTCCTGAAGAGTCATGGGGGGGAGAGGTAATTCTTGAAATCGCCCTTCTATTGGGAGATTGTGTACATAACCTCTTGTTACTACTTATCAAGTTGCCATTAGTTTTATATCCAAAGTCATTCTATATACTCTAATCAGTTACTACTACCAAAATATTCAGTCGGTATGCATAGAGCAGTCGGTAATAGAAGAAACTAGTCTCAAAGCCCAGTATACACCGAACTGTCTATAGAGTATCATTCTATGTCTACCAAGCAGTAAAGATGATACACCGAGTTGATATACACCGAGTGAAACTTGTTACCAGATTCATTGAACCTGGACATACATATGGAAACGTGTTACAAGATCAAGGAACATAGAACCGTTATCACATTGGAAATTGCACTTAAAGATTGTGTATGATTTCGAGGTCATTTAACCAATGAAATATTTTGTATAGTTATTCATTCGAGAAATCATATTTGTAAGATCGATGGATGAACCAAATCACCGACATAAGAGATCTATTTATATAGCATGGATTAATGAGGAATACATAAGTGTATGAAGCAAGACATGTGTGATACATGAGAAAGCACTAAGTGTTATGATTGTTACAGAGACACAGAGGTCACCGAGAAGGATTTCAGAGAACAGTCAAAGAACAAAGTAAATAGAAGGGTTTACCGAGTTACTTTATGGGTTACCAAGGTATGCTGTAAGCAAGGTAATCTTATTTGAGCACATAGAATATGCTATAACATTCCAGATGTAAAGTTGCAGATATTTGTAATGATTTCATTGTAATATTTTGAGTTATAGAGAAACCTTTAATAGGGTAAAAGACTCTAACCATGTCTATAAATTGTAAAGCCTTTAACCAGGTGCATCATTTAGATTAAGTGTTGTAAAATCCTTTAGCAAGGTAGATCTAATAGATCTTGATACTCCTAATAGGGTAAGCTATCAGAAATAGCTAGACATGTAGCTCTAACCGAGCATCCTTTATTATTGCAGTAGTGAAGTTGTCGGTGCCATCCCCACTACAATTTTTCTCTCTAACCAAGAGTTTCTGCGTAACCAAAATATATGTGTTATGCAATGAATCATGTATGATTGTTATTCATTTGTTTTAGCTTTGTGTTATGTTACAACAGTTTTCAGTTTATGCATAACAGTAAAGATATTGTTGATAAAAGGTTTTGAAGTGTTGATTCACCCCTCCCCTCTCAGTACATTGGCTTTCCATATTGGGCCTAACACCTCTTGCTCTTCTGAAAGCTTAAAATTACTTCAAGTCTGCCGACTCTGGTTCCACACTATAGAAATTTTTGGATATTGACTTCCAAATATCCTTTGGTGCAAAAGCATCATTCTCATAATAGAAAAAAGGTGCTCCTTGCATGAACACATCGATTTCCTCCAAAGCATGGCCCAATAGCTTTCACAGGAACTCCAAAACCAGTTAGTCCCTTTGGACATAAATTAGAGATGTCACATCAGACACTCTAGACATTGTTTGTTTGTATTGCATACTCTCTATCTATTTATCACCCTTTAACACTTTCCTCTGCTTTTCTCCAATTGCTCTCTTCTAGGCAGCTGATGAGCTTGTTTCCATGTCATTCAGGATAATGACTGCTTTCTTTCTTTTAGGAAATTTGCTTGTATGTGACTTTAAAGCTTGTATGTTCTGCTTCCGTATAGATATAAACTTTAATTCACGCTCAGATAATAATTAAATAAAATAAGCATTTATAAAGAAAAGATTTAGTTATTCGATGTTACATATTATCTGATGGAAATATCCTAGACAATTCTTGGAGAAAGGAAACATCATTGATAATCATTTTTTGCAAATAACACTGAATCAAATAAATAATAAATGTTTAATGCAATTTTTAAAAATAGAACTCGTTCAATGCTTTCATTCATCGACGGCAAAGCCGTTTGACCCACCACATCTCTCACCATCAGAATTCTGACGACAACTAATGAAACATCCGACAAGGATGCTATATATCCAATGCCACTTCCATGTCAGATGGTTGTCAAGGAGCAATCATAACATTTGTCAAAAATCCGACGGAAATCCGTCGATATTTGTGGTGAGGGGTACAAATATAGTCGTTGTCGGATTAGTTCATTACATCGTCGGACGACCAACGCAAATGGCATCATCGGGAAGCCTGACAACGAGTTTTTGACAGTAAAGTTGGTCGAAATTCTAACGTGTGGTTTTTGCAAATCCGACAATTAGCCATCGGAAATTAGGCCCAAATGTACTAGTGCTAGTAATCTTTCTGTAGTCACATAAATCTGTCCACTTAATTAAATGAATACTTAGTATTTATTTGATTATTTAACCATCAATTAATGAATTAATTAAATTAATATTTAATTAATTCATCTTAACCCTCTTCTCCTATTAATTAAATAAATTATTCAATTTATTTGATTTAATTCACTTAACCAAATTCAGACCATTAATTAAATAAATAAATCATATTTGTTTAATTAAATCTTCTCTCACATTTAAATAAATTAATATTTATTTAAATCCCCCAAAATCCCACCTCTCACATTTAAATAAATTAACATTTATTTAAATCACCTTTATCCTCTACCCACTTGTATTTTCCTACAAAAGCAAGTTGCACAATTATTTTAAATAAATAATTTATTTAACTCACCTTTATCCTCCACCGACTTGTATTTTCCTACAAAAGCAAGTTGCACAACTATTTTAAATAAATTATTTATTTAAAATCCTATTTATCCTCACCCACTTGAAACCTTTAATGGTTTCCCTTAAAGTATTCAAACTTGATGGCTTTAAAGTCTTCAAACTTGATGGCTTCCTTCTATAGTCTTCTTAAGACTTTAATGGTTTTCCTTAAAATCTTCAAGCCTTTAATGGTTTCCCTCAAAGTCTTCAAGCATTTTAATGCTTTATCTTCATTTTTCTCATTTAAATAAATTAATATTTATTTGAATATTTATCCAAATGCAAATTACACCATTTAATTGAAATAAATGATTTCATTTTAATTGAAAATACCAAAATTTCTCCCACTTGCATTTTCCTACAAAATCCACTTGCATGCCTAAACCCCTTCTAGAATTTTCTAATCACTTCTAAATAACCTAACCCCTTCTCTAAACTTTGTCACATTCCTAAGCAAAAGGGAAGTCACTTCTCAAACCCTCAAAGTCTTTGATAACCATTAAAGGCTTTCAACCTTCAACCACTAAATGGCTCAAAGTCTTTGATAACCATTGAAGGCTTTCAACCTTCAACCACTTAATCCCCAAAGTCTCCAATAACCATTAATGGTTACCTCAAACCCTCCCACATGGTTAAAATATTTGTTTTGACTCAACCTCTACCCAACCCAAAGGTCTCATCAGGCCATTAATGCTTTGACCATGATTATCTCTTAAACATTTGCACAAAGGTTTATCCGTGGATTAACTCTTAATCCAGTGGGTAATCTTAATTTGGACTTGACCCTTAGCCTCTAGATAACCATGAGGTCTTCTCAGGCCTTTAATGCCTCCAACCTCTTCTCTCAACCCAATCCTATGTTGACACTTGTCACCATTTTATTGGTGTCAATTGTGCACATGGATCCCCAACTTTCAAACTTGGCCCTTGATTAAACCATTCAATCTTAACCCTTCATTTCCCCATTTCTTCTATAAATAGAACCCTTCTCCTCAAACAAAAAAAGAGAAGCATTAGAGTATTGTTGTTATACTGGCATTAGCATAGAGCTTTCTCATAGCATCACTATCTACACTTGCATAGCATTTGCTTATCATACTCAACCATCTTGAATCTCCATATGGCATCCATGGCTAGTGCTAAAAGCTGAGAGCTACACTCATTTGGGACTTGGAGAGGAGAGGAACAAGGGAGGAACAACTATGAGCATCTTGATTAGCTATTTTATTCTATGTTTATATGCTTTCTATTTCATGCTTAATAGCTCTCTTGATATGCCTGTTTAGGATAATCTTTTGTTGCTAACACTAACATTTGTTTCTTGTGCTCTTGTGTGTGTTGCCATCAAACAGATTTTCTAATCCTTTTTGCAGAGCATCATTTGGTGAACCGGATGTGAATCCAAACACCAAAAAGATCAACTATTTTTTTAACCAATAACATGTTTGAATGTTGAAAATGTCACACAGGTTGCATTTTTGACATTGTTTTGGTGCATTTGACATTATTTTGGCGCTATTCACCCTATTTCAGTGCTTTTGCCTTCTCTTGTCTTTCCCTTTCTTTTAGTGCGTTTGTGTTAAATAGCACCTCTGTTCAAACGCAGACTAGCGCTATTGTAACAGAACGTTGTACAAATCACTTTGTAACCAAAAAAAAAAAAATTAGGCTTGTAGAAGCCCACCAAATAGGCGGATTTTACTAACTATTTTTCTCTTTTGTGCAGATTTAAATTAGATTAAAAAGTAGATTTATATTTCTTACTAACTTGTTTTTGAAGTTGGTTTTAAAAAAAATGAATTCACTTTTTATTTTGGTTTAAAATTAACTTCACATTTCAAATTTGGGCTTTTAAAAAAAGAATCACACATTTGTTTGGGGCTCTTAAAAAGAATTTCATTGTTCCAAGGTAAAAAGAACCACAAACTTATACAAAACAACTTTATTTCTTGCAAGTTAGGAAACAAACTTTGTTTTGGTGCTTAAAATCAACAAAACAAAATTTATTTTCTTGCATCAACTTAAAAGAAATTTACAATCAACACTTTGTTTTGGGGCAATCTAAAAAGAACAAGCTATTTTTCCTTCAAGCTCAAAAACAATTTTACTTCAAGCAAGACGTGTTTTCAATTCAGTTGACTAGGATTTCAAAGTTCCTAGTTTACAAAATACAATTGCCTTTGAAAATTAAAAAGAACACCATGATTGTTGGAGCAACATCTCCAAATAGATAGAAAATCACATTGCAATGATAGATTAAAAAGAACAAGTGTTTTTTGTGCTTGGCACACTTGTGCAAAGAGTTGGTCAAGTGGTCCTACTTCTAACACACACTATCCTCTCCCTTGGCTTTCGTGGTCCTAGGTGCAAGAGAAAAGTGTTAGTAACACTCAAAATTTTATCTTTTTAAGAGAGGCCTACCAAGATACACATCACTCTTGGGAACGACCTTGAGCGGTAAATCCTTCGAGCCGCTATAGAAATCAGGTGTGAGCGAAAGTTGTAGCCTTAGGTATAGCTGTTCCTACAGTGTAACTGGCCGAAAGGACAAATGGGCCCCACCACCAGTTACAAGGCTCTTAAGTGAGTCACTGCAAAATGAACTTATGTCCAAAAACATCGAACATGACTAAACACCTTTTAGTAGTAGCCCACCCATTCTATTGATTGAGGATATTTGTGATATAATTTAGTGCAAGAGCATAGATGGTTTTGCTCCCAAGATACTCACCATACATATTTCCTTGAGTAGAAACATAGCTTTTTGAAAAGTCACTTGTGGCTTGATAAAAGTGGTGACTCCCCCATCATAGGGATCATCTATTTGTTATGCTTGTGCAAGACTTAGTATATCACATCCTTACCTGCCACGGCGGGATTCATAAGGTATGTAGTACCAAAGTCGAAGAAATATCAAGATGTGGGCTAAATTTATCACAACTGGCCATTTGACCTTAGGGATAAAAAGTGTTTGAAGTGTGTTCATTTTAAAGACCAAGTGCAAATTGAGCCGACTTCAGGCTTTGGAAATACACCTTAAAATACATCTAAAGGAAGGGTCATATACAAGTCCAGAGATTGGGTTGATCTAGACCCATACTCATTTGTACCTTTGAGGCAACATTTTGGTGTTTGTGTGCTTGCTTTGTTTTCTTGTCAAAAAAACATCAAATCAGAAAATCAATCCCAAAAACAAAGTATTCATCCAACCAAACAGCTTTCAAAAACAACCAAAAACATCAAAAACAAAGTGCAAACAACAAAAGAGTCAAAAATTTTATGACCATTCTTCACATCTTGCGAAAGAAGAAGCGTCATCAAAATATCAACTTGAAAAGAAGACAATTAAGCTCAAAGGCTTTGATCAAACGAAGGAAATTTTTCTATATCAATAGACAAATCTTTGTCTCCCATAGAGTTTTCTTGCATCACATGTGTCTCTATCTTCAAGGCAAAACAAATGAATTTGATTCTGAATCATTGAACCGCAGAGCTTTTATGCAATATAGAGCTCTGAGTTATCACAAAAACCAAGGAGGAAAGATTAATCCCAACTTCTTCCCAAACGTCTGTATCACATACAACACAGCTCAAGAAATACCACCAACACCCGAAAGGGAAGAGATAGAGTTTGTCCCATTTATAACACAAAGTTTTTATTGAAGTTGAAAACATTTTCATCCATCATCTCACTCATACATCATCACTTCATCATCAATCCGTCCCAACTCTCAAAACATTAAGAGGTTCTTGTCCCAAGTTCTCTTTTAGATATTGCTTGAAATCAAACACATCACATCACTTTTTAGATTGTTTCTACATCTAGGATAAGGTCATCCTAAAAGACACATCTACGCAGGTTAAAACTAGTTCATGAGTGAATCCTCTCATTACTAGGTAGTTAAATTTGTAACACATCTCATATTTCTCTACACCTTATCACATCAAAACTTATCAAACAAACAAGCAATTCAAAGAAGGAATTTTGGTTACATCCACCTTAAAGGTGTTAGAGATCCACGTGCAACACAATTCACCAACCATCAATCTCTCATTTCAACAAAAACTCATCATCATTTTCACACAACTTCAACAAAAAGCTTATAAACAAAATGGCCCAAACCCGATCACAGTCCAGGCAACGAGAAATAGAAAGGGAAGAAGAAGAAGAGGAAAATCTCAATGAATTTCAAGAAGCACTTGGAGGAAATGCAGATGATGAAAACCCAAGTACTCCCACTCCTGCAACAATAGAAAGGGCTCAGCATAACCCTCTCTTTAACAGACTTTTTGACGAAATACTCAGGAGCAATGCAGATGCTCACTTCTTAAGACTCGCTCAAGAAGGAGAAAAACTCCCCTCTGACTTTGATCTTGCCCAATTAAGACAAGCATCAGAAAGACAAAGTCACCATGAAGAGGAAAGAGGTAGAGATCCCATCAGATATAACATTCCTCGAGGTAACCCACCACCTCCTCCTCCAAATGAAATGGAGATGTTGCGGCAACAAGTCGAGAATCTCACCCAACAGCTTCATAGTGGTGTCAAGACTAACCAATTCTCACTCAATGACATCTGTCCCTATCCTTTTGATAGGAATCCTTACATGCCACCCTTTCCACGAGGATTCGAAACACCCAAATTTGAAAAATATAGAGGAAAGGGGGATCCCCGCGATCATGTCCGAGAATTTCATTCCGCTTGTCTCGAAGTAGCATATGAAGACACATACCTAATGTGCCTTTTTCCCCAAAGCTTGGGAGGAACAACCACATCATGGTTTTCCCGACTACCAGGTGGCATTAGAACATTTGAGGAACTTATCCAAAAATTCCTCGCTCATTACTCTCATAACATTGAACGCGACATCACCATGGCTAATCTGTGCAACACCAAACAAAAACCAGGTGAACTATTCTCAGTATTCCTGCAATGATGGCGCCAAATGTCTAGCAGACGTTCTCTTCAGTTACCTAAACAAGAACTAGTGGAAATATTCATTTCCAACTTAAACGAAGAAATGGAATTTCACCTGGATGTCAAAGACACGGACTCTTTTAATGATATGATCACCAAGGGTTTAAAATGTGAACGGGCACTCATCAAGAAAGGACTCATCAAAATCTTTAATGAACCAAAAGATGGTTCTCACCCGCACTTCAATAGTGATAAACCAAGCTTCTGGAATAAAAACAAGAATATCGTCAATGATGGGGTTGTGGATGCCCGGACTATCCAAAATGCACAACCTGTGGTTCGGTTTGCAGGACAAAATCCTCCACCTCAAAACAACACAAATGTTCCTTCTAATCAAGGTCGCATCACATCTCACAATGAACCTAGACCTCGTCAGCAAAAACAGAAACGCACATACACTCCCTTAGGGGAACCCATTGAAACAGTATTGCGACAACTCATTTCTCAAAATTTGGTCACTCTACCTAAACTATCAAACTATGAGCCTCGGGTCAAACCGGCATGGTGGAGAGATACTGAACACTATGAATTCCATCAAGGAAGAGGACACAAGACAAGTAATTGTCACCGATTGAAAGATCTCATTCAGGATCTTATTGATCGAGGAGAAATTGAAATTGAAGGACATAACCCAAAAACAACCAATAATGATCATCTGATGTTCAAAAATCCACTTCCATCACAAGATCAAAGGGATCCTTCCACTTCCAGACGGGGCACTGATACCACAGATTATACACAGGCTGTGTATAATTACACTGTAAATCATCTGTATGATTCCAATGAACAAGTTGCAACCATAACCTTCAAAAATCCCAACTCAAATTGCAATGTTGTTACGCGTCGTGGCAAAGTTACCATAAAGGCAGCTCCACAAGGCACCACCTCCATCCCAAAGCAGTACAATCTTGTGGAACAATTAGACAAAACCCCTGCTCTTATATCCATTTTAGAGCTTCTGTGCCTATCACCCTCTCATAAAACTATCTTGGATCAAGCACTCCAAGAGGCGTCAGTCCCTGCAAATCTGAATATAGACCAATTTCAAGCCATGGTTGGAAATCTAAAGTCCTCACCTTGTCTCACTTTTTCTGAAAGTGACAACTCTTCCTTCCAACAACCTCATAATGCCTCACTCCACATCAAAGGATTTATTAACCAGCATAGGATCAAGCGAGTCTTGATAGATAATGGAGTAGGCCTGAACATTTGTACACTACAGTTGGTCACAGCATTGGGCTATGCGGTAGAATCAGTGGATCCTTGTAAGAAGATCACAATCAAAGCCTATGACGATGCAGAGCGTTCATCCAAAGGCGTTGTGGTACTACCAATCCGAGTGGGCCCCGTGGTAAAGCACATCATTTGTCAGGTTCTGGACCTTCCTTTGCCATACAATCTATTATTAGGGAGACCTTGGATACATGCCATGCAAGTCATTCCATCTACCTACCATCAATGTATCAAGTTCCCACATAACGGTGTAGAGATCACAATTCTAGGCGATGCAAACCCCTTTGCATTTTGCCATAATATTAGCCATCATCCAGAAATTACTGTTCCCAATAATAGAGAAGCCATTTCCTCCACATCATATATAAGTCCAGCCTCTCTTTCCAGTTCGAACACTACTATACCAAAGCAAGAAAAGCTTAAGATGAAAATAGCAGAGGAAGGTCCCGGGGAATACAACTTGAGTCAACTCTTTTGTGTGGGACAAATGCCCACTTCTCCTAGAACACATGGTAAACCACAGCAGTTACTCCAGCAACCACTAATCACACCCGCATGTGCTTTGACACCTTTCATCCTTGGAAAGAGTCAAGAAGAAGAAACCCAAGATGAGGACTTAGCAAAATGGATCTACAAAGATCCCATCACCACTGATCTACCACAAGTTAAACTTCCTACGGATCAGTATGGCAAAGGCCTCCTCATTATGCAAAGAATGGGGTATGATGGTCAGAGTGCTTTAGGATATTGCAAACAAGGACGACATGAACCTCTACTGCTGGAATTAAAGCCCAAAGGTAACACAGGCCTAGGCTTTGAAAAAGAGATCTTTCCTAAGCTCAGATTCAAAGGAAAACCCAACAAACCATTATGTCAACCTACGGCAAAAAGGATGCCTTTTATCATTAAAGCAACCTCAAGCAACATCCCAACTGCCCCACTTACGCTCAAAACCCCAACACAGCCATCACCAATGCCACTCATCCCACCAAATGAACCAGTAATCCCATCAGCAACACCATTAGTAGCAACAACTGTATCAGAACCCGCAACAGCATCTATGGTACAGTAGTTCCCGCAGAAGCCACTGAGTCAACATTGTCGATACTTCCTGTGCCAGATTATTTTATCCCCATCAAACTTCCTGTAGCACTGATCACTACAAAGGTACATCAACCAATCACACCTGCAGTGTTTAACTCAAAAGACATCCTAGTATGGTATAGCAATCGGATGCTGGAAAGTGATTCAGAGACCGACTCACATGAATGGGAATTTGATTCGGTACAACTTAATACTTCAGATGAGGAAGATGCATCACTACCTCTGCCATGCAAAGATATCCCTATTTATGGAGAAGCACAGATAAAGACCACTTGGGTTCCTGAACTAGAAACGTCTTCCATAGACCCTATGTCTCATCCTACGCTTGATTCTAACAGGGAGAGTACCATTAACGACCTTCACCATAACGTCTTAACCCTCACTGATACATCTCCCACACTTAACATAATCGATGAAGTAATGCCCATTATCCACCCTGAACTCATCGAATGGAACCAACCAAATCCCCCATGTCTTGACCTCTTCCAAAATGATGAGGCCATCATTGACTTTTTGGAATTAAGGGATAACCTACCAAGCGGGGATCACAAAGTTGGATTTGCCATTGAACTTAATAGCGCAGCATACTTCGGGGTGGATGCCAAACCTTTCAGCTGCAAAAATATAACAATAAAACATGGATCTTCCAGTGAAAACCACACTGTGGCACTGTTTGATCCAACAAAAGTAAAAAGAAAGAGTGTATCCAACGGTGAAAACCTCTCTGAGGCGCCTGAGGATGAAGGGTTTGACATTCTCCCTGCTAATGCACAACAGGAATGATCAATGATTCTCATCGAGAAAACCAAAGAATACAATGTGGGGACTCCTGAAAATCCTCATCTCATACATCTAGCATCTCTTCTCACTCCAGAGGAACAGCCTAAGTTTATAGAATTCTTCCAAAAGCATCAGATCAACTTTGCATGGTCTTATGCAGACATGCCTAGGCTTGATCCTGATTTAGTCATGCATCACCTCACCATCGCAGAAGGAGCCAAACCTGTCAAGCAGAAGCTTCATAAGATGCATCCTCAAATTGCAGTACTAGTCAAAACAGAACTCAAGAAACTCCTAGATGTTGGTTTCATTAGACCAATTGATTATGCAGAATGGATCTCCAACATTGTGCCTGTCGGCAAACCAAAAGGGGGCATCTGCATTTGTACTGACTTTAGAGATCTGAATAAGGCATGTCCTAAGGATGACTTCCCCCTACCAAATATCGACATCATAGTGGATCTGACAGCAGGACATGCCATGCTTTCACTCATGGATGGCTTTTCAGTATACAATCAAATAAAGATCGCACCAGAGGACCAACATAAGACAGCCTTCACATGTCCATGGGGCACATATTGCTGGAATGTAATGCCCTTCGGTCTAAAGAATGCAGGAGCCACCTATCAAAGAGCAATGACCACCATCTTCCATGACATGATGCATACCATGATGGAAGATTATGTTGATGACTTACTAGCAAAATCACTCACCAGAGAAGGGCATCTCCACATCTTAGATAAAATCTTTGATAGACTGGAACAATACCATGTTCGACTCAACCCAAAGAAATGTGTCTTTGGAGTGACCTTCGAGAAGCTTCTAGGATACATTATCTCAAGCAAAGGTATTGAGGTCTGTAAGGAAGTAAAGTAGCGGAAACAACTTCCTACACTAACCTTGAGAGGAGAGTAATGCAAAAATTTTTCAGATCGTTACAACAGTTATAGAAAATAGAAATAGATATAATAACATTCATACCACAACACAATGATTTACGTGGGGAAAACCCTTTCGGGAGAAAAACCCCACCCTCCAAAAGCAGCTCAATATTTTATTCAGCAATCAAAAACAGATTACAAAATACTTGCAGAGCAAGCTCTTCGCAGGAGTACCACTAATCAGAGATTCAGAGGCAACTCAATAGCCATGAGACTCTTACACACAACCTCTATCTCACACACCTCATAAATAGGAGATACAATACAAGAAACCGTCAAACGGTATTACAAAACCATGGGCTAAAACCACCCAATAAGGTGTAGCCGACCTTATCTCCCTTCTATGACATGTTAAAGCACACATCAACACGTGTCGCTCCCTTTTACAGCTCATTTATGTATTCGATACAAATTATTTTTCCTATTTCAGGAGTACAAACTTCCGGAGGCCATAACTTGAGAACCGGGTGTCCGATTGACGAACCGTTTGAAGCGCCGGAAAGCTCGCGAAGTGCTCTATCACCTCGTAACCGGCTTCGCCGGTTACGGCAACTTTTCAGGGCGTTTCGGAGCCTCTAAAGTCCCCAAAATTAAGTTTAAACATTTTATTGCACCCCTCCAAGATGAAAACTTTAATATCTTCAAAACTAGCTGTGACCTTGCGACGAAACTTTACCGGAATGCTTATCTAGCCAACCAGAAGCTTCAGGGAGAGTTTCGCACCATTTCGTGCTCAAATAAAAACTTACTATAAATAGTAACCTCACATAAATGCAAGTTTGAGACACCATTTTTCCCAACAAATCTCCCACTTGTCGAACACCTTGCATGAGCGGAAGGGAATGTCAACACAATGAATCAATTGCTAGGGGCCATAAGGCCCATAGACTCTGAACACCATCTGAACTTCTCTGTGCTCACAGCCTTAGTTAAAGCATCTGCAACATTCATCAAAGTGTCCACCTTAACCAGCTTCACCCTACCATCTTCGACCATATCTCTAACAAAATGATACTGAACATCAATATGTTTGGTCCGGGCATGAAATGTCGGGTTCTTAGCTAGGCTAATTGCACTCTAACTGTCACAGTAAACTGTCACTGCACCTTGTTTTATTCCAATATCCGAACACAATCTCTTAAGCCAAATGGCCTCTTTACAAGCATGAGTAGCTGCCATATACTCTGCTTCAGTAGTGGATAAAGCAACCACAGCCTGTCGCTTACTCATCCAACTAATTGCACCACCAAACAAAGTAAACACATAAGCACTGGTGGATCTTCTGCTATCAATATCACCTACCCAATCTGAATCCACATAACCATGGATATCAAGGGAAGTCATGTCTCCAACTGAATTACCATGATAACACAAAGAATACTCTGAAGTACCCTTCAAATATCTGAAGACTCTTTTGACTGCATCCCAATGAACTCTACCAGGATTAGACATATATCTAGAAAGTACTCCCACTGCTTGGGCAATGTCTGGTCTAGTACAGACCATAGCATACATCAAGCTTCCAACTGCACTCTGGTAAGGCACTCTGCTCATGTCTTCCATCTCCAATGGGGATGTAGGACAATCTGAAATAGATAGTTTCATTCCAACTGTAAAAGGAACACTCAATGGTCTACAATTCTGCATGTTGAACCTCTGTAACACTGAATTCACATACTTACTCTGGCCTAGCCATAGCTTTCTGTTCACCCTATCTCTTCTAATTTCCATCCCAAGAATGTGCTTTGCTACACCAAGATCTTTCATTTCAAATTTAGCAGCGAGCTGAGACTTCAGTTCTGAAATCATACCTTTCCCTTTACCAATGAATAACATATCATCAACATACAATGCAATAAATAAGAAATGATCACCATAAGATTTATAATAAACACAGTGATCTGATTTAGAACGTTCAAATCCCAAACTCAACACATATGTATCAAATTTCTGGTACCACATCCTAGGACTTTGTTTGAGGCCATACAAAGATTTCTTCAATTTACAGACCAAATTACTTTTGCCTTTCACCACATAGTGCTCCGGCTGTGTCATATAAATATCTTCCTCCAAATCACCATGAAGGAAAGCAGTTTTCACATCCATTTGCTCAACCTCTAAATCATAAGCAGTAGCAATAGAAAGCAAAAATCTAATGGACGTCATTTTTGCAACAGGAGAAAATATCTCACCGTAATCAACACCCTCAACCTGAGAGTAGCCTTTTGCAACCAACCTTGCTTTATACTTCTCAATGCTTCCATCTGAACCAATCTTTTTCTTGAACACCCATTTACAACCAACAGGTTTTCGTCCTTCAGGCAATGGTACAAGATCCCATGTATCATTCTTTTTCAAAGCTGCCATTTCTTCCTCCATAGCAATCTTCCAGGATTCTGCATCATTCATACCTAATGCCTCTTCTACAGATTTCGGTTCATCCACACTAGTATTCAGAGAAAAAATACATCTCCAATCATCAGGGGAATACCTTTCAGGTGGTTGTCTATGTCTTGTAGACCTTCGAACAAGCTGAGTTGGAGGTTCTTCCTCCTCTTCTGAAGATTCAGAGCTAGACGAGCTCTCCTCAAATTCTTGCCTATCTAGGGGTCTCGATTCAACTCTTTCAGGTGTAGAAGGAAGTTGAATCACATCTTCTTTTTTAGTCTGTTCTGGCTGCAATGTAACAGAAGGAGACTTAATTTCTCTAAAAATAACACTTCTACTATGAATTACCTTTTGTGCAACAGGGTCCCAAAGCTTGTATCCTTTCACACCATAACTATACCCGATGAAGATACATTTCACAGCCTTGTTCTCCAACTTTGTTCGCTTCTCCTTTGGCACATGTGCATATGCCTCGCAACCAAAAAACTCTAAGATGTCTCAATGAAGGCTTGTGACCTGACCATGCTTCCATAGGCGTTTTATCTACAAGAGCTGATGTAGGAGACCTGTTAATCAGGTAGCAAGCAGTGGCAACAGCTTCAGCCCAAAACTTTTGTTCAAGACCAGCACCACTCAACATACTCCTAGCCTTCTCCATCAGTGTCCTGTTCATTCTTTCTGCAACTCCATTCTGCTGTGGAGAATACGGAGTTGTCTTCTGCCTGTTAATTCCACAGTCTTTACAGAATCTATCAAAATCATTAGAGCAAAACTCACCGCCATTATCAGTTCTCAAACATTTTATTTTCTTTCCAGTCTGCAACTCAACCATTGCTTTAAATTCTTTAAAACGACTAAAAACTTCAGATTTACTCTTTAGAAAATATACCCATGTCCTTCTACTAAAATCATCAATAAATGAAACATAATATGTGGATTTTCCAATCGAAGAGACATCTACTGGACCAAACACATCAGAATGGATAAGATCCAAAACACCACAAGTTTTATGAGAACTAGAGTAAAACTGAACGCGGTTTTGTTTTCCATAAATGCAATGCTCACAGAAATCAAAGTCAAGGTTACAGTCATTCAAACCTTCAACAAGGTTTTTATTTTTCAAGGTTCTTAGACCCTTTTCTCCAATGTGGCCAAGTCTCTGGTGCCATAACATAGTCTTCTCTGCAAGTAACTTTGCTTCAGATGAAAGAGCACCCTTAGGTACCCAAAAACCATTTCCATCTGCTGAAGGTGAAACCTTCAAATCTTCCAGTGAAGTATCCGCAGATTTACTTTTTACAGAAGTGCTATTACACTCAATAGTGTATGCTTCAAGCTTATACAAAGTGCCAAACCTGACACCTCTAGCAACTACCATAGCACCCTTAATCATCTTACATCCTGCTTCAGAAAAGACTACCTGCACACCTGCATCTATCAGTTTGCTCACAGATAACAGGTTTCGTTTTAATCCAGGGATATGCAGCACACCATTAATCCTTTTTATTCTACCATCAGAAAACCTGATTCTAACTTTACCTCGACCAACAATGTCTAGTTGTGAATCATCACCCAAGTACACCTTACCTCCATTAAATCCTTCATATTCAGAAAACCAATCTCTATTGGAAGTCATATGAAAAGATGCACCTGAGTCAATTAGCCAGGCATCATTACCTGCATGAGTCGCCAAAGCCGCAATAAATGCATCGCCATCTTCCTTGTCGGACTCAGAATCAGAATCGAACTTTTTCTTTTTCTTCTTCTTTTCTTCTTTGCAGTCCTTACGGATGTGACCCGGTTTACCGCAATTCCAGCAAATGACTTTGGACTTTCCAGGAGATTTCGATCTCCTTTTGGATTTGGACTTGCCGTGCTTCTCATTCTTCTTTCCTTTCTCCTTAGGTCTTCCACGAACGGTTAGGGCTTCCTTTGAACTGATGGATACCTTCCTTCGCATCTCTTCACCGAGTAGGGCACCCACCACGTCTTCAGATTTCAAAACAACAGAAGTACTACCGATAGCCATAACAAGAGAATCCCACGAATCAGGCAAAGAACAAAGCAAGATCTGACATTTCTCCTCCTCATCCATCTTAACACCGACGGATACTAATTGAGCCACAATCATATTGAATGCTTCTAGGTGGTCTGCAATTCGTCCACCCTCTTCCATCTTCAAGGAATACAATTTCTTTCTTAAGAAAATTTGATTTAATAAAGATTTCACTTGATACATCTCACCAAGCTTAGTCCATAGCTTCTTTGCAGAGTTTTCTTCATGGACATTGATTAGAACAGAGTCTGCCAGGCACAGTCTGATTAGACCCTTGGCTTTTCGGTCCATAACATCATACTGAGCTGCCGCAGTAGGATCTGAGGGCCTTTGGACATTCGCATCAACAGCATCCCAAAGATCTCGATCTATTAGCAGATCTTCCATCTTCAGCTTCCACATCTCAAAATTACTTCCATTAAATTTCTCCACCTCTATTCTCCCTGACGAACTCGCCATCTGAATATTCCTGCAACAAGATCAAAAAGTGTCTTCTGCACAAGCTCCCACTCAAATCTGGATTAGTTCAAAAAACCCAACTGCCCACAATTGAAACCAAAGGTGATCAGGCTCTGATACCACTTGTAAGGAAGTAAAGTAGCGGAAACAACTTCCTACACTAACCTTGAGAGGAGAGTAATGCAAAACTTTTTCAGATCGTTACAACAGTTACAGAAAATAGAAATAGATATAATAACATTCATACCACAACACAATGATTTACGTGGGGAAAACCCTTTCGGGAGAAAAACCCCACCCTCCAAAAGCAGCTCAATATTTTATTTAGCAATCAAAAACAGATTACAAAATACTTGCAGAGCAAGCTCTTCGCAGGAGTACCACTAATTAGAGATTCAGAGGCAACTCAATAGCCATGAGACTCTTACACACAACCTCTATCTCACACACCTCATAAATAGGAGATACAATACAAGAAACCGTCAAACGGTATTACAAAACCATGGGCTAAAACCACCCAATAAGGTGTAGCCGACCTTATCTCCCTTCTATGACATGTTAAAGCACACATCAACACGTGTCACTCCCTTTTACAGCTCATTTATGTATTCGATACAAATTATTTTTCCTATTTCAGGAATACAAACTTCCGGAGGCCATAACTTGAGAACCGGGTGTCCGATTGACGAACCGTTTGAAGCGCCGGAAAGCTCGCGAAGTGCTCTATCACCTTGTAACCAGCTTCGCTGGTTACGGCAACTTTTCAGGGCGTTTCGGAGCCTCTAAAGTCCCCAAAATTAAGTTTAAACATTTTATTGCACCCCTCCAAGACAAAAACTTTAATATCTTCAAAACTAGCTGTGACCTTGCGACGAAACTTTACCGGAATGCTTATCTAGCCAACCAGAAGCTTTAGGGAGAGTTTCGCACCATTTTGTGCTCAAATAAAAACTTACTATAAATAGTAACCTCACATAAATGCAAGGTTGAGACACCATTTTTCCCAACAAGGTTGACCCAGCAAAGGTAAAAGCAATCATGGACATGCCACCTCCAAAGAATATCAGTCAGCTAAGGACATTACAAGGACGGCTTCAATCCATCCGAAGATTCATTGCACAACTGGCTGATAAGTGTCACCCATTCACACACATGCTACACAAGAACATCCGCTTTCAGTTGGATGCCCGATGCCAGCAAGCATTTCAGACGCTTAAAGACTATCTCATGAATCCACCATTGCTAATGCCACCAGATCCAAGTAGACCATTGTTATTATATATCTCAGCGACAAGTACAGCATTGGGTGTACTACTGGCACAACATAATGCAGAAGGAAAAGAGTGTGATGTTTACTACATCTCTCGCACACTGGTGGGTTATGAACTCAATTACACACCTATTGAGCGAGCTTGCTTAGCAGTAATCTTAGTAGCCACTAAACTGAGGCACTATCTGTTGACACATAAGGTACAGCTCATTGCAAAGATTGATCCACTCAAGTATTTACTCAACAAAGCAGCATTAATAGGTCGCTTGGCCAAATGGGTGATGATTCTAAGTGAATTTGACATTGAGTACGTGGATCGTAAAGCTATTAAAGGTCAAGTTATTGCAGATCAGTTGGCTGATGCACCACTCATAGGCGATCATCCTCTCATTTCCAATTTTCCAGATGAAGAGATATTCATGATCACAACAGCACAACCATGGAAACTATATTTTGATGGTTCATACACTAGGCACGGCTCGGGGGCAGGCATTCTGTTTATTACACCTCAGGGTGATAGCATCCCGAAGTCTTACAGGCTCACATTTCCATGCACAAACAACATAGCAGAGTATGAGGCCTTGATCACAGGACTTAGGTTAGCTATACAATGGAAATTACAAGAACTGCAAGTATATGGCAATTCCCAACTAGTCATTCGACAAGCAATAGATGAATATCAGACCAAGAATGATAAACTCATGCCATATAAGCAAATGGTGGACAACCTAAAGACATCATTTACTACTATCACTTTTGAGCAGATACCAAGAGATCAGAATCGAGCTGCTGACGCTATGGCTACCATCGCATCTCTCCTAGATCTTCCACAAAATTCAACACGCTACGAGTTCTTGGTAGAACAGCTTTGGATTCCCGCTTATGATATCCCCGAATCCGAAATGATATGTCGCCTTGTCGGTTCTAAATCCCCATGGTACAGTGAATTCTACACCTACCTCCACGATCACACCCTTCCTCCCAACCAATCGAATAACCAACATAAAACCTTCATTCGCCAAACTGCTCGATATACCATTATTGCCGAAACCCTATACCAACGCGGTCTTGATGGTACTCTCCTTTGATGTTTGGAACAAGGTGAGATAACAAAGGCTTTGGAAGAGGTCCATGAAGGAATTTGTGGGACTCACTCAAGTGGTCCGTCACTAGCCAAGAAACTCCTGCGCAATGGATACTATTGGCCATCTATGGAAAAGGATTCCTACTACTTTGTCAGAAAATGCAAGAAATGTCAAGTTCATGGCGACCTGATACATGCACCAGCATAGGAATTGCAACCAATCACAACACCATGGCCTTTTTGTCAATGGGGCCTTGACCTTGTGGGTAAGATTCATCCATCTTCATCCAATGGCCATAAATTCATTATTACCGCCACCGAATATTTCACAAAGTGGATCGAAGCTGTTCCACTTACCCAAGTCACCGGCAAGCAGATCGCCTCATTCATCCTCAACTACATCATCTGCCGGTATGGTGTGCCCATGTCCATCATCACAGATAATGGTCTTCCTTTCAAAAATCAGGATGTCTGTGAACTTTGTGAGAAATTTCATATCCAAGACCACTTTTCCACCCCCTATTACCCACAAGGCAATGGTCAGGCTGAAGCATCCAATAAAAACATATTGAGGATCCTAAAGAAGACAGTCAATGATGTCGGCCATGATTGGCATGTTCAACTAAATCCAGCGCTATGGGCATATCGAACTAGCATTCAAACCCCTATAGGTGCAACTCCTTATTCGTTGGTCTATGGTGCAGAAGCTATCTTACCTATTGAAGTTGAGATCCCATCACTACGAGTTTCCTTGCACAATCAAATCAATGATGAAGCCTACAGAGTATCTCGTCTTCAGGACTTAGAGTTACTTGATGAGAAACGACAAGCTGCATACAATCACCTCAAAGCCTATCAACAGCGCATGAGCAGAAGCTACAATCACCGAGTTAGACCTCGTACATTTGAGGTAGGTGATCTTGTTCTACGAGAAAATCCTCGCAACCAACCAAACCGAGAACATCAGGGCAATTTTGAATCAAACTGGCTGGGCCCATATGTTGTCACTGCTGTGTTCGGGTCCGGGGCATATCAGTTGGCTACATCAGAAGGAGAACCGCTTGCAGATCCAATCAATAGCATGCACCTCAAATGGTTTTATACCTAAGGTGTATAGAGCATCAGGCTCCTCTGCATACTAGAAAATACAGAAAACATTCAGAAAAATGTCCTGAAAAAAAATACAAAAACAGTCAAAAAAAAAAGTAAAGAAAGATCATGCATCCAAACGGTGAACAACCACTCCGGTGGCACCTTGGGTAAGTACGATGGTGAAAACCTGGCAAATAGGCACCACTCGTAAAGGCTATGGCTCCATTGTCTTTCAGACTTGTTGCAATCACATCTACTTCATACATACATCCATCCATCCATCAACCATGGCTTTTTATTCCTTTGCAATTATGATAGTACTCCATACATCTTGCATCCCGCTTTTTCATAGTCATGTCTAAAACTGGGGGCAATGCCTTTAACCTATTGATGGAAGTGGATTCTACATTGTCTTATGATTCATTAATTTCTTCATTCAAACAATCATCAAAAATCCAAAAACATTCAAAAATATCTCGCAAAAATACCAAAAACATTCAAAACAATTCAAAATCCAAAAACATCGACAAAACCATTGAAAAATCACACAAAAACATGGCAACACCTTGTACATACCCATCCATGCAGATACCAAAATAAACATTGACAAACTACTCACACAATGACCATTTACCAATCAACCACACAATCAACATCAACAATCAAACTGTCTTCAACAAGGATGCATCCTTCCTTACCAAAACAAAGACAAAAGTGACGTTTTCTTTGACAAGAAAATTATGTTAAGCTATCAAATACTTGGTTGATTTGTGAGTACAATCATTCGTTTATCTGTATCAGGATCTTGCAGCATTGTTTTGTATCGTTTGCACATTATTTTTGATGAAGTTCTGGGGCATGTACTAATGGTGTCTACATGGGAAGTTCACTAAGCTACGTGATCTTATGCAAAATGTAGTCATAGATCACTACGGCTTGCTGACTACAGCGTATACCTCGACCATATGAGCATGAACTATTACCAAGGATCCATATTCTTTATTCTTTATGTATATACTATTTGTTTGCAGGTACAATGCTCTTTCTTTGGTTCCTCCTACCTCATCCAGACTGGATAAAGGTTTTATCTCTTATTATGGTATGCACTTGTCTCAGGATATGATCAGCCTAAGATCAAGGAGGACGATCCAAGTCATGCATGAAAGGAGATAATCCTTGTCTGTTCTGCAAGCAGTACTCTGGTCAACTTGATCCATTATATCAAGTTGCTTGTATTAACTTGCTATATCAAAATCCATGTAAGAAATACTCTGGTCATCTTGAATCTTTATGTCAAGTTGCTTGTATTTTCTTACAACATTTTAAAGCTCAATGATGAAAAATAAAGCACCATGGATCGTCATTTCATCTCATCTGTATATATTGCATTCCGTTGCATTCCATCCATCCATACATTCATAAATAGCTGAATATCATTCATACATAGTAATGACAATGGATACTCTATTTTCCTCTTCTTCCATAGGAATGTAATAGGTCCTCCATTTCTTCTATCTAACATTGAACCCCTCCCCACCCTTCCCATCTCGATAATCACCATCACATACCCTACATCGTGTCCCAATCAACCTAATCAAGCCACATTCATCACCATCCATCTCTAAATAGGAGGGATTGTGTTTCCTATCCTAAGTCATCTAATAAGTCAAGAAAGTTACTCTATCTGCATAGGTACATCAACTCACGCACACCTAGACTATCAACAGATACTCTGATCAAGTATCTTCAGGTCTCAACAGGTAATCGATTATGGCAAACCTAGACTACAACATGCATTTATCATAATGACCTAGTCTCAACGGGGTTGCCATGATTCCCCACAACCATCCATCACACGCACACACTATCAATTGATCAACCAATCAAACACAATCCAACGGACAATTACATCAATTGTCTACGTCTCAACAAGTATTTTGCTTCATATACCTTGACTTCATCGGGCAATTACATCAATTGTCTAAGTCACATCAGGTCACTTTGATTCACTTACTCAGAATTTATCATGTCCAAGTGACCAACTGACATCAACTGTCACGCTTTGACTTGACCGGGGCAATTAAACCAATTGCACCAGATTGTCTAACCAATTTTGATCAATTGGATAGCATCAATCCAAACCCCACACTACATCTGCTATGTATCTCTTGCATGACCTCAGGGTACTCGCTGGCTTGTTGTTTCTTCATATTCACTCCATTTTCTCCCATTCTTTCATCATTAGTTCTAATTTCTTCTATTCTACATCCCCTCCACTTTTCATTCTTTTTCGAGAGACCGCCCGATTTTTCAAAAAAAAATAATAATAATAATAAAATTTGGCCCATCTCTCGAGGGGGCATACCACCCATTAAATTTACATTTTATGGGGCATTTCTTCACACCTATTTTTCTTTCTTTGAAACGACGCGATAAACCGCACCGTCTCAAAGAGGGGCAAATGTAGTCACATAAATCTGTCCACTTAATTAAATGAATACTTAGTATTTATTTGATTATTTAACCATCAATTAATGAATTAATTAAATTAATATTTAATTAATTCATCTTAACCCTCTTCTCCTATTAATTAAATAAATTATTCAATTTATTTGATTTAATTCACTTAACCAAATTTAGACCATTAATTAAATAAATAAATCATATTTGTTTAATTAAATCTTCTCTCACATTTAAATAAATTAATATTTATTTAAATCCCCCAAAATCCCACCTCTCACATTTAAATAAATTAACATTTATTTAAATCACCTTTATCCTCTACCCACTTGTATTTTCCTACAAAAGCAAGTTGCACAATTATTTTAAATAAATAATTTATTTAAATCACCTTTATCCTCCACCGACTTGTATTTTCCTACAAAAGCAAGTTGCACAACTATTTTAAATAAATTATTTATTTAAAATCCTATTTATCCTCACCCACTTGAAACCTTTAATGGTTTCCCTTAAAGTATTCAAACTTGATGGCTTTAAAGTCTTCAAACTTGATGGCTTCCTTCTATAGTCTTCTTAAGACTTTAATGGTTTTCCTTAAAGTCTTCAAGCCTTTAATGGTTTCCCTCAAAGTCTTCAAGCATTTTAATGCTTTATCTTCATTTTTCTCATTTAAATAAATTAATATTTATTTGAATATTTATCCAAATGCAAATTACACCATTTAATTGAAATAAATGATTTTATTTTAATTGAAAATACCAAAATTTCTCCCACTTGCATTTTCCTACAAAATCCACTTGCATGCCTAAACCCCTTCTAGAATTTTCTAATCACTTCTAAATAACCTAACCCCTTCTCTAAACTTTGTCACATTCCTAAGCAAAAGGGAAGTCACTTCTCAAACCCTCAAAGTCTTTGATAACCATTAAAGGCTTTCAACCTTCAACCACTAAATGGCTCAAAGTCTTTGATAACCATTGAAGGCTTTCAACCTTCAACCACTTAATCCCCAAAGTCTCCAATAACCATTAATGGTTACCTCAAACCCTCCCACATGGTTAAAACATTTGTTTTGACTCAACCTCTACCCAACCCAAAGGTCTCATCAAACCATTAATGCTTTGACCATGATTATCTCTTAAACATTTGCACAAAGGTTTATCCATGGATTAACTCTTAATCCAGTGGGTAATCTTAATTTGGACTTGACCCTTAGCCTCTAGATAACCATGAGGTCTTCTCAGGCCTTTAATGCCTCCAACCTCTTCTCTCAACCCAATCCTATGTTGACACTGGTCACCATTTTATTGGTGTCAATTGTGCACATGGATCCCCAACTTTCAAACTTGGCCCTTGATTAAACCATTCAATCTTAACCCTTCATTTCCCCATTTCTTCTATAAATAGAACCCTTCTCCTCAAACAAAAAAAGAGAAGCATTAGAGTATTGTTGTTATACTGGCATTAGCATAGAGCTTTCTCATAGCATCACTATCTACACTTGCATAGCATTTGCTTATCATACTCAACCATCTTGAATCTCCATATGGCATCCATGGCTAGTGCTAAAAGCTGAGAGCTACACTCATTTGGGACTTGGAGAGTAGAGGAACAAGGGAGGAACAACTATGAGCATCTTGATTAGCTATTTTATTCTATGTTTATATGCTTTCTATTTCATGCTTAATATCTCTCTTGATATGCCTATTTAGGATAATCTTTTGTTGCTAACACTAATGTTTGTTTCTTGTGCTCTTGTGTGTGTTGCCATCAAACAGATTTTCTAATCCTTTTTGCAGAGCATCACTTTCCATAGGGGTTGTCTTGAGTCAAGAGAACAGACCGGTGGCTTTCTTTAGTGTGAAACTCAATGATGCTAAAAGGAAGTATTCTACATATGATTTGGAGTTGTATGCAATGGTACAAGCCTTGAATAAATGAAGGCATTACCTTTTACCTAAATAATTTATTGTTTATACTAATAACCATGCTCTCGGTTTTTTGAATGGACAGGAGAAACTTAGTCACAAGCATATGAAGTGGGTTGAACATCTTCAAGCCTAGACATTTACCATCAAACATAAGAAGGGGTAGGCCAATAAAGAGGTAGATGCATTGAGTAGGAGGGTGTGCATGGTACAAGAAATTTAGTTGCAAAGTGTGGGAATTGATTCCCTCAAGCAAATGTACAAGGATGATGAAGATTTCAGTGAGATATATAAGGTTTGCACTCAATTTTCAGATTCTTATCATTCTGATTTTTTGAGTTTTTGTTGCAGAAAGGATTGTTGTTCAAAGGGAGCTAGTAGTATGTCCCTAGATGCTCCATGAGGGAGAACACTATCAAGGATAAACATTGTGGTTGTTCGGGAGGTCACTTTGGGCTTGATAAAAAACTAGAACAGATGAAAAGGTTATATTTTTTGGCCAAAGTTGCAATCAGATGTTAGGAAGTTTGTTGAAAGTTACAACATATGCCAAAGGGCTAAGGGAACATCATCAAATGCATATTTATATCAACCACTCCCTATCCCTAATAGACCATGGGAGAGTATCAGCATGGATTTTGTTTTGGGTCTTCCTAGGACTCAAAGAGGTTTTGATAGTATTTTTGTTGTGGTTGATAGATTTAGTAAGATGGCTCACTTTTTTCCATGTAAATGTACTAATGATGCTTCCTATATTGTTGGCTTATTCTTCAAGGAAATTGTCAGAATCCATGGTTTGCCTCTCAACATTATGACTGACATGGACTCTAAGTTTGTGGGCCACTTTTGGCGTACATTGTGGAAGAAATTGGGCACTCAATTGTCCTTCACATCAACCTATCACCCTCAGGATGATGGCCAAACTGAGGTGGTGAATAGATCATTGGGGAATTCGCTTACATGTCTCATAAAACAACATGGGGAAGCTTAGGATATGATCATCCCTCAAGTTGAATTTTCTTATAATGATTCTATCAATAGAAGCACAAGAAGAAGTCCTTTTGAGGTGGTCTATGGGATTCATCCAAGAGGTATTCTTGAATTAAGGGATCTACATGGACTGGAAAGAATAAGTGCTCAAGGAGAGGATTTTGCATTGGCCATGAAAGACATTCATGAGAAGGTGAGAGAAAGTCTTCACAAGAACATTGAAAAGTAAAAAGAGAAAGCAAATGAGAGGAAGAGAGATGTGTAGTATAAGGTGGGTGACTTGGTGATGGCACACTTGAAGAAAGAGAGATTTCCAAAGGGGCAGCCAACCAAGTTGCTCATGAAAAATATTTGTCCTTGTAGGATTGTGCATAAATTTGGTCCTAATGCCTATGAGATTGAACTTCCTCAAGGCTTAGGAATATTACCCATTTTCAATGTTTCAGATTTGTTTCCTTACAAAGGTGATGTTATAGGTTTAGATGCAGGTTTGTAATCAGAAGGAGATGAAGGTTGGGTCAAGGATCTACCACCTAGCCAACCCTTGAAGTTGGAGAGAATCTTGGATACCAATGTGGTCAAGAAGACTTATAAGGAGTATCTTGTCAAGTGGAGTGACATACCAAATGAATATTCCATGTGGATGAAAAAAGATGACATTAAAAAGAATGGACATTATGTTGCAAACTTCATTCCTTAAGAGACTTGAGTTTTCTATGCCCCCTGAGCGTATGATGCAGGAGTACCTTGCAAACTTTGAAGACCATTTGAGCAATGAAGTCTCCTAGAGGTGTTTGTAGGTTCCTTGAAATTTTTTAAGTTGTAATAAGGTCTTTCAAGATCATTCATTTTGTTTTGATTAGCCATGTAAGGCCTTGATGTCATTTTGTAGTGTGAACTTCTTAGGACCTATTTGGTCAACCATGGTCAAATGACATCCAAAATGCCTAAATGAGGAAAGAATTGTATTTTGGATCCTATTTGGAATATTTGTAAGGCTTATGATGTGTCCTAATAGTTTACATAGGCAGGTGTCATAGATTGTCAAGTTTTGTGCAAAATTGTCAAGTTTGGATGACAACTTTTGTTGTCAATTTGTAACTAATCTCCTTCCAACTGCTACCTAATTAAAATTTTAGTTGGAGTCAGTTGAGGAGGTTGGAGATAAATTTATTAAAATCTTGTAGGTTGAGGAGAAAGGATTTATGAAGTGCTGATGAAGCTTTGGATGTAAGATAGTGATCAAATTTAATAAACACTCAAAAATTTACACAAATTTGTTGTAATAGTTCCTTGTATGGTCATTGTATGGACTCCATGTGTAGGATAAATCATTTATTTAAATAGGCCTATGTGTTTATTTTCATTTGGCTTTGATTTGGCAAGAAAATACTAAGAAATAAGTGAGATATCTCCATTTCTGTGAAAGATGGTCTGAAAACCCTCCAAAACCAGGGTTTCCGGGGAAATGCTTTCTTAACCCCACATTCCTCTAGCCAAATTGGCTCAAAATATATGGAATGGTAGGGGAGACAATTTAATTTAATATTTTAAGGGTTTCTAAGCGGACTGTTGAACTAGTGAATTTTGGAATCAAGCCCTAGGCTAGGCATCTTCATGTGACTAGCCAATTTTTACTGTTAAAAATTGTGCAGCAGTAGAAACAAGAGTGGTAGACCCTATATAATGGTGGATTTTGTTTTTTGGGATGTGTGAATACCTTTCCCATCCATTTTTTTCTTTAGATCAAGCCATTAGTGTATGGTTTCTTTGCAAAAGTGGCCTAAAAGCCCTATTAAGCCTCTTGTAGCAACAGTGTTTGACCCAGTCAATGTAAGAGTTGGGGTCTAAGTTTTGGAAGAGTTTTGTGTCACCAAAGGATACATCAAAAAGTGTCAATATTTTGTGATTTCATTAAGATAATTTCAATTTTTTTCCCTTAGAGGCTCAAACCAAGGCTACTAGCAATATGCGTCTTGTAGAGGGCATGTCACCTTGATTGAATCTGTACAACAAAAAGGGTGTTGTCTTGGTTGTGGTAAATGTCTTTAGGTTTGGACAGAGGTTCTTTAGGGTCCATACCTACTCTACAATGGTGGATGTTTTATAATCCAAGTTGATCATAGGTGGCTACAAAAGAGTTAGTATCAAGGAGAGACTTGATATGAGAAGTTGTATCTCAATGAGTTGCTTAGGGATCAAAAGGGGACCCATTTAATAAAGGGAAGTGTAGAGGTGCCATTTCATGTTGTTGTCAGGATTATCCAAGAATCCATGGATGTTGAGACCTTAATTGAGGGTCTTGGAGAGTGAGTTTGTGTGAGAGGCATTTGTTCCTTGGGGCTCTGCATCATATTTACCCTTATCCAAAACCTATTGGACCCCCTAACAGGTTCCTAAAGGGATTAAAGAGAGAGAGAAACTAGAGGAAAAAAATTTAAAGGAAATAGCAATACAAACGATTGCCTTAGATCTCACACCTCCACAAACTAACAAGATTTAAGGAGAATCGGAATAGAGAACTATGGACCAAATAAAGAATAGACAATTTGATAATGAACAAAGTGGAGAGAATTCAACAAGTATAAATGGAGATTGCAAAGGTCACCACCAAGGCCTACAATTAGTTGTGCAAGGAATAGAAGAAAGAAAAACTAAAAGAAGCAATAAATTCTCCACCTCTCCAGACTAATATTGAGTCCTCGACCTCTACAACATCATCATCTGACACCTCCACCATTGAGTACATCCAACACTTTTTGGCCCAACAATAGTAATAGCCAGAAGCCTCCACTCAGAAACTTCAAATTTTGGTGGTCAATAATCAGGTAGATATTGGAAACATCTCCCCTCCACAATTTTTTGATGAATATGAGTGTCTAATTTAATTAATTTGAAAAAACATTACACATATCCATAAAAAAAATATTAGAGGGACACAAGGTAACCCCTCAGAGTCACACAGGTAGTGCCCAAAAAGCCAAATAGAAAAAATAATACAAAATTCACTTAAGCGGTGGGAGAAACATCAATAGGAGGCAAAGAAGGATCCCGATCATCTCCTTTACCCCATACATCAGTAGGGTCCAAAATAACATCTCCCCTCTCCACAAATTTCAATTAGGAGATATTTTACAACAATCAAATCAAGAGCATGCTCTAAAATAACATGTGAAAACTATATAAAAGATTGAGGAAGTAATCAAAGACATTCAATAGACATATCCGCATGTCAAGAAGGACCCTTCTTATTCAGCTCCAATACAATTAAGGTTATTGGTGGAAGAACTCTTCCAAGATTCGAACCGACAAAGAGATAGCATTAAACCAAAGGTGCACTAGGAATATGAAAAGATAAAAGAGGATGAGGCAAGACAATGGTGTGCCACTTCTCAAACCACTCTAATGACCCAACCACCAAAAATTCATAGGTCCAAATAGATTAGTTATACCAATTTTTCCTATAGTGGCCAAATATTTTAAACCCCATAAAAACATAGATGAAGCAATTGGAGGTAGAATTTTTTCAAAAATATTAGTAGTATGATGCATTTAAGGATATGGATGGCACAAGATAGGTAAAAATAAAAGACCTCCATGATTAGTACCAATAGGTTCAGGGATAGAAAGATAAAGCCTAGAGGGAATTTAGATAGTTAAGGGAGTTTGTTAGTCTCTAACTAGCTCATATTACTGGTCTCATTCAAGTACATAGACCTTCCTCAAGAATATTCAAATCCCCAACTCCCTTCTAGAGGAACGACATCAACTAGTACAACTAACTGCATATTCATATCAATTAATTGTAAATGGGGAAGAACCATTGAGAAGATTATTTCAAATCCCTTCAAACTATATTCAAGGATATCCTTCCACTGGCTACAGGATCTAACTTGAGGACAAGTCAAATTTTTAATGTGGGGGTGATATTGGCTAGAAAATGGTATATGAACATTGATCCAAAGATATGCTATTTTAAATTGAAAAGGAGGATCTAGAATATGTGCTTTATAAGACAAGTCATACTTTAGGGTTACTATCTAAGGGCTACATCCCATTTAGGAGATATAAGTAGAGAAGATAGATATATTCACCAGAATAGAAGAAAAATAGATGAGATATAAGGGGAGATAGATAAGAGGTATGTATAAAAGAAATACAAGGAATTTAATGATTATATATTGATATATGAATAAAAATACCTTTGATTTTGAGTCTAATATGTCCATGTGATATTTCATTCTAGCTTGCAACTTAGATAGGATCTAGAATACCTTCCTTGTTTCCTCAACAAGATTGAGTCCAAGGTATTAGAATACAACATCAAAAATCCTTTAGTTATAGAACTTTGATTTGTATCTCTCAAATTTCTTACTAACAATAATCTTCTCCACATCTTCCTCATGTGAATCTGATGATACCCTAATCTCAAATCAATTTCAAAAAAATATACTACTCCATGTAACTCATCAATGAGTTCATATATTCTTGGTATGTGATACCTATTTTTGATATTCTTGTTGTTTAAATCCCTATAGTCTGTAAACATTCTCATTATGTCATACTTTTTCTTCAAAAGTACCATTAAAGAGGCAAATGGACTAGAACTAGGCTAAGTATGAATATCATGTCAAGGAGTTCCTTAATTATATTCTTTATGTCCTAATTATAGCCCCTTGGATGATAGTATGGATTTATTATAACAAGTTTGGCACCATGTTCTAACTCAACAATGTGCTCAAACCCCTATCTAGAGGTAACCTTGGAGGCCTATCTTTGAAAATTAAACAATGCTTAACAAGAACTTCTTGAATTTCAAAATGGAAATTATAAGTTCTTTTTTTGGAAGAGATTGTTGGATAGATTATGAATCTCATTTCCCAAGCTACTTGTTCTCTCTTCAAAGTCTCTCCATCTTCTTTGTAGTGACTCCTCTAGGTGCTCCATTTGATAAACCTCTTAGTAAAACTTTGTTCTTATCAGAATAAAATATGAACTCCATGGTTTGATAATGTAGAGGCAAAAGGATGATCTCACAACCACTATTAAGGTCCTCAAAGGTCACAAAACCAATGGGCTTATAACTCCCTCAAACCTCACCATACCCGGGTTACTCATGTGCATGAAAAATGGACCTCTTGGGGCAGCAAAGGGTTAACACATGGAATCTCATAAATCATTGACATTATCAAACTCAAGAGATTTACATGACCCCAAAAACACCTTGTTTCAACCATGACATTGTTTGGAACCCAACTTCAAGGTTACACCCACCCTCACAGTGCACCTAGGCCTAGTAGCCTTCCAAGTAAGGTATGGCATTCAAACAAGGTCTCTACATTGTGTAGACAACCCTATGAAAATAAAATATGGGTTCCTTTCAATAAGTAAAATTACCCAAAATATTTTTACAATTTTTTTCAAAAGATGTTTATGACTGTCATAAAACTATCTTAGTTTTAGGCTTACAAATTAGGCCTTCTCACCAAGGAATTCCACAAATGATCATAAAACAACTCAACACAAGGTACAAACACTTGGTTTCTATCTACACCAAGTACTTTTTATCAATTTTGGGTGTCCATGGGGTTATCTTCTTCATTAGCATTGTCTATAGCAGTCTTATGTCACTTTCTTAGGCTTGTCACATGAAGATGCCAAGCCTAGGGCTTCACCAAACTCCTTCCAAACTCATCCTTTTGTCCCACCACTTTTTAAAAATGAAATAACATACAAAAATGTATCATTCCACCTGATTTCATGATTAAAACCTGATGGAATGAGGAGAAATCATGTTTTTATTGTTTAAACCCTAGATGAGGAGGGTTTCTAGGCAGTTTTCAGTAAAACACTCACCAAATGCACAAAACCAAATCAAATTGCATAAAATAGGTCTTGAACAAAAATTAGGTAAAAATTATTTCAAAAAATTTAGACCTCACATTCTGATCTATCCGTACAAGAAAGTTATGAATGTTGCAACGCGACTGTTACAGAGAAATCTGGGAAGTTGCAGTCAATAAAAAAACCATCTCTCAAAATAATTAATGAAATTCATGATACAAACACCAAATGAAAGGTATTTCACCCCTATATTATAATATGTGACCCTTATACTATCACAGTATTGTACAGGCTTGTACTATACATGGGAACAGAGAAATTGTAAGAAAAATGCAGAAAAAAATGACTTTTGTATTACTTTTTGTCTCAAAACCACCAAAAAACTTGGCCTCGACCCACAAGAGGCCTTATAAATCATATGGAGGGTATTCCCAACTATCCCCAACCCAATTTCAAAGGTGGGTGGTTGTTGGGGCCCTTTTACATTAATATTTGAAAATGTTGCAAAAGTTGCATAGCAACTTTTTGACAACTTTTGACCCACACATAAAAATAACCTCAAACATGATCCTAACCATTTATCCTCATCAAAATGGATCAAAATAGACCAAAAATAACAACGACAACCATTTGATACCCCCTTGGAATGGTTTGACCAAGGTTGACCCAATCAAGGCTTTGTAGGACTACAAGGCCCAAATGGAGTCAAAAGACCTTACAACTAAAACAAAATGATTAAAATTCTTCAAAATGGTCCATGGGACCTTATTACAATTAAAAAAAAAAAGCCTTCACAAGGTAACTTTGAGACTGATAGATTTGATACTAAATGTTTAGTACAGATTCCAAGCTAACAAGATGAGAGGGGGGGGGGTGAATCATACAAACTTAAACTTCCATAAAAACAACATATTCAACCTCGGTAACATATACTTCGGTAATAAAACCAAAACTGTTAAACATGCATACTTAAAAGCATATAAACATCATAACACTCATAACACCAGATTTAACGTGGAAACCCAAATAGGGAAAAAACACTATGGGATTTCGGACCCACTAAGAAATATACTCTTCTAGAGTATGCTCGGTTAAAAGCAAATCCTGTTAAAGATTACAAACACATTGCTAGATGTGACCTGGTTAAGGGATTTCCCTCAGATTTGTTAGGATCTTCACTTTGTTAGAAGTGACCTTGTTAAAGGATTTTAGACACTCACTCAGAATGTCACCTTGCTAGAGGATTTTACAAATAAGACTGTTAAGTCCACTCGGTTAAGAGATTTTCTGTTACTTCACAAAATAACAATAATAAAATATATCTGCAACTTCACATCTAAAAAATGCTAAAGCAGATTCTTATTTGCTCAATACAATCTAGTCATAGAACTTGTCTTGACCTCTTGCTGGGCTCTATACTCTGTTATTCAAAATAGATATTCAAGCTTTTGTGCTCGGTAATCACTATGTAGCATCCTTGTGCATACACTTGCTCACATACATTGTTTATCAACAGTTCCCTATTTATAAACAATATCTAACAACTTAATCTCCTTGATCACATTTCCCATGATCAATCATAGCCATCAGATCTTCAAACTTGACTAGGTTCAATGTATCCTTCGATCTGAAAAATGTTTTACCTTGCCTCAAAACTTGCATACATTTCTTGGAACTTGTGCTAAGGTATTGCGATTCAATCTGACCTGTAGATCTTCCTGTCGATTTTCCTTTGCCATATATTATTAACAAACTTTATACACAGCTTACCAATCATTTAATCAACTCCAACTCATCAGCTTCCATCATTAAATAACACTTGTAATCATTTAATGCATTCTGTTATTACTCGGTTGTAACTCGATGAATACTAAACTTTACTCGGTAGACATTCTACCTTCATTAACCGATAGCGATAACCTTAGGGTTTATCGACTAGGTTCCTTAGGGTTTACCGAATAGGTTCTTTGCTCGGTAACATAGTATAGTATTAACCTTACAATCAACAGCATATGTAGGATATCAAAACAATCTAAACATCATGATCTCATCATTGTCTAACTCTATAATAGTTGCCCAGTGAATAACTTATTCTTCCCCTCATTCATCATATTCTTTCTATGTCTTTTACCGACATCTTAATTCTCTTCAAATCATACTTTTCAAGATATGGAAACATCATATTGAATTAGAAAATCAATTTCTTGACATCAATGACAAAATAATAATATTAAGACAGTAAATATCCTTAATCAGTTATGTCCATAATCATCAACAACCTTCTCAATATCCTTATTGAAATGCCAACAATCTCTGATTGTAATTGGAATGCCAACAAAGACCTCAGGCTCTCATGCACCATTTGATGATTCATATAGTAGCCTCCAATAGAATGTATCCATTGTACACCCAACATAATGTCCATTTCTCCAATACCAACAACATATAAATCATCACATAAATCATAATCATCCAAAGTCATATTGGTTTGTGTAATCAACCAAGCACAAGGCATGGTGAATCCATCTGCAACAATAACATTGAACCCTTCAAATTTCTCTTCTTTAAGTCCTCTCTTCCCAACAAATCCTTCATCTATAAAGTTGTGGGTAGCCCCACTATTAAGTAGGACACTCATTCTTTGTCTAGCTAGAAATCCTCTAACTCTAAAAGGACATCTCAAAGCTCCTAACATGGTTGCTAAAGTGCCTCCTTTTCTTATTTATTTTTCCTCTTCCTCTCCTTCATGGGTATCATAGAATTTCTGACTATCATCTTATTCGGGATTTGAAACAACTTCAATACAATTCACATTTCCTTTACCTAAGCATTTGTGTCCTAGAACCAATGGTTCTCTGCAAGAGAAACAAAGCTTCTTCCTTTTAAGTTCAACCTTTGTTTTCTCATCCACCTTCTTATTTGATACATTTGACATTTTTTGGGGTGGAGAATTTGGGAATGTCTTTTTCTAAAAGTTTCCCTTATTTTGCCAAAGATCAAGGGTTTTTTCTTGTTGAGCAATTGATTTCCTAGGCATAGAAGTTTCAAGCTACAAGATTCTTTTGATTGTTGCCTACAAAGTGGAAGGTGAAGAAGCCTCAACCAAGCTCCTAATAGGTTCTTCAAGGACTTCAAGAAAGAGATATATGATCCTATTTTCTGACATATATGGTACCATAACAACTTTTTTTTTGAATTTCCTCCACATACTCATTGGCAAAGTTGGTTTGCCTTAGTTTTGACAACTCCTTAAAATACTCTTCTTCATCCTTGAGTTCAAATCTATCCATCAATCTTTGACTAAACTCATCAAAAGTGTTTACCTAACTATAACATTAAAGAGTCATACAATGATACCACTATTCATAAGATTCATCTTCAAGGTGTAGAGTTACATAACAACATCCTTCTCCTTCATGGGGTTGGGAGAAAAATATTTGTAGTTTTATAGCCTAGCTCTAGCTAAAATCTTGTTTGTCCAATCAAAGGTAGGAGTTGATAGTTTACTCAACTTATTCTTGAGCTCTTTCTCACAATTATCTTGGTCCACCTTATAACTCTTTCTTGGTAGCAAGATATTCATCATGTCTACATAGTCTTTCAATGGAGCCAAACTCCTAAATTCTTCATCCAAATTGTTGTGGATAGTTCTCATTGCAACCAAATCTTTTTCAATTTATTCCATAGGAGTAGAAGATGGGTTTGCTGTGGATGCTTCATTGGTGGGTAAGAAATTACTATGTGATAGTTTAGAAGAGGTTGTCTTGGAAACTTGGCCACTTCTAAAGTACTTCCTTTTTCATGTGTAAACACTATACCTTGAAGTTTTCCTACTAATAACCTTATTACTTCTATAGTCTCCACAAGGATTTCTGTAGTTTGCTTGTGGGTGTTTTGGATTTCTTGAAAAAAAAAATTATGCATTTCCTAAGTATCATCCATGCCTACTTTCTTCTAAATTTATACTTTAGTTCTTCTTCTAAGGAAGAATTGTCTAGAAGTCCTTAATTCCTCTCACTTTATAAATGCATTCTTTTCCTTTCACTTGGCTACATAAACTCTACTAAAGCTTATGCTAGAAAGATCACAACTCTAATACAAGTGCAATAACCCTTGTCAAAATATTAAATTAGAGCTGAATACTTTCTTTCAACTTCTATTTCAGATTTGCAAAGGATGAAAAATAGAGAAATCAGGTTAACCAAAATGTATGCCAAAACACACCAAACTAAAATTAAACCTTATGCAACTGATTTAGATTGTCTATTACTAGATTTGATTTGGTTTTTACAACAAATTTACTATTAAATACATCTGGCAATAGAAATATATATGTACTACAAATTAACTCAAATAGAACCCCCAAACTTGAACTCAAAAACATATAAATAACAACTACTTCAAAATAAACTATTCTTGTGAAAACTTCTTACAAATGATCTTATATAAAAAATATGTGAAAATACACCCTAACAACAAAAAAGGGTACTCCCACATTAAAGGTTCCCACTTTCGCCAACAAAGGAAATTGGTGAAAGCGGGGAGTTTGTTTTTTGTGGGGTTCGAACGAAACAGGGTGGTTCGCTCGAACTACCCCTCCCAGTTCGAGCGAACCCAGTTACGGTCGTGGGTTCACTCGAACCACCAGTGGATTTTTGGTTCGAGCGAACCCAGTTACGGTCGTGGGTTCACTCAAACCACCAGTGGATTTTTGGTTCAAGCGAACCCCCCAAAATATTAATATTTAAAGGGGTTCAAGCGAACACCCCATTCGCTCGAACCGTATTTCAATTATGTTTTTTTAAAACGTTTATAAATAGCAATCATGACAGTTAAAGTGTCATTGTCAAATTTGTCTTTTTCTGTCCAATGGGGGTTAGATCGAACTAGTCGTCAGCATCACATCACCGTGCTTTGTCTGCAGTAGCTAGCATCTCTCATATTTCAATTTTTGACCTTCGTTATTTCAGGTGCACAAAATAACCCTTTTTTTGGTTTAATAATGCCTTTTTTCATTAAATTAATAAATAATTTATTGTTAATTTATTTTTTTAATTAAATAATTGTATAGTTATTGTTTTTCATCATTTTAGAAAAATGTTTGATAATTTATTGTTTTTCATTATTTTAGAAAAATGTTTGATAATTTAATGTTTTGATTTAAATCTGTCAATTTGTTTTTCAAATTACATAACTGTATATATGTATTTTTTTTTCAACATTTTAAAAAATTGTTATGAAAAACATACAAAACTAAGGTAGTAAATTAGAACTTAGAAAAATATTAGCAAAAAAAGAAAATTAGAAAAATGTCACAAACCTAAATATAATAAATTAAACGTTAGAAAAATTAATAAATTTTAATTTAAAAAAACATTAGAAAATTTAGATAACAAATTTAAACAAATTAGACAAAATAAATCCTCTACAATGTGACCCATTTTCACATCATATTACATGCACAACATGACCCCTTAAGACCACATATGCCCCTGATGACACCATACGTTCCCTTAGGACCATAGAGGATTGCATATAACATCCTAGTGCACATATGACATTCCCCTTACGATCACATAGTGTCCTAAGGGGTCATATGTGATTCTAAGGGGTCACACACGTGTTATAACATATCTGTGACCCCTTATAAAATCCTAGTGTGAACGACATACCCCTTAGTCCATCACATAGTGTCATAAGGGGTCGTATGTGGTCCTAAGGGGTCACGCATGCATTAACACATGCGTGACCCCTTAGTAGGTCGCATATGACCCCTTATAACATCCTAGTGTGCATATGACATTCCCCTTACGATCACATAGTGTCCTAAGGGGTCATATGTGGTTCTAAGGGGTCACACATGTGTTATAACACATGTGTGACCCCTTAGAACCGCATATGACCCCTTATAAAATCTTAGTGTGAACGACATACCCCTTAGTCCATCACATAGTGTCTTAAGGGGTCGTATGTGGTCCTAAGGGGTCACATGTGCATTAACACATGTGTGACCCCTTAGTAGGTCACATATGACCCCTTATAACATCCTAGTGTACATATGGCATTCCCCTTACGATCACATAGTATCCTAAGGGGTCATATGTGGTTCTAAGGGGTCACACATGTGTGATCCCTTAGAAACGCATATGACCCCTTATTGAATCCTAGTGTGAACGACATACCCCTTAGTCCATCACATAGTTTCTTAAGGGGTCGTATGTGGTCCTAAGGGATCACACATGCATTAACACATGTGTGACCCCTTAGTAGGTCACATATGACCCCTTATAACATCCTAGTGTACATATGACATTCCCCTTACGATCACATAGTGTCCTAAGGGGTCATATGCGGTTCTAAGGGGTCATGCATGTGTTATAACACATGTGTGACCCCTTAGAACCACATAACACATGTGTGACCCCTTAGAACCACATATGACCCCTTATAAAATCCTAGTGTGAATGACATACCCCTTAGTCCATCACATAGTGTCTTAAGGGGTCGTATGTGGTCCTAAGGGGTCACGCATGCATTAACACATGCATGACCCCTTAGTAGGTCACATATGACCCCTTATAACATCCTAGTGTACATATGACATTCCCCTTACGATCACATAGTGTCCTAAGGGGTCATATGTGGTTCTAAGGGGACATGCATGTGTTATAACACATGTGTGACCCTTTAGAACCGCATATGACCCCTTATAAAATCTTAGTGTGAACAACATACCCCTTAGTCCATCACATAGTGTCTTAAGGGGTTGTATGTGGTCCTAAGGGGTCACGCATGCATTAAAACATGCGTGACCCCTTAGCAGGTCACATATGACCCCCTATAACATCCTAGTGTACATATGACATTCCCCTTATGATCACATAGTGTCCTAAGGGGTCATATGCGGATATAACCCCTTATGAAATCCTAGTGTGAATGACATACCCCTTAGTCCATCACATAGTGTCTTAAGGGGTCGTATGTGGTCCTAAGGGGTCACGCATGCATTAACACATGTGTGACCCCTTAGTAGGTCACATATGACCCCTTATAACATCCTAGTGTACATATGACATTCCCCTTACGATCACATAGTGCATATGACCCCTTAGAACCGCATATGACCCCTTATAAAATCCTAGTGTGAACAACATACCCCTTAGTCCATCACATAGTGTCTTAAGGGGTTGTATGTGGTCCTAAGGGGTCACGCATGCATTAACACATGCATGACCCCTTAGTAGGTCACATATGACCCCTTATAACATCCTAGTGTACATATGAAATTCCCCTTATGATCACATAGTGTCCTAAGGGGTCATATGCGGTTCTAAGGGGACACGCATGTGTTATAACACATGTGTGACCCCTTAGAACCGCATATGACCCCTTATAAAATCCTAGTGTGAACGACATACCCCTTAGTCCATCACATAATGTCTTAAGGGGTCGTATGTGGTCCTAAGGGGTCACACATACATTAACACATGTGTGACCCCTTAGCAGGCCACATATGACCCCTTATAACATCCTAGTGTACATATGACATTCCCCTTACGATAACATAGTGTCCTAAGGGGTCATGTGCAGTTCTAAGGGATCACACATGTGTTATAACAAATGTGTGACCCCTTAGAACCGTATATGACCCCTTTTAAAATCCTAATGTGAACGACATACCCCTTAGTCCATCACATAGTGTCTTAAGGCGTCATATGTGGTCTTAAGGGGTCACGCATGCATTAACACATGAGTGACCCCTTAGTAGGTCACATATGACCCCTTATAACATCCTAGTGTACATATGACATTCCCCTTATGATCACATAGTTTCCTAAGGGGTCATATGCGGTTCTAAGTGGTCACGCATGTATTATAACACATGTGTGACCCCTTAGAACCGCATATGACCCCTTATATAATCCTAGTGTGAACGACATACCCCTTAGTCCATCACATAGTGTCTTAAGGGGTCATATGTGGTCCTAAGGGGTCACACATGCATTAACACGTGTGTGACCCCTTAGTAGGTCATATATGACCCCTTATAACATCCTAGTGTACATATGACATTCCCCTTATGATCACATAGTGTCCTAAGGGGTCATATGCGGTTTTAAGTGGTCACGCATGTGTTATAACACATGTGTGACCCCTTAGAACCACATATGACCCCTTAGAAAATCCTAGTGTGAACAACATACCCCTTAGTCCATCACATAGTGTCTTAAGGGGTCGTATGTGGTCCTAAGGGGTCACACATGCATTAACACATGCGTGACCCCTTAGTAGGTCACATATGACCCCTTATAACATCCTAGTGTACATATGACATTCCTAGTGTTATATATCATGTTCTTGAATTTTATATGTATTTCAAAGATTTAAATATACACATGTTAGATCTCTCTATCTCTCTGAAATAATATATATGTTATCTCTAGATCTGAAATATATGTTATCCCTCTCTCTCTCTGAAATATTTAAATTTTTTATGTATTCTTGAAGATTTAAATTTTTGAAAATGAAAATGATCTCTCTCTCTCTCATGAAGATTTATATGTATAATCTCTCACTCTCTCATGAAAATGATCTCTCTCTCTGCAATTTAACTGATTTTAATTTTTAATGTTTTAAATTGAATGCACTTCATGTGTGTGTGTGCTTACGTATTTATTTTAACTTTATGACATGTACCTAGATAGATAAGCATCCCATGATATACCTTCGCAGGCTCCTGATCAGGATCCACTTGTGCAGGCTCCTGATCAAGAGCGACACATTGATGATGTTGATCCTCCACAACAGGATCCCCCCTTGCCCGACATTGCTACTATTTTCCAGTACAGTGATCGTGAGTTGCATAGGTTGAGGGTCATATTAGATGACCCCCGTACTGATGGCATGTACAAGAGTACATGCACATCCATTTTTAATAGTTTGCAGACATTAAGGGACCACTTAGTTTCTCACACTTCATTCTCACCTGAGGTTATAGAGGATATATATAGACAGTTGAGGAGTGAGGTGAGGGGTCCTCATTCTTTTGCTAATGTGTTGAGGGTGGTCTCAAAGGGGACCATCAAGGAGAGATGCTTTCCACAGTACTAGGAGAAGAGTAAGGTGAGGGGATATTAGGTCACGAGATGTATGTACCCACAAGTTGCATCATTGATTTACCCACGCTTCTTAGCTACCCATGGTTGTTATCCTAATAACGACCAGATACCATTATACTTTGCACAACAGGTATTTGCTAAGGTTCATTGTTAGATGAAACCAAACTACCTTGATATTCCAGGATATTATGGACAAGGGAGGGGCAAGATTGCTGATAGAGATGCATATCGTAGGTGTGATAGAGCTCCGCCTAGACACAGGGACCTTGTTGCCCAAAGATTTCTTGTAGTAGCCCAGCCATGGCCCCCATAGCGGATCACGTTGTGATTGCTTCTTAGAGAGAAGCAATTGATAGGATTGGACATATTGCATCAGCAACAGCCACCATATCATCTGACAGGCTGGGTAGATATATGATGAGGCGACCACGTTCACGATCATCCACAGATCATGCATCTTCTAGTCACAGGGGGGCTTCAGATTCAAATGATCTGTATATTACTATCAGTATCCCCTCCCTAGATGAGGTAGCAGCTATAGTCGGAGGTAGAAGACATGTACAGATGTCACAGTATTTAGCTGAGGACCTACTACATGCTTACAATTTTATTTCATCTTGACTTGGGATACCATTGGCTGATGTTAGAGAGGAGATTCTCAGAGATGGTCAGGCTACAGTGGCATCAATGCATACCCCGAGGTAGTCGCAACATTATCATCACTCTACGTATGCTCCAAGCACTGACCCATAGATGAGGGACGCTTGGATTCATTTGAGTAGGAGATACGAGCTGATCAAGTCCATATCACAGATGAGGGTTTGGACTCATTTGACGAGTAGTTGCGAGATTTGAGCCATACTGGGTTTATGGACATGCTACTACAGTCAGACACTTCATCCACGATGCTCAGTCATCTAGTTAGCCCCTTGCACTGCTCAGTGATACGTATAGCCAGAGAGAGATATGTAGGCATGAGTGATGTTGTTGATATGATCACAGGACAGGATCAGACTATATAGCCTACTCCTGATGCACAAGTATGTACATGTACATGTGCATTTAAATCTTTAGAAGATGTGTATACATGTTGTAATGTAAGATAAATCTATATATATAGATCATGTTTAATAAATAATCTAACTTTCTAAGTTTTAATTTGTAGATCATTTAAATTGATCGTGGACTAATCCTTAAATACACACACACACACACACACACGTTACAATTTATATTTAATTTTTTATTTAACTCTATTTGGATTTGATGTACATGTGTCTATAGAGATAGATATATTATATTTAATATAAATAAATAAATTCTAATTTTACAGGGGTCTATTGGACTAGACTCTCACCAGGAGTCTCCCTCAGATGGTCGCTCAGTTCGTGGCCGACATGATCCCTGTTGATTTTCTCCAAACTTTATAGCTCATTTACATTTATCTTTTTATAGACTTTCATATTATATATATATATATATATATATATATATATATATATATACATGCACATGAAGAGTAGATTATACTTTATACCCGGTTTGTGTTTGATCAGATTATATATATTTCATGCATGTACATGGAGTTTAGACTAGATTATACTTTATACCTTGTTTGTGTTTGATCAGATTATATATATTTCATGCATGTATGCAATTTAGACTAGATTATACTTTATACAGGTGGTTTGTGTTTGATCAGATTACATATATATATATATATATATTTCATTCATGTATGCAGTTTAGACTAGATTATACTTTATAAAGGTGGTTTGAATTAACTTTTGAGGGAGATGGAAAAAAAAAATTTAAATCCTTCAAAAAAATTTGAAAAAAATGTATATAGAATCTACAAACAAAATGCTACAAATCACTAATTTACATCATCTTCAAATTTTTAATAGTTTAAAAGTTATAGTTCTCGAAAGTTGAAGATTATTTTTAAAAATTTCATCTCAGTGTCAAAAGTGGCAAAAAAGTGGGAACCACTATTGTGAGTTCACCCAAAACCATGACCTCAAGGTTGTCAATGGTTTAATCTAACTTAGAAATTATTAGAAAATAGAATACTACTGTAGACACCCAAAAATGGTCAACGCTTGCGAGGTCATACTTTAACATTTGCGCATTGCCTCATTTTAGGTTTTTGCGTTGCATTAACATTTCTCCTATGTCACGCACTTGGTCTTTATCATTTGCGAACATCGAGTCATTCTTCTACATTATTCAATCATCTCGTCCTCAAATTTGGTCTTCTCGACAACATTATCCAGTCATGATTTTGATCAATTTTATCCTGTCGCATCAATGCGTGTTTTTATTTGTCATCATTTTGGACATCGTCAATCCTAATTAGGGTTTTGTCCTCCTATCAATCTTATCATCAATCTTATCATTTTGGACATCGTCAATCCTAATTAGGGTTTTGTCCTCTTTTCAATCTTGTCGATTTATCATCAATCCTTCAATCTTGTCGTTTTACGATCAATTTGTCATTGATCGTGGTCATGTCTAATCTTGTCATCTTGCAATCTATTTTGTCAATTTTGTCATTTTGCAATCAATTTTGCTATCGATCATTGTCTGTCTCAATTATGTCAAGTTGGATCAATTTGTCATTGTTCCTTGTCAATTGGCGCATCTATCAATCAAATCATTCTGTCGCATTGGTCCTTTATCAATTCAAAATCATGACATTAATTATCTCTAATCAAGACCTAATTGTCATCTTCGCATTTCTAATTCGTCTTCTAGGGTTTTATGATTTGGTCATTTAACCTATTTTGCCATTTCTTCCTCTAGGATTACTAAATTATTTATTAATCCTAAGTCTTCTTATTACAATTAAATCTTTATTTAATTGGCTAATTATTCCTCTTTGTGAATTGATTAATAAATGAAAAATTATTAATTAATTCACTAATTCACTAAATCCTATTTTTCATCAATTTCTAATTCCAATTTCCTAATTGGTCATCAATTTCAATTTCCTAATTCTCAAATTTCTAATTTCTTTTCCCTCCTATTTCATCTCCTAATTCCATGGGAATGGCATTTCAATTTGTCATGAAATTGTCATAATTGATTAATCAATCAATTTTGACATGAAATGTGTCATAATCAATCAATCAAAATTGTGCATGGAAAGTGCATAATTTGCATAATTTGTCATAATTAACATATTGATTTGCAATTTCCATTTGAATTGCATCATGCCAATCTTGTCACTTCTCCAATTTCTCTATAAATTGGATAATTTTTCTTCAATCAACCCCTTCAATTACTTCTTGAAATCCGAATTGCTATCAAACTATCAAATTTTAGTTCTAGTACTCTTGAGCTTTTTGCTTTCAATTGTGAGAGCACTTGTAGGTGAGATCCACAAAATTATTGAAGAGGAAAGAACAACAATGGAGCCGCATGGAAGGAGTATTCAATCTTGAATCTGGTTTGCATAATGTTTTCTTTTGAATGCTTCATTTTCATACCTTCATTGAATGTGCTTTAGAATTAGGTTCATTGCAATGAGTATTTCTTTGATTGAGCTATCATGTCTAATGTTTTGATTTGATATACTTCTGTTTTGATGATTCCTAATTTCTATGCTACAACTACAAACTCTACAGCTATCCTACAACACAAACTACTGAAATTGAAAGAAATGTTACATATCTGCATAATGGTAATCTCTAAATGAGACTACACCATAGTGAACCTCTGACTCTCATCCTCAAACCACTTGAAAACCCTCAAACATCTCATTCTTGAGCCTCCTTCTCCACAAGTTTGACAACCTCTAAAGAATAGAAAAAACAATTAGCAAAATAACAAGTGAATGAGAGAAATGAAGCTAAAACCTTCCTTAAATGCAAACCACGTTCAAATTGAAAAATATAGTGCGATTAGAAATCGCATCTTTAGGTGTCCACTTCTTCCATTCACTGAGCAATTAGAAATGTCATTTGTTTGGCTTGTAATTGGACTTGAAAAAGGTCAAGTAACTACCATCTTGTAACTCTTCTGAAACCCATGCCATCTTTGGCCTCTAATGCATTTGAACTATCTTTTATTAATTTGTCATTAATTCTTTGTATTTTCTATTTTTGGATAACAAAACTTACTATAAATAGTAAGTGTTATTTTTGGAAAGGGGAGTCCAACTACAAATTGACATCAAAATCTTTAACATCATTTCTTAAACTAAATACAATTATTAGTTCAATAATTTTTATTTAAATAATTTTATAATTTTTGCAATTATTTGCTCATTTAGTTTTATATTTAAATTAATTGTATAATTCTATATACCTAATTTTATCATTTTCATATATTCTTAATTAATATAAATATTTAATAATTTTACCATTAAATATATGTATCAACTCATTTAATAATAAAAATTATTTTAGTTTAATAACATATAAAATAACCAAATATAATTATTTATTCATTTAATTTTTATATTTAAATTAATTTTATAAGTTTTTATATATCAATCTAATGTTAATTTTATATGTCCTTAATTAATCTAAGTATTTAATTTAAATTCATTTTACAATTTAATATATTTGTCCATTCATTTAATAGTATTAAATGATATTACTTTACTATTTACACTATATCTTTAATTAATTTATCCACTCATTTAACAGTCATTAATATTTATACTTAACCAATGAAGTCACAAATGGAAGACCTCTTCCTTAATTAATTTTATACTTACGTTATTTTATATATCTTTAATTTTACAATTACCTATACATGTCCATTCATTTAATATTAATCTACTATCCACTCATTTAGTACTTGTACTTAGCTAAGGAGACCATAAAAAGGAGGATCTCATCCTTAAGTAATATTTATGCTTATGTTATTTTACTTATCTTTAATTTTACAATTATACATGTACATTCATTTAATTTTACTATATCATTATTAATACTTAATGTGATTTTTAATCATGAGACAATAAGATGGGACCACAAACCAAAGAAATCTTCAACATGGCTACTTATACTTAATATGGTCTTTAATCATGAGACAATAAGATGAGACCACAAACCAAAAAGGTCATCTTCAACATGACCATTCATTTAATATTTATTCTTATTCGATGAAACCACAAAAGACCCTCATCCTTAAATAATATTTATACTTATGTTATTTTATGTATCTTTAATTTTACAATTAAACATACAAATCCATTTATTTAATATTTACTCGTTCAATTAATATTATATTTAAGTGGTCTTTAAATACAAGACAATAAGATGGGGCCACCAACCAAAGACCTCATCTTCAAAATCATGGCAAAGACCACAACACAATTTAACCAACATAACTTATATATCTTAAATTTATTTACTATTTTAGACTTACCTATATACCTTCCACTATTTATATTTATTAAATATTTAATTCTCACTCATTTACTACTTTTCACTTATGTACCTTAATCTATTTTCACTATATATATCCATATATATCCATGTTATCTTTTACCTTTCACTATTTATATTTATGTTAACTTTAATTCTCACTATTTATGTTATCTTTGATTCTCATTCATTTACTACTTTTGACTTATATACCTTAATCTATTTCCACTATTTATATTTATGTTATCTTTAATTAATTAAAATATGTTATCTTTGATTCTCATTCATTTACTACTTTTAGCTTATATACCTTAATCTATTTCCATTATTTACTTTTGGCTTATATACCTTAATCTATTTCCACTATTTATATTTATGTTATCTTTAATTAATTAAAATATTTTATTTTACTACTTTTTTTTTATATTAAAAATTAAGGGGATCACCAGTTACATCGAGATGTACAAATAACCGAGGCCCAGCCTCACAACAAGAGAATCATGAAATTCACATATCAGAGAAACCTGAGCAAAGAAACAAAGAGAACACTAAAAGACTAATGTAAGATATCATCATGGGTGTCCACCCCATAGCTCCCTCCATCCACACAATGTTTTTCTTCTCCTGTATCTGAGCAAGCACGAGGATTTGGTCCTTTTTGGAGTTTTTGTTTTTCTTAACCTCCTGGCTAATCATCTTGAGAGTCTTCTCGAACATCTGCAGGTTATCCATGTTCTTCCTCCATTCATAGCCATCTGTGATCTCAAAAATAGCATATCCCTCCTTCAGGAACCTTTTGAGCTTTTCCTTATTAATCAGCATTGTGGTATGAACCTGCAAGAAGATTTTAAAATATGTGAGTTTTCAAAAAAACTCAGTAAGAACTCTGGGGTTGTTTTGATACCTTTCCTCATTTCTACATTTCCAGATTTGCCATAAGATGTTAGAAGAGAGAATGTTCCAAAACAGATTAGTATGTTTTTCTAGCCCCTCAATATGCCCAGTAATAATTTCAAGAATATTAATATTCATAGGATAAGAGATACCAAACATATTCCAAATTTCCTTAGCAAAAATACAGTCAAAGAGAATGTGTCTTCCAGCTTCAGGAAGCCTACATAAATTACAGTAATCAGCTGCAGAGGTCTCTTTTCTAATTGGGAGTCTGTCAAGAAGCAGAAGCCATTTAATGCATTTTATTTTAGGTTCAACAGAGCCTTTCCATAATATACTAAAATATTTCTTCCAAGAGCAAATGCCAAGAGAGTACCAAACAGAATTGACATGGTCAATGATGGCATCATTATATCCAATCACTTTGTAAATGTTCTTAGTTTTGATTTTGGATAAAATGTTCCCATCCAGCCATTTACAGTTTAATTATTTATGCGAGTCCACATGACGGGTAGTAGGCAAGTCCTTGATAGCTTTAAGAATCATATTACAAGTTTTCTTCTGGGAGGTCGGGATATCAAAATTGCTTCTAAGATCATTCCAGTTGATTAACCTGTCATGCTCAAAGAGGTCAGTCAACTAAGAAATGCCCATACTGGACCAGTATCTAGCAGAGCAACCTTGGGAGAGGGCGAGGGGTTTGCCAGATAAGTGCAAGTTCCACCAAATGGACCTTTCACCATATAGCTAATTATCATCATGAAAATCCTTGATAGTAATATATTTCCTGACATAACTCCAGGCTTTTCATATGGACCTAAAGACAACGGATCCTTGAACAACAATAGGAAAGTTGCCAATAATCAAATCATTAAAAGGCAAATTCTTCCAAGATTTTGCATTTTTGGGGAATCCCCTTTCTATATTGTTCCTAATAAGAATCTTCCATGGATCATTACCATCCATAGAGTGGAAAATCCATTTGGCAGCAAGGGCAATCCCTTGAAGTTTAAGATTCTTCAATCCCAAGCCCCCAAGGAGCTTATTAGAGTGGCACCAATCTCACTTAATAGCGTGCATCTTTCTATTTCCTTTACCATCAGACCATAGGAAATTTCTGACAGCCTTTTGGATTTCCAAGATTTGGTAATTACTAAACATCCAGGTTGAGGAATAGTAGATATTGTAGGAAGAGAGAATTTTTTGGCAAACGTGAACTCTGCCCGCCAAGGATAAAGATCTGTTATGCCACTTATCCAGCTTCTTAGTGATTTTATTTTTAACCTAGGACCACATATCCTTTAAGTAGGGTTCAATAGAAAAGGGGATTGATGCAGAGCATGTATCACAAACCATAAAACCTTCATTCAAGGGTAGACTTTAAACTTGAATCAAGAGGCATATAAAAAGATACAACATTCCTCTCAACTCCAAATCAATTTCAAAGGTTATATTACATCTCTACAAAACTTCATTAAATATTTCAAATCATAACATTCACCATAACATGAGAGAACAAATTCTTATTTGCCAGGGAATACCCTAGTTTAGGGTTTCATCCCTCAAAGAGTGTTTTCACCAAAATAATCACAAAATATTCAATTCTTAACCAAATCAAGTAAGACAAAAATCACTAGAAAGAAGATTCAGAGACCTTTCCAAAACATATATCCTTTCTTCTTTATTATCCCTCATGTGACCCCACCAAATGTTGCAACCGGACTGCTACTGCCTTCACCAGTCTGCCTTTCACCATGAATTGTAACAAAAAGTCATCAATAAAATTTTACATATTTCTCATAAAGAAAATCTCTTCGGTCATAATTTATATTACTGAGTTAAACAAGTTCTCTCCAAATTTCAGCCAGATCCAACAGTTAAATCAAAAGGTATGATGATTTTCCCAAAAACGGGTAACCCTTGGCAGGGTTTTGACAATTATTGAAAAACAAACATATCTTGCCAAATACTCCACAAAAATGCACAATAAAGGATTCATCTGAAATATATTTCATCTATATATCATTAAATAACATCTACATATAAAAATTACATCAAATGTGATCCTCCATGGATCTATGACAGTCACAGATTCCTTAAAACCTCATGACAGTTTGAGGGTTTGATGGATAATCTTTGTCAAATCCCCTCCAAACTAATCTACCTTCTTGATTTCGACCAAACATGGTTTTATAAACCATTTCCAACTCCTTTATAACTACTCCAACCACCTCATAACCAATGGATTTCATTTTTACACTTTTGTTGCACTTTTTGGCAATATTGCAACTTTGCAATTTTTACAATTTTTGACATAAATGACTCTAACTCTTACATGGACACTTTTAGAACTTCAATATGACCAAATATGATATCTTTGGACAAAAATGTCTCATTTAGCCTTACATATTATGATTCAATTGACTCAAATAACCTTAATACATTATGAATGACTCAAATACAATAAATTGTTCATATTATGACTTTTGACCTCATGGTATGCTTGTGTGCTTAGGTGCCTTTGCACCAGAGATGCCCAAATATCTCACAATTTTATGAGGACCTCCCATTGAAGATCATAATTTTTAAACCAGTCGGGGGGCTGAACATCCCATCCAAGACATATAGATTTGGAGTGGGATAAACGAGCACCAGAGATAGTGCAAAAGAAACTGAGTTTGTTCTGCAGAGCTACAAAATTGTCAGCACCGGCTTCAAAGAAGATAGCAGTATCATTGGCAAAATGGCAGTTTATAAGCTCATCATCATTAGGGAGAGAGATTCCCTTAACCGCAGGGGAGATAGAGTTATCCCTAAGAATGTAGTAGAGGGCATCAAAGGTGATAACAAAGAGGGCAGGTGCCAAGGGGCAACCTTGCCTGATGGATCTACCCAAGGGGAAGGAGTCAAAGAGAGAGCCATTAACATCAATCTAGTCAAAGGCATCATTGAGCAACATATTAATAGAGTTGCAGAAAACTCTAGGAAATCTGAAAGCCTCAAGCATCATGGAGATAAAGCTTCATTCCACTCTGTCATAGGCCTTCTCGAAGTCCAAAAGAAACATGGCAGAATTTTGGTGGGAGTAATTGGCCCAATTCATGGCTTCCCAACTGGTAATAAGATTCTCAAGAATATATCTTCCTTTAATGAATCCAGTTTGAGTAGAACAAACAAATTTGGGTAGGATATTCTCAAGTCTAAGAGACAGAATTTTGGCAAAAAATTTATAGGAGACATTAAGAAGAGTGATAGGTCTCCAATTTTTGATGAGAGCCTTGTCCCCATCCTTTGGAATCAATTTGATAATACCCCTATTGATAGAGCTATCTAGGGAACCTCTAGATAAGGCTTTTGAGTAAATATCTTGAAGATCTTTACATATCCAACTAATGTTAGCTTTGTAAAACTCCACAGGTAGGCCATCAGGCCTAGGGGCTTTATCATTATTAAGGGAGTTGATGGCTTTTCCAATCTCTTCCAAGGAGATATCTTTGGATAGCAGGTCAGCATCAATATTGGACATCCTATTCGGGATAAGAGATTGCACTGATTTCTAAGGGAAGTAGCCTCCTCCGAATACTCAAAAGTGAAAAGTTTTTGGTAAAATTCAACAAAAGCCTCTTTGATGTTGTCAAGGTCAGTAATTTCTTGATTATCAACAATAATTCTCTCTATCTTTTCATTGGACTGTTTATGCTTTATGAGGTTAAAGAAAAACTTAGAACCACGATCACCAAACTAAAACCAGTGGGCACGGGATCTAATTTTGGCACCTCTAGTTTTAACCTGCTGGTGTTGTCTAAGGGCTTCCTTAGCATTGAGCACTTGAGAGATGAGATTATAGTCCGAGGGGTTGGCTTGAATGTCATTTTCAGCTCTTTGAAGGTTAGAGGAGAGATTTTTTTCAATGAATCTAAAGTATTTGGCTCTTTTTTGGCCAATGGTTTTTAATTGATTTTGTCAGGCGAGAATGTTCATGTTCCATCTGTCAGTATGGGAGCTTGAGGGAAAGTTATACCTATTAATGAGTCTAATGATATGAATGGCAGCAAGAACGTCTTCATCTGTAAGAAGGCTAGTATTCAGGATAAACTTAGGATTGGAGCCTTTTTTGAGCACAAGGGAATTATAAAATCTAATACAAGAAGAGATAGGATGGTGATCGGAGAGGGAAGTGGAGGCGACGAGGACAAAGTTGCCCAGGTTATCAGGCAAGATAGAGAAGAAATTTTTATTAACATAGAAACGGTCTAATCTAGAATAGATTCTAGAGGGCCCTTGTTGGAAATTAAACCATGTATGCTATAAGCCTAGATTAGTGTCTTTATTTCCAACCAAGGGGTCAAAGAGAAGTTTAGCATTTTTCATTCTATTCCAGTGGATTTTTTCCAGGTCTTTCCAAGCAAACGGAAGACCACCAACTTTGTCCTCTTGGGATTCAACCATATTGAAATCCCCACCCACAAGCCATGGGATATTAGGGAGAGTAGCCAGCCAGTCCCAGAGGTAAGCTCTCTCCCTAAAATCATTCAAGGCATAAATAGAGAAAATGCCAAAGGTATTGTTGTTGTAGTTAATAGTAATCCACAGAGCTCTGTTACAAGAGGAGATCCCATTACCAGTGATATAATTCTGCCATCTTGGGTTAACCATAAGCACAACTCTACCCCTGCCCCTAGGGTGGTTAGTGTTGAATTTGATAGCATCTTTCCAAAGGAAGTTAAGATTGGTTTCAAGCACGAAACCAATAGCTTTAATCTCCTGTAGCATCAAGAAGTCCATGGACTTACAAGTATCTAAATAACGCTTAATAATAAATTTCCTGTCAGGGGATTCAAGCCCCCTTATGTTCCAAGAGATGCAATTCATGAGGAAACATGGGGGGGAGGTGAACATTGGTTTGTTGAACCCACAAATGAGGTCATAGCAACAGAGGGTGTGTCCCCGTGCCTTTTACTAGAGGAGTTCTTATTCTTGGAACCCAAAGGCCTCCCCCGTTGTTTCGATGTGGGGAAAACACCCTTGAATTCATCATCATTAACTGAGATAGCAGGGGACAAGATATCCACCTCCATGGACTACTTGGAGTGGAGATTAGCAGAATCTGAGTAATGTTTACCAGCAGGAATGACCTCAAGCACACAGTCATCGCTTAGCTCTTTGAAAATCTTATGAGGGAAGTTCTGGGGAGGGTCTGAGTCAGTGCAAAATACAGAGGGGTCCTTGTTGAGCAAATTAGTTGGGGGGGAACTACTTTGGGTTTCTTGAGAGACGACCAGGACGGGGTCGTCTACGCTTGAAGCTAGAAGAGGACTTAAGTGCTGGGAGCCCACAAGAGAGGTGTTCGTCTGCTTATTGGTCCTACGCCTACGTTTATTAGACTTGTTTGCCACAGTTTGGAAATCATCAATTTGATTCTCATTTTCAACAGACACGGAGTTAGTCGAGATTATGATAGGGGAAGGAGCAACAGGGAGGGGATTAGAGTGTTCCCCCGCATGAGGGGTTTTGATCACAAAGGATTCCACATTAGGGTTAGCAGTATTGGTGGGTTTTTGGAGGGGTGAGGGCTTAGCCAGTGGAGGTTTTTTTTTTAGGATGGGGTAGTCCTTCCTCAAATGCCCTTCCCTTCTACATAAAAAACAAGCGTTCAGACCTCCAAGAACTTCAATAGGGCAAGAATAATTATCTTCAATAATGTTAATGTTGATTTCATCCGAAATCTCTTTACCAGGATTCAATGAAATAAGTATCCTAGCATCCATATGCGGAACCAATCTCACTGTGTCATCCATTCGGATGACTTTACCGAGTGGTTCAAGCAATTGCGAAAGGAAACGCCATAGAAAAGGCGGGATTTGTTTAACCAAGATCCACCGAGGGGCTGAGACGGCAAGAACTTCCTCATGAATGGCCTCGGGGGACCAAGCCAGGGCACGAAAGGAGGTAGAACCCATAGTCCAATACTATTTTTTAAGAACTTCAGCCTGGGATTCGTGATTAGCAAAGAAAATCACATATAATCCTTTTTGAATTTGTCTGCAAAATGAAATATGAAAGCCAAGTTTCAAGTTCTAGTAGTTATGGAACCAAACATCTAAAAAATTTCTGGGAGGGCATTTGTCTACTTCAACATCAGAGAAAAAAATAGCAGAATTCCTTAACCTATTTTTTTCCTTCACAATTTCAACAAGCATTTCCGGATTCGAAGAAACAGAGAAAAGTAAAGCAACAACAGTAGCCCCATTACTCATACCGATTTCAGAGGCTCCAAGAGCACTCGCCAGATCAAATCTTACGCTCGCATCAATGGCATTGCCAGAGTTAGCAACCGCCTCAGAGAATGATTTGGGTCTTGCAGGGAAAGAGTTGATGGTTTTGGTGGGATTAAGCAAGTTTGGATTGTCAGAGGTCATTGATGCCCTAGGTGTAGCCGAGGGAGAGATATGGGGTAACATGGAACAAACACACCTGTTAGCTCGTTGTTGCCGCCATTCTCCTCTCTAAATCAATTTCCAATCGCACTTAGAGCACCTCATTTTACTACTTTTGGCTTATATACCTTAATCTATTTCCACTATTTATGTTTATGTTATCTTTTATTAATTAAAATATTTTATTTTACTACTTTTAGCTTATATACCTTAATCTATTTCCACTATTTACTTTTGGCTATTTCCACTATTTATATTTATGTTATCTTTTATTAATTAAAATATTTTATTTTACTACTTTTAACTTATATACCTTAATCTATTTCCACTATTTACTTTTGGCTTATATACCTTAATCTATTTCCACTATTTATATTTATGTTATCTTTAATTAATTAAAATATTTTATTTTATATACTTTTGGCTTATATACCTTAATCTATTTCCACTATTTATATTTATGTTATCTTTAATTAGTTAAAATATTTTATTTTATATATTTATGATTAATCTATTTTCAGTATTTATATTTATATTATACTTAATTAATTTTATTTATTAAAATATTTTATTTTATATATTTTTTATCAATCTACCTATTATTTAATTAATTAAAAAAATAAATATCTTATCCAATTTAGTTATTATATTTTTTTTTTTAAAATAAAAAATATTAATAGTTTAAATTTATCTCAATTGACAGTTTACTGACCGTACTTTTATTGTAACTTTACAACTTTTTTCAATATTAAAATAAAAAATAATAAAAAATAAAAGAAATTGTTTCGATATAAAATAATTACAAATAGACAGGCTTATTTAATATTTATATTAATGTTATTTTCTACATATTAATTAATTATGAAGATATTTATGGAAAGCCCTTAAAAACCGTCGATATTATATTTGCGGACTAAAATTTACCCCTAGTAGGATGCCTTTGGATTCTAATTATTACTTATGGCTTAAATTTCACTCCACATTAAAGGCAACACCTAAATTGACGGGGTTAAATCATATGCGACTAACCAGAGGTAACTTCTCCATGCGTATAACCAGATCATATACGGTCGAAAATGGCAGCAGCTTGGAAATTGTGTCAAATCTCTGGATACAAGAATGTCGATATTGGCTGTAAACATTTTCCAGAAATCTCTTGTTTTCTCGTCGTACACGGCAATCTGTTCACGCAGTAAAATATATGGTAATGCAAGTTGCAACCAGAGTACAGTACATAGAATTCTTAAAAGTAGAAACAGTACACAGATGGAAAGAATAATATATTCTGTACCAGCAGAAAGCTACGCGCAAAGCGTGAATGCAGGTGCAATTAAGTATGGCAAAAGAAATACATTAATAGAATGACAGAATGTAATCATAGGAAGGGCACAAATATCGAACGCTCTTTTCACCTACTAATTGGAAGCTTGATTAGAAAATAGGAAAGTTCCAACAGTGACACCTTCCATCACATTGCATATATATGACTTTTTCCTCTCATAATATCTCATTAATAATTATATTATACTGACTTTCTTTCACCTCCTTTGTTAAAATGGAAAAGCTGTGACAGCGATGATACAAGTCCCTAGTCAAACTTTCTAAAGGGCTTTGGACAGCTCACAGACGTACACCCCCTGTCACTTAAAATATCACGACAGCGCACAGAAGCTTCCTCAGTGCTTTACGCCTGTAGCTTGGTGGGGTAAAACGCATGACGTCTTGGATAAGAAAAAGCTTCTGGAGGAGAACTGTGGACAAATTTCACTTTTCTACCAGAAGTCTTTCTGATTCGCACTGTCATTAACTGTGGAAATATCATGCCCTTGAACAAATTTTCCAAATTTCCAATTCACAGCGTAATTAACTGTTGAAATATCATGTCTGAACAAATTTCAGTTTTGTGCTGAAATCTTTCTTAATTCGCACCGTCTATAATGAACTGTAGAAATATCTTATCTGTGAAAAAAAAATAAAGTCACTGTTTAGTGTAATGAGCTGTGAAAATATCTCGGTCTCTAAACAAATTATTCGATTTCCTATAAAAATCTTTGTAATTCGTTTCTAATTCACTGATCAGTGTGAAGGACTCTCGAAACATTATGTCTGTACAAACTTATCACTTTCCTAACAGAAAACTTGAGCGAACTTGTCACTTTCCTACCAGGAAAGTTGAACGAACTTTTCACTTTACTACCAGGAAAGTTGAACAAACTTCTGTTTAGGAAAGGATTATGATACCAGAAAACTTGAACAAACTTTACAATATCCTACCAGAAAACTTGAACAAACTTCAGTGTTTAGGAAAGGATTAATGCAAATATCGTGTCTTTTAACAAATATCGTGTCTTTTAACATTGTGAAAAGACAACCTATTGATAATGAAATTTCTTGCAACTGCGAATGTGAGACTGTCGGCTACCATAAATGACCGGCAAACAAAAAATACATTGTAGACGAAAATTCTCTGTCGTGTTCCATTTCGCCATATTTTTTTCTGTAACCGAAAAATGCGTAAATGAGCTTTAAAATATTTACACTGAATTTACCATAAATCTTGAACAAATCACTGTTTAGTGTAAAGGATTATGCAAATATCATGTCTTTTGACATTATGAGAACAAACAACCTATTAGATAATGAAATCTCTTGCAAATGCGAAATGTGAAACTGTCGGTTACAAGTAATGACCGGCGAACAAAGAATACAGTGTAGACGAAAATTCGCTTTGTCGTTCCATTTCACCACATTTTTTCTCTATAATTGAAAACGGCGTAAACGAGCTTTAAAATATTGACACTGATCCCTAAACCGGAAAAGAAAACTAGATCACTTAGCTTTCACAAGTAGGCTACTAAAGTCCTTACCACTTCAAGAAAAAAAATCACTTCCACAAGCATGCTACTTAAGTCCTAACCGTGTTTTCTACAAGCATACTACTTTAGTCCTAACCGTGTTTTAATGTTATTCTAAATCTCACAAAAATTGAAACTCATAACCCTCACCAAACTCGGCAAAGGAAAACCCGCTGCAGTAAAGCCGGTTGCCGAATATCCAAACAACCTTGTTTTAGTTAAAATACAAAATTGCGTAATGTCAAAATACAACAAATATCACTGAACATCCAATGAACCAAAAAATCTCACGAAATTGGAACTCCTAATCCTCACTTACACTAAATTAGGCAAAGAAAAACACACTGCAGTAAGCCGGTTGCCGAATTTCCAACCTTGTTTCAGTTAAATTACAAAATTGCACAATGTCAAAATACAAACAAATATCACTGTACAGCCAACAGCCGCAGCGTCATATTTACAACAATAAACCAGCAAATCATCATGCACAGGAAGCCCTTCTGTTCGTCTTGGCAAATATCAATTCAAGCTCCGGAGGGTTAAAATAGCCACCAGGAGGAGGATCTCGGGATTTAAGCACAGCCTTCTTCTTCCTCGGCGGAGACGGACATAGCGTGTTGGAAATTTGCTGCCGCTTAGGCGTCTCACAATCCGACTCCTCAACAATTTCATCATCCGACCAGTTCGAGTTCGACATCCTGCACAAACTGCACCCCCGCAGAAATTCGAACCCTAGCCTCCTCACCGTCCCGCGCACACAAACTTTATACAAAGTCAAACAGCACCAAATCAGCTCAAAAACTATAAAAACCGCTACCAGAGGGGGAACAACAATCACAGCAAGCAAAGTGAGAAGCAAGCCAAAGAAATCATATATTTATAATATTTAATCTCCCCCGGGGGAGGACTGAAACGTGTCCAGCGAAGTAGCTGCAAACTCGTCACGATACGCACACGTTCACATATAGCGTGTCTTTTCCCCAGTTTTCCACTAAAACTCCCTCTAACTTTAGAGCCACTCCTCTAAACCAGGAGAAGCAAGCCATTTCTACACATTTAAAACACCTTGGATCCAAAACCGACAGCAGCCATGTGCATTAACTCCCAACGGTACACTTCTAGTAGTGGGTGTAATGTCTCAGTCGCCCGATACGTGTCAAAGCTGTCGCCATTTATTTAGTAAAGACACCTCTAAATAAACCAGTAAATGCGCGCCCATAAATACCGATATTTTCCGTCGGATATGAACGTGGATTTAGAATTTAAAGGGCAGGAAATTTCATCGAAGTTGTGGAGTGTAGGTATCCCAAGCTTCTCGCCTAAGCGTCTCGGGAGATTGCGTATCTGATACACCCACCAGTTTAAAAATAATAATGACCGGAGACGTTGCGAATATTCCGTGAACCCATACCGGATATTTATGATATTACAAATTCGCCTCGCACGCTTTATGTGACGTGTAATGCACTAATGATATAGCGCATAAACAGGAAATGCTCTCCCATACAAAAGCATGTTCTGGTAGCTTTGTTTTTCTCGCTTTATGGGATGTGTACTGTTTATTTTAATAATTTGGAAAATTCGCCTTCCAATTATTGCAGTTTTTTTTTAACTTTTCTTGGGTTTGTCTCACCTATAAATAAGAAACACTCCGTATTGTCATTCCTGTATATTGGGCGCCCATGTGATGTTAACTTTTTTTAATTAGTTTAAATTTTTTAATGTTTCTTAAAGTTTTAATCTCACTTATTGAAAATGAGAGTTAAAATAAGTGTGTTATAGAAATAATTCAAATTTTTTAATGTTTTTAAAGTTTTAATCTCAATTATTGAAAATGAGAGTTAAAATAAGTTTCGATTTTAGTAGCATGCTACTGAAGTCCTAACCGTGTTTTAAGTTTGTCTTTTAATTAATATTTCATTCAAACTTCACTTCAAGGGCTTTTTGGTCATACTTTTGTTTTATCGCTTGTGCTTCATTTGAGGAGTATGCCATTTGAGGAGTAAAACAAAATGATATTGTTTGTTCTTTTGGTTTGTGAGAATGTATTTAACATGTAAAACAAAGTGATATTGTTTGTAGTTTATTTGGTGTGAGAGTATGTATTTCACATATAAAACAAAGTGATATTGTTTGTAGTTTATTTGTTGCCTATGTATTTCACAAGAAAAATAAAACAATATGTTGCATGCAATGCATTTGATTTGTGGACATGTATCTAATATATAAAAGGAGCCTAGGTCAAGTTAATTGTCTTTAGTTCACTTTGTTAGGAACATATGAACCAAATTTAAGACTGAATTTAAATATTAACCTAAACTAATTACAATGAGAAATAATTTAACTAGTCATTTATTTAAATTTGTGTATTTATTTATTCATGTATTTTAGTATATTATTTAAATAGATAATATTTCAAAGATTAGTAAATTTTAAAAAAATGAATTTTTATAGATAAAATAATGTTGATAATATCTTTTTTATAATACAATAAAAAAATTATGTGTTTCAAGTCATCAAGTGTTAATATTTATTATCAATATTATGGTGATGTGACTTTTAAAAAATATTCACATGACTTCTTTATAATATAATACAAGATTGATTAACTCATCAAATGTCAAATATGTATTATTAATGTTAAATATCTATTATCAATAGTATGATGATGTGACTCTATTGTTAGTAACTTCTTTATAATACATTACAAAATTTATTAAGTGTTTAAGTCATCAAGTGTCAAATATTTATTATCAATGTTAAATATCTATTGTCAACATTATGGTGATCATACATTCAATAATAAAAATAAATAAAAAATTGTGGTGATGTGACTTTTTAAAAATATTGAATCATGTGACTACTTCTTTATAACACAATACAAAATTTATTAAGTGTTTCATCATAAGTGTTAAATATTTACTATTAACATTTAAGTATTATAAAATTTGAATTTTTATAGATAAAAAATATATATTGATAGTGACTTTTTTTATAGTACAATACAAAAACTATAAGTATTTCAACTCATCAAATTTTTAATATTTGTTATCAATATTATGGTGATGCGACTCTTTAAAAATATCTGCATGACTTTTGTAATAATATAATACAAAATTGATTAAGTGTTAGGTTATCAAGTGTCAAATATTTATTATCAATATTAAATATATATCTTCAATGTTATGGTGATGTGACTTATTAAAAATATCGACAGTGACTTCTTTATAACACAATACAAAATTGATTAAGTGTTCAAGTCAATAAGTGTCAAATATTTATTATCAATGTTATAGTGATGTGACTCTTTAAAATACAAAACTAATTAAATGTTTCAAGTTATCAAGAGTCAAATATTTATCATCAACATTTGAGTATTATACTACTTGATATTATCTCTTGGTTGTTATGATTGAGAGGTGCCTAATATTTTTATTATTTAACCAATTTCTTTAAGAAAAAAAATGGATACTAACAATCACATTTAATGTGTAAGGTACATGACAATAGATATTTATAATAAGTATTTTCTAATTAATTAGAAAATTACAAAGAAATCTAAATGTTTTATGTATTAATGGAAGTGTAAAAACTAGTCGTAAGAGCAATTTTTCATAAAATTGCAACAATTATAATTAAGCTTGTAGAAGGATGATAAATGATATATATAAATCTAGCTTGAATTACACCATTCAAAGAGCAAGTAAAATTTAGAATTGCAATATTTGTAAGAATGATTACAATAGTGCAAGAGATTGAGTTGTCATTCATAATAAATGGTTGTTAGGGTTCCTATTCCCAACCTAAGAATGTAACAAACCCAACCATGTGGAAAATTACCCTATTCACCCCTAACCAAGTGGACTTAGCAAGTTATCTAGGAGAATAATCTTAAAAATAATGGTGTTAAAGACAAAGAAATAGAGAAAAGGTAGAATTTGAGCTCTTCAAGGAGACGATTGTAAAAGAACTATGTTGCATCCCATACTACACAAGGGGTCCATCCTCAATCCTAAAATGGTCATGCACAAAATCAAATGATAGGGAAGAGGATTATAGTGTATTCCCTACTACACTAATGGTCCATCCCCAATCCTAAAATGGCCATGTAGAACAAAAATGAGATTTCTACAAGCAGTGAACCTTTCCAAGTTTGGGGGTTCTAATTTCTATCACCATTGGACCACGAAAGACAAGTCCGACCATCTTGGAAGGGGTAATATTAGACATATAACACCACATGGTCTTGGTCATATAATTAACTAAAGCCTTCACAACATGGATCTAGAACATAGTATTGGTCATCTCTATGCTATTGGTGACAACCAATTAACTCCCTTGATACAATAATCAAATCTTAACATCTATTATTTGCATAGTACTAGTAACAACCAATCAAACCATGCATGCACCATAAGTAGGGTAGCTTCTAGTACTCTTCACTTTATGTGCCATTGGTTGTTAGCTTCATCAATGGGCTCAAGCTCCCAAGATGACTTGAATATCTAAAAGGTGTCTTCTTCAAGAGAGAAACAAGAGAAAAATAATGTTTCATTATGGTGCACAATTAATTAGATCTATTGATCAAATACTCCAGATGAGATCAAAGATGAAGATATGCATATGATGACTTCCTTATATAGGAAAGGTTGAGAAATATAATTAACTAGGATGATGGAAAGTGTCTTAATCTTATGTCATGTGATAACTAGGGGATAAGATCATGTGTATACTAGAGACTTCTAGAAAGATTATTTTAGATCTAAGTAAATTTAAAACTTGAACATGTTTGAATAGGACCTAACTATGAACTAGTTAGATAATATGCCATATTCACACTAAAAAGGGGGAAAATGGATAGGAAAACCCCTCATTCACACAATTAACCCCTTATGTACAACTTAAAGAAAATGTACACAAATGCAAATGATGCAAAGCTAATTAGGGATTCCAACTACTAGGCTATGTTAAGTATCCATGTACAAAAGCAATCTCTCACAAATAGAGAAACTAAGAAAACCTAATGGGACAAAATCCTCTTCAAAAAATAGAAAAATTACAAGGATATGCAAGTGATAGTTGGAGAACTCAAGACCCCCTTAGGATAAGATCCATCAAAAGTTTACAATCAATTGCCCCATAAGAGGGAGATAAAGAGACTATAATGTCCTCTCACAATGTATAATCTCCTACAAAAATGGTGAATGTTTAAAGATAAAACATAGGGTAAGTGCACCAAGATGGTGTGCAAAAAGGGGGGTATAAGTGGACACATTTTTCTGAAATCGGCTAAACCTGAACTTGGAGGAGAAATTTGAGAGTCATCCAATAAAAATATGAAGATGCTCAAAAAACAAGTATTGTAGTACTCTGAATCTAGTTTCAAAACTACTAATTTCTTTCAAAATTGGATAAGATTAAGGGGGTCAAATCCTTCACACACGAAAAACAGATACTGATTTTTTCTGAAAAACATAACATATTGTTTGACGTGCACATAAAAAAATTCATAGTTAAATTTAATATTTTGACAAATCCTTCAGTAGAAAGATAGTTAAGAGTGAGTACTAGAAGTTGTGTATTTTTTTGTAATTTTTTGTTGAGTATTTTTTTTATGATTTTTCAAATCGGGCACATCCTGAAAATCAGGTACCTATTCATGCACGAAGCATAACTTGCACCAAAATAATTGAAAATGCATTTTTTTTAAAGTGTAAAGAATCAAGTGCACTACAATAATATATAAAGTTTCTTAAATTTGGATAAGTAGATCAAATGTTATTAAAAAAATGGTAACATATGTCTCTGAGAACTATGGAGACATTGGTAAAAGAAATTCAAGATTAATATGTTGTTGTTGTTCAAATTTTAAAAAATTATATGGTTAGAAAGCTTAGAAGATGGGTGAGAATATGGTGGCAATTTTAGAAATACCTATTTGATGAGGTGTAAACCTGATGATGACAAACTCGATAAACCAATTTGATAAAATAAAACACGTCAAAAAAGATGGAAATGGAGGGAAATCAAACTTCCTATCCTCAACCTTGTCATCCAAGCCTAATCACAAGCCTAAATGCACTAAACACGTACGAGTTTTGTTTTACTAGTAGCGCGTATGGAGTTTGTAGAAACAATAGCGTGTATGGGGTTTAGAGAGAACAAAACCCATACGGGTTATGTCAACATAAAGACATCCTATTATATAAAAATACATATGTATGTATATAATATGTGTATGTATATGTATAATATGTATATATATAATATGTATGTATATGTATATAATACGTGTATGTGTATGTATACATATATGTATGTATATAATATGTACATATATATATATATATATATATATATATATATGTTAATAAAATGTCTATGTGTATGTATACATATATGTATGTAAAATATTTGCATATATAGTCTCTCAATATCTTAGTACATTGTATTCCTACCCTCTTTAAATCTCTCTCTATCCCTCTCTCTCCCCCTTAGGACCCCACATAACCCCTAATGGCATCATATAAGGTCCCTTAGCACATCATATGACCCCTTAAGACCATATGATGTCCTAAGGGGTCATATGATGTTCTAAAACATGTGCAGCCCCATTAGGACCCCACATGACCCCCAATGACACCATATGACCCCTTAGGACCATGTATGATATCCTAAGGGGTTATATGGTGTCATAAGGGGTCATATGGTATTGTAGCACATGTGTGGCCCAATTAGGACCCCACGTGACCCCTAACAACATCATGTGACCCCTTAACACACCACATGACCCATTACGCGCATATGATGTCCTAAGGGGTCATATGGCGTCCTAGTTTGTCATATGGTGTTGTAACACATGTGTGGCACCATTAGGACTCCACATGACCCCTAACGACACCATATGATCCCTTAGCACACCACATGACCCCTTAGGACCATATGATGTCCTAAGGGGTCATATGATGTTCTAACACATGTGCAGACCCATTAGGACCCCACAAGACCCCTAACGACACCGTATGACCCTTAGTATACCACATGACCACTTAGGACCATAAGATGTCCTAAGGGGTCGTATGGTGTCTTAAGGGATCATATGGTGTTCTAACACATGTGGCCCCATTAGGACCTCGAAGACCCATAACGACACCATACAAGCCCTTAGCACATGACATGACCCCTTAGGACCATATAATATCTTAAGGGGTTGTATGATGTCCTAAGGGGTCATATGATGTTCTAACACATGTGCAGCCCCATTAGGACCCCACATTACCCCTAATGACAACATATGACCCTTAGGACCATGTATGATATCCTAAGGGTTCATATGGTGTTGTAAAACATCTGTGGCCCAATCAGGACTCCACGTGACCCCTAACGACATCATGTGACCCCTTAGAACACCACATGACCCCTTAGAAGAATATGATGTCCTAAGGGGTCATATGGTGTCCTAATGGGTCATATGGTGTTGTAATACATGTGTGGCACCACTCAGACCCCATGTGACCCCTAACGACACCATATGACCCCTTAGCACACAATACGACCCTTTTGGACCATAATATATCTTAAGGGGTTGTATGGTGTCCTAAGGGGTCATATGGTGTTGTAACACATGCGTGGCCCCATTAGGACCCCACATGACCCCTAACAACACCATAAGACTCCTTAGCACACCATATGACCCCAAGTAGGACCATATGATATCCTAAGGCATCCTATTGTGTCCTAAGTGGTCATATGGTGTCCTAAGGGGTCGAATGATGTCCTAAGGGGTCATATGGTGTCCTAAGGGGAAAGATGAACCATTATTACAATATAAAATTAGTGCCAATGCTGATTACGAGAATAAGTTCAAATCACTTGGGCCCTTAGCACACCATATGACCCTTAGGACCCCACATGACCCCTAACAACACCATAAGATCCCTTAGCACACCATACGACCCCAAGTAGGACCATATGATATCATAAGGCATTTTATGGTGTCCTAAGGGGTCATATGGTGTCCTAAGGGGTCGTATGGTGTCCTAGGGGGTCGTATGGTGTCATGAGGGGCAAGATGAACCATTATTAAAATGTAAAAATTAATGTCAATACTGCTTACAAAAATAAGTTCATATCACCCGAGCCCTTAGCATACCATATGACCCCTTAGGACCCCACATGAAACCTAACGACATCATAAGATCCCTTAGCACACCATACGATATCCTAAGGTGTTGTATGGTGTCCTAAGGGGTAATATGGTGTCCTAAGGGGCCTAATGGTGTCCTAAGGGGTCATATGGTGTCCTAAGGGGTCGTATGGTGTCTTAAGGGGTCATATGGTGTCTTAAGGGATACGATGAACTATTATTACAATATAAAAAGTAGTGCCAATACTACTTTAAAAAATAAGTTGAGATCATCCCCTGAGAGCGAGCATCAAGTTCAAGGATGAAAATAATAAACCAGTATGCTCCCTCTCTCTCCCTTCCTCTCTCTCTCTCTCTCTCTCTCTCTCTCTCTCTCCCTTACCATCTCTCTCTCTCTCTCTCTCTCTCTCTCTCTCTCTCTCTCTCTCTCTCTCTCTCTCTCTCCCTCTCCCTCTCCCTCTCTCCCTCTCTGTCTCCCTCCCTTACCATCTCTCTCCTTCTCTCTCTCCCGCCCTCTCCCCACTCTTTCTCTCTATCTCCCTCTCCCTCACTCCCTTTACCATCTCTCTCTCTCTCACCCTCTCTCTTTTTCTCTCCCTCTCTCCACACTCTTTCTCTCTCCCTACCCCCTTCTATCTCCCTTCCTTTCCCATCCTCTCATTCTACCTCTCTCTCTCTCTCTCCCTCCCTCCCTCTCCCCACTCTTTCTCTCTATCTCCCTCTCCCTCACTCCCCTTACCACCCTCTCTCTCTCTCTCTCTCTCTCTCTCTCTCTCTCTCTCTCTCTCTCTCTCTCTCTCGCCCTCTCCATTTTTCTCTCCCTCCCTCCCCACTCTTTCTCTCTCCCTCCCCTCTTATATCTCCCTTCCTTTCCCATCCTCTCACTCTTCCTCTCACTCCCTCCCCCTCTCCCTCCCTCCCCAACTGTATTTCCCTTTGCCTCTCTCTCTCTCTCTCTACTATAAGTAACTCACACGAGTTATGGGAATTATGAATGTTGGCCTGTTGGGGTATTTTTAGGGACTAATTACGTGTACGAGTTAACTAAACATAATCTGTACGCATTTCTTGCACATATTTTTATTTGGTCAATGGCCTCAATGACCGCAAAAGAATTTTTTGAATTTGTTGAAGGCCCCACTGCAACTAATACTATGATTCTGTGATAGTTTTATATGTTAAAGTAAGGGAAATTTTGTTTTGCATGATTTCAAATGATTGAATTGTTTTTTCTAATTAGTGCAAAATGATTCTATTTAGGACAATTATTATTAATGATGGGAAAGAACAAGCGAGGAATAATCGAACAACGAGAGGCTGAAAAGGATAGACAAAGGCAACATATGAAGAAATTATGTGAACTAAGAACAATGGGATAAGAAGGTATGTCATCCACAACATCTCAATTAGATGTACCAAATAAATCTAATGCAATTGAAGAAGAAATCACAATCAATAATCAAACAAACGATAAAGATGCACCACCAATATTTGATTTACCAAATGAACCTAATGCAATTTGTAGACACTTAAAAATAATTATTTTAATTATTCCTCGCATAATTAATTAATTAATTATGTTAATTCAAATTCCTCTCAATATTAATTAAATATAATTAATATTGTCACTATAGCATATGATTGATTTATTTAATAAATCAATCCCTTTGTTTATTCTTCTAAAAAAATCAAATCCTCACAAATCTTCCTCTTAGCTAATTAATTTCAATTAATTAGTTAACCTACATGATTCCTACAAATCATCTTCTTAATTCATTCTTCTAGAAACTCCCTAAACTCACTTGACATTATTCTTCTAATTTTTTATTCCCTCCACTCATTCTCTCTCCTAGTCAAATTCTCCTACAAAATTTTAATCCCACCTAACATTTCCTCTAATCCCCCTCCTAATGAGTCGTTAATGGTTAATCATCATGGTTAGCCACAAAGTCAACTCTTTGTCCTTTTCATCCAGCCACTAGCTTTAAATGCTCTTTTCCTAGGTGAATGTAAGATTTCCGAAATCACACATTCCTCTAGGCATCCCCTCTCCCAAGGAATTTTAAATTCCTTTTATTCCTCCAATCTCCATGATATCCTTTTTTTGGAGAATTTTTAATTCCTCCAATGCATTGTGTGGAGTGTGGAGATACGAAATATCTTTAAGGCATATTTCTTGGTCTCCACACCCTCTCTTGGACCTTGTGTGAGCTCACAAGTAAATCTTAGCCCTTCATCTCGAATTCATCCTAGCCATTCATTTTCCTCTCCTCTTCCTATAAAATAGGGCTCCATCCCTTCATTCAAAACATCTTGAAATCCAGTAAGTTTATGCTGCCCTTTTGAGCCCAGGAAATCATCTTGGCAACTTGATCATCTCATCCTTATCATTTTTCAAATCCATTCCATTTGTGTACAACATTGGAGAGCCATCCACATCCAACAATCAAAGGAGCACGTCAAGTGGAGCATTATCAAGGGGCGCCTTCACTTTATCAAGCTCAATCCGAAGGAGAAGGTAAAATAGCAAGGTGAAATGGTCTTTTAATGATATTTTAGCATTCTGCATGTTTATGTCATTATGTTTTGATCATTTGACCTTCAAATCTATTTTCCCCTCTTCATTTTGGCACGCCCGGTGGGACCCACGTCCCTAAGAACTAATGTTTTTTTTAAGGTTTTTATGAGTTGTGAAACGCAGGTTCCAGAATAACACAACTGCAGAAAAAAAATAACAAATAAACTAAAATAAAATAAAAAATCTTATTTGCAGGTTCCAAAATAGCAGCTCTGTATTTCTGCGCAACAGCTTCTTTTCTGTTTCTGTTTCGTTTTTGTTTCTGTTCTTTTTCTGTTTCAGTTTCAGTTTCAGCACGATAGCTTTGTGATTAATGTGAGCGTTTTTGTGGGAATTTGAATTCCTGTTATCCGATTTGTTATTTGCTCTGTTATCTGCTCTATTTAATTATAATCTGTGTGAAAGTAGGAGAGTATGCTCTTGTCTATATAGACAGTCAAAAATCTAGACCTTTCACTTTTCTATTCTGTTTAGCACGACTGTATGCCCTGACCACAGGAAAGTGTGAAAATAGGAGAGTATGCTCTTGTCTATCTACACAATCAGAAATCTGGACCTTTGACACTTTTCTATCTATTTAGTGCTACTATCTGCTCTGTTAATCTGTCTGAAATTTTTAGGCGCTAACTGTAGTCTGCATTTCTTTTCTTTTTCTTTTTATTTCCTGTTATTTGCTCTGTTTAAAGATAATCTATTTGACCGCAGGAAAGTGTGAAAGTAGGAGATTATGCTCTTGTCTATCTAGACAATCAGAAATCCAGACCTTTGACATTTTTTTTATTCTATTAAATTTAGGGTTTAGGCTCTGTTAAATCTAGGGTTTCTATATGCTCTATTAAATCTAGGGTTTCTGTATGCTTTGTTAAATCTAGGGTTTCTATTTTTTCGCCATATCTTCTTTATCTCGACTCCATTTTCCTCCAAACTTCACCAGATTCTCCGCATTGCCATTTTCCACATTTCCTTCCTTGGAGGCCTTATCCCAAAAATCCACTTTTTGAAGCCTAAAATCCCATATTTCTCTATTTTTAGGGTTTGTCATAACTCCTTCCCCTTTTATCCAATCACCTCCAAATTTTTATCATATTATCCATCTCCAACTTTTGCTTCTTTGTCCCTCTTGGACAAATTCTCCCATTCCTTCATCTCTCCTCCAAAATCCCCATTTTTTGCTTGCCTATCCCTTGGTAAGTGGCAAAAACCTAGTCAAACCCCATTTACCCATCAAAGCTTTCTTCAAATCCGCATTTATCATTAGTAAAAAAGTTTTTATTCATGCTTTTCTATTCATTTCCAAAAAAATCAAAAAAATTAATATTTTTGTCATTTTGTTGTTTTTTGCAGGACGCTTGTTGAAGACTCTATTTTTCCAAACTACTAATCAAGTTGTTTTGCAGGACACTTTTTGAAGACTCCAGTTTTCAAACTACTAATCAAGTGGCTTTGCAGGTTGCCTAGCTGATTCAACCAAATATTGTGCATTTATTTAAATTAGGCACCTAGATATTAATTAAAATGGAATGAACCATTGTCTTATGTGTCTTTAAGAAAAGCGTAAAGGTAGGAAAGTATGCTCTCGTCTTACTAGATGATCAAAAATCCAGACCCTCCAACTTTTTCTTGTTTGATTGTGTGTTTACCTCTAGCGGGCCTGCCATCCCAACTTGCTCTTTGAGAAGGTAAGAGGGGAACGACCCAAGTGAGTACACCTGGACTTGGGGTTCCCAACTCACTATAATAAATAGGCCATTGACTACGAAAGGGTTAATGGTTGGGGCTATATGAGAGTTCACTCTCATATTGGGTGCTTAGTAGGATCCTAGAGATCTCAATCACGCTTGTGTGACTACTAAGTTCTTGATGCTTCATTGGGCTATAGGCCTCAATTGCGCTTGCACAACTTTGAAGGGTAGCTCCTAATGGGAAGACTTACTAAACACCTTGTTCATAGTGGCCAAAAATCTTCTAGTCATTGGTGCAGGAGGTCAGACCTCTGAAGCGGCCCATATTCTTACGACCCTTAGTAGAGACACAAAGTTCGCCATGAGGAGTTTTCATGGGAATTGATGCTTGACTTCCCCGAGAAGTGAGTGCCATGGAGGGGAGCCAGTGGGGTCAAGCATCTAAGTGTCTGCTCTGGGTAAGCGTAGATGGGAAACCAATTGGGATTCAATGACTATTGTCCTTGCCAACCTTAAGAATGTTGGATATGAGCATGAGTGTGTTTGATATAATATGCATTTGATCACTGTGTTTGCTTTGTTTGATACATACTTGCCAAGAGTAGACTAAAAACACATCACTATCCCCAAACACTTTGCAAAAACATTTGTCAAGACACAAACAATTGTCCAAGTCATTACCCACACAAAATCCAAAATTGCGTCAAAACTCTGTCCGTCCCATTTTTCATAAGCCTAAGAGAGAAGCTAAGAGTCTGTCATCTCCATCAACATTCAAGTTTGTCCTTTGAAACACCTATTATCGTCCAAATCAGGGTGGTCATATCCCTTCATACAATTTGCCATTCAAATCGATCCTCCATTAAGTCGTATTCATGTCAAAGACAACCTAGTTATCAAGTTTCTTCTAAACCATCACTACCTTACCTTCTTCATCAATCATCCTCAAATTTCTTAAATCCTTTCATCCTCAATTTTCTCAAGTCCTTTCATCACAAATTTCTCAAATCCTTTCATCACAAATTTCTCAAGTCTTTTCATCCTGAAATTTCTCAAATCCTTTCATCACAAATTTCTCAAGTCTTTTCATCCTGAAATTTCTCAAATCCTTTCATCACAAATTTCTCAAGTCTTTTCATCCTCAAATTTCTGAAATCCTTTCATCACAAATTTCTTAAGTCCTTTCATCCTCAAAATTTCTTAAATCCTTTCATCACAAATTTCTTAAATCCTTTCATCACAAATTTCTTAAGTCCTTTCATCACATTTTTCCTAAGTCTTTTCATCACAAATATCATGTATGGTCGCAACTCGATCCCAAAAGAAAAAGATGGCTGAACAACAATATGGCATGCCAGACATTGGTGTCCTATATGAAGATCCCACGCAAGATCATACATAAAGTGGGCAACCTAGCGATCAAAATCAAAGTCAAAATCTTGACATGGTTAACCAAGATGAACTTTGTCCAAAAGTGCAAACTTTCCTAGCGGATTCTTATAACCAAGAGATGATGCAAAATTTTATTAAACACAATCCTACTGCACTTCTGAAAACTCTCCTTGAACATGGAGCTCAACTTCCACTTGAATTTAATAGATCCGCTCTCACCCAACAACCACAAGTAGACCTCGCTCCCACACAAAGTGCTGCACCTACTATTCAAACTCAATCAATTGCAGCCCCATCAATCATCCAAGCTCAATCAATGCCACCCATGGTACCTCCCACCATGGTCTCCATCCCACCTTCTTCCTCCTTACCATCCATACCACTATCAAATCCGATCTCATCCATTCTCCAACAAACTTCTATACCACCTCCTTCTACTCAACCACAAATTTCTATTCCACAAACTTCCCTTCCTCCCAACAATGTCGCAAATTTTATGCGGGCCGTATTCAATCCCGTCACAATAGTTGACGGACCGCAACCAACTGTCCCTCAAACCCCAACGACATCGGTCATCACATCCCACATTCCCACCTCCTCATCATATCAATATATCGGTGGTGGTGCACCTTCTTTGGTTCATCCAATTCTTGTGGCAAGTACAATTCATCAATATCAAAGTCCACAACAAGACCTCATCAAGGAAATTCAAGACATGAAGAATATCATCAAAGACATGAAACAAAGGACTAATAAAAGGAAAACTTACTCATTCGAAGAGTTTTTCCCTTGTCCTTACGACCCGTCTATATTAGTTGCACCATATCCCCCAGGATTTGAGATCCCTAAATTCACCAAGTATGAAGGCAAAGGAAATCCCCGCGACCATGTCCAAGAATTCCACATCTTATGCCAAGAAGTCTCCTATAGTGACCTTTATCTTCGCAGACTCTTTCCCAAGAGTCTCATGGGAGATGCCTTGGCATGGTTCTCATCTTTACCACAAGGTTCCATTGTCTCTTTTCCAGACTTGGCAAAAAAATTTGTGGCCCACTATGCATACAACATGGGTAATGATGTTTCTATGATGGACTTATGTAATACAAAACAAAGGCCCGGAGAAACCTTCGCCAATTTCCTACAAAGATAGCAACATCTTATCAAGAAATTCCAGTGGGACATGCTAGAACAACATCAAATTGAACTATTCCAAAAGAACTTGGTTCCTGAACTTTCAAGACCCTTAATATCCCAATGCATCAAATCCTTCCAAAAATTGACCAGTAAGGGCCATGCCCTCGAATGTGTCTTGTTGGAAGAAGGAACCTTGAAACATTACCAGAAATCAACACAAAGTTCTTCCTCTTATTATAACAACAAGCCAAAATTATGGTCCAAAAACAAAAATGTGGTCAATGATGGTATAACTGATGCAAAGCGGGTCCAAACCATGGCCGCTCCCCCAAAATCCATCACCAACAATCATCAATTCAACAACCAAAATCAATCCCAAAAACCTCACAACAATGTCTCAATCCAGGGACGACCACCCCAATCGAATAACAGGACTCCAAGAGATTTCACTCCTCTGGCTGAGCCTATTGAAGTGGTGTTTCAAAAACTTGTCCAAGCAGGTGTAGTGGTTTTTCCAATTACTCGCCCATTTGACCCCAATCAACCTAAACCAAGATGGTATAATGAAAATGAGTATTATGAATATCATCGTATCAAGGGACATGATACATGAAAGTGTATGAAACTGAAGATCTACATACAAGATCTCATTGATAGAGGTGAGATTGAAGTAGCAAATGCAAAACCTGGTAATAAAAATGACAAACTCAAAATGTACCAGGAACCCTTCCCGAATCATGATAAAGGAAAAGGCTCATCATCTAACGTAATGGGTTATGACTACGCTAATCACATAACCGGTTTTGATTTTTTAGTAGGTTGCATTGAACCTGCAGACAATCATGTCAATGTCATAACCATCCAAGGAGTCAATTCTCCTTCTTCCCAAAGTAGACCAAATCTTGCTAGGATAGTCATTCAAGACGCCACACCTTCCACCTCCCATTTCCAGAATGACTGCAATACAACTACACGTCGAGGAAGAGTCACCATCCAAGGAGTTCCTCCCCCACCAAACCCCCCACCCATGTCTTCCACCCGCCGATATGACCTCCTTGATCAACTTGGGAAGACACTCGCACAGATCTCCATTTTGGAACTTCTCAAGACCTCCCCGGTCCATAAAGAAATTTTGGAACAATCCCTTCTCCAATCATGCTTTCCAGATAGCATCAACGCCACCCAATTCCAAGCCCTCATTGGAAACCTTGTTTCCCAACAACACATTGTATTTAACTCCAAAGATGCTCCCACAAATGAAGACCATAACAAACCTTTGCACATCGAAGCTCTTATCCACAAGCAAATAGATGGTGGATCCTAATAGACGGTGGATCCGGGCTTAATCTGTGTACATACAAATTAATAGAACAATTAGGACTTTCTGAGGATCTGATAGACACATCAGGAAGGATCACAATAAAGGCATATGATGATGCAGAAATAATTTCAAAGGGCATGATCACCTTACCTCTTCAAGTGGGCCCTATTACAATTGAAACCCCTTGCCAAGTACTAGATCTTGATCTCCCCTACAACATTCTCCTCGGGAGGCCATGGATTCATTCCTTGTAGGTCATACCCTCCACCTATCACCAATGCATCAAATTCCCCTATAACGGAAGAGAGATCACTATCAAAGGTGATCCCCAACCTTTTCAATATTGCAAACTATTAGAGGGGAAGCATCTGTATCATTGCCCACTAAATAGACCCTCTCCAACGCCTCCATCTGACACATCAAATGTTGCCTCCACATCATCCCAACCAGATAATCAAATCAAGATCTTGGACAATGGCTGTGGAGAATACAAATTGGAGGACGTCTTATTAATAGGCAACCTCCCTCTCTCTCCTAAGTCATTTGGCAAACCAAAAGAGATAAAAAAGGACCCAAAACCAGTCATGCAATGCCAAAACACCACCTTCCAGCAATGGGGCCCACTTGATAACAAGAGCCTCGAAGAAGATATCTCTTCATGGCTGTATCGAGAAGAAGATGAAGATCCAACAAGAATATCCAAAGAAATGTGCCCAAAAGCATCTGCCATAGTTGAAAAAATGGGTTACAAAGGACACGGCCTAGAACCAGAGGAGAAAGGAAGAAAAACACCCATAAATCCTATCTCCTACATATACAACAGAGGCTTGGGGTACACCCTGGTGCCTAAGATTACTATCGTTGGTGCCCCTTCTAGTCCTTCTTTGAATATCAAAAGCGCTGACGAAGAGGAATTCCACGAAATGCCTTATGAATATGAGAAAGATATCGTCTTAGACGCTCACATCAATACCATCACCCCTGTAACCCCTCCCACTTCACATGAGCTACATCTTGTCCATCCTAAACTCATTGACTAGGGCCAACGAGACAAACCCACTTTAGATATCTGCGCCGACGATAATGCTCTCATTGCTCTCCTAACAACGCAAAATATGGAAGATTGTAGCAGAATCAAGGGTATTCAACTACATGAAAAGGGATACTTTGGTAGTCAAGTCAATGCCCTTAGCCACAAAAAAGATAATAAAAGAAAAAGATATGATTCCCTAGGTGAAAACCTCCCTGAGGCGCCTTTGGATGAACAAGAAATAAAAACAAAGGGCATATCTGAAAGTGAAAACCTAGAAAAGGCACTTGACGATGAGAGATTTGACCTCCCTACCATTGGTTACCTTCCACAGGACAAATCAAATTTGCTAATAGAAGAAACAGACAGCATCAACATGGGCACCGAGGTCATTCCAAAAAATGTGCTCATTGCCAAATCCCTCACAGAAATCGAGAAACGAGACTTCATCAACTTCCTTACAGAGGTAAAAATCAATTTTGCATGGTCCTATTCCGATATGCCAGGGTTGGACCCTGCCTTGGTGGTTCACAATCTCGCTGTCTGCCCAGATGCAAAACTTGTAAAATAAAAATTGCACAAAATGCAACCACATATTGCACTCCTGGTCAAGGCGGAACTCCAAAAGTTGTTAGATGCAGAATTTATCAAACCAATAGATTATGCTGAATGGGTCTCCAACATTGTACCTATCGGCAAACCTGCTGGGGGCATCCGAATCTGCACAGATTTTTGAGATCTAAACATAGCTTGTCATAAAGATGATTTCCCGCTCCCCGATATAGACATGATTGTGGACCTTACAATAGGACATGAAATGTTATCGCTAATGGATGGGTTTTCTGGATACAACCAAATCAAGATAGCAGATGAGGATCAACATAAAATTGCATTCACAACACCATTGGGTACCTTCTGTTACTAGGTAATGCCTTTTGGCCTTAAAAATGCTGGAGCTACATATCAATGGGCAATGACAACAATTTTTCATGACCTCTTGCACAAAATTATGGAGGACTACGTGGATGATCTACTAGGAAAATCCAAGACAAGACAAGAACACATCCCCATTCTAAAACAGATCTTTGAAAGATTGGAAAAATACAAGCTGCGCCTAAATCCTAAAAAGTGTGTGTTTGGCATCACATCAGGAAAACTACTGGGATTCATTGTTTCCCATGGAGGCATCGAGGTTGATCCTGCAAAGGTAAAAGCTATTATGGAAATGCCTCCGCCAAAAACTCTTAGACAACTACGCAGTCTCCAGGGAAAACTCCAGTCTGTCAGGCATTTCATTTCACAGCTAGCAGACAAGTGCCATCCATTTGCACACCTGTTGCATAAAGACACAAAATTTAAATGGGATTGCCTATGTCAAAAGGCCTTTGAGAAATTAAAAGAATATCTACCATCACCTCTGGTATTGATGCAACCTGCTCCTGGAAAACCCCTTATTTTGTATATATGTGCTACTGCAGTGGCATTGGGGGCATTATTGGCACAAACAGATGATCAAGGGAAAGAACATGTCGTTTACTACATCATTCGTACACTGGTAGGGTATGAACTCAACTATACCCCCATTGAAAGAGCATGCTTGGCATTGGTGTTTAACACACAAAAACTCTGACATTATATGCTAAACAACAAAACAAAACTAATTGCTAAAATCGATCCACTTAAATATCTCTTGTCCAAAGCTGCTCTCACTGGCAAAACGGCTAAATGGGTCATGCTCTTAAGTGATTTTGACATTGAATATGTGGACAGAAAAGCAATCAAGGGACAAGTCATTGCAGATCAGCTGGCTGAAGCTCCACTTCCAGGTGACCATCCTCTTCTCACAAAATTACCAGATGAGTTCATTATGACTGTTACTACATCCTCCACATGGCAATTGTATTTTGATGGCTCCTACACTCAAAATGGATCGGGGGTAGGAATATTATTAGTCACACCTCAAGGAGATGGCATCCCCAAATCATACAAGATAGCCTTTGCATGTACCAATAACATAGCAGAATACGAAGCCCTCATCACAGGTTTACGCTTGGCTATCCACTGGAAAATAAAGGAATTACAAGTCTATGACGATTCCCAACTCATCATAAAACAAGTCAATGATGAATACCAGACAAAAGATGATAAACTCCTTCCCTATCGTACCATGGTTGAAGATCTTAAGCAACATTTCACAGCAATCAAGTTTGACCAAATCCCATGAACAAACAACAGGGTTGCAGATGCAATGGCCACCATTGGCTCCCTCCTTCAAATGACAGCACACAGTCAGAAGTGCGAGTTCTTGGTTGAGCAATTGTTTATACTGGCATATGACCTACCAAAGTCTGAAATGGTGTGTGTTCTCATTGGTCTTGAGTCCCCTTGGTACCAAGAAACCTTCGCTTTCCTCAAAGACAACACCATTCCCCCACACCTCACTAAAACCCAACAACAAACCTTCATCTGCCGATGTGCCCGTTACACCATCCTTGTAGACACCTTGTTCAAAAGGCATTTTGATGGTTCCCTCCTAAGGTGTTTAGATAAACAAGAAGCAGAATGGGCATTACGCGAAGTACACGAGGGTATCTGTGGGGCACACTCAAGTGGACTTGCATTGGCTAAAAAACTTTTGAGAACAGGATACTATTGGCCTAAAATGGAAGAAGATGCATACAATTATGTGAAGAAATGCATCCCTTGCTAGCAGCATGGCGACAAGATTCATGCACCGTCATAAGAATTGCAGCCATTCATTACACCATGGCCCTTCTCGTAGTGGGGGCTCGATCTCATTGGGAAAATCCACCCTTCATCTTCCAATGGACATAAATTCATTATCACCACCACCGAATACTTCACCAAGTGGGTAGAGGCTATCCCTCTTACTTTCACCACCGGCAAGCAAATATCCAAATTCATCCTGAACTACCTAATATGCCAATATGGCATCCCAAAAGTTATCATCACAGATAATGGTAAACAATTTAAGAACCAGGATGTCAAAGAACTCTGCCAAAAATTCAACATCCAACACCGCTTCTCCACTCCATATTACCCCCAAGGCAATGGCCAAGCTGAGGCTTCTAATAAAACCCTAATAAAAATCCTCAAAAAGATAGTTAATGAAGCAGGTCGTGATTGGCACCTCCAAATCCATCCTGCATTGTGGGCCTACTGCACCTCCATCCACACCCCCACAGGTGCCACTCCTTATTCCCTAGTATTTGGTTCTGAAGCCATCCTTCCCCTTGAGATCGAGATCCCCTCTCTAAGGGTATCACTGCAAAACATCCTACTAGAGGAAGAATACAAAATTGCCCTCTTACAAGAGTTAGAATTGTTAGATGAAAGGCGCCTCAAGGCCTTGAATCATTTCCGGGTATATCAAAACCGTCTGCGCATGAGTTATCATAAAAAAGTCAGAACCCAAGAATTCCAAATTGGTGATCTTGTCCTCATGGAAAATCAGAAAAATCTACAAGAAAGAGAAAAGAAAGGCAAGTTCGAGCCTAATTGGCTTGGACCATATGTAATCACAGTGAAATATGGATCAGGAGCTTATCAGTTGGCTATTCCTGAAGGTGATCCTTTGGATGATCCAATGAATATCATGTACCTCAAAAGATTTTATGCTTAGTCCTCAGAAAGTATTAAATTGTCAAAAAAATTAAAAAAGAAAGAAAAAGAAAGAAAAAACAATTCGTCCATTATTGAAAACCACTTGGTGGCACTATGGACAAGTACCTTGGTGAAAACCTCTGTGCAGACGCCAAGGTAAATAACTGGATCCACTGTCTATCATGTTGATACTACAAATCATCTGCTATCCAGCCCACCCATGCACAACATTCCTTCTTTTCCGCCTCCCAATAAAACATGCGTATGATGACGAAGTCTTCGCCTGAGTCATGAACAAGGAATGTCCCATTGAAATTGAGATTTTATGCCTCTATGTGTAAGCTTCAAGAAGTCTTGAGAAACAATCCCAAGTCCATCCTAGTTCTACTCTTGGCAAGAGGTATCATGTGGTCGCAAGGAAGAGACTTGTTAGATTTTGTTAGATCTTTTCATATAGGCTTGCATCTTTTGCCCTACGACTACCACTATTTACGACTGCCTGGGTTCTTCCATATCCAAGTACATTATGATAGGTGCATACTAGGGCATATTTCATAGTATGGCATGTTTTGGATCCTTCTTGTATAAATCGACGACCTAGTACTAGTGTTTATCAACACTTACATTCTCGTGTACAAGAGGTATCGGTGTGTTTGAGGGTTTCCTTGCACGAACCCACAACTCTGTATTAGTGTTTCTTAACACTTGAATTGTTGTGTGTAAGAAATTCCCATTTATCTACAGAGTCAGTCCATGCCCTACGTTTCTCATGGCATCCTGATTTCTATAATCAATGGTGCAAGTCACTCAGGGCAACATCAAACTAGGTTGGCTCTCCACATTTGTTGTGCACAAAATCTCACCATCATTCCATCAAATCCTAAACTCAATAATCCCATGGAGTTCTCAATTGCCCCCATTTTCCTCCATGGTCTTGCATCTCGTATTCTTATTTCCAAATACCTCACGACTGCTTCATATTTGTTCCTCATCTATCCCTTCCCCCTTAATTTTTCTTCCTCTATTTTTTTTTCCTCACATAATCAATTCTGATTCTGATTCATGTCTTATATAGGATGTATCCTTCCTGAAACCAGACGCTCTGATCATGTCTTATACTAGATGAATCCTTCTTGAAACCAGACATTGTGATCTGATCATGTCTCATACAGGATGAATCCTTCCTGAAACCAGACATTGTGATCAATCATGTCTTATACAAGATGTATCCTTCTTGAAACCAAACACTTCGATCATGTCTTATATAGGATGAATCCTTCTTGAAACCAGACGTTGTGATCAATCATGTCTTATACAGGATGAATCCTTCCTGAAACTAGATGTTGTGATCTGATCATGTCTTATACAGGATGAATCCTTCCTAAAACCAGACGTTGTGATCAGTCATGTCTTATACAGGATGAATCCTTCCTGAAACCAGACGTTGTGATCAGTCATGTCTTATATAGGATGTATCCTTCTTGAAACCAGACACTCTAATCATGTCTTATACAGGATGAATCCTTCCTAAAACCAGACGTTGTGATCTGATCATGTCTTATACAGGATAAATCCTTCCTGAAACCAGATGTTATGATCGGTCATGTCTTACACAGGATGTATCCTTCTTGAAACCAAACACTTTGATCATGTCTTATACAGGATGAATCCTTCCTAAAACCAGACATTGTGATCAGTCATGCCTTATACAGGATGTATCCTTCCTGAAACCAGACACTCTGATCATGTCTTATACAGGATGAATCCTTCTTGAAACTAGATATTGTGATCAATCATGTCTTATACAGGATGAATCCTTTCTAAAACCAGACACTTTGATCATCTTTTTCTTATACAGGATGAATTCTTCTTGAAACCAGATTGAATCTAGATCTTATCAATCGAATCAAATCAAATCTATCGGGATATCAATTTCGCAAAACTCCAAAGATCAAATACCTCAATTGATCTCCCGAGGGGGCATCACCATACCATAATCTATCAATCAAGAATCGGGGCATCCTATCAAACCAATATCAACATCAAAACAAGATTATTCTTTGAATCAATGTGTCATCACACCCCACTTCAAAGAGGGGCAAAATGTAGACACTTAAGAATAATTATTTTAATTATTCCTCACATAATTAATTAATTAATTATGTTAATTCAAATTCCTCTCAATATTAATTAAATATAATTAATATTGTCACTATAGCATATGATTGATTTATTTAATAAATCAATCCCTTTCTTTATTCTTCTAAAAAAATCAAATCCTCACAAATCTTCCTCTTAGCTAATTAATTTCAATTAATTAGTTAACCTACATGATTCCTACAAATCATTTTCTTAATTCATTCTTTTAGAAACTCCCTAAACTCACTTAACATTATTCTTCTAATTTTTTATTCCCTCCACTCATTCTCTCTCCTAGTCAAATTCTCCTACAAATATTAATCCCACCTAACATTTCCTCTAATCACCCTCCTAATGAGTCGTTAATGGTTAATCATCATGATTAGCCACAAAGTCAACTCTTTGTCCTTTTCATCCAGCCACTAGCTTTAAATGCTCTTTTCCTAGGTGAATGTAAGATTTTCAAAATCACACATTCCTCTAGGCATCCCCTCTCCCAGGGAATTTTTAATTCCTTTTTATTCCTCCAATCCCCATGATATCCTTTTTTGGAGAATTTTTAATTCCTCCAATGCATCTTGTGGAGTGTGGAGATACGAAATGCCTTTAAGGCATATTTCTTGGTCTCCACACCCTCTCTTGGACCTTGTGTGAGCTCACAAGTAAATCTTAGCCCTTCATCTCGAATTCATCCTAGCCATTCATTTTCCTCTCCTCTTCCTATAAAATAGGGCTCCATCCCTTCATTCAAAACATCTTGAAATCCAGTAAGTTTATGCTACCCTTTTGAGCCCAGGAAATCATCTTGGCAACTTGATCATCTCATCCTTATCATTTTTCAAATCCATTCCATTTGTGCACAACATTGGAGAGCCATCCACATCTAGCAATCAAAGGAGCACATCAAGTGGAGCATTATCAAGGGGCGCCTTCACTTCATCAAGCTCAATCCGAAGGAGAAGGTAAAATAGCAAGGTGAAATGGTCTTTTAATAATATTTTAGCATTCTGCATGTTTATTTCGTTATGTTTTGATCATTTGACCTTCAAATCTGTTTTCCCCTCTTCACAATTGAAGAAGAAACCATAATGAATAATCAATCAAATGATGAACATACACCAGCTCAATTTGATGTGATGAATGTACCTAATGCACACAATGCACCAATGTTAACACCTCCTAAAATTATTCGTAGGAAACCAAAGTATCTAATTGACATTGATGAGAATATTTTGAAGCCAATGCCCGATAAAATAAATGAATGAACTTGTAGAAGAATGGTTAAAATAATATGGCAACACTATTTTGAAAACTTAAATAAAATTGGAAAACGCCAATTAATTGTTGAAATGATTAAAAATTTTAATTTTAGAGAGAATGAAAATTCTAGGCCTAAGATCATCAGAAAGTAATAGTGAAAGAACTATTATGATAAATCTATTTGATGCATATCAAGCTATTGGTTCAAAATCGTGTCCTAAATATTCTAATGTTATTCGACGTGTTATTACGTCAACCATAATGAGCAAGAAAATAAAAAAAGATCGTTTGATAAGAAAAATAAGTAAGTCATTAAACATAAGTAGAACAACATTACGTAAAGCATTAGAGAAGTGGGAGAAAATAGAGGATCCTCACAATAATTCTCTTTGGGCGTTCTCGAGTAGACTACCACGCAAAGACAAGGTTGTTGTTGATGCACTAAGAACATTAATTGAATTTTTTTGGCATGACAACACAAGGGTTTTGCCCAACCAAAGAGATCTTGTTAGAAGGGAAATTGGATCTAGAAATCATGAGACACATGCCAAACATTATTTGGATATGACTCAAACAAAATTTTATGAAAGATTCTTTCAAAAGTTTCCTCAGATAAGAATAAGTCAAAGATTTTTTGAAATGGCAAAACCTTTTTATGTTAAGATTAATCATATACACACCATGTGTTGTTGTAGGATACATATTGAATTTTCCATGCACTATGATGTCTATCGTCATATATGTTGTACTTTGCACTCTAACGATGTTTTGCAGGAATGCAATATACAAGCACCTCCTAAGTCACCAAGAGAATTTATTTCAAGTGTGCTATGTAAAAGACATGATGGTTGCATTTATTATAAGATAATGTGTCTGAAAGGTTCTTATGCTACATGTGGTAGTTTTCAATATTTACCAAGATGTGTACATTTGGAGAGCACACATGAAATTGGTAAGAAACTAGTTTTTATTGGAAAATACAAGACAATCACATATGGGGTTAAATATGGAAAAGAATTGACGAGATGTGAGTTAGTGAAAAATATGTGTAGCTGAATTTATGAGAATGTTTCAAGAGAAACTAGTTTATGAGTACATAAATCATAAACATAGAGCTCGGTGGTTAGATGAGCAATTCAAGTTATGTAAGGACACATTTCCTCTTGGTACCATTGTCTCTATCATTGATTTTGCTGAAAATTATACACTACAACCTCAAAATGAAGTGCAATCTATGTATTACCATTCTACACAAGTTTCTATTTTTGTACACATATCATTCATGTATACAAATGATAGCACAGAGGAGGATAGAAAGGTTGTAAGAGAGTATCACTTCTACATAAGCGATGATTATACTCATTCATCAGAGTTTGTGCAAGGATGCTTTAAAGTTTTCTATGATAATTTAAGGGAAAGAAACATACGATAAAACCAACACATAATATGGTCAGATAATTGCACCTCACAATTCAAGAATGCAAGGATGTTCTAATGGTTGGCTAGGATGCATGTGACAAGCGATGTACAACATTTTTGGAATTTCATTGAGGCTGGACATAGATAGGGGGAGCATGGTGGTCCATGAGCAAGCGTAAAAAGAGCCCTAGTAGCTAGAGAAAAATTGAAGTACGAAGGTGGTGCTGAGTTGATAGATGCAACAACAATTATGCAACGGTGTAACTCTACAATGGGACCAGGTAATGCAGGTATGCCAATGGTTCATAGATATTTTTGGTTGATTAGTGAATCTAACATTGAAAACTATCAAGATTGTTGTACAGTTGCAGGATCGAGTGAAATGCACTCATTTAGAAGTTCAAATGCAAGTTCACTAATAATTTGTACTAGACAGATTGTATGTTTTTTCTCTTCATGTATGTATTTTTTGTGGGAAGAATGTGAATCACAAGAGTGGGTTGACAAATGGTCTTGTAGACCATTGGTTCCAATTGATACATATCAAGTTCCCAAAGCACCACAATTGAACCAAATAGAAGCATCAGTGGATTTCGACCATGTATCCGACCTAGTGGAACCAAGTGATTTTTTTGGTTTTTTTTTTTGGCTTATTTTGTTACATCACACATTATTTTTGGTATTAATTATCATTCTATAAAAAGCAGGTCATGTGTATGTAGTTGTTGCAAAAGAGAACAATGAAGAAGGAACAAATTACTTTTTGTGTCATTGTATTGAGCCTAAAAGAAAATTGACAACCACAATCATTGACGGACAGGGTATTGAGTACCCAATAGGGTTTGCTGTCGTGACAGACACATGGATTAGGAGATACTCTATCAATAATTTGGATGTTTGGTTGTTCGAGGACTTTGAAACACACAGACATATTTTTCATTTCTCCAATCTTGTTGTTGCAACAAATATTCAATTAATTAAGTATCGTGGTATACCTCATAACAAGAATTTATGGAAAGTTCATGAATTTGACCACGAGGCAATACTTGACACAATACGGGTTAGAGCCAATCCAGAAGGCTCACTTGATTGATTTTGGGTTATCTATAAGTGTTCAATTGTTGGAGCATTACAATGATTCTATGATTCAGGGTAGAATGATTTTGAGAATTTTGTATATATCATTGGTGAATTGTAGAACTATATTCATTTTTTGTATATATAAATGCCCATGAGCTAATTTCTTCATATTTAGAGGCAAAATTTTGTATATATAAATGGCCATGAGCTGATTTGTACATATTTAAATGCCAAATTATATATAAATGCTCATGAGCTGATTTATAAATTTTGTTTTTGTATATTTAAATAGCCAAGAGTTGATTTGTCCATTTTTAGAGGCAAATTTTTGAATATATGTCAATTTCTATATATGTAAATTTTTGTATATGTAAATTTGTGCATAAATGGAATTTTCTGATGCATTTTGTATTTTTGATTATACTTGAAATTTTGTATGACTATTTATGAGTACATGACCTAATTTAAGACTATTTATGAGTACACGTGTATGCCTACTGTATGGCTCTAGATATTCTAGCAAGCTGAGAGGCACAACATGAGCATGCCTATTGTAAACTTGCCCACCCGGACACGTTCATGCTATTGGTTCGTTCCCATGATGAACGAAATCAAATTTAGCCTATCTTGCAACCTTGCATTGCATGCATCTGATGGTTTTCGTACCAACTGAAAAAATGCTACCATGTGAAAATGGCCCCGAGTCTTCAAAAAATGAGATAGGTCATTGTAGATGGGCCTCACGTGACCCTATAAGTTCAGCCAGATCAATAGTATGCATCCTGGATTGCAAGAAATAGTTCGTCAAAGTTTGACAATTTTTTGGACTTAGGGAACTTGAGAGATCACCTCGATAGGGTATGGCTCTGGATGTTCGAGTGAGCTGGGAGGCACAATAGGAGCATTCCTACCATAAACATGCCCACCCGGGCATGCTCGTGTTGTTGGTTCATTCCTATGACGAACAAAATCAAATTTAGCCTATCTTGCAACCTTGCATTGCATGCATCTAATGATTTTCGCACCAACTGAAAAAAATGCTACCATGTGAAAATGACTCTAAGTCTTCAAAAACCGAGATAGGTTGTTGTAGACGGGCCTCACATGACCCTATAGGTTCAAACAAATCAATCATATGTGTCCTAGATTGTGAGAAACAGTATGTCAAAGTTCGACAATTTTTTGGACTTAGGGCACTTGAGAGATCTTGTTGGTAGGGTATGGCTCTGGATGTTTGAGGGAGGTGGGAGGAACAACAGGAATATGCCTATCCTAAACCTTCCCACCCAGATATGCTCATGTTGTTGGTTCGTGCCCATGACAAACGGAATCAAATTAAGCCTATCTTGCAACCTTGCATTGCATGCATCTGACGATTTTTGCACCAACTGAAAAAATGCTACCATGTAAAAATGGTTGTGAGTTCTCAAAAATAGAGATAGGTCATTGTAGACTGGCCTCACATGACTATAGGTTCAAACAGATCAATTGTATACGTCCTAGATTGTGAGAAATAGTTTGTCAAAGTTCGACAATTTTTTGGACTTAGGGCACTTGAGAGATCATGTCGGTAGGGTACGGCTCTAGATGTTCCAATGAGCTAGGAGGTAGAACAAGAGCATGCCTACCATAAACCTACCCACCTAGATGCGCTCGTGTTGTTGGTTCATGCCCACAACGAACAAAATCAAATTTGGCCTATCTTGCAACTTTGCATTGCATGCATCTAACAATTTTTGCACTAACTGAAAAAATGCTACCAAGTGAAAATGGCTCCAAGTCTTCAAAAATTGAGATAGATCATTGTAGATGGGCCTCACATGACCCTATATGTTCAAACAAATCAATTGTATGCATCCTAGATTGTGAGAAATAGTATGTCAAAGTTCGACAATTTTTTGGACTTAGGGCACTTGAGAGATCACGTCGGTAGGGTATGGCTTTGGATGTTCCAACAAGTTGGGAGGCACAACAAGAGCATGCCTATTATAAACCTACCCACCTGGATGCACTCATGCTTCTGGTTCGTGCCCACGATGAACGAAATCAAATTTATCCTATCTTGCAACCTTGACAACAACTGAGCAACTTTTACATATTTTATCCAAATGACCCCAAACTTTCACAAATGACTCCAAATGATCATTAATGGTCTCTAATGACCTTATTTAGATGAAACAATACAAAACAAGACAAAAACCCAAATTTGACCATTGCTAACATGAGGGTGCTCCCGCACCACTCACATTGACATATATAAAGGAAAGGAATAAAAAACATCCAATGATCATTACCATGGATCAAATGTGATCATTACCATTGAATTTAATTATGATTGAGGAAAGGAGTTTTGTAGGGTTAATTCAATATTTTAGAAAGCTTATCAAATCACCTTATTTCGTTGTAACCCATGATTGTAGAAAATAGATTTTTGTTGTTTACATTCATATTGTTGATTACATAGGCAAATATTCATTTAACTTTATAAAAGGGCAATCACCAAATACACTGAATAGTTGTCTAAGTCTGATATCAAAGATTAGCCAAGTCTATGGAGTAGCTGAGATCAAAATTTGTCAGACAAGGATCCAGCTATTGTTAGGAATTTAGTAAAGTGGAAGCTATTTTGAAGTGATCCAAGACTTTCATTGTGATTGAGACATGGAATTTTCTAGGGGTAGTTCAATATCTGAAAAAGCTTATCAAATCATATTCCAAAGTTGCAATGCTTCATATTTCGTGATGGCAATTGTTAAGTCTTTTATATGGGGTAGAATTCAACAAAAGGCATTTGCTTAGCTAAAGCAATTGATTAGCAAGACACTGGTTTGGCAATACCTATCTTTCAACTACTATTTTAGGTAGAGACAAATTTTAATGATTGTGTGTTGGAGGCTCTTTTATAAAATTTGGCATTAGTATTATGTTAATAAAGTAACATAATAGAACTATTAATTAATTTGGCATTAGTATTTTGTTACTAAAGTAACATAATACAACTATTAATCAATTTGACATTAGTATTAAGTTACTAAAGTTACATAATACAACTATTAATTAATTAATTTGACATTAGTATTAAGTTACTAAAGTAACATAATACAACTATTAATTAATTAAATAATAGTTGTATTTTGTTACTTTAGTAACATAATACTAATGTCAAATTGATTAATAGTTGTATTATGTTACTTTAGTAACTTATAAGCTTGTTTGTTGTCATTCAGACTTATTTCGTTGAGCGCTTTGGATATATTGCTCACATAATGAATTGTATGTCTTTGTTTGAGCAAAAATTAACTATATCAATTATAAATCATTTATATATATCAAAATGCACAATAATGAACACAATAAACAAATTGTGTATGTACCAAATATCAATATCAATAACAACAAAATGCACAATAATGAACACAATGCACATTTATTGGATCGAATACCAATATTTATATATATCAAAATGCACAATAATTGTGTATGTATACAAAAAATGGCATATATGCCAAGTCAATAAAAGTTTTAAAAGAATATGGCATATGCCATGTCTAGATTGATATACAATAAAAAATTAGACTATATCTAGATGTATTTTTCCTTCGATGACTACAACAAACACTATATGATCCTATAGTTGTGGTGGATCATCAAAATGGAGCCTCTTTGATGTAGTACACAACTTTGTAGATGGCTGCACAACCACAATTCAAAAGCCAAGTTAGAATCCTTTTGTACAAAATAGTTCACAATTATCAACATAGCTATACATTCAACTATAATTTCTTTGCAATTGAATTGTAGACTACCTCATTTGTTGATCTAGGATCTATCGTCTTTTCTTTTGTTGCCTTGTCAGACTTAGGAGTCCTCTTAAAATGGAACTTGAGAGGATCCACGTTATGCCCAAACTGAGAAGGGGCCTATTGTAGGTTAAATACAATTAATACAAGCTAATAATATATATAGATCAAAAAAAATAAAAATCTACAATATATAGAACAAAAGTGTACCAGAGCCTGAGATGCTTCTCTAGTAGACTTAGGAGGGCTCGTCATTGATGAAGCAACTATGGCTATTTCCTGTATGAAAAATGATAAGATGAAATACAATTAATACAATGATAAGTATTGTAGATTAAATACAATTAATACAATGTAATAACATATATAGATCAAAAACACTAAAAATCTACAATATATAGAACAAAAGTGTACTGGACCCTGGGATGCTTCTCCAACAGACTTAGGAGGGCTCGCCATTGATGAAGCAACTATGGCTATTTCCTATATGAAAAATGATAAGATTGGAATTTATCTAAAGTTCACATGTACATGTGCATATAATCATCAAAACAAGAAAATAAAGTAGAGATACATACCTTTTCCCTCTCTTGATCCTCTGGCGTATCAGGTGCATTCATCAATTCTACAAATCCCAATTACCATTGTATATAAAAGAGACAAAAAAGAATAATCAATCTACAAGTTCCAATTAAGACAATTTCAACCTTTTCAAAAAATTGTGTCAATTAAAAATATGTTCAATTACCTTTTGACATTTAGGTGTCCTTTAGGATTTATTTCACTGAGGAGGTGTCCTACACACGTGTGAGGTACCCTAAAAGAAACAAAATTAACACAAGAGATATTAGTAGATAATATTAAATATAATTTAACAAATCTAAATTTAAATCACTTGCTTATTCAATCAAAAGAACACATAAAAAGAGGTGTGCAAAATATGATACTGCATAGCTTTCTAGGCAAAAATTGATGGCTGAGAGTGTGGCATTATAATTTTAGGGACATTTGATCCCCTCACAACGCCGATAAAAAACAAAATAAATATACATTAAAGAGAGTTAGTATATCTTATAATTTATTTTTTTGAATTCAATGTACTATTCTATTTTAACATGTTACAAATTTATACCTCAGGCATCAAAGCTACAACTGCAACAACTACGAGAGGAATATCAGATGGTGTATTAACACCCGTTGTTGTATCCTGAAATGCATATTGTTTGTATCAATTTAAATCGATCTATAAATGAAAATTCATTTACATTCACAATTTTTAAGTGATTATTAAATAAAATTTTATTAATTCAAATCAACACACCTGTGTCTGCGTGTGACCACCAAACACCATATCCATCAAATTATCAGTTAGTGCCACATCCTCTATAGTGGTAGTCTGATATCTAATCTCACAAATTGTACATAGATGGGATATGGAACTATCTGCACTCACCTCAACATCCATCCTAGAGAATAGACCTAAACAACTAGGACACACATGTTGAATGGGCTCACCAAGGTCGAATGTCTCAACTACTGGATCATTGTGCGGGCCAAGAGGCTGTGATAACTATGTGTCATGCTAAATGATGACATCAATCAATGCAGTGGCCATCTGAAGAGTCTATAGCTCCATCGACTCTTTCAGGGCTACTGGGATTGTGACATGGACCACAGGTTTTGGTGCTAGGGGGATGCGACTTTGGGGGTTTAGTACCCTCTGAGCTCTGGGTCTATCTTGGGCAAAGCCTCCACCTCTACCTTGGAACTCTCTCATATCAAAATAGTTTGGCTGCTTAGTTAGGATAAACTCAAAATATAGTTTCCTCAAAAAATATAATGGAACCTCAAAATTATTACAAGATGGTTGGTCAAAGACCATCCACCACCTATCCCAAAAAGCATTTTTCATCTGCAAATGGCTACACCAATGTATAGAAAACCTCTTGGAATTAAGAGGTAAGGTCTCACCCATTTTGGGATCAGTAAAAAGAGAACATATTTGTCATTTACTTATGTTTTTTTTTCATTTCATTATATGACAACCCACTAGCATAAAAAGCATGACATTGATCCCTATAGCTTCCCCATTTTGTAATTTGATTGGAAACTTCATTGGCACTACTAGCTGAAATATCCCTTGGTCAAATAGGAGTAGAAATGATGAATTCCAACCGAAGGAATATTGTCAACCAATTGTCATGCAAGGTCTCAGTTTGCAAGTCTGAGTTTCAGTCTAAGGCAATGTGTTATTGACACCACAATGCCAAAAATTCTTGCAAAGATGACCTCTATAATGTTTAGGCTTGAATTATAATGCATAAATAACTTCTATTAAATCCTTCCAATTCTTATACATGGATTTCAAAGTGGAAAGTACAATTATAGCCAATAGACATAATGACAAACACTTGGCATGCAGACTAGATGATTGAGTGACATACAATAACTAATTGCAACCTTATTCCTCCTTATCTTTTAATACAATAGACTGATTACAAAATATCTAACAATGGCCAATACTCTTTGGCTTTCAATAACTAATTTCAGAATTTTCTGAGTACAAAGGCAACCATGACTTCATATATAAACATCATTAAAACTCATTGAAAACAAATCCAAATGAACCTGGTTCAGATCGCCTTGATGCAAGAATGAAGAAGCAATCAACAATGGGTATCCTTATGCTTCTCTTATGCCAAATTGACCCCTTTAGAAAATCGCCCTTGTTCTGATATTAATGGCAAATAAAATAAATAACAGTCATGATGCCCCTTGTCAATCATCAAGCATTAACAATGTCCTCCACCAAAAAGGGCGCTTCAATCTTTAAGTGATTTCGGTGCACCAAAGTGTAAATATGAGCACTTTCATGGAAACATGGCAAGTCTAGTCAAACTTGTATTAGATCTGAAATGTGACTATACCTCCAATATGCTCCTATGGAAATCACCTAATGTTGTTCTTGAAGTAACAGGTCATAGCCATTAAAATGAGACTTCCTTGCTGCCCAATCAGATGACCCTCAATTCCCCCCTAGTCTAAATACTCCTAACTGAGAATTAATGTCTATCAGCTGATACGACCCCTCTCATGTATCAAAAGTCATTATCAGTAACCCGTAGGATAAGTGATTCACTTCTAGGAGTAAATCGATACACCTATAGTTTTTTATTAACAAAAAAGTGGTACCTATCCACAACTAATAAATCTGCAAGTCACTGAAATAAGAACCTGGTGGATGGTAGATATGATCAGCTTCAAATACCAAAATCGTTGAAGACTCCTAATGCCTAGTTATCTCCAATTCAAACCCAAGCAAAATCAGCAATTGGCCTCCAATGAAGCTCAAATGAGATGATTGAAGTATCACCTCCCTAATGCAACCGCTCAAGAGATCTTTCACCCCCTCAGTTATGCGGATCAAAAGGAGGTTTCATTCCCTAAGACCAAATCTGTGGACAACCCTTGACTTCACAACCACAATACAAAGAAGATAACAAACAACTAATGATCATCCATGAATTACCCTCTTCTATTTATTCTTTTCATAACCCATCATAAGGTTCCTTGTAGAAGATTCAAGTAGGTACACTTTATTATTTCTTAAGTGACTTTTTAATTATATTTTTTTATTTTATACTTAAGTCACTTTATTATTTTATTACATATGCACTTTATAACATTATATTATAATTAAAGTGCACAAGTCTCACGATACGCATTATCTACTTATTTTGCCATAAAACCAAGTAGAAATAGGACGTGAAGCCACCAATTTCCACCAAGTCGACCTCCTAAACAACTCCTTGGCCTACGAGGGTCAAATTATAGGCCAAACACTTCTGCGGACTAATCCTCATGAAAATGGGAACATTACACTAGCCACTGACTCTAGGGTTGTGGCAAGGGATGCATGATGCTCATGCTCAGATGCCTTCATTCTATTCACCAGCCTAGTTATTTTGGTAGTGTTTTGTGTTAACTGGTTTATCAAATCCTCATGTGTAGCTTGTGAATGGTCTATTGGAGGAGCTGGAGGGTTTGTATCTTGAGGGTTTCGTTGTGGGTTCTCTTGTGGGTTTTTCCCTAAGTTTTCAAGAGGTGTGTCTTGCTGGGGGGCATTATTTTCCGAATCTGATATGCATTCATAACAAAAAAAAATGATGAATTTACATTCTAATTGCAAATACAATTTATCAAATGCATACAATAGATGAAAAAATCCAATCTCATACCTCTTTCCATTGTGTGTGTGTTTGATTTTTAAAAACCTCGTTCGCGTATTGTGTTGCTTGAAACCCTTAAAGTGTTTTTTCTTGCGGCCATGGGTGAAAATGACCTAACGGCCACAGTCAATTTTTTTAATGACAACAAAACATGTATAGAGTTTTGAAAACTAAACCATGTACGCATTTAGTATAAGAAAAACCTCGTACGGGGTTTTTCTTCATTTAGGCTCGGCAAAACGAGCCAAAACGTGTATGGGGTTTTTAAAATTTGAAATAACTCGTCTGCGTTTTGTGTTTTTCCAACTTTTTTTGGGGCTGTGCCCAATTTTTTGCACACCATCTTGGTGCACACACCCCATAATCCAATGCCTTTAAACAACATTCCCCCCCTTGGGAAGAAATATTAACAAGTATAGATGCAAGAATGCTTTCAATTATAGATAGGAATTAGTATGAAGAAGAATCAATATGTATGATGATTCTATCTCTAAAATTTTCTCATGTATCACCATGTCCAATGTAGATGATGCCAATATCAAATTAGGTACATTTCCAATCAATAGATAAAGTGACAAACTAGGATCAAATGGTAATTTATGTTGAAAAATATCCAAAGACAAAGATGATGGGATAAAACTTCTAATAAGGTTATCGTCAAATAGAAGAGATGACCCCTCAAATGTGTCCTCCAAATTCAAAATGTGAGACTCCACAAATAATTCTAAAATACTTGTCGTCAAGTAATCATCCCACAAAGTTGAATTTAAAACACTATGATTTACACGATGCAAAGAATTATTAGAATCTCTTGAAGACACAATTATGAAGTTTTATGAAGAGAAGATGGATTTTTTATCTCAATAGGAGGAGAAGGAGCAACAAAAGAGGTCTTTGTATCATAAAGATGCTCAATATTTGCATCTGATTAAAGCTCCTCTGATATAACATCATCAAATGAAATATTGTCTACATCATCAAGTGGGATAAGGTAATTTAATGTAGGATCATTTGAGAATAGAGATATACGAGGGTCTCCATATATTTCCAAATTTTGATTCAATGCGTGTGTGGACTTGGAGAGTTAATGGGTCTAAATGATCTCCCAAAATGTGTTAGCACCAATGCTTGTACCAATCAATCCTATGATATGATCATTTTTGTTACCTCAAATTGATGTCTTCTGAGGTGTATCTAGCTCAAGAATGAGTCCATAAAGATGAGGAAAAAGATTGAGCAATTTACAATGAGTCAAATATTTTTTTTTGTCAATACTTATAATTCCTTAGTCAAAATTATTATAGAAACATGTTTAGATCAACACATATTAATCAACTAAAATGAAGTGATTTGATCAAAATATGACTTTTCAAAGTGTCAAGATATCCATGTAATCATGCAAAATGCAAACATATAATAAATTCAACAAAATATTCTTGGGGTTGAATTCGGAAGAAGTGCATGGATGACTTGATATCTATTTTCAATACCTTTTTAATGCTACAAAAATAGAAAAATTCAAAGATTTAGAAAAAAAGGTTATAATCTCAAAGGTAAATAATGAATGTTTAATTTCACCTACAAAAAACATGAAAATTGACCTATAACACTACAAAGTACTCAAAACCATCTTTTTGATGATATCTTGTTTGTAAAATTTTGATAGAATACTTAAAAGTTATAGCCAAAAGAAAAAAAAATCTCTATAAGGGCATGTGAAAGAAAATTAGGCCCCTAGGGCATGGGCACAAGTCATCCTTGTGACCACTTGATCAAGGTTTAGGCATTCAAGCATTGCAAGAAGTTTGGATTCCTAGGTAGAGTATCGACCGTGGTAGCAAGAAAAGGTGGTAGTCGAGGTGCAACAATTGTATGCATTGCTCATTAGGTATAAGCCTAATGACATGGGCTATGAAAAGAGTTCCATGCTTTAGGTAATCAAGCACTAAGGAATATGCATGCATTAGATTAGCATTTGAGTTTTTTTAATTAAAATAATTTTGGATTCATACCTTTTTTATGTAATGATTACATAGCAGGGATGCCACACAACATATACCTCAAAATATTCCAATCAACTATGAGTATTCCTTGATTGTACCTATTATAGATTGTATGATAGTGGATGTATGTATGTATGTATGTATGTATGCATGCATGTAATTTTTTTACTAAATTTTTACAAACCCTAGCAAAAATACCCAAAAATGTTTTGACTTTGAATTTCAAATGTTCTATGTTGTGATTTTGGGGCCTTTTGGACTCAATGGTGAGGTTTTTTTTGCCCCAAAGTGCACCCAACAAAATCTCATACATGATTATCTTATAGATTTTGGAAGGGGCTTGTAGATATGAAGCTTGATATCAAGTTAGGGTCACCAATGGACTCATGCTCCCAATATCACCTACAAAATAAAAACATGTCTTCCTCAAGAGAGTAGCAAGAGAAAAAATATTGTTTGATTATGGTGTGCAATGAATTAAATCTATTGATCAAAGATTGTGCATGAGATCAAAGATCAAAGTGCACATATGATGCCTTGCTAATATAGGAAAGGTTGAGAGGTATGATTAATTAGGATGATGAAAAGTGTCTTAATCTTATGTCATGTAAAAACTAGGGGATACTTGATTACATGTATACTAGAGACAAGATTCTTAACTTCTTAAGTAAACCTTGCATGCAACCATGTGTGAATAAGACTTAACTAGGAACTAGTTAGATAATATGTCTTATCACACTATAAAGGGGGAAATCAAAAAGGGAAAACCCATTTTCACGCCAACAATGGTAAAATTTAACTAATCCATAAGATATAATGGATAGAACCAAGCATATATCACTGGTACAACACTAGTAAAAGTCAACTATCCACATTGATATCATATAAAACATACACTTTCTTCTCTATTTTTGATGAAAATTAGACTATTCTTGCATTCACATATATCCTAGACACCCTTAGATAGCCCTAATAGGTAGCATTATGACTCTTCATTAGGATTCTATTTTGCAATCCACCTTTACTAAGTAATAATATTCTCTTTGGGTATTAAAGTTACTATCATCCCCTAGGATATATTTTGTGTGGTTCATTCCTTTCCTCAATTTTGACTTCATTTGCTAAAAAAGGGTCAATTTCTTATATATTATTAATGTTTTATATTAGGTTGATCATTACTTGAGAGATGGTGAAGCTATCTCTATGACTCAATGCATCAATTACTCAATTTTCCTTCCCTTTCACATAAGAGATTTCAAAATCATGGTTGGTTAAGAATTCCACCCATCCTCTTTGATTAGAATTTAGGCTAGGTCATGTAAATAAATACTCCCTTGTGTTTTTTATTTAATTTTAATGGTATTTCCACTAGATAGCTCCCCCAAAATTTTAAAGCGTGCATAATTATGAGCAATTCTAGATCATGAGTTAGATAATTGAGTTTGTGATTCTCTAACTTTGAAGAATCAAAGACAATTGCATGGTCATTCTACATCAAAATTCCTCCAAAACCATCAAAGATAACATTATTCCAAGTCAAAGAATGATTCCCCTAAAAAATAATGGGGGGAATAGCGTAGCTGGATGGAAATTTGAATTCTGGGAATGGAGGGAACAACACAGCTGGTTCCTCTGGTTTTGCTGCCTCTGTAGCTCAAGGACAACTTGTCTCTTTGGGATCTATGGTGGATGATGAGGATGGTCGAAAGGATGGGGACCCACGCCATTGAGACGCTCCTCTTGACTTCAAAAATATTGAAGCTTATTCAAATCTGGGTCCCGATAACTTGAACGTTGAGTTGGAAAAGACAACTGAAGTCAAGGTTCTCAAACCTTGGAACAACTTATTTGCAAACAAGCCCACTGGTAAATCGACTTTTCCCTCTGTGGAAGATATTTCTGATAGAAAGGTAGGCAAATTAGCTATTGCAGTACCAAATGTGCTCATAGACCATAATATTTCTCTATTGGCTTTTTCTCTAGTGGGAAAATTTGTTGGACCAAGACCTAATATTGAAGTTGTTAGGTCTTTTGTAAAGAGAAAATGGAGGTTGAAAGGACAGGTTGATGTCTCATCCTTGTCAAGGGGTTTCTTTATCTTTTCCTTCTCCTATGGGGAAGATTTGGAAATGGCTCTGAGTGGAGGACCCTGGATGCTTGGGAAATCTTCTTTATCCTTAAGAAAATGGTTTCCAAAAATGGAGCTCAATGATTCCTTTTTTGAATCTTCTCCAGTCTAGGTGCGGTTTCTTGGTTTGCCGCTTGAATTTTGGTTGGAGGATGTGTTCTCAGGCATTGCTAATTCCTTCGGGGAGCTTGTGGCTATAGATTCTATGACAGCAACATGAAAGAGACTGGTGTATGCAAGGATATGTGTTAATATCTCACAGAATATGGACCTTCCTAGCTCTATCGAAATAATTCTAAGCTAGGTAAGTGGGAACAAGTTATAGAGTTTGAATCCCTCCCTTTTGTGTGCTTCTCTTGTAAGAAAGCTGGACATTGGGCAAAGACTTGTCCTAGCAACCCCAAGAACGCTCAGAAGCACAATAATCATGTCAAACAGATCTAGAAAGAGAAGATGAACAAAAATGAGGAAGGTAGATCGGAAGGAGGAATTAGACTTCCTAGTAACTCAAAAGATATAACAAAGGATGAAAGGAAAGCTAGTCCTTCCAAGGATACTCCCCAGAAGGAAGTCAGAAAGGAGGAAGAGAATGTATTTGAAGTTAAAACAATCAATGGATTTGAAGCTTTACAGATTCAAGAGGAAGAAAATGTAAGTATAGAAGAAATTCTTGAAGATGGTGAGATTGGCGACATAAATGAATCACAATATGAGTCTCCAAAAGATACAAAATAGGAAAGTAATGAAGTGTGTTCAAAGGACTTTGAAGGTACAAATGTTATCATTGAAAAAAGACCCAGTTCAGATCACCCCAGGTTAACCTTAACCCTCTATTACAGAGTTTTGGAACTAATTCGCCCACCTCTTCTCAGAGAAAAGGAGAACCTTGGAATAGTAAGCAATCTTCATATACAAATGAAGAAGATGAAGAGATAATAGGAGTGGGAAAAAAGAAAAACAAGAGAACAAGTTGTTCTAATGGGGTTAAAACTAGAACCAGGTCTAAGGTGGATATTGGTCTTTCCAAATCCCCACAGGGACGTAAAACTATGAAGTGGCATAGGGACTAGGAGAGAAAACAAAATATAGCTGATGGAAGGCAGTGAACCATTTAGGAATCCTACTCCCAGGTTTCCAAATGAAGGTAATCTTCTGGAACATGCGAGGCCTAAATGGTCTCCATAAACAGGATGTGCTAATGAATTTTATTAGAGATCATAAGCTGGACATTATCCTAGTTCAGGAAACTAAAATGAGTAAGGAAAAAGTTGAAAAATTAAAATTCTTTAAACAGGGGGGTGTTTGTGGCAGTAGTTCTAATGGAGCGTCTAGCGGGGTTGCCATATTTTGGAATAAGAAAACTATTGATGGAGATCTGATTGATGAAGATGGTAATATCATTTTTATGAGAGTGAAATGCATTGTTGAAGGACAGGAACGGGTGGTCACCAACATTTATGCTCCAAATTCTAAGGCTAATAGGAGTAAGTTTTGGGACAAAATCCAGCAAAAAAGAGGGTTTTTTTCCCAAGATAGCTAGCTTTTGATGGGAGATTTCAACACCCCTCTGCATGAGATTGACAAATTTGGAGGAATTCAAGCTCAACTGGATAGCAGGATTGATCTTATGAACTTCATCATTGCCAATGCCCTTATTGATGTTGACTTTTATGAAGCCTCCTACACTTGGTCTAATCAAAGGGATGGAGGAGATCTTGTTCAGGTAAGGCTAGATAGATCCCTTATCACTCTTGACTGGGTCCTTAAGTATAGATGTTCTTTGTCTGTTATTAACAAAATAGGATCATACCATTATCCTATTTCTTTTGTTGCTGATTCTATTAAGGGCAAATGCTGTTTTCCATTCCGGTTTAAAAAAATGTGGATTTCACACCCTTCTTTGGAAGCTTCCATTGCCAAATGGTGGAATATAATTGTGGATGGTTTTGCCATGTTCAAAGTTGCTAAAAAATTAAGAAATATCAAAGACAACATTAAGATTTGGAACAAAAAGGTTTTTGGAGATATTTTTGAATCCAAGAGGAAGCTTAAGGAGGAATTATAACAGATTCAAAACTCTATTCAAGAAGATGGTTATAAGAAGTTCCCCAAGGCTAAAGAAGATGAGGTTCTAGCCAAATTACACAACACTATCTCAAGAGAATAAATTTACTTGAGGCAGAGATCTAGGGCTATTTGGTTAGAAGTTGGTGATAGAAATACTAAATTCTTTCATATGACATCAATGAAGCATAAAGCAGCAAGCAAAATTTCCAGATTAATTGTTGATGACAAAATTCTTGTCAAAGATGATGACATAGGTGATGAAGCTATTAGGTTCTTCTCTAATCTCCTGACAGGCAGCAAGGAAATTGACATTGTTAAGCAGCAAGATCTAGTTGATAATATTCCTAAGATTATTGGACCTAATCAGAATAAGATATTATCTGCCATCCCTTCGGTTGATGAAATTAAAAAAGTTGTTTTCTCCTTTCAAGGGGATAAGGCATCGGGTCTGGATGGCTTCCCCATGTTTTTCTTTCAGGAATATTGGCACATTGTTGGGGCTGATACAACCAATGCTATCAAAGAATTCTTTGGATCCAGAAGAATTCTTAAAGAAATCAACTCTACTTTCATTTCTCTAATTCCTAAGGTGGCTGGAGTTGATTCTATGGGGAAGTTTAGGCCAATAAGTCTTTGTAATTCTTTTTACAAGATAATTTCAAAAGTCTTGACTTCTAGATTGCTGGTTGTTCTTCCCCTTGTTATCTCTGAGGAGCAAAAAGGATTTATCCCAGGCAGGCAGATTTTGGATTATATAATTCTTGTGCATGATAATATCCACTCTCTTAATGCTGCAAACAAAGAGGGATTTCTCATCAAGCTGGATTTGGCAAAATCCTATGATAGGGTTGAATGATAGGTTCTTTTTAGGATCATGGAGGCCTTTGGATTTGATGAGAAGGTTATTAAAATCATTAGAGAGATTATATCTACACCAATTTTTTCTATTCTTATTAATGGATCTCCATCCATATTTTTTAAATCTTCAAGGGGACTCAGGCAAGGAGATCCTATCTCGCCTATTCTTTTCACTATTTTGGCAGAATGTTTGAGCAGATTGATTCAAAAGTTGAAAGAGAATAGGACCATCAAAGGGTTGCAACCCTCTTCTACTAATTTTTTCTACACACATCAACAGTTTGTTGATGATACAATATTGTTGGGATATTCTTCTGTTAGCGAAGCTTCTGCCTTCAAAGGTTCTCTTAGATCTTATTCCCTTGCTACTGGACAACAAGTTAATTGGGAGAAATCTGCTATTTACTTCATCAACACCCCCTTGTTGAGGCAGTAGAGGAGTGCTAACATAATTGGTTGTAAGGTTGAGCTACTCCCCTCTACTTATTTGGGTCTCCCTCTTGGTTTGGCTCCTCCAAACTCCTTCTGGAATTCTTTAATTGATAAGTTCAACAAAAAAATGGCTGGTTGGAAAGGCTCTATGTTATCATAGACTGGTAAGATTCAGCTTCTTCAAGCCACTCTTCATAATCTACCTGTTTATGCTCTTAGTTTGTTTAGTATACCAGTCAAATTTGCAGAAGCTTTAGAAAGAATTTAGAAAAGATTTCTTTGGTTTGGTGTGGAAGATAAGAAAAGGATTGCTTTGGTTGCCTAGGATAAAGTCTGTTGTCCTAAAAGCAATGGGGGGTTAGGTATTAAATCTCTTAAACCTTTCAATAAATCTTTGTTAGCCAGACAAATTTGGAGGGCATATGGTATTAAGAGAGATTGGAGTAGGGTGTGGTTTGACAAATACATACATAATCAACCCATTCATTCTCTTCTCTATTATGAAGATATCCCCGCTGGATCTTTTATATGGAATAGTATGATCAAATCTGTTAAAGTTGCTAAAGCTGGAGTTGGATGGGTCCTTGGCAAAGGTAAAAAAATTAGATTTTGGGAGGATGTCTGGATCAAAGATGAGCATCTTTTAACCAGGATTGCAACCATTTCATTGAAGACTGTAAAAGGAGGTTTGGTTCTATGGTCTGTAATTATTGGGAGGAGAATAAATGGATTAGACTTGATGCAGTTTATGCTGGATTTTCTTTGCTCCAGCATTATTTGTTGTCTTTTTCTGTCAGCAAAGAGTCTGATGATGTTTTCTTATGGAAGAGTAATCCTAGGGGTAATTTTACTGTTACCTCTGCTTATAAAAAAACTGCTACTTAGGCCTGCAACCCTATATGGACTAAAGTTTGGAATAGATTCCTCATTCCTAAGTTAATATGTTTTTTTGGCTTGCAACTCACAACAAGATACTTACCATTGATAACCTGGTTCGAAGAGGATTCATGATTCCTAATAGGTGTGAGTTATGTCAGAAAGAGGCTGAGTCTGTGGATCATTTGTTTATTCACTGTTCTTTTACCTGGGAGATCTAGGGTAAAGTGTGGATGCAATGGAAAGTTGATTGGGTAATGCAGAATAGTTTTAAGGAAGTCCTTTGGCAATGAATTTTCCCTACCAAGCTTCCATGATTATGACCCTCTGGTTCTTTGTCCTTCCTATGACCTGTTGGCATATTTGGAAGGAGAGAAACAATAGAATTTTCAGGGAGACTAAGTGTTCTTCTCAGGTGGTTTTTGAAAAGATTTGTAGGGCTATTAAAGAAAACATCAATACCATTCACAAAAGTAACAAGCAGTGTAGTTATATTGACATGACTGATAATGAGAAAAGCATTCTAACTGAATGAAATTTGATACGCAAGGTTTGGAAATCTGATATGAAGAGTAGAAGAGATAATGTTGTGTGGAGGTTCCCTCCTCATGATTGGGTTAAGGTGAACTTTGATGGTGCAACTAAAGGAAATCCTGAGAATGCTAGAGGGGGATGGGTCATCAGAAACTCTTATGTCTTTTGTGTTGCTATGATTGCCTCTCCCTTTGGAGTTCAAAACAACCATGTGGCAGAAGCTCTGGCAATGTTAAAATGTCTTCAGCTTGCTCAGAGATTTAATTTTAAAAGAAATTGGTTGGAGGGGGATTCCCTTAATATAATTCAGGCTATTAAAGGTATTAGTTCCCCTTCTTGGAATATCCAAAATATCATTGATAATGCAAACAAATTGTTAGAAGCCTATGATAGTGTGATTATTACCCATACCTTTAGGGAAGGTAACATGGTAGCCGATTTGTTAGCCAATGAGGGGGTCATTTTAGCGGAGGATGCTAATTATATCAAAGAATCATCATGTAAGAATGGAGTCCGAGAGCAATTATTTTATGCCAGAGTCCATGGTACATATTAATTTCATTATTACCTTTCTGGGTTTGGACTTCAATGATAGATTTTGGAGTGAGGCAGATTGTCAGTTGATTACCTGTCTCAGGCATCATGATAATGAGTGTCAGTGTGAAGGGCCTAATCATATTAAGTGTTGGGTTAATTTAAATGTTTTAAAAGACTACTTGAAAAATAAGAAAATCACCTTGGTTTTCGATTCTAGCGTCTCTGTTCTTCAATATTTGGTTAGTTTGCGCTCCTTTGAGGGTTTCGACTTGAACAACCATCACATTATGGGAGGAAATCTTAACCGTAATGAGCCTACCAGTTGTGATAGCTGGAAAGATGAAAGGAAAATTTGGCGAAGGTTGCACAGATATGGCTTCACTGATTACATGGAGAAATTGCATGGGAGCAAGAAGTCTGTTTCCCATGGTTTTGCCAAGGGCTGGAAAAATAATAAGTTACTCTGCTCGGTCAGACTTAGAAAGTGGATGAAGATTTGGTGGCTGAGGTGACCGGTTTGTAGAAGGATGGCATCAAGTTTTACAGAGACTGCAAGTTCTCGGTGGAAGCCATCAAGAATTTCCCCAAAACTAAAGAAGAAAGGGCTCGGCTCGCCAAAAAGGATAATGCTTCCTATTATCTCCCTAACCAGGTAAAATCTTTCTGGCAGAAAATGTTGAAAGTTTTAATGGAGTACCTTACAGTTGATGGTAGGTTTTCAAAAGTCTACAATTACCACTTTGTTATCCTTAACCATTTTCACCATGGAACTAAGTTATCATTGCCTTTCTACTTGGCCTCCTTCCTTAATGATAGTCTTGTTGACCATGCTAAGAAACCTAATTCCTACCCCATTGCTCACCAAGGCCTTATTTTGTTAATATATGAGCATCTGAAGGGTAAAGCTAAGGTTAATAGGGATGATCCCTTTGTGGAGAATGCCCATATTTCTGAGGATTATGAAGGCTCTGATTCTGATGAGGATTCTTCTAATCTTTCTCCGAAAAAGAAGTCGAGGGTTAGTGAAAAAGCTAAAGAAGACATTGAAGATAATGTTGGTTCTGAGCAGGAGAAAGAGAAGGAGGTGGAAGAAGAGGCGGAGAATGAGCAGGAGAAGGAGGTTGAGGGAGAGGAAGGGGATGAGAAAAGAGAAGTGGATGTTGAAGAGTCAGAGGCAAAGGATAATCCCTCTGTTTTGGCTAACAAATATGATGTTCAGCATAACATGGAGGAGGGAAACCCTAGGTCTGAGGATTCTGCCTCGAATATGGAGAATATTGAGTCCATTCTGAATGCTACTAGAAATAGCACTCTGGAAATGTTCAATTTCCAGAAGTGGGTGATTGATAACATCACTAGCATTCAGGAAAAACAAAGAGAGTTGGATTTTAAAATTGAAAACTTGATTAAGGATATCAACATTAAAGGTAAAGAGGATAATGCAAAGGATACTGGTGCTATAGAGGATGAAAAAGAAATTTTGGACTGGTTGGAAAGTGAGATTATAAAGGGAGATTTGAAGCACCTAGAGGATGTGGTGAGGATTCTCAAAGAAAAGGGTGAATCTAATAATGGTCTGATAAACAATCAGATTCAAAAAATTGAGAGGGCCTTGAAGAAATTCATGGAGCATAGTTTGGCTGTGTTGAAGGTGTCCTCTCAAAACATGAATGCGCTGGTTGCTTGCCTGGAGAAGGATAAGCAGAATAAAGAAACTATGATTATTGATGATGAGTCAGCTTCTAGTTCTGTTCAACACTCCTCCAGACACAAAACCAGGCAAAATGCAAGTGAGCTAGAGCTAAAGACCAAAGGAAATCAACAGATGTAGGAAAATAAAGACCTGAAAGAGGCAGCTAATGCGATGTTGATGCTGGTCAAGGATGTGAAAGAGACTATAAATATTTTCACCTGAAATGTAATTTTGTTTTAGGCGTGCCAGTCTCTCGCTAGCCTTTTGTTGTTCTTTTCTTTGGCTGATGTCCTTTATGTTGTTCTTTTACAACCTTTCTCTCTTTGTTCTGTTTTCTCTAGTTTCTCTATTGCTTCTCTTTTCGTTATGTAAGCGGGTTTCGGGTCCCTTAATACCTGATTTTCCTTAATCAAAAACATTATTCCATACTATAAATTTCTTTTTAGGATTAGGTACTTGCAAAATAAGGGAAATGGTAAGGACCTCCTTTAATTGCTTAAAGGTTGTTTTGCACACTCTTCTCAATCTAGTCAAACATTTTTGTTGTTGTAAAGAGGTTGGGTTTGACAACCTTGGAGAAATCCTTCATGAACCTTCAATAATACCCCACCAAACCCATATAAAGTTTTACCTAGGACACGTTATTAGGGATATACCTCCACACAACAATGGCTCAAATTTTGGAGGGGTCAATATAAATCCAGGTTATGAGGATAAGATATGCCCTGAATAGTGCATTTTAAGTTTTAAAAAAAAAGAGATTTTGGTTAGATTTCCAAATATATTATGCTCTTGTAGCCTCTAAAATACAATTCTTAATTGTTATTCATACTCTAATGGATTCTTGTAGTAGATTAAGATATCATCTCTAAATACTAGCATAAATTTATTTAAAGTCATTGAAAACATGGCTCATGATGCTTATAAGCATGAAAGGACAATTTGTTAAAACCAAATGGTACCACTTGAAACTCACAATAGCCATACCTACTCGTAAAATATTTCTTCGGAATACCTTTCTCCTTGATCCTTAATTGATGATATATAGACCTCAAATTAATTTTGCATAAGATGGTAACTCCTTTCACTAAATTAAAGAGATCATCAATTATATGAAGATGATATTTATTTCTAATGGATACATAATTTAAATTCAATAATCTAGATACACAACCTTAGAGTCCCGTCCTTCTTCCTAATAAACAACATAAGAGCTTCCTATCATGATACACTAGGTTTGATCAATCTAGTTGTCCATCAATTTTTGCAAGTACATTTTAATTTCCTACAATTTATATATATTCATATAGTATGATTTCTTTAAAATGTTTTTAGATTCCAAAACTAGATCAAATGAGAATTCAAATATATTCTTAGTAGGTAATCTTAGTATCCCTTTATGAAATAATTCTTAGTACTCTTGAAGTATCTAGTGGTAATTCATAATCAAAATTAGATCTTTGCCCCTTTCATCTAGCTTGATTAAGATGAGTTTTCACCCTTTACTCACAATCTATTTCACTTGCATGGGAATGATTTTTCCAATTACTATCAACATCATTACACTTTGGAGCACCACCCATATCCCTTGGTTGTATAAGCAATCAATCCATTTATTATAGTAAATAAAATTGGCCCAATACCTTGTAAACCATTCCATTCCTAGAATCATATCATATAATCATATTCTTGTGACTAATAATATTACCTTTGGTTTCATATTTCCAACATCAATATCAACTTCCTTTAGACAAAAATCTATCTTTTTAGCCTTGCTAGACCTAAAATCTATCTCCATCTTTTCTTCACATAAGATGTTAGGTCTAATATTGCATCTCCTAACGACATTAAGAAATCTATTAATTGATCTCGAATATACCAAAATAGTAACATGGCATCCATGAAAGGTACTTTGAATTCATATTAGAGAAGCTTGGTTTTATACTTCATGTAAACTTATCAGCAACTACATAGTTCTTGGTAGTTGGCTTGGTGTTTAATTTGTATGCTTGGGAAACTCTCTCCCGAGGTGATCACCTCTAGGTATAAAATCATATTTTTGGATCCACCCTCTTCATTTTCATATCCTTATAAGAGTTTGATGGGGCAATAGGATTATATTCCTTATTCCAAGATCAACTTTCTTAAGACAAAAATCTCTTTGAGTCTTACTATACCTCTATCTTTGCTTCACATAAAATTTTAGGTCTAATATTGCATCTTCTTAAGACATTCAGACATATAAATCTATCAACTAATCCTAAATATACCAAAACTAGTAATGGGACATCCATGAAAGGTAGCTTGAAGTTATATTAGAGAAGATTGGTTTTATACTTCATGCTTATCCTCAACTACATAGATCTTGGAAGTTGGCTTTATTTTCTAATTTGCATGCTTGGGATATTCTCTCCCAAAGTGATCACCTCTAGGTCTAGCATCCTCTTTTCGTAGCTCCTTTCACTTGATCCTTAATTGATGATATATAGACCTCAAATTAATATTGGATTAGATCAAACCTATGCCTTCTGGAACGTGTTTAATTTGTGAAAGGGGTAAGACACACCATTGAATTCCTATCATCAATAGTCCTTTTTAAGAATCAAAATTTCTTAAGGTTTTCTTTAATATGGCCTTGAGCTTGTGCTCTAATGGTTAAGCTTCTTCTTGGAATTAGGAAAGACTTATCGTCAATCCCCAACCCCTGAAGTGTAGCTTAAGGTCTTCTAATATGAGGTTATCATATGTTGGACATTGATCTTACCTCTTACATCTTCAGATAACTTACGAAATCGATAAGCCAAAACCCTAACACCTAATCCTTGATAAGTCTTCTTTTAGGTTTTGAAATTCCCAAGTTTGTCAAAGTCTTTCCATTAAGGTTTAACCTTAATGGTTATGTTAATGGGGTGATGAGATAACCCAGAATCCCAAGTCCCAATTTCTAATAAGTTGCATTGTGTGATTTTAAGGGTATTAGGTTTTCTCTCTCAGACTTGAGCATTTCCATTTGCATCCTTGAGTAGGAAAAAGTAAGGTGGAAATATGATATTTGAAACCTTGATCATGTTCATTGGCCTTTGGGCCTCGATATTTCCATTTTGACATTATTTTGTTTTATGAAGGAGGTAAGACAAAAGGTTGACCACCAAGCCCTAACCTCTAAGGGTCAATGAGGTTGAGAGGAAGTCATGCTTCCTAGTTAGGCTACATCTTGTGTAGGTTGACCTTTTTGTTTAATGATCATCTTTGGTCCTCTTGAGTAATTTGGAGGAGAATGTCCCCTCATCCTACTCTTTTTCTTATAAATCATGTGAGTTGTCATCTAGTTGAGTAGTGTTGGCTCCTAGGAGTTCCATCATTAGTGTGTTTCTTAGTATGTAATTAGTATTTTAAAGTGTAGTTTGTTATGAATTAGAGGTTGATGATTCCTTCCTCCTATCATTGTGTGGTGTTGTGAAAGAATTTGATTATGGGTTTTATTTCTAGGGGTAAATTAAGCGTAAATAACACAATTAGATTATCAGAGCGAATCACCAACTGTAATCTAATCAAATTACTCCTAAATTACAATGAAATAATACCAATATCAATTTTAAATTATGAAATGAATTGAAATCTAATTTAAGACTCCCTCAATTGATTTAACAAGGCTTCCATTTCTCTTCTCCTTAGTTATTGTTGAATTGGTTCTCAGGTATTGCATTGATTTCTTGCATAGATTAGCAACTATTTCGAAGACTGTGATTCTAGCTTGATTGAGAAAATGATGTTGTTTATATAGATTTTCAACACAGATGGGGAGGAATTTTGAACTCGAGTCCTGATTGATAGTCAACTGAAATTTATTGATTAGTGAACTCATCTTTATTGACTTGTTAACTGGTTTGATTGATTTGTTAACATGATTGATTAATTTGTTAACAAGATTTATTGAGGAGTCAACTGAATAGATTGGCTAGTGAATTGAATAGATTAACCAGTAGACTAAATAGACTAGCTAGTTGACTGAATTGATTAGAGAGATGACTAAATTGATTGAGAGATAACTGAATTGATTGAGAGATAACTGGTTAGTCAGAAAAATGTGATTGAGAGTTAAAAGCGAGATTGATTAGTTAGCTGAGTTAACTGATTAGTCAACTGATTTGATGAACCGGTTCTGATTTCAACATGTGTTGTAGGATTTTGAAATTGAGTTTGATATTCATTTTCAATTTGAATTTGAATTTGGACTTTTGAATGATGAAATGCACATGAAATTTGTTGAAATTAAATGAAATTCGCTTTTGGGGACTTTGAATTTGAAAATGTGAAATTAATTGAAATTAATTGGAAATTAGAATTTGGGGATTTGGAAGAATTTAATTAATTAATTAAATAATTTAAAAGATAATATTTAATCATAAGAAATTGAATTAATTAAATAATAAAGATTATTTAACTAAGGAAAATGTCGCAATTAATTAAATAATTAATATTTGAGATATGGGTAATTGATTAAAATGATTTAGAAGGTGAAATTGGGCAATTAATAATGATTTAAATCAATTATAAGATTAAATTAGCTTAACTAAATAATTAAAAAATTATTTAAGTAATAAGACGATAAATTAGTATGTGATGAAAAGGACATTTTTCAGCGTCTACAGTTTTGTACCTAATCATCATTTAGGTGACGTTCTTTCTCTCTCGTAGGTTCATCATAGTGGATTGGCCCCATGATTGTCTATTCTTCTATTGGTAACTCCTTGTTGACACAATAGTGAGGTCATTCTTGTCACTGTCTTCTTTGTGTCATTGTGTTCCACATGATACTTGTGTGCAAGCTATCATACAAGTGTGGCATGTTGTTTTGCATCCTTGGTGTTGTCATTGTTTCAAAAAATAAACAATATTTTGTTAGGTTTTTCCTTGGTCCTTTGAACGAGACTTTGCATTATCTCAAATAGTTCATGTGCACTTATTGTAGGTGCACTTCTCTTCAAAGTATTTGGTTAAAATTTATGAGAAACTTCTTTAGACGAACCTTTCCAAGATAATTTGTTAGATAATGCATGACGTTGTAACTTTTTGAATTAAATAGAAACATATAAAATTCCACCCATATTTCATTTGGATAATCATCATAAATGTTAAGAGGATTAAAATTTTTCCAAATTTGAGTATTGTAATGAAGATATAATAAATATCGTGTTGCCTTTAATGTTACTTCTTGTTTTAGGCTTATAACTTTTTAGCAACTCAAGAACATTAAGATTATTGATATGCATATCTCCATGTAACCAATGCAATCTTCAATATTTTCTTATGTAGGAACCATTATATTACATTTAAGAAATTCTAAAACACCTAAAACAATAATCATTTGAGTCGATTAGGGATAAATAAATCTAGTAAGGTGTACTCCAAAAGTCAAACTTTCTTCCTATTAGGAATTCTTGAACACAAATATTAAATTGAAACTTATAAGGTAAGGCTCTTGGCCTAGAGGGACTACTATTGCATTACATTAGAAATGTCACATGTAGCTTTTACATTTTAATTATGATGTTTCTCAAGTGTCCTTGAGTCAAAAAGATAACTCACCCATCATTGAACCTAAGTCATTTATTGATGAACTTGTAACTTGAATACATGAAAATCGACCTTGCAAAGTTATATGCAAGTAGACTACTTATAATTTAAAGCTAAAGGTTAGGACATGGGTCCATACAAATATTTGATATTTCTTTATATATAAGTAGACTTCTTGCACTAGAAGAAAAATAATTTATGAATTTATATTATGATTTTTTGTCTTTGAAAAGAAGGTTTTAGCTCTCTTTGTCCATTCACATGACCCATTCCTTAGCAAGTACATGATTGGACCAATTTTCAACATATGATGGTCTAAGATCATCCCTTTGCATACTGTCCGTCATAGTTGCAACACTTCCGTAATTTGGGACAACTACATCTTATACCCTTTTCTTCAACTCAATTGAATCTTAGGTTCCTTTCTGTACCCCTATCTTTTGTTGATTTTTTTCTTTTAATATTTGTAAGATGATCCCAACTTCTCATTGAATTTGTTCAAAGAGCTCATTGACCTCTTTACCATACCCATATTATATACATCTCATGCATTTTCATTTTATATACACAACAAGAAGGGTAGTTCCCACCTAGATATTTGAATTGCTTCCATTTTTAATGATGTGATTATAAATAGATTTTTCTCATTTGAAATCTACTAGGTAGGTACATATTTTCCTAACAACATAGAAGGTGAATTCATCTAGTTCAATATCTATAAACTCCATTTGATACATTAGTTTCAAAATCTCTATTAGTACCATTTTGCACAAATTCAACTACCATCATATTCCACGAGACCAGATTTCTTGAGGATGTTTGTCTATGATTATTGTGTTTCACATGCTTCCATTATATGCATTTGCATTTGCATGTTTACTAGGGTAGTTGCAACTACAACATCTAACAAATTCCATTATCCTTATGCTTTATAGAAATCTACTAAACTCCCCACACTTGACATATATGTAAGATTTCGTTTCCTACCACTATCAATGAACATGGAAATAATCCTTTGAAGTGTATTATGATCTTTAATTAAAAAAAAAGATTGAATTTTCCAAAATTGTATCCAAATTTGTTGCAAAATTCTTATTTTTCTTATCTACTGTATTTCATTTTCTATAGATCCAATCTAGCTTCTTATTAACACGGACCTTGTTGTCAACCTTCTATAGTAGCATTTCAAAGCATCACAAGTGGATCAATTGTGGCTTTAATCGTAGTTGGTGGTGCATAGCTAGTTAGGGGAGAAGACCCAATAGTTGAGCATGTTCTGTTACTTGTGATAGCATTTGTCAATTTAGTTTCTAACATTTTGAATTGTATAACATTAATAGATGTGACTTTACAATTGTTAGTGTTGATCATTAGTACTCAAAATTGAATGAAATATATAGAAATTGAATGAAATGTATAGATCTAAAAATCCACAAATCATGCGATGCCACATCCACACCATAAAACACGACTTAATGCACAAATATTGATCTACATGAACTATTGCACAATTATTATAACTTAATGCACGACTACTTAGACATTACAATTCCATTACATTAGATCAAACCTTTCCAATGAATCCCTTTTGTGTATACCTTGAATCATGGGGCCACCTTTCTTTATGGCATTTTGTCAAATAGCTAATAACGCTTTGCCTGAGCTTCCACAGTAACATTCATGGCGACTGCAACAATAGTATTCAGTTATGCACGGACGTGGGGCTGTGGCTAGGGCACCCATGTCCTCTATATGCTACAATAATAATGTTCCATAAAGTGTAGTCTCATCCTTTCATCTGTACCAGTGTTCTTAATGTCCGTGTGTTATTTCAAAGCTTCTATTTTGGTAGCAGGTAGTGGGGCTGCCTAGTAAAGGCCCTGGAACTTGTTAAAGTCAAATTTCATATTTCTTTTGCTTCAAAGTTTCTGAAACAGATCCAATTTGCATACCTTCCAATCATGGTATTATCATCACTATTCATTTGAAAATATTATTTATTTACTTATGTGGGGATGCAGAACTGGTAAGGATGTTTGGACTTTTTTGTTATGCCCGTATGTGAAGTGAAAGTACATAGTTTTGCAGGGAGAAATGAGTGGCTCAGACCCAAGGAACACTTGACAATCTAGAATTCCATTTGAAACATTTTTTTTTATTGAAAAAGAATTACAAAGAGGAAGGGCAGTACAAGGACTGCCAATACAGAGAATTAGACAACAGCAATTTGAAAATTGACATGACTTTAAAGAAAATGACTCGATGACACATATATGAATGTGAAAAGTTAAAAAATGGTCAAGATAAAAACTGAAAACAGCTACCCTAAGGAATATAGATTCTTTTTGTTGATTTTGTTTATTTAGATTTATGTATCAAAATGGTTAGTGTCAAGTTTTTGATGGCGACCTTAAACATAATGAATTATTTTGCAAATTATAAGTTGTGAAAGATTTTAAGTAGGAGCAATTTTCTAGAGCGATAAAGTTGTTATTGATGATGATGGCTACTCATAATTGAATGAAATGTATCCTTTAGATCTAAAAAGTAACGAATCATGTGATGACACATCAACACACCAATAAAGCATGATTTAGTGCACAAGTATTGGTCTTACTTTTTGGGGGGGCTTTTTGGACACCTTGGCAAAAAGCATGTTGATGTGGCATCATATTTGATGATGTAGCCCTGAAACCTTTGTTATTAGCAAGGGACTTGCCAAGTAAGCTATTGTAAAAAATTAGGAGTGATTTAAAATCTTCATGTAGGATTTTGATAAGTGTGAAGTTAGGGTGTTCAACTACTGGATCCTCTCCCCTAGGACATGCACCATCTCTTGATGAACAAATGAATACCTCAAAGGAATATTGTAATGATGTGCATCGAATTGTTATAGATGATATTATAGAGAAATCCTTGGATAGTGGGAATATTATTAATAAACCCACCTCAAAAATGATTAGAACAATGGACATATAAAAAACATAAGGGAAAAATAAAAGTCAAATAAAAATAGGGAATGAGTGGATTTTATCAAGAAATTTTTAGTTTGATTTGGTGTCAAATTGCACGATCATTAAATTAGTGGCAAATGAAAACAAAGATAAACCTCCTATAGAATATAGATGTAAGATTTGTAATTAGAAATAGTGTGGGGATAAGAAGTTGTAGCTAATAATTAAAACTATAGGAAAATATGTCGATAAATTTCATGGAAAGGAAGTAATAGATGGAGAGGAAAAAAATAGTGATAAGATTGAGAACAAAGGATTAATTATCTTCGTGTTAAGTATGCCTTGGAATATGATGAGTGTATTAAAAAGCAGGTAAATGTTGTTGCATATGAAGATGATACAATTCAAACTCAATTTAGAAAGATTATTCGAGCAACCCCAATGGAAAAAGAAAATCAATTTAGTGTTATTTATCATATTTTCATACTCCCCAAATAACTTTGTTTCTTTTATAAGATTTTTTTTTTTAAATTAACACACATTGGTCAATAAATAGGTTTTTTTTTTTGCTAAAAGGCTAAAGGCATGAACATTCTATTAATTAAGAAAAGAGTTTGCAAAATAGAGTAAGAAACCATATACAATAGAATTTTCAAAAGAACCAAAATGGCATTCTGTGAAATTTTAAAAGAGCCATCATGTAGAAAAGAACAAACAAATATACATATTCTAAGCATACAAGAGCCTAGTAGAAAACATAAGAAGTCGATAAATAGTTTGGTGGTAATGAGAAAGTTATTTTGTTGAGGTGGAAAAACAAGATGTATTAAAAAAAATCAACTTATATCACATCGTCTTTAGATAAAATTATATCAATATATAATACTCTATGGGTATGTATGCTTATGTATACTATAGAAAATCACACCCATCGATCTCATCTACTCTTAAGGGTGTGTGCACAAAGATTGGAGACCAAAAAGTGGCCACCCTACATTTTAGCCACCTATAGGCCATAAGATCAGTGTGTTATAATATGCTCGTGTTATGATTATTTTGATCATAAAAAAGCAAATAGAAAAAATTCAATTCTGCATTTGAGTTGTGAAAACTCATAACCTACAACTCATTTGAAGTGCACTCACAGTGTTGGAGAGTCATTCCTTTGCCAAATAATTACCAAAATGCCACTACGACATCCTTGAAGTTGAAGAGGTAAGTATTTTTCATTTTAGTGTAAATTTTTTATTAAATAGATAGTTTCAATTAGTTTTTAGAATTAAATTTGTTTAATTTTTAGGAGTTGACAATGCAACCCCAAATGATCAAACCTTGATTTACCTTGTCATCAAAACCCTACTTAACAACAAAAAAAAAAAAAAAAAAAAAACCTCCTTTAATTTATCAAAATCCTTGAGGAACACAAGAAAATATATTACATCAAATAGAAAATAATAAAAAATAATTAGAAGAGTTAATTGCAAGTTTGAAAGATCCAACAACAACAAACTCTCATTGGTCTATCGTCATTGAATCACTATAATCCATTGTCTCTCATGTAGTATCGATGAGTGGAAAAATCAATAGTTGGTCCAACAAGAGGGAATAACTAAAACAATTTTATGTAGACAAGTTATCTTAAGAGCAAGTTAAACAAAAAAAAATTACAACTACACTTGTATGCACTATTCATTGACCCAAGAACCAATGAACCTACACACAATGCTTACAAGAGGTTCTCTATCCATTGGTACCAACACCAACAGATAAGAAGTAATTTTTGGGATAGGTGGTGGATGGTTTTTTACCATCCTCCATGTAATAAAAATGAGGTCCATCAATAATTTTTGAGGTAACCCTATTGTGAGTTTATTCTTAATGAGATACCTAATTACTACAACATGCAGGAGTTCTAGGGTAGAGGCAGGGGCTAAACATAGGACAAAGTGGGGGCGTGCAACATGTCCAAAACTAGGAACCGATACCTCTAGCTAGAATAGAGTTTGAGCATGTAACTATCCCATTTATTGTGATAGAGGGCGTTGAGGGGGATACCTTAGAGTCCATTAGCTCATTGATCAAACCCTTATACATCACACTAGGCACCTAACATAGGGTGATCTATGAGTGAGTCTTCCAAGCATCAAGTTCCACTTTATTTATTTTTTCAAAACTATGGATCTCTTTGTGTTTATGATCTTGAGGATGATTAGGTTGCACATGACTAGGTCATATCTATGGCGAATCCAATCGTCATGACAAGTGAACTATTGAATGAAAGATTTTCCATTGATAGTTAGGTAAATTTAAACATGTTCAAATTCAATTTATTAAAAAAAAAAAAAAATGTAAGATCAACTAATTTACAAGAATAATTATAATAAAATTTCAGGGTCAAAGTATTCACCCTATGTTTAGCTATCACCCACATCTAAATTACATGATAATGTTGAGTCCACATGTATGTACATAGTAAAAAAATTATAAATATTACATGTAAATAGTTTAACCTTATATAATTAGTATTCTAATTTTGCATTATATTTTGAATAGGTTAATGTTGGGCCTTCAACATCAACACTTAGCAGTCAAGGTGATTGTCAAACTTTCATTCAAGTAACCTTGTCTATTGTTAATCCTTAATTGTGGTGTAAAATAATGTTAGATAGTTTTGGTATTTAAAAAATGTTTTTTTTAGACGATGACAACGAAAACTCCTCTTGTATTCATACCATAATAGAGCATGGTGTTATTGTAGCATTAGCAAATTTGATGCCTTTGACAAAATTATGAGGCAAAATACTAAATTTCACATTATATTTGTTGTTTATATATCTATTATTGAGAAATCAAATGATACTCATTTGTAGTCTTGTTTCTATCTTGATGCTTTCCACATGGCTTGCAACTCTAGATCGTGAACTTCCTCTTGTTGGGGATGAACATAGTGATTAGTTATATGCGATAAGTGATTATTATATTAAATATCATTCTATAATTCAATTTATATATTAATGTCTATACTTTATATTGTATCAATTGGAGATGCAGGCAAGTTTAGAAAGGAAGTCTTGTTAGCGGGTTTGAGAGCAACCATCACCGTATAATGCACCTCCATCCACTTGACATTCAAAGGAAGCTCATGATCGATTTTCTTCCCTTAGAGAGAAGTGAATACATTATGGTCCTTTTTGTATTCCTATATGGCATTTTGTACATATATTTCATATTATAGATATGTGAATTATATGTCTATATGGCTTTGTTGTAAGGCTAGATATGGATTTCTTGTATATCTATTGTAGTTTTATAAACATATTATGATGTATCCCTATATTGATTTTTTGTTAATACAAATCTATTTTACCAATGAAATCCATATTTGTACTATAAATGATTAATTAAATAAATGAATAAATTAAAAAAGTGAGTTTGATCATAGTGTAGGTCTTGGTTGATAACTTTTTTGTACTATATTTTTCAAATCAAATTAGAATGGAATTAATAAACGAGAATATCTTATAATTGTGATATCACATTTTCCCTTGGTCTATCTCTCTTAAATATGCTAACTCAATGATAATATTATAAATTAGATGTCACATTAATTAAAATGGGTTAAGAGTAAGTCAATTGAGTATACCATGCAACATAAGAAGACAAAAAATAAAGCCATGAGAAAAATAAAACCTATTATAGTTTGTGTGACGCGGGAAATAAATCACTTAGCTTAAGAACTAAAAATAATGTGAATATCAAGAAAGGATGGAGGAACATAAGATATAATAAGTATCACTATGCACATGGATGATTCCCTAGGAATGACCACTAGAAAGACAAAACAATGAAGAATAAGAGGAAATTAGTCTAGGTGATACACCATGATAGAATATGAAGAACAAGCATCTAAGAATGCTAGAGTGTTCACACTAGGGTAGGTCTTTATGCCATTTCACTAGGCTAGTATTAAATTCTTAATTTCCTTTTTTTCATCTTCCACCTATCATGCTAGATAACATTTAGTTAACTACCAACTAACATGATAGTTCAACAATAGTTAGGTTTCACTTATCATGCTACATAAGATTTAGTTAAACTTCCATCATTCATGCATTGATTAGATTCATCTTTACTCTATATAAGAATGGGGTCATTTTTACTATTTAACTAATGTAAGAATTGTAATTAATCATTCGTTCAATTAGTGTAGTGTCATGTATATTATTTCTTCATCTTATTATTACTTCTACTAGCTCAAAGTCAAATACCTTAAGGGTTTATTGATTGCTACCTCAATACTGTCCACTATCATACTCAACCACGACAGCCATATAGCACTCATTATCATCCCATTTGAAATCCTTATGCTCATTAAAATACCATGAAAAAAGGTTGAAAATTTTCCTTAAGATCTATAGAACATCACTAAAAGATGAAATGATGGATATTTTCATGAGAAAAGAGAGTTTTGGGAGTTTACAACTCCCCTAATCCACATACCAATCCTTTATTACACTGTGACAATCACAACAATGTAGCTCTAAATGATTGGGATAGCTAGTGTAGAAACAAAGGCTTCCCTTAATGTTCACCACATGTTCACCCACCCAATGCATCATATTCGTGTAGTTGGTTTAGCATCACAAGATGAAGAACATGAAATATGCCTCGTGACAAATTTTTTACCAAAACACAAATGATGCTTTTCATGAATTCTAAAACAATGTTGTCATGTTCAAATGTTGTCATGTCAATGTTGTTAATGTGAAAAGATCCTACATGAACCTATAGGTTCGGGTAGGATGTTCTTAGGTGCCACAAATTCTAAGAAATAGTCTATCAATGTTTGATAGTTTTACGCACTTAGGATGAGCTTAAGAGAAAGAACTAGCATGGTGTAGCTCAAAACAATTGGGATAGTTTAAGTACAAAACAAGAACTTGGCTAGGTTCACCAACCCATCTGGATGCGTTGGCACTATTAGTTGGCCCCATGATGCATGGAACAAAAAGTATGCTTCCTTTCAACTTTTTATTGAATGCATTTGACAGTTTCTACAATTTCTAAAAAATTGTTTCCATGGCCAAGCAAATTGGAAATTAAAAAAATGAAAGAGGTTATCATGGAGGGACCCTACATGACCATGAAGGTTTAGAAAAATATTTATGTTTCATGGATTTTGTGATATAGCTCACCAATGTTTGGCAATTTCATACACTTAGGGTTCTTAAAAGAAAGCACCAACATAATGTAGCCCAAAACTATTGAGAGAGATAGGGTATGAAATGTGAACTTTACTAGTGTTTACCAACCCACTTGAATGTTTTGGAACTAATAATTTTTCCTCATATTGCATAAAGAAATGCTTTCTTGCAACTTTTCATTGAATGCATTTTGATTGTTTTTCAAATTTTCAAATATTATCACCACAATCAAATGGACTAAAGATTTCAAAAACTAAGAGCATTTATTGTGGAAGGACCCTTAATGAACTTGTAGTACACATATGTAATGTTCATAGATGCCACAAGTTTTGAGATACAACCCATCAAAGTTTGGTAGTATTTTTTTCTTAGGGCTCCTAAGAGAAAGCATCAACATAAGGTGGCCTAGAATGATCGAGAGAGTTGGGGTGTTAAATAGGACCTTTCCTAGAATTCACCAACCCACCTAGATATTTTAGCATTGTCAATTCAGCCTACATCTTCCGTTTAATGCATTCGATAATTTTCACATTAAAAAAATTATCATCATGACTAGACAAATTGATGATTTCCAAACTTCAGAGAGGTTATTATGGAGGATACCAATGCGACCCTATAGGTTTAGAGGAATTGTTCATAGGTGTCATAGATCTTGAGATACAACCTATCAAAGTTTGCTATGTTTTTGCACTTAGGGATCCTAAGAAAAAGTGTCGGCACAATGTAGCCCAAAATGATAAGGAGAGATATAGTAGTGAAAATAGGACCTTTCCTATAAAAAAAATCCACCCACCAAGACATGTTTGCATTGTTAGTTTGACCCCACGATGAATGAAAAACATTATGCTTGCTTGCAACTTTTAGTTGAATGCAACTAATAGTTTTTGCAACATTAAAAAAATCGTCACCATGGCCAAATGGATTGGAGATTTTAAAAATTGGAGAATTTATTATGGAGGGACCCTACATGAACCTAAAGGTTCATACATAACATTCATAGGTGATAGAAATTCCAAGATTCGTCCCATCAAAATTTAGCAATATTTTGTACTTAGGGCTCTTAAGAGAAAGCACTAGAGTAGTGTAGCTCTAAATGATCAAGAAAGATGGGGTGAAAAATGAGACCTTTTCTAGTGTAAACCCACCCAAACCCACCCACTCAAATATGTTAGCACTATCAGTTCAGCCCCACAATGGATGAAACAAAAACTATTCTTTCTTGCAACTTTTGGCTTGATGCAACTAATGATTTTTGCAACATCTAAAAAATATTCATTGTGGTAAAAAACCAAGAGAGGTTATTGTGGAGGGACCCTACATGACCCTATAGTTAGATAGAAAATTCATAGGTACCACAAATTCTAAGATATGTCTCATCATAGTTCAGTATTCTTTTGCACTTAGGGCTCTTAAGAGACTATAGCATCGTAAATTGTAGCCCTTTGCAATTTTACACTACTTTTTGTGCCTCTACCTCGGTGTATTTCCTCTTAACTTTCTCTACGTGTATTTTTGGGATTTATACTACAAAAATGAAATAATATGATTATATGGTGATCTAAACCCTTGTCTTAGGACCAAATGCAGTTGTTTCACACTTATTTCATCGTGTGTTAGGTTGACAAGGGCAATTGGGTGCCTTTGTCTCCATAATTTGGGCCCAAATTTGGATATTTTGATGCCTTGTTCCTTTCGATTGCTTCTTGATCCCAATACATCAATATGACTATTGGAGGTTGACCTAATTTATGAAATACATTGAGAACTCTATATAAGAGCATCCTTTCAATTCATTTTATCATCAACTTATATCCATCATCCACAATCATTCTATCTTTGAGCATAAAGGCAACATTTCATCCCACCCTTCAAGCATTATTTGGATATTAGCATCATGGAGTAGTAGGTTACAACAATCTTCATGCAAGCATGTGTTTATGATTATTTAGTTTATGTCTTGTCTTATCATGTCATGTTACTACATCAACACTTGTGATCACATTCAAATAGTATTGCATCATCAACCATCATCAACTACATCAGGCTTGAGGCATATTATTTATCATTCCACTTTAGATTTTTCCTTTCAATTTATCAATTTCATTCAAGGGTTAATTCTAACCTAGGTTTTGACCTAGGAAAACCCCGATTAAACAACACCATTTTCCTCTTTTATATGTATAGGTTGCAAGATCTAAAGACAATACATACAAATTTGGGAAGAGTGGATAGAGGCACATAGAACCAACTTTTGCAGAGGTAGAAAATGGAGGATGAGGTCACCCAATCTCCATTGTCTAGTCTACTTTTCTAGTGAAACTTCAAGGAAAGATTTTGAGCAACATCTTTTTCTTGAAAATATCTTGATTTCTTTCTTTCTAGCTCCTAGACAAGGGCACCTAGGCTTCATTTTCCTGTACTTTCGAGTATAGACTTCAAACAAAGGTTCCTCTCTGCTCCCTATTTATAGATCTATATATTGTGTCTTAATATCTGACTTGAGATTGCCCATGCATGTTGATTATTGTCAATTTCACATTTTTAACCCTAGATCTTGCATTCAATTTCTATAGTTCATTTTCAGCTCAAATAAAGAAGGAACTATATTCAAACAACATTCAACCCTTGTCATAGATCTGAGGTTGAATCTATTGAGTTTATCCCGCTTTAATTTAATACCAATTGGGGGTGAGTTAATTCCTTGTTTACATAGCTAAACTAGTGAATCCTCATTTCCAACAATTACATTTTGGTGAACTCAATGTGTCTTATGCTTGCATTAAATTCTGATTTTCACTTTCATATTTAATTCTTATGCATCTAATTGGCCCATATTTGCAATCATTTCTGAAATATATGATTCATTGCATACATTGTCGGGTCTAATTCACCACCATTACACTTTGGTGAACCTGACATTTCTGATATTTTGCATATTTCTTATTAGGTGTTTTTTAGATCTGATTTTTCATAATGAAATTTAAATAATCTAATTATTTTTCTATTTCACATGTGATTGCATTACTTATTAGCTATATATATCACAACCATGTGCTCAATAATAGCTTCTTTCACTACATGTTGCTTGCATTCATTCATAAAAATTTAATGTATGTCATTATGAGGGTTTCAAAGATTTTTCCTACATTCAATTCATTTTTCAAAGCTTTCATACATATTTCATGTTACTATATCATGATATTTTTAAGGAAAATAATGGAATATTTGGATTTCATAAAAGCTTTGGTAGATGTTTTAAATGATACCCTTTCCAATCCTAGAGATGATATTCAAATGAATCATACTTGTTTCTCTCATGTAGAGTGTCTTTTATCATGAGGAAAGAATTAATGCTCCTATCAATGATCTCTTCGATGGAGATACAACATTGAAGAGTAATGATGAATCCTCTTCTCACAAAGATATTTTGGTGCAAAATGGACAAGGTAAACTTGTTAATCTTACAACATATATGACTCTAGATCTTGTTCTCCAAGAGCTTATCTTAATCATCAAAATATTTTAGGACAAGATGATGTTATTATTGGAGATTGTTAGAGTATTTTGATAGCATGAGATTGTATGGTTGTCATTGATGTCAAACCTGGTTATCCAAATGAATGTTGTTCTAGATATGCTTTTGGTTGTTACAGATTTATGTTCTATGTTGCAGTTGATATTTTTGGTGTTGGTTGTGTCATTCTGTATTTAGGGTGGTTCGAAATGCTTTTGGTACCCTTCAAATATGTTTCTAGTTGTATTGAGGTTTGGTGGATAATATTATTTTGGTCTAGATATGTGTTGGAAGATGTGTTGAGATGTTAATTTGGGTCTCACATTGGCGTATGGAAATCCGCACGGAGTATTTTGCATCAGAAGTGGTTATGTAGTGCAGGAGCACCCAACATCTTCCATGCTTCCATAAGGAAATTGTGAATCGTTTAAGTCTTATTTTATGTTAAGGTTAAAAATAAGGTCTTAGGACCATCTTGGTGATGTTTTGAATTCAAAGTAAAGAGTCATGCTATCTAAGGGATCCAATATGACAAAGTTGTCATTATGTAGGAAAGTTGTTATCATGTTGTCAAGATGTAGTAAAGTGTCTTAAGGGATCCATTTTTTTGTTTAGAGGTGTTTTCAAGGTCCATTGGATGTAATAAGGCCTAACAAGGCCATTTTTCAAGGTACAAGGTCAGTTGTACAATTTTTAACAAAATTGCTAAGTTGTCACCAATATTGTTAAAAATTGTCATTGTAAAAAGTTGTCAAATTGAAATCCCAACGGTTATATAGTTTGAAAAGTGGTTAAAGTTGGTTGAAACTATTTTAAGTGCATTAAAATATCCTTGAGAGGTCTAATGGGGGGTTGGTGATGGTAGATGTACATTGCACTCAAGAAGAAATCAAGAAATTGTTGTCTTTTCCAAAAATTTATTGTTTTTCTCATGTTGCAGCAAATTATACTTCTCTTTACAGCCTGAATATGTACTAAATCTCATTTATTTTGATAGAGGGGTGATTTACCTTCATTTTGGAAATTTTTTACTCAAATCCATCGAATATTGAAGGAGATATAAGCATTTTAGTAGAAACGGGTCTGAAACCCTCACAAACTAGGGTTTTGTCACCAAAATGTAAATAAACTCCCATTCCACTGTGGGGAAAGGATTGAACCTAATGGAATGGTAGCTATAGGATTTCTTCCAATGTTAGTTTTGTTTTAAATGTATGGTTTCAAGTCTAGATCAAGTTTGAAGTAAATTTTACTTGGTATCTCTATGTGACAGGCTTGTAAAGAGGGGTAAATTGTAGGTTTGAGTGAACCTATTGCAAACCTATCTATTTGGGCACAAAAAACTAGTTGATTTTGTGGTTTGATTAAGTATGAAACTTTTTGAATCCATTGGTTTAGGATTTGTGAGCATTAGAGATGTACTTGCTTTGGAAAAGAGGGCTAAGTGGGGCCCTAGTGCAGCAATAGAAGTCACCTTTTGATAGACATGTTCCAAAACAACCCATATTAATTTTGAGATATGATTTAGGTATTTAAAAAGGGTACTCAAATCAGGTTTTATATTTTGGAGAAGGGGGTTGAGTAGAGAGATCTTTTCACCAGTCCTAAAAAGGAGGGCTACTAGGAGTTGGGGTGGTTGTGAAGTATTCCATCATTCCACATGCTAGAGACCTTAACCAATGCTTGGAACATGTTTTTTTGGATTCCCTAAGATTTTTTGTAATCCTTACCTTTAGGTATTGATCTATTTTAATGGCCACACCAAATTGAGTATATTTGCCTAGGTCTAGGAGGCCTAGTTTGTCAGGTGAGTTGGGAGAAAGTTCTCCCTATGTGTTTACCTACCTTGGTGATTTGAAACCTTGTTTCTAGGAGTTCCTAAGAATCCTACCACCTCTACATCAAAGTGGTATCAGAGAAAAGTAATTGATTGGGTAGAACAAAGTTGGAAGTGTGAAGAGAAGCTGATTGAACTTGTGAAGAGAAGATGCCTCCAAAGGCTGGGTTAGCAGTTGCTAGGGAATTGAAATCTCTAAGAGAGGACTTGGAAGCATTAAAATCCAGAGAGAGAAGGATCAAGGGGACTAAAGATGAGAGTGACCTTGAAGAAGAAGAAGGAGAGGGTGAGAGTGGGAAGCCTCCCGAAGGACCTCATGAAGAGGAGATGACTCCTAAAGAGAGAAGGATTATTCATTCCTTGAAGACTATGAGGGGATAGACCTCTGATGTGAAGATGGGCTTACCTATGTATGGGGGAAAGATGGGTGCTAAAGAAGTGATAGAGTGGGTGGATGTTCTAAACAATTACTTTTGAGAACAAAGAAATAGAAGAGGACAAGAAGGTCAAGTTTGCCAAGACAAAGTTGAAGAGATCTTCCTTGACATGGTAGAATTACACCCAAGGAGAGAGGGTGAAGAATAAAAAATCAATGATAAACTCATGGGATCAAAGGTTGTCCAAGTTGAAGGCACAATTATTACTTATAAACCATGAAATACAAGTGTTTAGGAAGTTGCAAAACTTGAAGAAAAAATATTTGGATGTTGTAGCCTATACTGAGGAATTCCATAGACTTAGTATCAGGTTTGGTCATGTGGAGAATGAGAGGGAAAAGGTGGCTAGGTACTTGAATGGCCTAAGATTCAACAGCCAAGATGAGATAAACATAATCACTCCTAGGATAGTTGAGGGGTGTTTCTAAGTGGCATGTAGGGTAGAAGACAAGTTGAAGAGAAGGCAAGAAAGACAAGGAAGGAGTAGAGGTAGCACTAGTAGACGAAGAGGATCAAAACAAACCTATGAAGACCAAGAAGAGACAAACAAAAGAAAGGACTAAGGTGAAGTTTTAAAAGGTGGTTTTAGAGGTTCTAGAGATAGATTTGGCAGTGGTGGAATCTCAAATACATTTTCAGGTAGATGTTATCATTGTAATGAGTCAAGGTTCTACTTCAATTGGAGGTGAAAGAAGAAGTTAAAAGAGAGTGCAATTGGGGCAAGAAGATGAAGATGAAAGTGTCAACTCTCCTAGTCATCTCACTACTCTAGAAGTGGGAGATCATTGATGGTGAGAAGACAATACTCAAGGCATCCAAGGAGAAGAATATGACACAGAGGAGGACTCTATTCAAGACCACGTGCAAGTGCAAAGGAAAGGTATGTAAGGTAGTGGTAGATTCAGGTTCTACTGATAATATGATGCCTAATGAAATGGTAGACAAACTAAAGTTGGAAAGAATCCCTCATGAAACACCCTATAAGATATCTTGGTTGAATGATTACCAGACCATTTTGGTGAATGAACAAGCTTTAATTGAGTTTCAGATTGGTGGATACAAGGATAAGATATTATGTGATGTTGTGCCAATGGATTGTTGCCATTTATTACTTGGGAGACCATGGCAATTTGACAAGCATGCTATATATAATGGTAGGGATAACACTTATACCATTGAAAAGGATGGAAATACCTTTGTACTAACACCATGGTAGGAGAATGTCAAGGAGAAGGCCAAGGAAACCAAGGTCATAATGATGGGTAAGAAAGAGTGTGAGAATTGAGGAAGACAAAAAGAAGAAGCATGCATCCATTGCAAGAGTTGCATATGTTAGGATAGTCATTTGGAAGGATGATGCAGTGATGAAAGGAAGGAAAAAAAGTGATGGTTTGAAGCACAAGACTGAGACAAAGAAGGTCAAGTGTGAATTCCTTGTGAGGGTACATAGTGGGTTAGGAAGACAAGATGATATTGTGATGTGAATAGTCCTATGTCCTTTGACAACAAGATCTGTGAAGGGGAAATCTAGTACTATCAGAATAGAGTTTGGAAAGAATAATCAAATAGAGGTTGTAAGGACAGAGAATTTGAAGTAGAAAGGTGGAGGGACCCAAGGTGAATTCCAAGAGCATATGGGTAAGGAAAAACATGCAGCAAAGGTAAGGAAGGATGTAATGTATGGGACTGTTGGTAAGAGCATGTATGTAGATGTACAAACTAGTTCTACATTCATTTGTGACAGGAGGAAGATGAGATGACAATTTGTTGATTAGTTTGGCAAGAGGGAGCAGTATCGAGGTGGTACCAAGTTCAAGGGTGCAAGATACCATGTAAATTTGAAATATGTGAATCAATGGCAAGGTGAACCTATTGAAAGATCTCTAGGAGGTCAAATGCATGGAATCTTGAAGGATGAACAAGATGCACCACAATTTCCAAGGGACTTGGAAACTTTTTCAGGTCAATAGTATGGTGCAAGAGAGCCCAACATGTTCCATGCCTCCATAAGGAAATTGTGAATATTTGAAGTCTTATTTTATGTTAAGGTTCAAAAAAAGTTCTTAGGACCATCTTGGTGATGTTTTTAATTCAAAGTAAAGAGTCATGTTGTCTAAGGGATCCAATATGACAAAAGTTGTCATTATGTAGCAAAGTTGTTATCATGTTGTCAAGATGTGGTAAAGTTTCTTAAGGGATCCATGTTTCTGTTTAGAGGTGTTTTCAAGGTCCATTGGATGTAATAAGGCCTAACAAGGCCATTTTTCAAGGTACAAGGTTAGTTGTGCAAGTTTTAACAAAATTGCTAAGTTATCGCCAATATTGTTAAAAGTTGTCATTGTAAAAAGTTGTCAAATTGAAATCCCAATGGTTATATAGTTTGAAAAGTGGTTAAAGGTGGTTGAAAATATTGTAAGGGGGTTAAAATAACCTTAAGAGGTCTAATGGGTGGTTGGTGATAGCAGATGTACATTGCACTCAAGAAGAAATCAAGAAATTGTCGTCTTTTCCATAAATTTATTGTTTTTCTCACGTTGTAGCAAATTATACTTCTATGTGCGGCCTGAATATGTAATAAATATAATTTATTTTGATAGAGGGGTGATTTAACTTCATTTTGGCATCGGTTTGACTCAAATTCATCTAATATTGAGGGAGATATAAACATTTTAGTAGAAATGGGTTTGAAACCCTCACAAAGTAGGGTTTTGTCACCAAAATGTAAATAAACTCCCATTCCACTGTGGGGAAAGGCTTGAACCTGGTGGAATTATATATTTAGGTTTCTTTTTAATTTTAATTTTAGTTTCAATGCAGGGGGTCAATTCTGGAGCGATTTTGAAGTGAATCTTGTCTGGCATCTCTATGTGAGGCTTGTAAAGAAGGGTAAATTGTAGGTTTGAGTGAACCTGTTACAAACCTGAGTTTTTGGGCACCCAAAAATACTTTATTTGGTGGTTTTGTGAAGTATGACACTTTTTGGATCCACTAGTTGAGGATTTGTGAGCATTTTAGAGGTACTTGCTTTGGAAAAGAGGGCTAATTGGGCCCCTAGTGCAATGATAGAAGTTGCCTTTTGATAGACATGCTCCAAAACAACACATAGTCATTTTGAGATATGTTTTAAATATTTTAAAAGGGTACTCAAATAAGGTTTCATATTTTGGAGAAGGGGGATGAGTAGAGAGATATTTTTACCAGTCCTAAAAAGGAGGGTTATTAGGAGTTAGGTGGTTGTGAAGTAATCCATCATTCCACATGCTAGAGACCTTAACCAATGCTTGGGACATTTTTTTATGGATTCCCTAAGATGTTTTGGAATCCTTCCCTTGATTTCTTGATCCATTTTAATTCCCACACTAAATTGAGTCCATTTGCCTAGGTGTAGGAGGCCTAGTTTGTCAAGTGAGTTGGGAGAAAGATCTCCTTATGTGTTTACCTACCTTGGTGATTTGAAACCATGTTTGTAGGATTTCCTAAGCATCCTACCACCTCCGCATCATTATGTGACCAACTGATTGATTATTTCTACATGTTAGGTTTGGTAACACCTTTGGAGTATGTGTTAGCATGTGTGGATTGTTGGATCAATCATGGGAGGATGTATTGTGATATATTTTGGTTCCCTCTTTCTCTTAGAGTGAATTGATTTAAATATTTTAGGTTTGGTTGGATTATTTTTGTAGTATTACTTATTATATTTTGGTCAACCCTTAATTAGGATTTCGATGTTTTATCTCATATTTAAGATGTGTGGATGGATGAATTACATGTGGATGAGAAGTGAATTATGTGAGAAGTGTATGTGAATGATTTGCAAGAATATTTGAGTTTGTGGTGATGTGAAAGATAGATTGAGAAGAGTGTTGAAGTTGATATATTCTACAAGACAGTTTGTCGGGACAATGAAGATTATTAGAGATGTTTGCCATCATGTTGGTTTCTTGGTCTAGTTGTTCAAGGATAATTTCATGTTCAGGAGAATCCTTCTCAATTTCAATTCAGCTATTTGATTTATTGTTGATTGACAGTGGATCCTTTGGTAGCAGTTTGTATCTTGTCCTAAATAAGTTATATTCAGTTGTGCAAGTCCTCTTTGTATCTTGCCTAAGGTTGTGGGCCTTAGTTCTACAATTCCTTCAGGTGTTGGTGCTCCTTGGCACTAAGCCTAAAACATTGTAATCATTGTTATTCATATTGTGAGTTAGATTTCCACCGTGGCTTTTCCCTATTTGGGTTTTCACATAAATTTGGTGTTCTTATGTTGATGGTTGATTCTTATTGTTGATGATTATTGTGTCAATGCTAAGTAAGTTAATCTTGTTTATTAATGATTGATTTTGAAGTTTCGGACGGATTCACCCACCCTCTCAGTCCTACTGGGTGTTCAACAATTGGTATAAGAGAAAATTTCCTCTTTGGGAAGCTTAACTGCTTGAGGTAGATCTAGAGATGGCACAGGAACTTCATGTTAAAGCATCGATGTTTGATGGAACAAACTTTAATTATTAGAAGGAAAGAATGGAGTCTTACTTGGAAGCATTGCAGAATGAAATCTAGGAGATTTTTCAAACAGGTTATCAATCCCCTCCAAATGGACCATCGACTCTAGATAAAATCAAGGCTTAGGAGGTAAATGCAAAAGCTATAGTAATACTTATCAAATGTCCTAGTGATGAAGTATTTGGCAAGGTTAAAAGAATGAAAGAAGTTAAGGGAATCTAGAACAACTTGTGTTATACATATGAAGGTGATCCGAAGACTTAGCAAGAAAGAATTTTGAACATGAAGCATAAATTTCAAGGTTTTAGAATGGCTAATGATGAAAGTGTTGAGAGATAAATACATAGAGAATGATATAGTGGAAGCTACCCAAGCTATTGGTGCAATGTTAGAAGAAATTGATGTCATAAAAAAGATCTTGTTTACATTGACCAAACCCTACAAATCAAACAAGTGTGCCATTGAAGAATGTCATGACTTGAATAAGTACACAATTGATCATCTTATTGCAACATTGTATGCCTATACAACTCGAGAGATGGAAGATAAAGCCTATCAAAGAGAAGCTACATTTAACAATTCAAGGATATCAAGAGATGAACTACAAACAAGTGAGAACCTAGATGAGATTGAAGCAAATTTTGTGAGAAGACCAGGAAGAGAGGAACTAGAAAGTACAAAGGTAAGTTGCCCTTGAAATGCTTTAACTATGGAATAATTTGTCATTATGCTTCTAAATGTACATACAAAGAAGATTATATAAAATTTGATGATGATGAAAAGAAAAGTAGATATAGAAGACATGATTTTAAGAAAAGAACAAATGATAGAGATAAAGAAAAATAAATAAATTTCTCTATGGAGGCATATTCATCTGAATAAGAAGATGTTGAAGACTCAAATAAAGAATCTTTATTCCTGGCTATAGAAGAATCAAGATAGATATGGAAGACAAGAAGATAAGACTTCACTACATTCTAAAGTTGAACCAAGATCATGGATCATTGATTCCTGATGCTTGAATCACATGACTGGAGACAAAGACAAGTTTATGACTCTGAATAAGTATGATGGTGGATCAATGAAATTTGCATAAGAGGAAGTTGCACTGATTTGTGGAATAGGAAGTATCTCGATTGACGGTAAGCATAAAACTAATGGTGTTTATTATGTAGAAGGTTTTATACATATTTTGTTGAGTGTTAGACAGATGTGCGATAGATGCTATGTAGTTGTTGATGAGACCATAAATTGTCTCATATTTAACCCATTAAAATAATATATTTCTTATTAATGTATTGTTGTAAAGGTGGATTTGAGTAATAATTGGAAGTTCTTTAACTTGTTTAAGGTAAAATATAAAGTAGATATTTGGTTTATTTTTAGTAAACAAATGTGATACAAATTGCTTCTAATATTTCTCCATGAGTGTGCAAAATGTTACTATGCAAATGAATGAGTTATTAAAAAACTCTTGACAAGATGAAGATTCAAAAACAATTGCATCAAAGAGCTCCAAACATTAACTCCAAACAAATCCAAACATTGTAGAAGGCTTTGAAGAAATTAAGAGAATATGGAGAAGACTCTTGAGGACTCCCATAATACTCAAACATTCATGCAAAATAATAGAGCACCAATCATTCTTAAATCAATGGGAAAAGTATATGTTTTATGCAAGTTCCAGTTTCACACTACACTACGTTATCTTTCTCCAGCAAAGATAACTCAAGTTAACAAAGCACACCAATTTGATTACATGATTGTATAATCTTATTCACGATGATAAAAAATGATTTGGTCAACTGAATTGATGATTAATTCCTTCATTCATGTTGAAAACTTGAGACTTCCTAAAAATCAGGCACCCAAAAGTTGTGAAAAATGCAGTCTCAGTAAAATGGTGATATCTCCCTCATTTCTTAACTAAATTAAAAAATTCAAAATTATATAGAAATTATGCTTCAAGGGATAAAAACCCTTTTGAGGATTTGGTGATTTGGAAATCGGTAAGGATAAGTTCATGACAGAAAAAGACTAAGACAGATTGGCGGGATGAATGACACTAGTGTTAGTTTTCTCCAAGTTTTGTAAATGACCCCTCAAAAATAGGACCTTGGATCCATATTCTTATTGGATTGGTTAGGTAGATATGTAATATCAATTATATAAATCCATTGTAATAATTTGAGCAAAGGGGGGAATTATAAAGGCTTGTTTCAGCCTAAGGAAATAGGATAAACTAGTTTCATTTCCAACAATGTATTTTCCATAATTTCTTAGAATAAATTTAAATTCAAGCAAGTATTTTATTTTCAGCAAGTGTGAATTCATTTATCCTTTTCAATTTATTCAAGTGTTCCTTAGATTATCCTTTCCTTTAATGCAAGTGTGCCTTAGATTAGCTTTCATTTTTTCAAGTGTGTTGTAGAATAGACTGTGAAACCAATTTTCTTTATTCTCTTTTACATACAACCATGGACACCTCCTTGGATTGATAAGTTAAATGATGAGGATTACAACAAACCCATCAGTTGTTTTCACTGATACCAGATGTATAATCAAAAAAGGAAAATCCAGAAAGTTGGTGGTAGAAGGAATTAGGACAAGTGGAAATATTTATCATATAAAGGATAGAAGTTGAAACAGATGTTATCTAAATTAGAGCAATCAATTTTGGTTATGACATAAGAGATTGGAACATGTTAACTTTGATAACATGATAAAAATAGGTAACTTTAAGGTAGTGAGAGATCTACAAAATATTATCAAGCCTATTGATACTGTATGCGGGGAATGTTAGTTGGGGAAGCAAACAAAGAGAAGTTTCAAGAACAAGGAGTATTCTACATCATATCCATTGCAGATAATTCATGTACAAATTTGTGTGGCCCTACAAGGACAAGAAAAATTAATGGTGAAAGGTATTTTATGTTACTCATTTTGACTGTATTTGAGTCTCTACCTTAGTATTTGCACCCCTAAGCTTGACTGGAATTTGATTCTACTCACACCATACAAATATGGCTTTATTTTGACCTCGCATGCCAATTGGGCACCTCGTCCTAGCCCTAAATTGGGGTAGGACTAGAGCACCACGCCCTAGTCCTAATTAGGACTAGGGCACCACACTTTGGTCCTCCCTAATTGGGACCCTTTTAAAACCCTTTTTTTCCATTTCAAATATGAGCAGGAAACCCAACTCCGTGTCAGCTCATGTCAAAAAATTAATGTTTTTTGACAAGAAAGTATAAAAAGAAGCTTTCCCCTCTCATTTGGAGATATACAAGAGATCCAAGGGCATACTATACACATGCATGAGATAAGCATTCAAGCATTCAATCAATTGAGCAAGTAATCAATCTTCCTTAAAGCCTAGGAGTAGCAACAAAGTCAAGATTCAAGCATTTAACTAGAGATTTACATCCTATTTTATAAAAGACTTCATGAAACCCTAATCTCATGTGCAGACAAACAAAGAGGTATATCATTTGGTTTTCAGTCATCATTCAACATCTCCATCAAAAGGAGAGTCTTCAATTATAGCAATTCAATTATCTTTTATCTCTATTTGATGGTTAATTCCAAAATCGGGGTTTGACTAAGGCAAGCCCCTATTCCCAACATATTTCCCTTTCTTTTTGTGTGTAGGAAATAGGTATGAAGTTGCGATCTTCAGAATCATAATTATTAGTAGAGATGAATCAACCTCTTTTGGTGTGCCAAAAGTTTGGAGGACCAGAGCGATGGGTATTTCAGTCCTAACATTTTTGGATCTTTTTTCAGGGATTAGATCTAAATCTTCTTATATCCTTAGATCCAGGTGTGTGTCTCAGTCCCACATATGTAGGTCATTGTTTCTATGTTTTTATCTTCATTTTCAACACTTTACCCTAATTTCAGCAATTCAACTCACAAAAGAGAGCAAAAAAATCAACCCCTTGAATCCAATTAGTATTTTTAGTCCTTATCATTGTTGGTTTTTTACTAAATCTATTGGATTCAACCCTCTTTGAATGTAATAGGTCATTAAGCAAAAATTAGCGGTTTTCAATCTCCTATGGTGGAAACCCTAATTTTTTACCCATTACAAAAGGAAGAATAGAATTTATATTGAGATGGCTAGAACTATGATGAAAGATGCTAACTTGGCTAATGTGTACTAGAAAGAGGTTGTGCATATTGTTGTTTACATTCTTAATAGGGTTAAAATAAGAATTAATCATACTAAGACACCTTATGAGTTGTGGCATAGAAGACTACCTAATGTAAAATATTTTAGAATATTTGGGAGTAAGTGCTATATTAGAAGAGATGGAAATGACCTTGGAAAGTTTTATACCAATGAAAATGAAGGAATATTCTTGGGATATGCTAGGAATAGAAAAGCCTACCAATGTTAAAATAAGAAACTAAATAAGATAGTGGAGAGTACAAATGTGAAAGAATGTGAAGTATAGGATTTAATTGTCCCTAAACCTATTTAAGTTACCGAATTTGAGATTATTCTTGTTGTTGTAGAAGAAAAGAGAGATCCAGAAGGAAACAATGAAGAAAAATTAGATAAAGGAGAAGAATACGATAAGAAGAACCAGAGAAAGTAATTAAGACCTCAAAATATGTGCAAAGGAATCATTCAAAAAAATCAGATAATTAGAGACAAGAGAAAAGGAGTTTAGACAAGAAGAAGTGTTACAGAGGTAAATGAGAAAACTAATTATTGCTCTTTCACTCATTGAGACTAAATCCTACGAAGAAGAAAGCAAGGAAGAAATTTGGGTTAAAGCAATGTAAGAAGAATTGAATCAGATACAAGAGAATCGGACTTGGGAACTAGTACCTAGACCGGTGGATAAAAATGTGATAGGAACTTAGTGGGTGTACCAGAACAAACTGAACGAACAAGGACAAGTCACAAGAAACAAGGCAAGATTGGTATGTAAAGTCTATTCTTAGGTAGAAGGTATTTATTTTGGAGAAACTTTTGCCCTAGTTGCTAGGATGGAAGCTATTAGAATGTTTCTTTATTTTTATGCCTACAAGAACTTTAGAGTATATCAGATGGATGTTAAGTCAACAATTCTGAATGGAAAACTGGAAGAAAAAGTATACATTGAACAACCAGATGGATTCAGATAGTCCGATGATTTGAACATTGTTTGTATATTAAAGAAGGCATTGTATGGACTCAAACAAGCACCTAGAGTGTGGTATGCAAGATTGGATAGATATTTGATACATCAAATTTTCAAAAAAGGTATTGCAGATAGTAATCTCTCTCTCAAGGTTGAAGGTATTAAGTTGTTGATTTTTGTTGTCTATGTTGGTAATATTATCTTTGAAGGAAGTGATGGATTGTGTAAAGAATTTGTAGAAGAGATGCAAAAAGTATTTGAGATGTCTATGTTTGGAGAGATGTCATTCTTTATTGGTCTTGAAGTTACTTAGTTGAGTGATGGAATCTTTATTTCTCAAGCTAAGTATGTTAAAGAGATGTTAAATATGTTTTATATGGAGAATTGTAAACCTATTACTACCCCTTTAGCATTGGATGTAAATTAGGCAAAGATGACTCATCTCTAGATATTGATAAGAAGAAGTACTATCTATGATTGAAGGACTATTATATTTTACCGCTACTAGACCTAATATTATGAAAGTTGTGTGTTTGATTGCAATATCTAAAGCTGGTCCGAAGTAGACTCATGATCAAGCAATGAAGAGGATTTTTAGATATCTGAAAGGAACTCAAGATTTTGGCCTATGGTACAAGAAAGATGAATATTTCATGTTGAAAGCATATACAGATGTTGATTGGGCTAGAAGTATTGATGACAGGGAAAGTACTAGTGGTAGTGCATTCTTTTTGGGAGAAAGATTGGTTACATGGATGAGTAAGAAACAAGAATCGATGTCATTATCCACTGTAGAAACTGAATCTATTATCTCAGGATCTTGTTGCACTCAAGTTTTATGGATGAAGTAGACTCTTAAGGATATCAAAGTAGCGTATGATGAGTATATTCCTATTATGTGTGATAATACCAGTGCTATAAACATTTTGATGAATCTAGTTATGCATTCAAGAAATAAACATATTTCAATTTGTTATCATTTCTTAAGAGAGAAAGTTGTAGAGAAAGAAGTCAAACTCGAATACATTTCTACAATAGAGTAGGTAGTACACATTTTTCCTAATTCTTCAGCGAATGTAACTTTTGAGTATCTCAAACAAAAGTTAGGGGTTACTACCCCTCCTTTTTCTAACTAGATGCATTTTCGGTGGCGCATCTTTCTAGGGGGAGACTTATCACTTGTCCTTGTCTCTAGGATTGATGTAGTTGTTGCTCTTAGGGGGAGTAGTGGTGTGAGTTGGTGTATGGTTTGCAGTGCCCTTTGTCATTGTTGTCAAAGGTGGAGAAAGTTTTTGTGAGATTGAAGAGGGTTATTTTGAGATTATTGTGGGGAGAATTCTTATGAGATTATCAAGATCATATTGATGTTGTTTTTTCTATTGCTATTGCCATTAATGACAAAGGGGGACATTGTTGGAGATTTTGATAGCATGATCTTGCATGGTTTTTGTAGACACCTAAAATTGTCCAATCTAATTAAATAAATATCTTTATTTATTTAATTACTTTAGCGTAATTCATCTATTAATTAAATAAATCTTTATTTATTTAATTAATTCATTTATCCTCTTCTATCCTTATTTCTCATTTAAATAAATACATTTATTTATTTAAATTTTCCTTTTTCTAAATTAAATAAATATCTTATTTATTTAATTATCCCACTTCTTCTATTAATTAAATAAATCTTTATTTATTTAATTAATTCATTAACCTTTTCTACCCATGACACATGTCATTCATCTCTTAATTCATACACTACTTACCCCTTTCATTATTTTATTATTTCTTTTACCTACCCTCTAATCATAGCCAACCTCCTTTTACACCTCTCAATCTTATCCCTCCATTTCATATAGTGTCTTCTATATAAGGAGATGCTTCCTTTATTATCAAACCTCCCGTGGACTACTTGACTACACTACGCTTTTCAACATAGGCAATCCTACTTGCAACCACATTTCCGTTCTTTGTTGAGCTCTTGTGCACACATAAAATCTGAGAGCAAATATATCAAGCAAGATCAATGGAGATAGGAAGAATGGAGATCCAAACCCTATTGGACATGTGATGGTATAATCTTTGTGATTTCATTTGATTTGCATTGTCTTACGTAATCTTCATATGTTATGGTGGATCTTTGTTGTTGTTAGGCTAGGGTTTTGTGGTTGAATCCAGTTAGTCTTCCAATATCGTTATTATTGTTATCCATTTTCACCATAAACAGTTTTCATTGATGTCATTATTGGTTATTCAGATGAATGTTGTTCTAGATATGCTTTTGGTTGTTTCAGATTTATGTTTTATGATACAGTTAATGGTTTTGGTGTTGGTTGTGTCATCTTGTATTCAAGGTGGTCCATAATGATTTTGGTGCCCTCTGGATATGTTGCTAGTTGTATTGCGGTTTGGTGGATCATATTCTTTTTGTTCAAATATGTGTTGAGATGTTAATTTGGGTCTCACCTTGGCATGTGGAGATCCACATGGAGTATTTTTAATTGGAAATGGTTATGTGTCCGATTCATTGATTATTTCTATGTGTTATATTTGGTAACGTCTTTGGGGTATGTGTTATCATGTGTGGATTTTTGTATCAATCATGGAAGGATGTATTGCGATATTTTTTGGTTCCTTCTTTCACCTAGAGTGGACCAATTTAAGTATTTTAGGTCCAGATGGCTTATTTTGTGTAGTATTGATTTTTATGTTTTGGTTGACACCACCTTAGGATTTCAATATTGTATCTCATATTTAAGATATACGGATGGATGAATTATGTGTGGGTGAGAAATGAATTTTGTGAGAAGTGTATGTGAATGATTTTCATGTAGATTTGAGTTTGTGGTGATGCGAAAGATAGATTAAGAAGAGATTTGAAGCTAATATATTATGAAAGACAATGTATTGGGATAGTGAAGATTATTAGAGATATTTTCCATGATGTTGGTCACTTGATCTAGTTGTTTAAGGAAAATTTTCAAGTTCAAGAGAATCCTTCTCAATTTCAATTCAGTTATTTCATTCATTGTTGATTGACAGTGCGTCCTTTTGCGGTAGTTTGTATCTTGTCTTGAAGAAGTGATCTTCAGTTGTGCAAGTCCCTTTTGTATCTTGCCTAAGGTTGTGCACCTTAGTTCCAAAAGTCCTTTAGGTGTTGGTGTTCTTTAGTAGTAAGCCTAAAATGTTATAATCATTGTTATTCATAATGTGAGTTAGATTTTCACCATGGTTTTTCCATGTAAATCCAGTATTCTTGTATTGATGGTTGATGCTTATGTGTCGATGATTAATGTGTTAATGCTAAGTAAGTTAATGTTGTTTATTGATAATTAATTTCAAGTTTCAGACTAATTCACCCCCCCTCCCTCTCAGTCATGTCGGGTGTTCAACAATTATGCATTTTCTTCATGATATGTCTCCTAACATAACATTTAGTATTCAATTCCAAGTCACCCTTGAGTTAATTTCCAAGGTGATGGGCCTGAAATGCGAGGATGTGAAAGTGGTCAAAAAAATCAGCAAGGACTATAAGATGTTCATGAGAAATTTTTTTGAAGAATATGAGAATATAGTTGTTCTTCAAAACAGATTTGACGGGTCGATTCTCCATCCCCTTATGCCTTGCTCAATTATCATGTAATGTGCTACTTAACCTTAGAGGGTCATTACTCCACTATTCATGGTTATCATTTCCCCACCCTCAACCACATTAGATATAAATAATTTATCAACATTTCATTCTTTATGTTCACCTCCTTATGTGCTAGTATTGAGAATAAGGGAGCCAATCCTTTTTTACACCAAAGCCTAATCTTTGCTCTATACAGTTATGTTTCTAGCCTCACCCCCAAGATTAGTAGGCTCCTTACTCAAACTGATAACCCTAAGGTCACTCCTAGCTCTGTAGAAATTGAGTTGATTGAATGCAAGGCACATACCCTTGAAAGACCAAGCTTCTCTAGTAATAAAAAAGGAAAGAAAGTTGAAAATCCTTGCACGGAGATGGAGGAAGATGAACTCCTTTAGCCAACCCCTTAAAAAAGGAAATCTACAAGCCCTAAACCTAGGGGTCTAAACTAGAAAGATGGATGTGCATTATAAGGCTAAAAGTGTTATTATTGACTTAGATACTATTGAGAAAGAGATTAATGTTGAGGATATTCTCCAAAAAGACATTTCTAAATAGGAAGATATAGAGGGGGCTCGAAGGCCTACAAGACTCAAAGAAAAAGATTTTAAAATTAAAACCTAAATAAGATGATGATCTTGAGATGTCTTTTGAAGAATATTTCCTCCCAAAGTTTGATGAAGATAGTGAAGAGTCAGGCTACAGTGATGAGGAAATGGATTTAGAGGAAATCGAAGATACCACTATTGTTTAAGAGGAAGAAGAGGAGGTCAAGAAGGATGTTGTCATGTAGGAGATGGGCACACCAAATGTTGGCAACAACAATGAAGGAAAACTAGGAGGGGGGGGGTTGAATCAGTTTTCACCGTATCTATAAACTTAATCACAAATATAGATTTGATAAACTATAGTAATAACAAAGATAAGCAAATTGATAGCACAACACACAACACCAAGATTTTGACGTGGAAAACTTGGTTAAGGTAAAAACCACGGGGGGAACCTACACACAATAAGATGATACTCTGCAATAGTATGTGTAAATATTACAATGGGGAATGCACATGCATTCAGGCACACTGCCTAGACCTCACTGCTCAAAAGATAATGGCTAGGAAGGCTACAACCCTCATGGAAGTCTTATTGACTTACAAGAAGGTTCAAACGATAATCCGAAAGGGATGAACTGCAATAATAGCATCTGCAAATGCCTGATGACAGTTCCAGTTAAGCACAATTGTCTACTTAGCAACACCAATCTCTACTCAATACACAATGACGAAGGATGAATCACTTGTTTGAACATACACCACTCGTTGATAATGCAAACACAACCTTGACAACAAGGTCGGCTAAACCCTCAAATCACATTTACAAAATTACACACACACGATACAAAGATTGACCATCAGACCAATATAATGATATACATGACATAACATGGACCTAAATCAAATCTCCAAACACGCAACACCACCAGAAATCAAACCAAGATCAACTGCAACATGCTACACCACCAAGAAAACCGCATAACATGAAGAACATCACCGGTTCAATAGAATCACCAAAAAATCGCACAACGATCAATGTGGATCATCAAAATAGATAGGAAAAAATTAGGAAACACCAAAAAGAACATTAGAATCATCAGTAACTACTGCACCAACACCACTTATCAAATCTTCATCTGTCAACGTCTGAAACTCAAGAACACTCAAACAACAACAATTGTCACGAAGAATGATAACTTGCAAAGCACCAAATCATGAACCATCTGAAATGAATATACAAAAGGCCATCCCAAACAATCTCCCAAAATCTCAACTCAAGATCTGATCACACCAGAATATGCCAAAGGAAATACTAAACTCTACAAAGCACTGATCAAAAAAACAAACTACAAACCGGATCATATGCTATGATCAATTAAGCTTCCCGGATAACCAAAACCAATACAAAGGAATATAATAATATTATAAATACTCCATACACTAAACCATAGTCCCAACAAATCAATCTGCAAGCACCGAAGTAATAAATCACATGAATATGTTGACATCAATGACAACAACATATCCTAGCAGCAGCAATGTCCAACACCAAAAGTATAGGAGATGCAAGATAGTACTCAACCACGTGATAATTCCCCTTTGGCTACAAATGACATGATGACTAATCTTAACATCTAAGTTGTTGATATGCAGGTGAGACTAAAGGATGTGGAAACTACTATGGAGAGCCTTAGAGTTGATAAAAAGTTCATATTGAAGGTGTTCAAATCCCTTACCTTGATCAAAGAAGAAATTATGAGGAAGGTGGTGATGAGTTTGTTCTCAAGACAGAGCAAGTTGAAGAAATAAAAGAAAAAGGGGAAAGATCTTGAAGATTGTGTTCCATATGTCTATGATTAGAAGAAGAATCTCTATATTTTGGAAGTGAACCGGGGTCTTATCAAAGATCAGAAGAAATAGGCAGTTGTTCCAAGGTTTGCTTCCTATTTTTGTTGTGAATAGTTATAGGTTTTCTTTAGTTTATGGTGGTTTTTTTTAGACTTATTTTAATTTTATTATCGAGCATGCATTTCTATTATATGTTTGGATGGTTAGTTATTTACTTTAGTAGTTATGGTTGGCATAGATACTCTAATAATATGTATCTATTTTTTTTATGTATGTTTGATGGTTGGTTGGAGCTAGTAATTGTTTTATTCTAATGGTTGTTTTGTGGTTGCTTGTTCTGTGTTTTTAATTGTATTTGATCAAGTGTTGGCCCAGTTTTCCATTGCATAAAAAGACCGATCTATCAACATCCGATACAAACTATAGAGATATGGATCACCAATCTATCTCCCCCTCAGCATTACCCGAGGGGATTCAAACCCGTGACCCAACGCTCTGATACCATTTGTTAGCCCAGTTTGTTGTTGCATCAAAAGATCGATCTATCAATGCCTAAAACAAACTGTAGAGATATGGATCACACGTGAGGTGGTTAGTCCCTTGTCACGAATCTCAAGGGGAGCACTAACCATTTTGCCAACATCGAGATCCTTCCCTTCTTATTTAATCAAAAAAATTGAGCAAAGATGAAGCTTTAGATGATGAGAATACTTCTTCCCAAGCAAACAAAGTGGACATCCATAATGATGATAGGAATAAGAATCTCCCTTGTATTATCCTCCCCCCTGCATTCATTCATCCTAGTGAACCTTTAACATGTACTTACACAATAAATATCAAACAAGTCCATCCTCCCCCTTCCCTATCAATTATTTTACAACAAGGGATAAAGCCTACTCCTATTGATGATCACTTGAAAGTAGCACAAAGGACCTTTTGGAGACTTAAAGATGACAAGAATGCTAAGTTCTCTCGTAGAAACTTCAAAAAAAGTCTAAAACAAGGTGATAGAAATATATATTGTCTATTCCATCGAACTCATTCTCATTCTCTTGTTGATTGAAGAGCTTTCAAAGAATTTGTTCAATATTTACATGATAGATCTCTTATTCATATTACATTGGATCTCATATTTTTTCTCAATCTAAATATGAAAGTAGTACATTTTCACTCCCTTCACCTATTATGTTGCTCCTCACTATGTGGCATTAGTATCTTGCATTTTGTGGGCTCTTTGTCATTCATGGTGACACAATTTCATGATATCCTTCTTATTCTTGTCTCCGTGATTAGGTAAAAAGGATGGTGTTTCAATCTTCTCTCTTTCCAAGGATTTACTTTTCCTTTAGTGAGTAGTATCTTTTTATATGAATATCCTTTCTTGCATAGAATTTTTTGTCCTTTATATGGATTTTACCCTTGCTTGGAGGTGTATCTCCTTGGTTTAGGACCTCTTCCTTGCTTGAGAGTATTTTTATAAATGATCTCTCCTACATGTTGAAAGTGCATCCTTGTTTTCTTTTATTCTCCTTAGTCAAAGATGCTATTTTTGTTAAAATATCTCCTCTTGAAGGTAGATTTCCTTAAACAAAGATCCCTCCCTCATTTCATTATGCATCCCTCAAAATGATTCCTTTACATTTGTTGCAAGATATCTCTTTTACAACTATCTCTTAATTGCTTAGAGTTATGCCCTCTTTATCTTGGATTGTCAGTGCATTATTCCTTAAATTATATCTCTTTGGTGATGAAGGCGTTTATCCTTGTGTTTTATTTTTTCCTTAAGACATCAACATAGGGCTATGATGACATCTTGAGGCAGGCATATATGCGGCCTCCTTGTTGCTCATTTGCAATTGCATTTTTTTGTAGATTTCCTTACAGATAATTTTTTGCTTTGTTATCCTTGTTGTGGTGTCCTAGTAACACCTTTCTCATTTTTTTTCCTTGTAAAAAGAAATATTTGCTTGGAAAGATTGTTCCTATTTCAGGATGAGTTGGCTAGCATAACACAACTTTCTAGACCTTCTGACTCTCCTTGCATAATATTTAAGAATGAGTTGACTAGCATAACACAACTTGTTAGACCTTTTGACTCTCCTTATTCAATTTGCACTTGCCTTGTAAAAAGAAAGCTTTTCTTGGGAATTTCCTTTTTTCAAGATGAGTTGACTATCATAACACAACTTTATATAACTTTTGACCCTCGTACCATATTTAAGGATGATTTGACTGGCATAACATAGCTTGTTAAACTTTTTGACTCTCCTTGCACCATATTTCAGGATGAGTTGACTAGCATAACACAACTTGATAGACCTTTTGACTCTTTCTTTCTTTTCCTCTCCACATGGATCACACAACATAATACAACTTGTTGTTTTGTATAATTCATGTTTTCATGGATCACCTATCATAACATAGCCTAATAGCCCATGGAATCCATGTTTCTTTTCTCCTTCCCCATGAACCCATAGCGTAAAACACTTTTCTAGTCATTGGATCATGGTTTCTTGACTAATCACTTTTTGTACTCTCTTTTTTTTTCCATGTGACCACTTGTTCTCTTGAAATACCATTGTAAGAATGGTATTAGTGGTTTGGAAATTTTGATTATTAAGTTATCCTCGACTAATTTACTTGGAGCCTTTGTTTTTAGTACTAACCCCTTTTTGTGTGTCTTTTGTCCTCATTTGTCTTTTTGTCTTTTCTTTTTTTTGGTGTCCTTGTATGTGATTGTGTGAGTTAAGATCCTAAGATCGGGAGCTTGTTCCCTTTAATTTAGTGATGTTGTATCTCTTTGTAATCTTGCTCCCAGCAGCTCCTCTCTCTCTCTCTCTCTCTCTCTCTCTCTCTCTCTCTCTCTCTCTCTCTCTCTCTCTCTCTCTCTCTCTCTCTCTCTCACACACACACACACACACACACACTCACATGAGTATGCACGTAGGCTCATACTCCCACTAAATTTGGGGCTAAATGTAGCATCATAAATTGCAATCCTTTAAAATTTTACACTATTTTTTTGCCCCCTGCCTTAGTGTGTTTCCTCCTACCTCTATAAGTGTATTTTTGTCCTTTATATTGCAAAATTGAATTCATATGATTATATGGTGATCCAAACCCCTATCCTAGGACTAAATGCACTTGTTTGGGTGGACAACAGTATTTTCGTTCCCTTGTATAGACAAGGGAATTCCGACACCTTTTCCTACTAACCTGGGCCCAAATTTAGATATGTTGATGTCAAGTTCCTACAAGTTTGTTCTCGATACTACTACATAAATATGACCATTGGAGGTTGGCCTAATTTATGAAATACCTTGAGAACCTTATAAGAGCATCCTTTCAATTCATTCTATCATCCACCTATATACATCATCCACAATCACTCTATCTTTGAGCATCAAGGCGACATTTCATCTCACCATATCATTCAAGCTTTATTTATATCTAACCATCACGGCACAAGAAGTTACAACAATCACGATGAAAGCATGTGTGTATAATTGATTAGTTAATGTCTTTTCATGTCATTTCATGTTATTGTATCAACACTTGTGATCACATTCAAAGAGCATTGCATCATCAACCATCATCAATTACATTAGGCTTGAGGTATAAGATGTAGCATTCTAATTAAAATCTTTCCTTTCAATTTATCAATTTCATTCCAGGATTAATTTAAACTACTAAACAACCATTATCCTCTTTTGTATGTCCAAGTAGCAAGATCTAAAGACAAGATATATAAATTTTGGAAGAGCAGACAAAGACACACAAAACCAACTTTTATAGAGGGAGAAAGTGGAGGACGAGGTCTCCCAAGCTCTATTGTCCACACTTTTCTAGTGAAACTTTAGGAAAATATTTTGAGAAACATCTTGATCCCAAAAGTATCTCAATTATCCACATACGAGCTCCTAGACAAGAGCGGTCAAGCTCCATTGTCCCACACTTTCAAGTCTAGATTTTAGACATAGGTTCCTCTCTGCTTCTTATTTCCAAATTTGTACATTGTGTCTTCATATCTGACTTGAGATTGTTCAAGCATGCTAATTATTATCAATTTCGCATTCTTAACCCTAGATCTTGCATTCAATTTTCATTTCTCATATTCAACTCAAGCAAACAAGGAACAAAATTCAATCAACATTCAACCCTTTTCATAGAATTGAGGTTGAATCTATTAAGTACATCCCTCTTTAATGTAATGCTAATTGGAAGTGAGTTAATTCCTTGTCTACATAGCAAAACTAGTGAATCCAACCATTACAAAGACTACACCAATAGTGTAGCCTAGGACAATTGGATATCTTGGGGAATGAATAGATGCCTTCTTTGGAATTCACTCACTTCCGTAGACATGTTGACATAGTCATTTTTACAACATGATATTATGCTTAGTGTTTTCATTTATTTCAAAGGTGTAATCAATGTTGTCATTGATGTTAAGGTATCTAAAAGTTGCTACAACATATAATACATTTGAAGGAAAATGTCAAGTACATGTTGGATAAATTATATTCAATACTATCATGATTTTTTGGTAACAATTGTTCCTACTGTTGGTATTTTGGTATGGTTTTGTCATTGATGTCAACACCTACTAAAACACTAGCACTTTGGAGATCTAGCAGCATTCACCGGCAAGCAAGTAACTATTGCACAGTTACTGGTATAATGTTCACCGGCAGGATATAATGATCACCGACACTTGGAATGATATGGAAGACACTTGGTAATGTCGAAGACATTGTGTGGACAATTTTTTTTTAAGAATTAATTATTGGTATATTCATATTTACATATTTGTTGTTACCGGCAAATAGGTCCAAGGTTACCTAGGGTTACACCGGTAGGTTTATCTTTTCCAGATTAGCATGGCACACTATAGAGATGATTTATTATTGTTGTAAATGCATTAAGCTGACATGTTTAATTGGTTATTGCATTGGATATTATATTGTTTACAAATGATTTTTGTAGAGCCGACCTACTAAAATTGGTCTTAGGTTATGGTATAAATGTAAGATCTTATTTGTAAGATCGAATGTGGAATGTGGAAAAAGGATTGTGAGAAGGTATATACGAGATTAAGCAGAGGTATACATGAAGACATCATTTGAAGGTGAAGCTAGGTTTTTGTAGAAGCATATCAGCATTACACCGGTACTGAATCTAGCATATGAAGATGCTATTTTGTGCAGTACATTCTTATTGGATTTAACCATCCAACTGTAGTCAGTGTGACTCCATTTGTGTGATTGGGTAGTGAGCTCTAGGTTGTTGGCCTTTTTGCATGTGCAAACCCCATTTATGTACACTTACTATCTGCAGTAGTATCATCTGATTGTGGGCAAGGTTTCCCACCATGGTTTTTCCCCTTACAGGGTTTCCACGTACAAATATTGGTGTTATGTGTTGTGGATGACTTTATGTTTGTGTTTCATGCATTAATCTTTACTGGTATAACAATTTACTGTTAACACTGTCTCCTGGCATACTTAACTGGTTTACCGGTATTAAGCATTAAATTGGTTTAATGGTTTTTTATTTGAATTTATTAGACAACCGATTCACACCCCCCCCCCCCCTCTTAGTTGTCTCTGGGACCTAACAATTGGTATCAGAGCCTAGTCCTCTTTTTGCAGAAGTTTAACAACTTGAGAAGATCCAATGACTACTAATTATTTCAGGAAGGACAGTCCTAATGGAACCAACTATGGGATATGGAAGATCAGAATGGAGACACATCTGAAGTGCATTGGTAAGGACATCTGGGAAGTTACAAAGAATGGTTATACTGCTGCTGTAGCTGGTCAGACTGCTCCAACTGTCTTAGCTAAAGATGAGGAGAATGATTGCAAAGCAAGAGAAGCACTTTTAAGCACTTTATCAGATCAACAAATCATGGGATTATCAGATAGGTCTACTGCTAAAGCTATTTGGGATCATTTGGAAACACTGAATGAAGGAGATTCCACAGTCAAGATTGCAAAAATTGAAAGCTTCTGAGTCAGGTATGAACATCTGAAAATGGAAGAAGATGAAAGGATTTCTGCTTTTATGGAAAGAGTAAATGAAATTGTTTTGGGTATTAAATGTTGTGGAGGAACCTTGAGTGAGGATGAAATGGTTTCAAAAATATTAAGAGGATTGCCACCGACATATAAAATGAAGGTTACTGCTATAAATGAGTTGAGAACAATGCCTAATACATCAGTAACTAGGGATACATTGATTGGAAAACTTTCAGCTTTTGAAATTGAGGAATTTGGTCCTGTTGCTACTATAAAGACAGATTTGGCCTTTAAAGCATCAACATCATCTTCTCCATCATTTGACAAATCAGATTGGAAAGCCTTTTATGCAAAATAACTTGAATAAACTAGGAAGGAGAATGAAGAGCTTGAAGAACTTGAAGCACTATTTGCAAGGAAAATGCCAAAAGGTCTAGTTGGAAGCAAGTATGAAGGTAAAGCACCCTTTAAATGTTTTAACTGCAATAAGATTGGTCATATGGCTTTGAGATGCCCTGATAGACATGCTAGACTAAGAGAAGAAGCTAGAAGAAGATACAAGCCTAATCCTGAATATTAGAGATACATATTTAAGAAGAACAAAGACAAATCTTGTTACATTGTTGATGAAGGTGTGACTGATGATTCTGATGAGGATCCAGTAGACAATGGATGGGTTTTTGTTGCTATAACAGAAGGTCAACCAGCACCTAGTGCTCAACCGGTAGAACAAGCCCTAGCAGCTAAAGTTGAAGTAAAGGATGAATGGATCATTGACTCAGGATGCTCACATCATATGACAGGAGACAAAGGTAAATTCTTGAACTTTCAAGAATACAATGGAGGTTTAGTAAGAATTGGAGATGACAAAGCCTGTTCAATCAAAGGTAAGGGTACAATATCTCTTGATGGTAAGTATAACACTGACAATGTCTACTATGTTGAAGGATTGAAGCATAATCTTTTAAGTGTTGGTCAATTGGTTGAGAAGGGATTTCAGTTACAATTTAAGAATGGAAAATGCAAAATCATGAATAGAACTGGTTTAGAGATTGCAACCGGTAATCAGACTAGAGGTAATATCTTTCATTTAAATAATAGTGAAAAGGCATGCTTAATTGCACATATAGATGAAAGTTGGTTATGGCATAAGAGACTATCTCATGTAAACTTTGATTTTATGGTAAAGATCAGTACTTCTAAGACAGTTAGAGATCTACCCAAAATTGTGAAACCTCATAATACAATATGTAAGGAATGTCAATTTGGAAAACAAGTTAGAGCTAGTTTCAAAAGTATTCCAGAAAAATTCAATAATGCTCTTGATTTGATTCACACTAATTTATGTGGTCCAGCTAGAACTAAAATCTTACAAGGTGATAGATATTTCATGCTAATTATTGATGATTATTCTAGAATGTGCTGGGTTACTTTTCTCAGAGAAAAATCAGAAGCACTTGGAAAGTTCAAACTGTTCAAAGCAATGGTTGAAAATGAAACCGGTAAGAAAATCAAATGTTTAAGATCGGATCAAGGAGGAGAATTCACATCTAAGGACTTTAATACATTCTGTGAAGTGAATGGAATCATAAGACAGTTATCAGCACCTCAGACACCACAGCAGAATGGAGTTGTTGAAAGGAAAAACATAACTATCTTAGATGCAGCAAGAAGTATGTTATCTGAAGCAAATTTACCACATGTGTATTGGAGAGAAGCAGTCGGCACAACCGTCTATACATTCAACAAAGTTCACATCAAAGGTGAAACTGGTAAGACCCCTCACGAACTATTGTTTGGTAATACTCCTACTCTTAAGTATTTCAGAATTTTTGGAAGTAAATGTTATATTAGAAGAGATGAGTATATTGGCAAATTTGATCCTAGAAGTGATGAAGGGATATTTCTTGGTTATTCATCTAAGAGCAAGGCATATAGATGTTTTAATAAGAGATTGCAGAAAATTGTTGAGAGTACAAATGTAAAGATTGATGAACAATTCAGAGGAACTTCAAGGTATATAGACTCTGAACCAGCAACAGAAGTTGTGACAAATGAACCTACACTAAATCAACCGGTACAGAATGAAGATCCAGTTACCCCGGTACCATTAGAGGATTCCACAGTAATTGAAGAACAACAACAAACTAAGACACCCCGGTATGTAAGATTGAATCATTCTGAAGATCAGATAAGTGGAAACAAATTTAAAGGAGTTATGACAAGAGGAAGATTGACAAATGAAGAGGTATGTCTTATTTCTCAAATTGAACCATCATCTGTTAATGAGGCATGTGAAGATAAATTTTGGATTAAAGCTATGGAAGAAGAATTAGGACAAATTGAGAAAAATAATACTTGGACATTAGTTCCCCGACCCAAAGATAAAAATGTAAGTGGAACCAAATGGGTATTTAGAAACAAACTTAATGAAGATGGTAAGGTTGTCAGAAATAAAGCAAGATTAGTGTGTAAGGGATATTCTCAGAAAGAAGGAGTTGATTACAATGAAACCTTTGCACCGGTAGCTATAATTGAGGCAGTAAGATTATTCTTGGCCTTTGCAGCTCACAAGAACTACAAAGTTTATCAAATGGATATTAAATGTGCATTCTTGAATGGAGATCTTGAAGAGGAAGTCTATATTGAACAACCTGATGGATTTTCTTTGACACATGACAATGATATGGTTTGCAGATTAAGAAAAGCTCTATATGGATTAAAACAAGCCCCAAGAGCTTGGTATGCAAGGTTGGATAGGTATCTTTTAAAGATTGGTTTTACTAAAGGAAATGCAGACAACAATTTATATTAAAAAATAACTAATGATGACATCTTGATTATAGAAGTATTTGTTGATGATATAATCTTCGGAGGAGAAGATGGATTATGTAAGGAATTTTCTATTAAAATGCAGTAAGAATTTGAAATGTCTATGATTGGAGAAATAAAATTCTTTTTAGGACTACAGATTTCACAGACTGACAAAGGTATATTTTTGAGTCAATCCAAGTACCTGAAAGAGTTACTAAAAAAATTTGGGATGGAGAACTATAAACCGGTAAGCACACCTATGACTACAAATGACAAATTATCTCAAAGGGATGAATCTACACCTGTTAATCCAACTAGATACAAATCTATGATAGGAGGTTTACTGTATTTGACACAAACTAGGCCTGATATTATGAATGCAGTATGTATTGTTTCAAGATTTCAAAGTAATCCTAAGGAAAATCATGAATCAGCAGTAAAAAGGATTTTTCGGTACTTACAATGATGCCGGAGCATCCAGGAGGGCAAATGAACAAAGGAGGACACCAAGGACTAAGGAGAGTGATATGACATCACTAGAGGTCAATTGGAATGTTTTGAAGCCTATAATGGCCTATTGTAATGTTGAATTCAATAAATTATGTAAAAGTCCTAAAGGTCCTGATAAAGGCCTAAGGACCAAAATGCAATGTAATAGGATGATGGAGTCTAGATAGGTTGGATAGGAGTTTATTGTGATTTAATGATCTTATTATGTCAAAATAAGTTGAATGGGATAGGTTTTAGTTGATTAAAAGTATTAGAAATAAAGTTGAAAATTCAAAATTTGAATTTCAACAACTAGTTCCAGTTTTGGTGGGAAATAAGTTTTAGAGTTGTTTTGACATTTTAATCACTTGGATTAGTTGGAGATTGGTTGGAGTTGGTTGGGGAAGGTCTTATAAAGTCTCTAAAGTAATTTTTGTGTGGTTGGATGATGTTGGTACGGACTTGTACGGACTGTCTCAGAAAATTAATTAAAAAACTCTTTATTTGCTGTCAAATCCTTGTTTTTTCATGCTTTCTTTGCATTGAAAGGCTAAGGGATCATCATTGCTGTACATTGGGGGTTTATTGGTTATTCCTTTGATGTATTGAGTGCATTTTTGAAGTCTTGAAAGTATCACATTTTTATTTATTGTTGACTGTCCCAGAAAAGACAGTGATTTTTTCACTAATTTGTGAATTTCCAAGCATGTAAGGATCCATCCTATGAATGTACAGGTCTGATTCTCATAGGATGGATTCCAAATAACATGTAAAATAGTTTACTAACCCATTATTGACAAGAAGGAGTGAAGAGTGCAGGTGTACACCATGAAAGTTGCATGAAAGTTGAAGAAAAGTGACTGGAAATGAGTGAAAATGAAGGCTAGAGTGTAGCAGCAGAGAATCTAATTGAACAAGGGGGGTATTTTATGCATTGAAGTGTCTAGACACACCATCTTGAAGGTGTTTTAACTTTTGTTGAGCCTTGGAAGTGATTGGAAGTGATATTTCTAGAAAGCCCTAGGGAAAAGGGTGATTTAGTGAGGTTTTTGGGTGTTTGGGTATCTAGGAGTGCAACCAAGACCTAAGACCTAAAAAATCCTTGGTTTGGGAACATAATAAGAGACTGTAAAAAAGGGTTTAATCTGGTGTTAAGTTTTGTTGGTACTTCCTTTGTAAAGTGGGTGGTTTTTAAGGCTAAAAAGGGGCACATTTGAGGACAGCAAAGGGTCCGTCCAAAACAACCTATATTGGTTTTCAGATATGTTGTGTAACATCCAAATGGGTGTCTAAATATGTAAAAAAATTTTCAAGTGTTTTGGGATGATTTGGAGAAAAGTTGAAAATACCCGATTTGGAGGCTACAAGGAATAGAGCCTAGAAGAGCAAGTTTGGTTTATGAGTTTGAGTCTGAGTTTGGGGGTGTGTAGAACCTTGTCTTATGGTGTTTGGGATGTGTTAAGACCAATAGAGGTGTTGGAACAAACCATTTTGATGTTATCCTTGGTTGGGTGTGTTGAGTTGAGTTTGGTTTTGAATCACCTAGCATGTAGAGGATCCTTTGATGTGTCTCCTTGAGTTGATTTAATCCTTAGGGAGAGTTCCAGAGTTGATCTCTCTGCATCAAGTGGTATCAGAGCATCAGTAAAAGATCTGGTGAAGGTTTGGTAAGGGTAGTTATGGCACCTAAGAATCAATTGGCAAGAGAACTAGAAGAATTGAAGGAAATCCTAGAAAGGGAAAGAAGGGAAAGAAGGGAACAAGATGCAGCAAGAGAGTAGGCTAAAGCAAGAGAAGAAAGACAATGGAGAAGAGAAAGAGAGAATATGCAAGAAAGGATAGAAAACCTTGAGAGGGATAGAAGAAGAAGAATGGAGCAAGACAACATAGGGAACAATGATGAAGAAGAAGTGAATGAGGTAGCAGACCAAGAGTAGCCAACAAATGACATAGATGACCCTGAAGAAAGAAGGTTGGTTAGATTGTTGAAGGCACTACAAGGTAGTGGAGGTAAGAGTCATATTGATTTGCCTATCTATCAGGGGAAGATGGATAGTGAAGAGGTGTTGGGATGGCTTGATGCCTTGGATAACTATTTTGAGTTTGAAGAAATGGAAGAGGAGAAGAAAGTGAAATTTGCAAAGACAAAGTTGAGAGGTACAACATTGACATGGTGGACTAGTTTTCAAAATGATAGGATGGTAAGAGGATTAACAAAAGTGTCTACATGGTCAAGGATGAGAAGTTTGATGAAGGAGCAGTTCCTACCTTCTGATTATACCATTCATGTGAAGAGGATGAGGCAAAATCTGAAGCAAAAAGAAATGGATGTAATGGCTTATACTGAGCAATTTCACAAGCTTAGTATTAGAGGAGGATATGAGGAAGAAGAGGAGGAAATAGCCAGGTATATAAATGGCTTGAGATACAACTTACAAGATGAGATTGGTCTACAAGTACCTAGAACCTTGGGTGAATGCTATCAGTTGGCCATTAGGGCTGAGGAGAAGTTGAAGAGAAAACAAGAAAGATCAAGTAATGGTGGAAGAGGAGGCATTTCTAATAGAGGAAGAGGTAATAGAGATCAAGGGCAAGGCAACAATGAGAAAGGCAAAGAAAGTTTTTCAGAACCAAGAGGAGGATACAACCCTAGAGGTGGTAGATTTGGAGGAGGAAGAGGAAGTGGAATCTTTACAGGTAAGTGTTTTCATTGCAATGAGATTGGGCACCAATCATTCAGATGCCCTAAGTGGAATGAATCAGAACAAGGCAGAGATAGAAGAGTGTATATGGTACAAGAAGATGAGAAGAAAGAAGAATCAAAGAGAGTAGACCCAGTTCTTGAAGGTGACTTCTTGATGGTAAGGCAAGGTGAGAAACTTCAGCAAGAACCAAAGGTAACAATCTTTAGAACTACTTGTTTATGCAAAGGAAAGATATGTAAGGTAATCATTGATTCAGGATCACATAGTAATCTTGTGTCTCTTGATATGATAACCAAGTTAGGAATTGTACCATTTGACCATCCTAATCCCTACAAGGCCACTTGGGTCACCCAACAACAGTATGTAGAGGTTAGTTTGAAGGCTTATGTGAATTTTTCTATTGGTCCATATCAGGATAAGGTGTTATGTGATGTGGTCCCTATGACTTGTGCACATTTGATATTAGGAAGACCTTGGCAACATAGTAGAAGAACAATACATGATGGTTTTGATAACACATATTTGGTTCATAAAGATGGTCAGAAATATAAGTTGAATCCTTTACCTTTGGGGGTCTTGAAAGAGCATCCTATAATATGTTTTGGGGAGCATTTACCAATGATAAGGCAGGTTGAAAAACAAGAAGATACTGGTTGGAAGGAAGATGTTAATTTGCAGCAAACTATGAGAAAAAACAGTCCTCTTCATGATGATTTATGGGATTTGTCTTTTGTACAAATTGGTTTAGTAAAATGTCCTATTGTTGAGCAGGGATATGTGGATGTGAAAGAGAAGTTGCAGGTACAGCAAGTGGATCAAAGAAGAGCAGATGTACAGACTAGTTATGAGCAGCCATGTCCTAGACAAGGACACACCAAAGCATGTTTTGTTTCTAATCCATTTTGTGATGTGAGTACAGGTTGGAAAGGAAGGAAACAGATCACATTTGGGGACTATCTGATCCCTACTCAAAGGATGATAGCAAAAAGAAATCAGACTGATCATTGGAGCAATTCTTGGGACAAGAATTTTCTTATTGGTGGGGAGTATGATGCCGGAGCATCCAGGAGGGCAAATGAACAAAGGAGGACACCAAGGACTAAGGAGAGTGATATGACATCACTAGAGGTCAATTGGAATGTTTTGAAGCCTATAATGGCCTATTGTAATGTTGAATTCAATAAATTATGTAAAAGTCCTAAAGGTCCTGATAAAGGCCTAAGGACCAAAATGCAATGTAATAGGATGATGGAGTCTAGATAGGTTGGATAGGAGTTTATTGTGATTTAATGATCTTATTATGTCAAAATAAGTTGAATGGGATAGGTTTTAGTTGATTAAAAGTATTAGAAATAAAGTTGAAAATTCAAAATTTGAATTTCAACAACTAGTTCCAGTTTTGGTGGGAAATAAGTTTTAGAGTTGTTTTGACATTTTAATCACTTGGATTAGTTGGAGATTGGTTGGAGTTGGTTGGGGAAGGTCTTATAAAGTCTCTAAAGTAATTTTTGTGTGGTTGGATGATGCTGGTACGGACTTGTACGGACTATCTCAGAAAATTAATTTAAAAACTCTTTATTTGCTGTCAAATCCTTGTTTTTTCATGCTTTCTTTGCATTGAAAGGCTAAGGGATCATCATTGCTGTACATTGGGGGTTTATTGGTTATTCCTTTGATGTATTGAGTGCATTTTTGAAGTCTTGAAAGTATCACATTTTTATTTATTGCTGACTGTCCCAGAAAAGACAGTGATTTTTTCACTAATTTGTGAATTTCCAAGCATGTAAGGATCCATCCTATGAATGTACAGGTCTGATTCTCATAGGATGGATTCCAAATAACATGTACAATAGTTTAATAACCTATTATTGACAGGAAGGAGTGAAGAGTGCAGGTGTACACCATGAAAGTTGCATGAAAGTTGAAGAAAAGTGACTGGAAATGAGTGAAAATGAAGGCTAGAGTGTAGCAGCAGAGAATCTAATTGAACAAGGGGGGTATTTTATGCATTGAAGTGTCTAGACACACCATCTTGAAGGTGTTTTAACTTTTGTTGAGCCTTGGAAGTGATTGGAAGTGATATTTCTAGAAAGCCCTAGGGAAAAGGGTGATTTAGTGAGGTTTTTGGGTGTTTGGGTATCTAGGAGTGCAACCAAGACCTAAGACCTAAAAAATCCTTGGTTTGGGAACATAATAAGAGACTGTACAAAAGGTTTTAATCTGGTGTTAAGTTTTGTTGGTACTTCCTTTGTAAAGTGGGTGGTTTTTAAGGCTAAAAAGGGGCACATTTGAGGACAGCAAAGGGTCCGTCCAAAACAACCTATATTGGTTTTCAGATATGTTGTGTAAAATCCAAATGGGTGTCTAAATATGTAAAAATTTTTTCAAGTGTTTTGGGATGATTTGGAGAAAAGTTGAAAATACCCGATTTGGAGGCTACAAGGAATAGAGCCTAGAAGAGCAAGTTTGGTTTATGAGTTTGAGTCTGAGTTTGGGGGTGTGTAGAACCTTGTCTTATGGTGTTTGGGATGTTTTAAGACCAATAGAGGTGTTGGAACAAACCATTTTGATGTTATCCTTGGTTGGGTGTGTTGAGTTGAGTTTGGTTTTGAATCACCTAGCATGTAGAGGATCCTTTGATGTGTCTCCTTGAGTTGATTTAATCCTTAGGGAGAGTTCCAAATTTGATCTCTCTGCATCATACAAGGCACTACAAATCTTGGCTTATGGTATCCTAGAGATGAAAATTTTGATCTATGTGCATACACAGATGCAAATTGGGCAGGAGATGTGGATTATAGGAAAAGCACCACCGGCAGAGCATTCTTTCTTGGAAAGAGATTAGTTTCTTGGTTGAGTAAGAAACAGAGTTGTACATCTTTATCAACAGCAAAATCAGAATATGTTACAGCAGCAACTAACTGTACACAGGTACTATGGCTTAAGCAAATGTTGAAAGACATAAAGGTAAAATGCAAGGAACCTATTACTATATATTGTGATAACACTGCAGCAATTGATATATCTAAGAATCCGGTATTACACTCTAAACAAAACATGTTTCTATCAAACTAAATTTTCTAAGGGAAAAAGTTGAAGAAAAAGAGATAAAACTAGTTTATGTGAATACTAAAGAACAACTTGCAGATATTTTCACAAAACCTTTGCCTAAGGAGACTTTTGAATATCTCAGAGATCAGCTTGGAGTCATACCACCACTGGTAGAGACTTAGACAATTGATGATTGTCATCAACCGACAGAATTAAAAGACAAATCTTTTACTCTGGTCTTTAATGAGGAAGCTACTTCTCAGGGGGAGTAGTTGGTATATTGAATTGATTGGTATTTTGTATATGAACTTGATTTTTTTAACTTTGGCATTTGATGTCAAAGGGGGAGAGATATCTATGGAAAAACACATTATCTTTTATCCTTGGATAAACACATGTTGCTCCCAGGGGGAGAAATTGTTGTTTAGGAGGATTGTTGATTTTTGGTATTTGGCATTTTTGTTTTGGCACTTTGATGGTTTTTCCATCTTGTGTTGCCATAAATGCCAAAGGGGGAGATTGTTGGTATTTTGGTATGGTTTTTTCATTGATGTCAACACCTACTAAAACACTAGCACTTTGGAGATCTAGCAGCATTCACCAGCAAGCAAGTAGCTATTGCACAGTTACTAGTATAATGTTCACCGACAGGATATAATGTTCACCAGCAGGATATAATGATCACCGGCACTTGGAATGATATGGAAGACACTTGGTAATGTCGAAGACATTGTGTGGACACTTTGTTTTGAAGAATTAATCATTGGTATATTCATATTTACATATTTTCTGTTACCGACAAATAGGTCCAAGGTTACCTAAGGTTACACCGGCAGGTTTATCTTTTTCAGATCAGCATGGCACGCTATAGAGATGATTTATTATTGTTGTAAATGCATTAAGCTGACATGTTTAATCGGTTATTGCATCGGATATTATATTGTTTACAAATGATTTTTGTAGAGCCGACCTACTAAAATTGGTCTTAGGTTATGGTATAAATGTAAGATCTTATTTGTAAGATCGAATGTGGAATGCGGAAAAAGGATTGTGAGAAGGTATATACGAGATTAAGCAGAGGTATACATGAAGACATCATTTGAAGGTGAAGCTAGGTTTTTGTAGAAGCATATCAGCATTACAACAGTACTGAATCCAGCATATGAAGATGCTATTTTGTGCAGTACATTCTTATTGGATTTAACCATCCAACTGTAGTCAGTGTGACTCCCATTGTGTGATTGGGCAGTGAGCTCTAGGCTGTTGGCCTTTCTGCATGTGCAGACCCCATTTATGTACACTTACTATCTGCAGTAGTATCATTTGATTGTGGTTAAGGTTTCCCACTGTGGTATTTCCCCTTACAGGGTTTCCACGTACAAATATTGGTGTTATATGTTGTGGATGACTTTATGTTTGTGTTTCATGCATTAATCTTTACCAGTATAACAATTTACTATTAACACTGTCTACCGACATACTTAACTGGTTTACCGGTATTAAGCATTAAATTGGTTTAATGGTTTCTGATTTGAATTTATTAGACAACTGATTCACCCCACCCTCTCAGTTGTCTCCGGGACCTAACACCTACTTTTCTAACCGTAATATGGAAAATTAAGGTTTTCACCATTACATGTAAGAAGCCTACTAATTTTTTATTAGAGACCATTACATTATGGAAAGATGGAATTTGATATATGTAAGCCTAAAAGTCCAAGAATCTGATCCAATTCCAGGGGTTTTAGATGTGCCTCTTCTTTCCCTTTAAATTGAATTAATTTAATCGATAATACTAAAATTAGGTTAAATGTGTGTAAATTGAAGTAATTATGCATAAAAGTGAGTCACAATTATCAAATGAAGCCACAAACCTAGATCTAAATGATATGTGAGTGTTTGGATCTATTCCCAAAAGCTCAACCTGAATTGTCAAGACCAGAGTGCTAGTCACTCTGGTCTTTCGAACTTTATACCATCCAAAAGGGAACTTGTTTGTCTTTGTGAATGATGTTGATCCTAAAAATTACAACTTTGTACCTATTCCTACACATAGTAGAGAAGGGGATATGGTTGGGAATAGGGGTTTACCTTAGATCAAACCCCATTTTTGAAACTAACCATGAAAGAGAATTGAAATGTAAATGCAGTACTGTAATGGAAATGCTTTCCTTTTAAGGGAAAGGCAAAAAAATTCTGAAACATTAATGATATACCTTTTAATGAAGTTTTGTTTGTCTTCACAAGGAATTTGAGTTTCATGTAGATAGTCTTCATAAAACATAGAACATGAATGTCATCTCCAATGCTTGAATCTTGACTTTACTTCTACTCCAATGCTTGAAAGAAGACGTATTGCTTGCTCACTTGAATTTGTTGGATCTAATTGAGGTTGGATTTTCCAAATTGATTATCAAAATGAGAGGGATAGACCTCCTTTTATACATGCTAGTGAAAAAACAAATTAATTTTTCGACATGAGTCGACACGGGATCTAAATTCCTTCTCAAAACATGTTACCATTATGAGGCCCCAAAATGGGCCCTTTTGCAGAGGACCGGGGTATCAAGTGCCCTAGCCCTAAACATCAAGGTCCCAGGGGCTTGGTGAAGGAAATATAGATTATGAAAATTTGAGTGAAATACATAATGTGAGCAAAATCAGGGCTTCGATCAGGCCTTAGGGGATGAACACCAAAGTGAGGGCCCAAGTGAGGAAAAAATTATAAGGGAGTGTGGTGTAGGATGCTACACTAACATATTTATAGAGGTTTGAAAGTGTCCATGGCGAGTTTCTAAGGTTTGTCTCTTAGAGATGATATGTGTACCTGTTGCACTATGATGGCGTTGTGCTTCACATTCTGCAACAGTTGAGAGTTATGGTTTTGGTTTGGATGTAAAGTCAATTTAGATATGATGTATTAGATTCTATAGTTTAATAGGTTGATCTTTAGTGAACAAAAATCTATAAGTGGTTAAGTGTTCACTATGCTAGTTAGCCAATTGTTTTGATGTTTTGGGTTGATATGTTAGAGAAGGATAATGTGTGTTAGCTAGAGGAAGCATGTGAAGGTTATTTGGGACCAATCAGTTAATTTCATATTCTCATTAGCCAATCAGTTAAGGTTAGAATTTTATTTAGCTAAGATCCATAACCAATTGGTAACCAACCATTAGCCAATCGGTGAAGGTTAATTTCATATTCTCATTTACCTTAACCTTAATTTTTTGGCTCTCAATCCTCAACACTACATAATATACTCTCATTTACCTTAACCCTAAATGATATATTTTAAAACCTCAACCCTAAATGCTAGATACTCTCAAATCTTAAACCTAAACCCTTGGTCTAGAGAGAAATAAGGGTCTAGAGAGGAAGTAAGAGAGAGAGAGAGAGAGAGAGAAAGGGAAGATGGAGAGAGAAGGGAATGGGAGGAGAGAGAGAGAGAGAGAACTAGATAGATGAGGAAGGGAATTAGAGACAAAGAGTGTTTCTCTTTATAAATGTAAAGTGGAAAATTGAACCCTAGTGATTCCCAACCTAGGAGAGAGAAAGGAAATCACTAGGATGATTTTCACTTGGGAGATACTTTACATTCAAAAGAGGGGTTGAATCCACTAGATCCAAATCCAAGGGAAACAAGGATGTGAATTCTAAGTGGATTGCAAGTGTTGGAATGTAATTTGCCCTCTTTTGTAAGTAGAAGAGTTGACTTGTTGACTATGTAGAAAAGAGATAAAATGACTGAAATGAGGAGCTACCAATTCAAGATCGCGCTATAACTTCAGATCTAAGATATTTAGACTGATATGGATCTGCCCTACAAATTTGAGAAAAAGTTGTCAGGACCATGCTGAAAGTGTCCACGGTCCTCTGAAAAATCCGCAAAATGAAAAGGGTTCTTCTGCCTCAATAAATGAAGTCCAAATCTGAAAATGCAACTACGCACTTGTAACCTACACACAAAAAAGAAGGGAAGAGGGGTTGTGGATAGGGGTTTCCTCAGTCAAACCCCGATTGAGGAATCAACCTTGAAAGAAAGTAATTGCAAATGCTTAAATGTAAATGATGGAATTGTATACCTTGTAGATCTGCAATTTGTTGATGATGGTTGCTTTGCTTCTTGAATGTAATCACAAGTGTTGCATGAAATGGCATGTAACATGACAAAATCCTAACACACACATATTCTTGCAAATGAATGTTGTAATGTTGCTCCAATGGATGAATGAAGAAGACACATGAAGAAGAAGACTTTATGGATGCTTGAAGACTTGAATTCTTGATGAAGACCTTTCACTTGAATTTCGCCTATCATGTATTTTGTGTCTTTCATGTCTCTATCCTCTATATGCAAATGAGAGGACCAACTCCCCTTTTATACATGCCTCAGAAGATTAATTCATCTCACCAAAGACTGACATCAAGGGGATTTCGAATCCCGAAATGCAGATAGAACCAGAGGGACCTATCTTGGAGCCACCCTGAGAGGGGGGGGGTAGGGGCGACACGCCTCTGTCTTGCCCTATCTTGGGGTCCGGATAGGGTCCTGAGGCTATCTCAGGTCTTAAACAAGGAGAGGTTCAAGGGTGAAGGTGCAAAAAGGGGCCTCAGTTGGGAAGGAAGATGTTGTTGCCAAGGTGAGGACCTCAAATATGGTTAAAATTGCTAGGGTCACAATTTTATGACACTACATTTATCCCCCACTTTAGCGGGAGTATGGCTTATGCCAATACTGTCGGTAAAGTAGAAGAAAGGGAGAGATGAAGATGAGAGATGCGGAGCAATACCACAAGGAGTATAAGACATCACTAATCTTGAGGAACAAAAGACCCCAATCCTAGGATCTTAACTCACTCAAACATATATAAGAGTACACAAAAACAACAAGGAATAAGACACACAAAACAAAACAAAGCACAAAAGAGACATGCCAAAAACAAGATAGAAGACGACAAACCAACTAGATGAAGAGACCTCAATACTTAGATGTCTCAACAACTAATTAGGACACAAAGACCAATACCATCACATAAACACAAGTAATATCATAAAAGAGAAAATATGACATCATCCATGAACCATCAATGATAAAACTATGGGTTCATGAGAGGAAGGAGAGAGAGGACATGAATACACACTTTGGTGATCCATACGAAGAAAGGCAAACAAGAGAGAAACCATGGACATCTCGCCCCTAAAACTAGGTGATCCATGGAGAAAAGGACATGGAAATATAGCCCCCAAAGTCTGTCTAGGTGATCCATGTAAAGGAGGAGACACAATTAGTTCCACCCAACCTCATGGGCGTGTGTGCAAGTGAGGTTCAAAGCGCCTCATAGGATTATATGCCTGAGTATTCTACAACCTATATAAGATGTATAGTACAAATGTCAAGAAAGGCGTGACATCTCACTCTAAGAGTTTGTGCTCTGGTTTCGAGAATAATCACCCTGCATAAGAGAAAAGTGGTGTCATCTCACTCTAAGAGTCTTTGCTCTGGTTCTGAGAATGACCCACTGTATAAGGAAAAAGTGATGACATCTCGCTCTAAGATAGTGATGTGGTTCCAAGAATGACCCACTATATAAAAGAAAAGTAGCAACATCTCTCTCTAAGAGGTTGTGCTCTGGTTCCAAGAATGACCCACTGTACCAAGAAAAAGAAGTGTCATCTCACTCTAAGAGTCTCTTCTTTGGTTCCGAGCATGACCTATTGTATAAGAGAAAAGTGAAGACATCTTTCTCTAAGAGTCTGCCCTCTAGTTCCAAGAATGTCCCACTGTACAATGCACGAGAGAAGTATGGTACAAAGGAGCAGTGTGGGTGCCCCCCCCTTAAGATGTCAACATATTTTAATGTCGATATCCTGAGGAAAGTAGAACAAGGATACCTACCTTCAACACAAAGAAGATACCCATCATGCAACAATGTCATAAATCCAAGCAAGAGAGGGAATACTCTTCAAGCAAGGATAAGATAGTGGAAAAGAAATATCTTGCTATAAGTGTAAAGGAGATCCTTGGAGGAGAAGAGATATCTTTTCAAAAGACATCTACCCCCAAGAGGAGTTGTCTTAGACAAATATAACATCTTTTGGAATGAAGCACAGAAGAGAACAAGAATTCAATCCTTCCTCCTATTGCTAGGTGAAAGGGATTCTTGATGAAGGATGACTCACTTTTAACCCAATGGGGATGGGTGAATTCATTATAGATGTACATTACCAAGTGTGAAAGAGATTGTAGTCAAGGACTTACACCTCTTGTATAAGAGAGAACCCTTGAGTCAACAATCAATAATTACACACAAGGAATGACATCAAGTAATAAAACTCACACCATCCACAACATAGGAAAGAGTGGATCCTTAGAGAGAGAGAGAGAGAGAGATCATTTCCCCCCAAGTGTAGGACAATGAGAAGAATTACACAACTTCTAGAGAGATATTAATCATAAGAGGTGTACCATTTCAAGCAAGGAATACATCCTAACCAAGGAACAGACATGCGCTCGCATGAAGGATCACTCCATTCAAGAAAGGACATCAAGTTATGAATAACACAATAGAAGAGGTAATTTTAAAAGAGAGAGAAAGAAAAAGATTCACAAAAGTTCTCTGAGGAGATATTGTTCATAATAGATGTACTGTTTCAAGCAAGGAGAAGATCCCACTCACTAAAGAGACATGCGCTCGCATGAAGGAAAACTCCATGCAAGAAAGGACATCAAATTTATGAATAATGTACTCCATAAAGAAAATAGTGAAACCTTAGAAAGAGGAAAAGGAATATTCTTTCCCCCAAAGCATAAAAGAAAGAATAAATAGACTATTACGTTGCTCACTAAGTATGATTGCACATGAAATTGTACCACCATGAATGACAAGGAGACCCCAATAGGTAGGCTAACTATGTCACATAGAGAGGAGCAACATAATAGGAACTTGAATGTTATTTTAAATGATTGTGATGAATATGCCATTCATTGTCGAATGTTATTTTTAACATGCATGAATCAATGTAATGTTGTATTTGTGTTTTCAAAGCTTGACACTCATTAGTAGAATGGCCATGGGTTTGATGATATTTACAAAAAGAAGAATTTTGAGAATGTTGTTTATGTTTTCTTCTTCGTTTATGACAAAGAGGAGATATTAAGATGGAATTTAGAAGATTGGTCAACACATTTTCTTGTTGTAACTCAAAATTAGAATGAGAAGGTGTGGATTTACAAGACAATGGAGAAGAAGATGTGGACAAAGGAAAGTGTGATTTCTCATGACTTTGTCGCTCACATTCAAAAATTTGTCCATTGCATGTATGTTCAAAAGAGGGTTCACTCTTAGGGGGAATTGGATTGAATTTTAAAGAGGCCTAATCAAATTTAAGAGAAAAATTTGGAATATGAAATTCAGGCATCGTAGACTTTCTAGAAAAGGTAGGAGTAAAATCTAAGGACCCCCAATCATCCTCTAAGAGTTCTTCTTTAGGAACTTCTTTGGTAGGAGATGGTGTATTTGAGTTAATTGAAGAGAGGATTGTAGGAGCTAAGAAAGCATATGATGCTTCACTTATATTCTCATCAACTACCTCATTAGTATATGTGTAAGGCACAACATGATAATCATGAAGAATTTTTGGTTTCCTAGGAACATGAATGCAATTGGTTTTATTTTTGTTAGGGTCTTGATTTTTGGGAGAGAGAGCATTATGATGAGAAATAATATCATCCTTTTTCTCTAAGGTATCTTTATGTTCAAGACACTCATTAGGAAAAGGACTATCATATGTAATTAATGCTTCATCTTTAGAGGAAATATCATGAAAAGAAGCTATGGTATGACTAGGATAAGTAGCCATAATATCATCCTCTTGCACCAAATAATCCTTATGAGGGAGGTACTTTTTAGGAGAATAAGGAATAAAATTCTCCAAAGATTCATCTTTAGGAGGGAGATCTTTGAAATAAGTGTTTGTATTCCCTTTTTGCACCAATGTGCCCTCATTAATGAGATTAATTGTGGGAGAGGGTAAATCATAGGTATGAATGAAAGGGAGAACTAAACTATCATCATATGCATGAAAGGGAACATCATGAGCATCTTTAATGTGACTTGAAATTGAATTAGCAAAATAAGATAAGAACTCCATATGCTCTTATGATCAAACAAGAAACTCATATGTCACTTAACCATAATAATGCTCACCCCATACATGCATAGAAAATTGAATAAAGGAGGGAAAATGGAATTTGAATTGCAAATTTGAAATTTGAAACTTGCAAAATAATTGAATAATTCAAAATGCTAGGAAAAATGATTATTCAATTAAATGAACAAATTGATTGAAAGAATAATAATGCAACCTCCTAGGAAATTGAAATTTTAAAATTAGGATTATGTAAAAATAACCTCTTAATTTTAAAATTTAAAATTATCCAAAAGAGATTAAAATTAGGGCCTATTGAAAAACCTCTTAATTTTAAAAATCGAAAGTTGTTGAATTAAAATTTTGAAATTTAAAATTAGGGTTGTTCTTAATTAACCACTTAATTTTAAACTATATCTTAAAAATTGAGATGTTGAAAGTGGAGATTGTTTTTTATTTTAAAGGGATCAAAATTCGACAAAATCAACCAATTTTTTGGATTTAGGCAAATGAATACAGTCATAACAGTCTCCCAAAATTTTGAGAAAAATTCTAGGGACCATGTTGAAAGTGCACACGGTCCTCCCAACTTTTTCAGGGATGAAAGCTACGATGATTTGAGAGCTAACCCAAAACAATTGATTGATTTTACGATCTCTAGATAGGTGAAATTAAGGTGTGAATGTCGAAATAGGACCCTATTAGGGTTTTGAGAAAAATGAGGAATTGAATTGCAAATCTGAAAAAGGTCACACCTAATGGATAAGGCCACCTTGGATGATGTTTAGAAAACTGAAATTGTGGGAAAATGATTGAGATTTGCACAAAATCCAATTAATTTTGAAAATTAGGGTTTTAGGACCTAACCACTTAATTTTAAAATTTTGAATTTTGGAAAAAGGAGGGAAATTGAAATTTTGAATTTTAGGCAAGAAGACAAGTCTGACAACAATGATAAATCTGAAAATTGAAGTAAGATCCAAGTTTTGCACAAATTCAATTTCAAATCTAGATTTTTGTAAATTGCAAGAAAATCAAACATTCAATTTTGAATTTGTTTCTGACCTTAGGAGGTTTAAAATTTAAAAAAATCAACCAATTTTCTAGATTTAAGTAGAAAAATATAGTCAATTCTGTCTCCCGAAATTTTGGGAAAAAAGCCAGGGACCGTGTTGAAAGTGCACAAGGTCCGACCAACTTTTTTCAAAATTTTCAGGGATGATAGATATTATGATTTTATTGCAGAATCCAAAAAAATAGTTGATTTGGAGATGTCTAGATTGGTCAAATTGGCAGTCAAAGGTTGAAAATAGGAGATTCTTAAAAATTAGGGCTTTACTGTTTAACCACTTAATTTTTTAGAATGAAAAGACATATTTGAATTACAATTTTGAAGTAGAAATCAGATTTGAAACAAGCAACCAAAATGCTACACTTCACAAGCTCAATTTCCTCAAAATGGAAAATTAGGGTTTTTATGCAATTAACCTCTAAATTTTGCAAAAAGATCAAACTTGGAAATGAAAATTTGAAATTCAAATTGCAATTATTCAAATCTAACAATAAGAAATCAGAATTAAAGATGTGGGACATTGGGTTCACCAAAATGTAAAGTGGAAAATTGAACCCTAGTGATTCCCCACCTAGGAGAGAGAGAAAGGAAATCACTAGGAAGATTTTCACTTGGGAGATACTTTACATTCAAAAGAGGGTTCGAATCCACTAGATCCAAATCCAAGGGAAACAAGGATATGAATTCTAAGTGGATTGCAAGTGTTGGAATGTAATTTGCCCTCTTTTGTAAGTAGAAGAGTTGACTTGTTGACTATGTAGAAAAGAGAGATAAAATGAGTGAAATGAGGAGCTACCAATTCGAGATCGTGTTGTAACTTCGGATCTAATATATTTAGATTGACATGGATATGCCCTATGAATTTGAGGAAAAGTTGTCGGGACTATGCTGAAAGTGTCCATGGTCCTCCAAAAAATCTGTGAAACGAAAAGGGTTCTTCCGCCTCTGTAAATGAAGTCCAGATCTGAAAAATACAACTGTGCACCTGTAACCTACACACAAAAAAGAAGGGAAGAGGGTTTGTGGATAGGGGTTTGCCTCAGTCAAACCCCGATTGAGGAATCAATCTGAAAGAAAGTAATTGCAAATGCTTAAATGTAAATGATGGAAATGTATACTTTGTAGATCTGCAATTTGTTGATGATGGTTGCTTTGCCTCTTGAATGTAATCACAAGTGTTGCATGAAATGACATGTAACATGAAAAAACCTTAACACACACATAGGCTTGCAAATGAATGTTGTAATGTTGCTCCAATGGATGAATGAAGAAGACACGTGAAGAAGAAGACTTGATGGATGCTTGAAGACTTGAATGCTTGATGAAGACCTTTCGCTTGAATTTCGCCTATCGTGTATTTCATGTCTTTCTTGTCTCTATCCTCTATATGAAAATAAGAGGACCAACTCCCCTTTTATACATGCCTCAGAATAGTAATTCATCTCACCAAAGGCCAACATCGGGGGGATTTGAAATCCCGAAATGCAAATAGGACCGAAGGGACCTATCTTGGGGCCACCCTAAGAGGGGGGGACAGGGGAGCCACATCCTTGTCCTAGGGGGGACAGGGATACCACGCCCCTGTCCTTCCCTATCTTGGGGTCCGGACAGGGTCCTGAGGCCATCTCAGGGCTTAAACAAGGAGAGGTTCAAGGGTGAAGGTGCAGAGAGGGGTCTCAGTTGGGAAGGAAGATGTTGTCGCCAAGGTGAGGACCTCAAATGTGGTTAAAATTACTAGGGTCACAATTTTATGACACTACAATAAAAATGTGAGCACATTAGAGAGAGACAAAGGGAGGAGTGAGAGAGAGGGGAAGGGGCAGATACAAAGAGGAAGGTAGAGAGAAATATGAAGAGATATTGAGAGAGAGGTTGTTTATCTTCACAAGAATGTGAGCATGTTATAATATACTTGCATTCCTGTGAGGATTATTTTTTGAGTGTGACAAACACTTTTTATTCCCAAAAACACAATTGTGTTATATAATTATATCCTACTTTGGGAAAAAGCAAACTTTAGGTTTGGATTTTCCTTGAGCATCCAACCCAAAGGCTTGGACTAACTTTTCAACAAACAATTCCACACATTTTTGACAAATTTTAGAAAAATGACAATGTCAAGTATGCAGACCATCACGTTTGTATGTCTTCCAGTGCAAAGTTTTAAAAGTAACAATAATGTTATGCTCTCTCTTAGCTTTCCAGCCATGTAATTTTTTTTCATATTTTAAGTATGCTAAAGTTTTAATATTTCTTTTCTTTTCTTTGTGTATGCATTTTTTTATCAAAAACCAATGTGTCACTTTTTTACTTCATTTTTTAACCACTCGTCAAAATTACAAATAAATAAAAAAATTAGAAACTAAACTCTATTCTATATAGATTTACAAAAATTTCATAAAATTTAGGTCTCCACTCTCTCATTTTGTGGTTTTTTGAGCCCCTTAATCTCTACCTTTTTCAAAAAATATATTAGATTAGTGAGTAGATTCAAAGTAATACAACTCATGTTCTCATTGCATGTTCAAATTTTGAGCATATCTTCAATTTCTCATCCAAAATTAGTATTTCCCAATTTCAAAAAAAAGGAGGCCACTTAAGTCCTCCTTTTGATCTCCTATTTCCATGCACTTACCCCTTATACATAAAATGAAGGATAACATAACATCACATGATATATTTGAAATGGTTAAGAAATATTTAATAACATTAGAGGTATAGATGACTATACAAATGCTAGAAAGTTGATGTGTATAGGGAAACATGGATCCACAATAACACAATATCCTAGGAATAATATTTATGTAAGCTACAAAATTTGTATACACCATACATAATTATTATTCAATGCATAGAGACACTATTATTTGAGTTAAGTGGCATAGAGACACTTCTAACATTATTTAGATGCTAGAAAAAATGAGCATTTTTGTGAAATTTTCTAAAAAGAACTATGTATATTTTAAAATATATAGATATATGTAAAATAATATGCATGACTCTTGATATTTTATAAGACTTCAATTTTCAAATAAGGAAATAGGCATAGACAACAATATTTTCAAGGGTGTTGATATCAAATGAGTCTAATTACATAGACCAATGAAAAAACCTTTTGTCGAATATTAATCTTCGATACAAACTAATGTATGAATATCACCTCATAGTAGACAGATCTCTTGAACTCTTATTTATGTTAAGTTACATAGAGACACTTCTAACTTTATTTAGATGTTAGAGGAAATGAACATTCTTGTGAAAATTTTCAAGAAAGATCTATGTATATTTTAAAGTATACAAAGATACGTAAACTAATATGTGTGACTCTTGATATTTTATATTTACTTGAGTAGTCTTTTTATTAAAGGTAAAATAAGTTTTGAAGGAGCCTTGAAACCCTTTACAAAAAAATGTTTCCTAAAATATAAGCATATCCAATTGGTAGCCAACCATTAGCAAACCAACATAAAACAAAATAGAAAATAGGAAATAGACAATAATACTATAAATCCTTAAGTATCTTAGCTACTTCAATATCCTTCATCATCAAGTGATCAATCAAGTTGACCACCTCATGAATCACCATTTTTTTTTATCTTCCACATGTTTCCTAGAATCACTACAAGCATTCAGCCCTTGCTTCTCATAAGAAGCCTCTTTACCTTTAATTAAATCCTTGTCAACATCAACAACCCTATTTGACTTCCCAATCAAATCTTCAGTATTCATATGACTAACCTTCTCATTGAGAACATGGAGCCCTTCAACAATATTCTGAATAGTTGTTTGGCTAACCTTCACAACTATTTCCAACTCTTGGTGCACCTTTTGAATTGTGTCTTCGAACATCTTAATATGGCCCTCATAACCATTTTTCATAAGGCTAATATCTTTAGCAACTTCCTCTAAAATAGCCAGCATCTTTGTATTCTCAACCCCGTTTCTTGAAGGATCCTCACTACCTTCAACATTATCCAACTTTTTTTGAATAGCCCACAATTTCACATTAATATGGTTGATTTTGAAGAAAAACCATTTGGACCATTTAAACTGCCCCATCACACCCTCCTTAGCCAAACCAAGAACATCATAAGCATTTTCTCTATTAGTATTAAAACAAGTGAATTCCTCTTAAGGCTCATGATGATCAATCTACTGCTCATTTTCAAAATCCCTCATATTCTCTTTACATTTGGACTTGTCATGATCCTTCCCCTTAGTTATAGAAAGAATATTCTCTCTACTCTCAACATCCATCTTCCCCACAATGTTATCTTTTTCTTTCCCCTCAAATTGTTTCTTCATTATGGTGCTATCCTTACCCTTCCCCTTATCCGGATCAAACTTTCTCCTTGTCTCAATAGAAGAACAAACCTTAGTCTCCTCATCTTCTTCTCTAGTATAGGAACCCGTCAACCAAGAAATTTGATCCTTAGCACATTTTTTAGAGGTTTTCTTTGAACAAGGATTATCCACAAAGGGAGGTTTTGAAGAAATTTTCACAATCCCCATCACCTTCCTCAACAAACTACTCTTTCTCCTCAATTGATTTATCCTCTTTTTCAATACTCATATCCAAGTAATGAACATGGTAAAGCCTATAGGTCTTGCAAGATTTGGTGTTCTATTTAGGCTCAACTGGGATAGAAGTAGACTTCCCATATTCCATTATTAATAGAATTAAACACTCATGTAGTCTTGGGGGCTTATAATTCTTCTTATTAACTCTAATCCCAAAATCAAGAAAAGACAACAAATAAAAAAGGAAAAGCCACAACTTGTTTGTGACAAAAATGATTTAGTAAAATGAAATGGTACCCAAACAAACTATTAAATCTGTCATCAAGTGTGAAATACTTCATTACAACTTTAGCAACTTTGGCCCAAATAGGTATAATGGAGCTTCTATCACAGCTTCTAGAAGAGAGCTTCACCATTTTCTCTTTTTCTTTCTTGAAAAATTTATTCATGGTAGATTTTGATGCCTATCTCTAAATATCTTCCTTCCTTCAGTTGATAGACTCATAATTTGAGCAATTAATTCCTCATAGATCTCTAATTCCATGCCATAAGCATACACAATACAACTCTTTCAACCCTTAGCAAAAGCCATGGTGGCCTACAAGTGAGACCCATGGAGCTTCTCCAAGTATGGAGTAACCCCACCAACAACCAATATCTCCCAAACCTAAGAGTTACTCTTTGTTCCGTTCAATGAAATAGGCTCAAGATGGCTCCTATCACCAACCATAATGGAGGAAATAGTAGAACATAGAACAACTAGACGAAGACAAAGAATACCGCACAAGAGGAAGGGGCCCAAAATAATACCCAAAATTGGTGTGAGGATGAACTTGATATGACAGGAATTCATCAAAGTATTTAGTGGGATTACCATATTAACATTTATGGCTTTCATGGTTAATGATGGCCTTGATCTTGAGAGGTAGGGGATCATTAAGGCCCCAAATTTGCATTGAGGGATTTGCAACACCTAGGTTAGCAAAATAATTAGCCACTGAATTTTCATCCCTATAAATATGGGAGACATAAATTTCATCAAAGGACTTAAGGATGGAGATAGATTCTCTAACCAATGTTTCAATAGTCCAGCTTGGGCTTTGAATCTCTTTGAGGCAATTGATGGTATTTAAAGAATTTCCCTTAATCTAAACCTTTTTAAAACCTTGAGACTGAAAAAGTTTCAAACCATTATAGGCTATGTTTTCTTCAGCAAAGTGGTTTGTCCATATTCCCAAAGGGAGTGCCACCACTGAAACAAACCTACGATAATGATCTCTCAACACTCCCCACTTTCTGTAGGCCCTGTATTTTCCTCAGTTGCCCTATCAAACTTGATTTTGATCCAATCCCTCGAAGGACCCCTCTAAACAAAATTGCCCCTAGATAACTTAGCTTTTTATATAGGAATGGGGATATCAAAGGGAAGAGCTTTGGTATAGGTTTTGAGTATTTATTCACAAGTCTAAAATTTAATACTTAGAACATATGATAATAGTTGACAACACTACTTTCTATAGTTTAATGTAAGTACAGATTTATTTATCTTAGTGCATTTATATGAGATAAATACACTATTTTTTTGAATTATGGTACGTTAGGAAAAAGGTGTTTCAACCTAGCAATTTTATAAAAGGTTACTATTTATAGTAAGTTTACATTTGAGCACTGATGGGTCCAATTTTTTTCAAATTTATGGAATTTTAAAATAAATAAGTCAGTAAATTTTGACCCAAGGTCATGTCTAAATTCCAAGATATTAAAGTTTACATTTTTTAAAATTTCAAAGTCAATTTTGAGGCACTTGGAGGTCATCCTTGGCCTTGAAAATGGTTGTAACTAGCAAAGCAAGTTATAGATTGATACAACACTTCACAGGCTTTCCAACAATTCAAACAATTTGTTGATCTTCCTTCCAAATTAAAAATTATGGCATCTAGAAGTTGGGTCTCATAAATTGGAAAATGTGAAAATGTGTTGGACATAGAAAAGAGTTGTAAGGGGGAGTTACATATGTTGGTGAGTGTTTTGACACATCATAGGGAATATTTGTTTGGAGATAAGTTGGGTACCACATTTTTTAGTGGTTTTAGTTCATTATTTTATAAATATCGTTTGTCAATTTCATGTATCATATCTCCTTTATCAAGTGCTTGAGATGGAAGTTGGGTGTGAGTCTTCTAGAGGATTATTTTTTTCTAATCTTTATTTAATAATACTCCTATGAAAGCTTTCTCTATAAGTGTATTATAATCTTGTTGATTTTTTGAATAATATGCTGGGTGGTCTTAAGAGTGTGAGGTTTTTGTTTCGAAAGGGTTTTCCCACATAAAACATTGTGTTGTGGTATGAATGGTCTTAATGTTTACTTTTATTTTGTTTTTTTAACTCTTGTAAAGATTTTTAAAAAATCATAAACCTCCTTTCAAGATTACTCGAAAAAATTGTTTTGCTATCTTAGCTTCCTTTTATGGTGCATTGTCAAACAAATACCTATTACAAGGGAAACCTTTAAAAATCTTATTAAATGTATAAGTACTAATTTAGATGTTATAATAATATCTCTTTACTTAGAGATTAAAGAGTGATTCCCTCAAGATAAATTACTTGAAGTCAAGTATATCATGTATCCTCAATACTAAAAAGTTGTCAACCATCTAATTTTAATGACAAGATAAAGATCTTGGCCAAATAGTTTTCTCAAAGTTCAAAATTGAATGAGAATTATATAGAATTAATTATAACTAAATTTAAGCTTATAGTGTAATCGGCTCATCAATGATGGAATAGTTTAAACTCATATAGAGTCCATTTCGATATGGGTCAATATCAGAACTTTGGATAAGCTTAAATTAGAGAAAAATATTATACATTTCAATATCAAAATATTTCAAGCTTTTTGATCTATGTTAAACAATGATATGAATTCAATGCAAAATGAACATTTTTAGTGCCTTGGGATTGTTGAAGTCAAAGATAAGAAAAAAAACTAAGAATTTGAAAATAAATTTGAGGACATATACAACTAGATATGATATCTAGTGGTATCATTTTGAAAGGGCATTAGGAAACTTGAGGTCCTCGTGTGAAAAAAAATAGTTGTGAAACATTTTTCAAGAAAATAGCACACCCAACATAATGTGCAACATATCTAGTGGCAATGATGAGATGCAACTAAGTGTAAGGATGCAAATAGAAGAAAATAAAGACTAGAATTAGGGTGGCTCTCACAATTAGAGCGAGTGAATGATTTAAAATTTGGAAGTATATATAGGTATTTATTGTATATTCAATATTCCAAATATAAATTATATTTTACTTTTTCTAAGAGTTGAACAATAACAACATAAAAAAAATTTAAAAATCATTATTCTATTTTAGAATCTAAAAATAAACATTATTCTTGAATTTGATTTTAAAACTTATTTGTACTTTTAGTGTTTATTTGGTAAACCCTAAGGGTAGCAACATATATAATAGTGTTTTTTATATTTGAAAAAGATATAGAAGAATAACTTAATCATAAAAGATAGGTTACCATAATTGTTAGTTTTAGTTGTATAGAAAATGCAGTAGTTTTGAAAATTAAATTACTATTAGTTTGATTGTACTCGATACTGGCAGTGGATGCCATATCATGTTGTATAACATGCTCCACTCTTCGTCTATAGGAAGTGCAATTTATTACAACTCATAGTGACTGACATGTAAATTTATTAACAATTCCTAACTAAGAGTGGAGCTTTTCTTTATTTTATCATACAAAATAGTTTGAATAATATCAATGGTTTTAAAAAGTTTCTTGTGCTTTAGCTAGATTTCATACACTGTCAAATGATAAATGGTAACTTTTTTGAGGCACCCATCTTGTTGTATATTCCCTTTGATGTTAATTCATTGTCACTAGTTTTGTACATCATATCCAAAAATAAATTTGTTGTAGCCTCTTTTGTTCAAAACATCTCTTTTCTATTTTGATTAACATATTTAGTGGGTTTGTCAAACGATGGCTACAGGCAATAAATGAATGCAAGCATTTTATTAAAATCATTAGTTTTTGGATTATTTCCTCCCAAAATTTATGATTTATATGAATCATTATTTTTTTATAAAATTTAGATACTTCATCATTAGAAGATATTATTTTATTTTCTACTTTCACCAACTCTTCTTGCTTTTTTTCATACATCTTCTCACTTTCTCCTGTTTCTATTCCTATTTTCCTACTTTTACTTTCTCTTTTGTTGAGTTCTTTTACACTTTCTCTGTAAGATATTGGCTCCCCTCAGCATTTATTGTAAAAAAAATTATTCTTCTCTTACATTATCATAGTTCTTTGTACTTTTTTTCTAATTTTGTCTTTAGTTCTTTCAGTTCCATCACTATGTATTCGTTTACATTGATTGTAGATGTATAGGTATATTTTTGTATTATTTCCTTTAAGACAATAGTCTTTCTATCTGATGTTTTCCTTCTTGACTTCTCATTTGCTAGTTCCAACTACAACTTTTCTATTTCATTATTTAGCCTTTTCATTCTCTATCTTCTTTAGCAATGATGTGTATACCACATCATTATTTCCTTTTGATACATTTATTTTGTCACTACTTTTTATTTCATTAAAATCCAACGAAATAGTGTATAGCTCATAGTTGGTGTGATTCATTTGGTTCTCTAGTTTGTTAAATTTAGGCATAGCATATATGTACTCTATTAGATCAAATTTGTAGGCTTCAAATTTGTAAAATTGTACATTTTCCTTCCATTTTTATGCCCTTGCACCTTATTTTTCCCATCATTTATACCTACTCCCAGAGTTCGTCAATCGGCCTTACATTGAAGTGTCTCTTTGTGTTGTGTTGTTTTTTACTTATACTGTAGTCATTCATCTAAGTTGTCAAAATCCAAAATTGGCTAAGTATAGGTGTTTTCTTTTGTGTTTGAGTTGTAGAGTTAGGAAGTTCATGAGTTTGTGAATCTCTCAAAATATTGATATAGGAACAAGTTAAATTTTCTAAGTTTGTGATGTCACAAAGTTCATGAGTTTCCTAACTCTATGAAAGTGTGATACAGAGGAAGAAATAAGTTCAAAGTGTCACCAAGTTCGTAAGTTCATGAACTTGCCAAAAGTTCAACATGGTTCTTAAGTTCACAAAAAGCATGAAAGTACGATATAGTTCACCACATTAGAAAAACTACAAAGGATTGATAAGGAAAAGACAAAGAAAGTTGCCAGGTTCTTGACACTAGTAAGTTCATGAGTTCACAAATATATTGAAAATGCAACACAAGTTCATGAGTTCTTCATTTCATTTAAAGTATGGAATATCAAAGAGAAAGAGAAAGAGAGTAAGAGAGAGAGAGAAAATAATGAAAATAGCTAGGTTTTGAGTGTTGTCAAGTTTGCGAAATCACAAACTTGGTGAAAGTGCAACATAGTTCATTAAAGGCCAAAAAGTCAAACAAGTGAAGAAGAGGGAAAATGTAATAAGTTTTTTAGGTACAAAAATGGTGTTGAATGGTGTATTAATGTGCCAACAACTCCTATACACTCCATCATGACCTTAGGACACCATGAATTTAGTAGATGGCCCCTCCTCTATTTGTTCATCCTTCCGCATTCATGATCTTTCATTTTGAGTAGGAGGTTGTCCCCACCCACTGATTTCATGATTCAAATAGTGAATGTGTTTTATTCCTCAACCATCACAAATATATTGTAACTATTTTCGCGCACAATTTTGGTTACTACCACTGTAGACACTTAAATTTGCATCCTTAAGTCTTGGTTATAATATTGAATTAAATAAATATATTATCAAGTCCGTGTTCCTAACTAGTCATTAAATATATCCACTAATGCACCAAAGTGTGCAACGAAGAATAAAACACACTCTACATTTTGTAAAGCTAGGCAAATGACAACAAAATATGATCCAATCCCCAAAGGGGAAATCTTTATTAATAGGTCATTCTAAAATTTCCTCTTTAGTTTACAAAAGGTCCCTTTATATGGCTAATTTATAATTAAATATTAGTTCCAATGATTTCCTCAACCATCTCCCATAGCATCTCCCCAACCATCTCCTATGAACTCTATACGATATCTCCATGGTTCTCTCAACAATCTTCATCCCTGCTTTCGCTCATTTCTCTCCATCTCTCATTCCTACATAGCCTTTCTAGAATTAGTCTACATTATTACATTTTCAATTATATTATTCATTAGTCATTATTCCTTCATGAGAAATATTCATTAAACTGACCCCTTCTCTCTATTATGCCTCTTTCATCCTTTAATCTTCTCATTCTTTTGTGCTTGATCTTCCTTCATCTTGTACCTGCAACATAAACATTATTGAAGTCATGTAAAAGAGTAGCCATCCACCAAAATACATGGGTCGCCAACTATTGTATTGCATGTTCACTAGGAAATCATTTCTTGTACATGGTTCATCAACAATTCTTCATCACAAGTTTGCATCCATGTCCCTATTACTCCCCCTTGCATCATCATCATCATCCTCATTCTCCTAGATTTTTCACTTACCCATAACCCTTTTATCGATGCTCTTGGATCACCCACTCTACTAAGTCCTAATTCATATTTTAATGTCCCAAAAAGGAAATTTTAAATTAAATAATGATTTTCATCCCTCACCCTCCATCTTGTAACCTCACAACCAACTTGATGGAAGTCATACATTTCTCATATAATCTCCACCTTTGATCTTCATCCTTATAAGCCTATAAATATCTCCATCCTTAGCCAATTTTGAAAAGACAAATCTTGGATCCAAATACCATTATGTTGCTCATGCAAGTAATCATATTTCCAACATTGTGAGCACATTAAAGATTCTTTTTTTTTTGTAACATTCCATTGTTTCATTTTGTGCATTTTGAATCTTTTTTCTTAATTGAAGGTCCAATTTGATGTAGATTTGAGAGTTTGAATGTTTATTTGAAATCTTTCATTTTTAATCTATATATTAATGATGACAACGTCCATCCATCAAGAAAGATAGACATCCATCCATTAAATAGGATGGGAATTCATTGTCTATCCATCAAAAAAGATAAGGAAAATAATTTTTTGGCCAAAAACTTAGACTTAAGGATAGTCCATCACCTTGAGTTTGTAATGTTCGCCACGAAACCCTAGAGAAACTAACACTTAATCTAGCAAAATAGAGATAATTTATTTTTAAAGATAACAACAAAACATTAATCTACATTAGCTCAATAATCTCATTTTGAATTCCTCATACAATTTAAACATGAACATATGAAACTAAAGTACACAAGCAAAATAATCATATAAACGGTTAAACATATATACATCTTTTACATTCTTTGCATCTCTTCATTGCATTCTTCCCTAGGGTATCATAACATCATTACTTAACCACATCATTAAGGTAATATGCAACAACTAACAATGCTCATTATCTATTTTTCCTACTAACACTTATACTCATTTCACCATAAACAACATAGAAAAGTAATCAGATAAATTCCATTAAACACCTCTAACACAATGAATCCATTAAATATCAATACATCAAATAATCCTAAAGCAACAATACTAATATCCACTTATTCCTAGTCAACATTACATAAGTCACATTACATGTTGCATCATGTGCAAGTGATCATTACAAATTCATCATATGTTGTAATTAGGAAACCATGACATACAACTGCTCCAAGAATCCATAGTACAAGAACTGGAGAGTAGTAGAAGCATTCATCATGCTCATGAAAATCCAATGCAAAGAAAAATATCCCAATGGAAGAAAGGCATCAACCACCCGACCATGTGAAACCAAAAGGAACCACCACCCCACGCCCTCCCCCCCCCCCCCCCCCCCCCGCCCCATGCCTGGAGAATGATATAAGGCCCCACACACACTAAACTTAGATTGACACCTATTTTCCAAAGATCATAACAAAATATAGACTTGAGAATAATAACCAAGACTATCAACACAAGACACTGGCTCAACCATAAATCAAGACTTACAAGAGACCAACCAGACAACATATGCAAAGATTACCAACATAAGAGACTGGATCAAACATAAAACAAGGACTAACTAGAGACTTCCATAAAACAAAGGCTAAGACCAAGGACACAAGTAGGGGAAAGTGTCATCACATGCTATCACAATAGAAATGGGATATCCTGGGGACTCGTCCCGGCACCCGTGATACCCATGTGGAACCATCTCAACCTTTGAGAGAATCAAGGGAGTCCGTTTTGCCTCTCCAAGGTGTTCCCAATCTTATCCTGATCATGTACTAGCACTCTAGGCCATGAGTGGGGCACCAAAACATTTCATTATCTTATTAATGTGAAAACGTACTACCCAAAACCCATCTAGATTAATTATTTAAGATTCTCACTTACTTACAAAACAACTTCCAATGAGATCTCCAAGCATCCTTACAAGGAACCTCTTGGTAGTCTATCTCTCATGACCTCGACACTCACTTGGAAGCCACTTCCCCTAACATGCTCCTAAGGTCTAAGGATAAAACACAAACCATGAATCACCAATATATCTCATAATCATATGTAATGCATAATCAAATGGTTCTCATATAACAAATTGAACCATCACAATACATTTCCTTCACATATATATTATTCCAAAATAGCATGTCTTATGCAACATCAAGAATATCACAAAATTCCTTTAAAAATCCAATTATTCAACTTTGGAAAATCATCACAAAAGAATATTGAGTCCAAAAGAAAGTCTCTAGTCTGACTCAAACTAGCAAAATCACAGAAAATCCCGAAAACACATCAAAATACAAAATACCACAAAATAGTGCATATGATAATTCTTTTAACGCATTCACTTATTAATTAAGTGCTTCTACAAATTTCTTTAGCACATTTATTTAATCTTTTAGCGCATATGTATTATGAATTAGCACTTTCATAGCACAAGTTAGCACTTTCATCACCCAATCTAGCTCTTGCACAATATGAAATAGCACATTTGTAAATTCTTCTAGCACATATGAAAAACAAGTAAAATATGACACGAAAATTATAGAAAGTTCATAAACAAATTCTGGAAAACACAAAACAAGGTTCAACATAAAAAAATCAATCCAAAAAGAGACGCACTTAACTCAAAGATGAAGTAAATGACTCCATACAGAGAATTCAACCATAAAACAATTTCTCGACTAGAACCAAGATCACAAACAAAATTTAGTTTTGCCCAATAAATCTTAGCAAGATCAAACCAAAACTTTCACACACAATAAATAGAAAATTGGAACAAATCACAAAATTAATTCTTAATGGAACCCGAAAACCCGAAAACTCTCATGCACAGTAAATGAAATACTAATAATAATATTACTCAGATTTCCATCCGAAAAATTTAGAAGACAAAATTCCAAACATGGAGTATACAATCTTTTCTTTTCAAAAATCAAAGATACATAAATAAAAATTCAAGGAATAAGAAATCTCCAACCTAGAATAAGAATAATGGACAAAAATGAACAAAGTGGAAACACACCAACAATCTGAGAACGCCAACCAAAATATAGCCTACTAAAACCTTCCTCAATGCAATTCTCAGAAACAATGAAAGATCCAATACACAATCCACAATCAACCAAGCATGCACAGGAAAACTCCTTAGAAGTCCAAAAGCAAAACTTCATTCAAAACCTAAAATCACCGAGTTCTTCAAAAAAAATATCACAACATTCTCCAATTTTCAGCCAATGCAAATAATAATTCAAAAATGCCCTTAAAAAATCTCCAAAAAGCCATAAATAAAACATAAAGGAAAAATCCTAAAAATAATAATAATCTTCATGCATAAAACCCAAATACAAATTTCAATGCAAAGCATAAAGCTCACTCTCCACCTCCACCTTCACCTTCAAAAACAAAGAGAAAATAATTAAAATAAAATACTAAATAAAACTCCTAATTAACCAGTAAATCCAAATAAAATAAAATAAAATAATAAATAACTAATTAGCAATTTTAAATATAAAATTTTCAAATAAAATAATCAATTAAAATCTCAATTAAATATAAAAGCTTCAATAAAATAATTTATTTAATAATATTAAACTCGCAATAAATATTATTTATTAATTACACATTAGAACTCATAACATTATTAACTAATTTTGGACAAAAGGATAGCATGGAGTGCTTCTGGTGTGGCAGCGACTTGGTTCGAGGGCTAGGGCTCGGCCCTAGCCGTCTTCTTTTGGCATGGTTGTGTGTCCCTCCTCGCCTTGGATGTGTGATTGAGGGTGTTTGTCGGGGGTGCAGAGTAGGGGCAATCGAGGTTTTTCTGTTGGCTAGGGTGTTGCTTTTGCAGAGGTGGAGGGTACATTTGGTGTGAGTTGTGTGCCAAGTTCTCATGGAGTTGATCGTCTGGTGGTTGGGTGGATCTTTCATCCTTGTTCTTGTTTTGCTGGTCTATGGGTTTGGTTTGTGTTTGAGCCCTTATTTGGGTGATCTTGTTTTTAGTCCTTGGTTTGGCCTTGCATGGCTATGCAAGGGGGCCTTTCTGTGGGGATGCAAATGCAATTTAAAGATGTTATTTTTGGAGGCTTTCCAATTTCAATCATGCATGAAAAACTAATTTTTGGGGTGCATGGTAATGGCATGGGAGAAAGTTCTTCTCAGGCTGAGGGTTTTAAACCTTCAAAGGTTAATGGATGCCTTGCAAGGAGTGAGAATAGGCTCATTTTGGTGATTCAACCGGAGTCCATGGAGGAAGACATTAATTATTTGTCTAAACATGCCTTGATTTGCAAGTTTATGGGGATTTGGGTATCTCTACCCTTCTTGGAGTCTTGGGCTTGTCATAGTTGGACTCCAGAGGGGGAAATGGAAGTGTTGCTGACAACTAATGGCTACTTTTTGGTGATTTTCTCATGCATGTTAGACAAAAATAAAGCTTTTTAAGGAAGTCCCTATTTCTACAATCAAGTTGGTCTTTTTGTCAAGCCTTGGCATGTTGGATTCAAGCCCACAGAAGAGCATCCATCACAGGTTCCTATTTGGGTGAGGCTACCATGGTTTCCACTGGAATTTTGGAGGGAGGACATCTTCAATTTAGTTGTAGCAGAGCTGGGGAAGCTAGTCGACCCTTCACGGCAAACTATGGAAAAGAAGGTAATTACCTTTGCTCGTGTTTGTGTTGAAATTTATCTAAATAAGCCCTTACCTGATTCTATAGAATTTCGAGTGGGTTCAACAACTTGATTATGAAACTCTTCCTTTTCGATGTCAAATTTGTCAGAGTATGGACACTTGCAGAGAATGTGTCCTAAATCTAAACCGACAGGGGCCTCTAACATGGGGCCAAGTATACCACCTCCAAAACAAGATAAAGGGAAAGCCCCTATGAGGGAAGATAAAGAAGGGTTTATTCCAGTTAAAACTCGTAACAAGGGACGAGGCCAAAATAGGACTTTAAATGATAGACAAGCAAATGAGGTATTTAACAGATTTGATGCTTTAGATGATTTGGACCAGTTTGATGGAGCCATGATAAGGGCAAAAATCGAGACACAGAAAAACACAACAAAAGACACAAAAGATCTATATTATTATTAGCTGAAAATTATCTGCAATACATGCAATTACATATAAGAGGAATAAAACCTCACAGGCTGCAACACATTATAGCTTGTAGTATTTTCTGGAAAAACCCTTTCCCACAATCTCAAATTATCCAACCCAAAAACTCAACTGCCAAAAAATCACTCTCCAAAAACTAAAACAAGTTCCTCAAATGAGTCCTAAATAGCTTCTATTTCGTTTGGAGCCAAAATTATAATTTAGAGATTACCATTTGGCGAACAAACACCAAAACATGAAATTTGAAATTTGAAAATTTAGCCAGATTTGAAAACTGAAAACTTTCTGAAAAATTGTCCAACTTTCAGCAACAATAACTTTTGATCTGAGAATCGGATTGACGCGTTGTTTGAACCGTTGGGAATCTCTTTAAGTGAATAATATTCTTATACTCTTCTCTACTGATTCCTGCCATTTTAGGAGCCATTCAAAACCGTTTAATGTTTCAAATCTGACTTGGAAGAAAAAAAAGAAATGCATTTTTTCGAGAAATTGAAACTTGAATAAGTTTCAAACTGTTAATGCTTTAACCTGATTCTTTCGCCAATATGATTATTTTTACGTTCTCAAGATTCCCACAAAATTTGGGCTTCATCCACCTTTATATAAAAACTTTCTACTTTTGGCAATCGGCAAGAAAAAGTAGCTTGTCAATTCTGAAAGTTAGAATCTCGTATTCGTCCAAATGGGTATCCAGAAATGCAAAAACATTAAAAGAAAAATAAATAAAGAAGGAAATATTTTGGGTGATGCAGGATTGCCCTTACACCACTCAATGCTCCTGCATCAGAGACACCCATGGTAGTTTGAGTAGTGACCCCATCACGTCTCAGCTAGTTGAGGAAAACCCAAACGGTCAACCTCTACCTTGGAAAGCCATGAAGAATCTTCAACAAGTCTTCCCCTCCATTTCACCAGATATTCCTCATATTGCCTATTCTTGGTACTCCTTTCCACACGACTATCCAGAATTGCTTCGATCTCCTCGTTCTCTGAAGTAGGTGCAGGAATTTTGTATTGTTCTATTGTTGGCTCCTCCTATGTGTCACCTTCATGATATTATGTTGTCTGCAATGTTGAACACAGGGGAAATATTAATTCCATCTAACAATTCTACCTCATATGCGTTTTCAAAATCATGCTTCTTCAAAATCTTGCAGGGACCAAACTTCTTCATCTTCAGTTTATTGTATGTCCCCAATGGAAACTTCTCTTTCCTCAAATGGACCATCACCTCGTCACCAGTCTGGAACTCCTTATACCTCCTTTTTTGATCTGCATTCACCTTATACTGCAAATTCATCTTGTTGATGTGTTTCTTCACCTCTTCATGTATATGCTTGATGAGTTCTGCAAAGTCTTCGGCTTCGACACTTGTATACTTCTCTGGTCCATCCTCCTCAATTCTGGAGCGGTCCTTGGACTACCTCCATAAACAATTTGGAATGGTGATCTACCAGTGCTTCTATTGACAGAATTTTTGTAAGCAAATTTTGTCTGGGGTAAATCAGATCCCATCCCTTGGGTTTATTTCCTACCAAGCATCTCAGTAGGTTACCCAGAATCCTATTCACCACTTCGATCTGCCCATCAATCTAAGGATGGTGTGCAGAATTGAACTTCAACTCCATCTTCAATTTCTTCCACAAGGTCCTCCAAAAGTATCCAACAAATTTGGTGCCACGATCTGAAACAATACTTTTTGGTAGACCATGCAGTCTTACCACCTCCCTAAAGAATAAGTCAACAATGTGGACAACATCATGGGTCTTCTGACATGGGATGAAGCGTGCCATCTTTGAAAACCTGTCAACCACCACAATTATTGAATCATTCCTTCTTTGTGGCCTTGGTAAACCAAAAACAAAATCCATGCTTATGTCCTCCCATAGCCTCTCTTGTACAGGTAATGGCTGATACAGCCCTGTATTCTAGCTTACTCCTTTAGCTACCTGACAAACTCTACAACTTTGCACAAATTTCTTCGCATCTTGTGATAACTGAGGCCAATAATAATGTTCACTAATAATAGCAATGGTCTTATCTCGACCAAAGTGTCCTCTCATTCCTCCACTGTGCTTCTCTTTGATCAAATTCTCCCTCATGGAGCTCCTTGGAATGCACAATTTTCTTCCATTGAACAACATGTCATCTTGGATTATGAAATCCAACCACCTCCTGTCTAGAGTAACAGGCTCCTTGTAAGCTTTCCAAGCCTCTGCAAAATTAGGATCCTCAGGATACAATGTCTTGAGTTTATTGAACCCAGCCACCTCAAACTGCATCTTTGTCAACAAGATTTGCCTCTTACTTAAGGCATCTACAACTTTGTTAGACCTCCCACTCCTGTACTTCAAGATAAAAGTATAACTCTGCAAAAACTCCACCTATTTCAAATGTCTCTGATTCAATTTTCCTTGACTATTCAGGTACTACAATGCCTGATGATCAGTATACAAAACAAATTCCTCTGGCAACAGATAAAGCCTTGATTTCTTCAATGCCTGAACTATTGCATAAAATTTATGATCATAAACAGAATACTTCTTCTTTGCATCATTTAGTTTTTAACTAAAATATGCAATGGGCCTACCTTCCTGGCTCAAAACAGCTCCATTGGCATTACCACTGGCATCACAATCCACCTGAAACACCTTACTGAAATTAGGAAGGGCTAAAACAGGTTGCTCTGTCACCTTCTTCTTCAACATGTCAAAATTTTTTGCTGCTCATACACTCCACTTGAACTCTTTCCTATCCCCTCTCATTGTTTCAATCAGGGGTGCACAAATGATACTGAAGTTTTTAATGAACTTCCTGTAAAAGTTGGCCAAACCATGAAAAGATCTTACCTCAATAGCAGTCCTTGGGGTGGGCCATTCTAGAATAGCCTTCACCTTCTCTAGGTCCATTTTAAGACCTTCTACTAAGACAACAAACCCCAAGTACACTAACTCCTTCTTCACAAAACTACACTTCTTCAAACTAAACAATAATTTATCCCCTCTCAACTTCTCAAAAACTACAAATATGCATTGAATGCTTCTCCAATGTCTTACTAAAAATCAAAATGTCATCGAGGTACACAATAACAAACTTACCCAGAAATTCTTTCAATACCTTGTTCATGAGCCGCATGAATGTGCTTGGTGCATTAGTTGGCCCAAAAGGCATGACTAACCACTCATACAGGCCTTCTTTGGTTTGGAAGGCAGTCTTCCACTCATCCTCCTCTCTCATCCGGATCTGGTGATATCCACTCTTCAGATCAATCTTTGTAAAGTACTCCGCTCCACCCAAGCAGTCCATAAGATCATCCATCCTTGGCAGGGAAAATTTGTACTTGATTGTTATCTTGTTTATGGTCTTGGAGTCTATACACGAACCTCTTCGATGTCTTCTTTATCCACTCTAGGAAAAAGCAAAATACAGGTTCATGTTTCATGCCTTCCAAAAAAATTCTTCCATCAGCAAAACATATTATGGCATTACTACATACCTTATGTTTCACCTCCTTCAGGGGTTTTAGCTTATGGCAAACTCCATCCTTTGTTAGGGTATATGTGTTAGCACGACCATCATGTATAGCATGCCTATCAAACTGACATGGCCTCCCTAACAACATGTGACATGCATCCATGGGTATGATGTCACAGAGTACCTCATCACAATAACTACCAATCTTGAATTTCACCAAACACTGCTCACTGACTAGAACTTTATGGTCATTTTGCAACCAAGATATCCAATATGGATGTGGAAGTCTTTCCCTCTTTAGCTTCAACTTTGTAACCATCTCTTCGAACACCAAATTATCAGTGCTCCCAATGTCAATAATCACATCACAACATTTGTTTTCACATTTGCATCTGGTGTGGAGCAAACTCTTCCTCTAGTCTAGTTCTTTTTCCTCATTCATCAAGGTTCTCCTGATAACTAGGGCTTCTCCCCTTTCAGCATCATCAGAATGTTCAAACTGAGCTTCTTCGTCTGCATGTGCCACCCGTGCATGGTCATCATTCTTTATGTTTGTCCTTCCTTGGTGTTGTGGACATTCAAAGGCTCTATGCCCTTCTTCCCCACACTGGAAACAAATTTCTCTAAAACCTCCTCTCTCGGACCCTTGTCCAGGCCTTCCTCTTCCTCTTCCTCGCTATTCACCATTTTTTTGATCATATGGGTGATAAAAATTATTACCCTTTTGATTTCCGCTCGTACCTGCATCATCAATATTCTTTTGATCTTCATTTCGACTTCCAAAAGATCTTCCACCACCTCTGTCGCCTTAAGCTTAACCTTTTTGCTTGCCTTCAAATCTTTTATTTAGTTTCTCCTCCACTTTCAATGCAAATTGATACGCTTCCTCAATATTGGTCATTCTGACCAGACTCAGCTCCTCTTCAATACTTGGTCGTAACCCATTAAATAAATGGGCGACTTTCTGCTTGTTGGCCTCTGTATGGTATGTTCTGATAATTATCTAGTAAAATTCTTCTGTATACTCCTTCACAAACTTGCTACCTTGCTTCAACCCTTGTAGTTTCTTCATCAAATCTAACTCATAATCCATAGGAAGGAACTGTTTCTTCAGCTTCTCCACCATTCGATCCCATCTAGTGATCTTTCCCTTTTGTCTCCTGTTTCTATCTAGCTAGACAAGATTCCACCAAATATTGGCATGACCCTTCAGCTTTGTCTTTGCAAACTTGACCCGATCTAGGTCCTCCATCTCCTCATATTCAAAATATTCCTCCAACTTATTTATCCAATCGATCAACTCTTCTAGGTTCAGATTTTCAAAAAAATTAGAGACTTCAATTTTGGGTCTCTTCCCAATCTGGGAAATGGCCCTCAACAATCGAGTCTGATTTTGATCCATTGCTTCTTCTACTTCTTCTTCAGATGTATCTTCAACCTCTTCTTCGTCTTCACTTTCTCCTCTCCTCGGATTAAACCCTCTTCCCAGCTCTTCTTGCAACGCATCAATCTATCTCTGGAGGGCTCTCAAACCCTCGTTTGCTAAAGCATTTCTATCACCATCATTTTTGGCACTAGCATTTCTGCCACCATGCATCACTCTTGGATCCATCTTGAACACGAGCCCACAATCACAAGTCCTGGTGCAAACTACCTTATGTTCAATGATATGTCCACACGCTCAAGAACATCCTGTTCTAATATCACTTGATGAGGGCAAAACTCGAGACACAGAAAAACACAGCAAAAGAGACACAAAAGATCTATATTATTATTATCTGAAAATAGTGAGATAATATATCTTTTAATATATAGCAATACATGCAATTACATATAAGAGGAATAAAACCTCACAGGCTACAACACATTACCCACAATCTCAGATTATCCAACCCAAAAACTCACTCTCCAAAAATTAAAACAAGTTTCCTCAAATGGTTCCTAAATAGCTTCTCTTTCGTTTGGAGTTGCAATTTAGAAATTACCATTTGGCGAACAAACGCCAAAACATGAAATTGGAAATTAGAAAATTTAGCCAAATTCGAAAATTGGCAACTTTCCAAAAAATTGTCCAATTTCTGACAGCCATAACTTTTGATCCTGGAATCAGATTGACACGTTGTTTGAACCGCCGGAAAGCTCTCTAAGTGAAGAATATGATAAGACTTCACTCTGTTGATTCCCACCATTTTGGGAGCCATTCGTAACCATAAAATGCCTCAAATTTGACTTGGAAATTTATTTTTTTCATTTTTTCGGGAAACTGAAACTTGAATAACTTTCAAGCCATTAATGCTTTTAACCTGATTTTTTTGCCAATGTGCTTATTTTTCCGTTCTCAAGCTTCCCACAAAATTCGAGCTCCATCTGCCTTTAAATAAAAATATATTTTTGGCAGTCAGTAAAAAATAGCAGCTTGTCAATTCTAAAAGTTGGAATCTCTTATTCGTCCAAATGGGTATCCAGAAATCCAAAAACATCAAAATAAAATTAAATAAAAAGGAAATATTTTTGGGTGATGCAGGATTGCCCTTACACCACCGAATGCTCCTACATCAAGCCATTACAAACTTGTCAGTTTGCCAAGATCCTATGGAAGCAAGGGAATTAGTGTGTGAAGAGACCAATTTCATTCAGGTTGAACTACAAGAGGAGGGGGTAGGTATGCAAATGGACATTGACAAACCCTCGGTGTCCTTGGGTGAGATGGGAACAAATGAATGTAAAGCTACCAAGGATAGCTCAGGTATTTCTTGTTTTATGGCCTGCGTGGAGAAGGATTCACCCGATGGTAGCATAAGTAAAGGAACTCCACCTATTTTAGGAATTCATCAGAAGGTGCTTAAAAAGGGGGCTCTGGAGAAGTCTCTTAAGGTGAGAAGGAAGTAGGACCAAGAGAAGGTGAAGCTAGTTGGTGAGACTTTAGTAGAGTCTGACTCTATAAAGCCCATTGACTCTCACTTTTCCCCATCGCACAAATGATTGTCCTCTCATGGAATGTAAGGGGGTTGAATAGCATCCCTAGACAAAAGGCTATTCGAGATTTGATTTGTGCTCACTCTCCGGATGTTATTTTCATCGAAGAGACTAAGTTGTATGTTGAGGGAATGATGAGTTTGGATCCTAGGATTTGGGCTAGAAGCCAGTGCCAGTGTATTGGGGCCAAGGGCAACTCAAGAGGAGTGGCTTGTCTTTGGGACCCAAGAAAAGTTGTTTTGTATGGTGGATTTCTAGCAGATCTTCTGTCTTTTGTGGCCTCAAGTTTGGAATCAAGTGAAGTTATTTTGCTTAATAATGTGTATGCTTTTACTAATTTTCAAGGAAAGTCTTTGCTCTGGTCTCATATTAGGATGGTTAGATCTCATGATCCTTATCTTCCTTGTATTTTGGTTGGGGACTTCAATGTTGTTTTAAACATGGATGAGAAAAGGGGAGGAATTGCCAGGCTTGATAAATCTTCCAAGTTGATCAAGGAGAATGTTGACATTCTAAATCTTGTGGACATAAGACTCTCTAATGGCGCTTTTACTTGGAATAATAAGAGGTGGGGCTCTGATGCTATGTCTGAAAGGCTAGACGGGTTTTTTGTGCCAATTTTTGGATCGGAGACAGTTGGATCACTAGCTCTAAGGTTTTGGCTTGGAGGGGTTCAGATCATTGGTCGATCAAACTTTTTGCTTCTCTCTTTGGGACCTCCAAAAATCCTTCATTCAAATTTCAACTCATGTGGCTCCATGACTCTTCTTTGCATGAGCTGGTTGTTGAATGGTGGGCCTTGGGGATTCCTGCGTTAGGGACCGCAATGTATTCCTTTTCCAAGCATCCCCAGTTTGTCAAGTACAAGTTGAAGAAGTGGAACAAGTATTCCTTTGGTAATGTCTTTAGGGCCAAGGAAGTGGCTTTGTCTCATCTGAATGATATTATTAACCAGATTAGAGAGCATGGTTTAACAAAAGATTTGTTAAAATTAGAAGCAATTGTTGTTAAAGACTTGGAAGAATGGGAGTTGAGGGAGGAGATCTTCTAGAAGAAAAAGTCTCATATTGATTGGTTGCATGCAAGGGATAGAAACACTGCCTTTTTTCAAAATTTGGTGAAGGATAGAAGTCAAGGTAATTATATTTCCACTCTCCGATCTTTAGATGGGAATCAACTTCACTCTACTTGGTTGATTTCTTGGGAGGCTTCTCAATACTTTTCTAGAATGTTTACGGAGGATAATCCTTTGGCCCCGGAGGAGGAGGATCTTATTTTGAGTTGTATTCCTTCTTTGGTAACTAATGAACTCAATGCTTCTCTTAATAAAGCCATTACTTTGGAGGAGTTGGAAGGGATTGTGTTCTAGATGAAGAAACGAAAAGCTCCAGGCCCATATGGTTTTCCGATAGAGTTTTATCAGGAATTCTGGGAGATTGTCAAGTTGGATCTCTTGGAGGTGGTTTTGGAATCTCAAAGAAATAAACATATGTTGAAAGCTATGAATACTACTTTCTTGGCTCTCATTCCGAAAAGGGAAGGAGTTGATTCTTTGGATCTCTTTCGGCCTATAGCCTTGTGCAATGTGGTCTATAACATTATAACAAAGTTGATTGCTAAAAGGTTGAAGCCATGGTTGGGTGCTTTAGTTTCAAAGGAGCAGGGAGGTTTCGTTGCAAGAAGGCAGATCTTAGATGAGATTGTGGTGGCTACGGAGGCTATCCATTGTATAGCCTCATCCAAAGAGAAAGCTATGTTTATTAAGTTGGATATGGCTAAGGCTTATGACCGTGTCAAATGGTCCTTTCTACACAAGATCTTGAGATCTTTTGGGTTTAACAATGAGTGGATTATGTGGGTTTTGAGTTGTGTTACTTTGCCCTCTTACTCAGTCCTTATTAATGGTGAAACTTCAAAGCTTTTCATTTCCTCTCGTGGGCTTCGCTAGGGGGACCCTTTATCTCCGTATTTATTTGTTTTAATGGTTGAAGGTTTGGGGAGATTTTTAAAATCCTAGGTTAGGCAAGGCTTGATTCAAGGTTGGAATTGGGGTGGCATCATTACTCCTCATTCGCATTTGCAGTTTGTGGATGATACCACTTTGATGGGGTTGGCTAGAGTTACGGAAGCTACCAATTTCAGGAGGTTCTTAGATATTTACTTGGTTGCCTCAGGGCAAAGGATTAATGAGAATAAGTCTTATATTTTCTTCTTCAACACTCCTTGGCCTATTCAAAATAGGATTGCTTGAATTCTTAGATTCCAAATTGGTACTCTTTCTCTGATGTACCTTGGGATTCCTATTGCTATTGGTTATTTGCCTAGCAGATTTTGGCAGGTCATTCTTGAAAAGTTCCATAAGAAAGTTTCTCATTGGACCTATAGGTGGCTTTCATCTGTTGGAAGGGTGATTCTATTGAAGTCGATCATTCAAGCTCTTCCTTTGTATAGAAGTTTTGTGCAGGGTGACCCCTCTAGCTTCACTTAAGAGTTTGATGCCCTTTCTCGATAGTTCTTATGGGTAGGCAATTTATCTTGCAAGAAATGGAGCTTGGTTACGTGGGATTTAGTTTGTAGGCCAAGGCAAGTTGGCAAGCTTGGTCTTCATCAAACAAATTTGAATGGGCAGGTTTTGGCAGCTAAAGTTTATTGGAGGTGGTGTTGTCGTCAGGATTAAGATTGGGCAAAAACTTTATCCTTTTGAAGTATTTAGGAGGCGTGGAGAGTAAGGATATTCCTCGGTGTAACCTTGAGGGGAGAGGTTCTATGATTTGGAGTACTCTCAAAAGAGGTGCTAAACTTATCAAACAGTCTATTCTGGATTTGCAATAAGGGTTCAGAGGCTTTGTTTTGGCTTGACTCTTGGGATGGTTTTCCCCCCATTATTTCTTTGTTCCCTCACCTTCGAAATTTATGCTCCATCCGCGGTGGAACAAGGTGGAGGATTTTAAGACTTTTAGGTTTGTGTGCTAGGCCAAAGTTTTTAGGTGGAAGGATCCACCTAAATGGCCTTCGGGGGACTCTGAGGAACACCGTAAAGAGCTTGTAAGATTCTGGCTAGTACATCTTGTAATTCCTTAGAGAGGAGTGATATTCTTGCCTGAAGCCCTAATCCAAAAGATAAAATCTTTGTCGTGTCTGGGTATCGAGAGTTAGTAAGACAGAACTTTGGTCTGATTGAGGTATGGAATAATTATGCCTGGCCAAAATGTAACTTCTTCATGTGGTTGATTGTTTAGAATAGATGTCTCACGTGGGATAATTTGAGGAAGAGGGGTTTCTAGGGACCATCTATCTGCTCCTTATGTAATGGTTGCGAGGAATGTTCCTCTCATTTTTTTTCTTTCAATGCCCCTATGCTAGAGAAATTTGGCATTGTTGGTGGGGGTTATGGGAGGGTGGCTTTTTTTCATGCTTCTTCATTGATTTGAGTTTTGGAATATTTGTAGGTGCTCTCTTGCCAAGTCTCTGGTGTTACACATTGCGTGGAAAATTGGCCCTACTTTTATTCGGTGGCAATTATGGTTAGAACGGAACATGAGAATTTTTCAGGACAAAAGGATGTTTTGTCACCAATTATGGATGAGAACTATTGGTACTTTACAGGAGACCTTGCTTGCTAATGGTGATTTGTCTTCTCAGGTAAACCTAGGTGATGTTGTTGTTCTTCAAAGGCTGGAACTAGAGGATTGGTGTTTAAGGCCCCTGGGGTCAATTTGGCTCGGAATTTTAAGAGTAAGATTCAACGAGATAGTTGTTGGTCACCCCCCAAGCTAGGGGTGCTTAAGACTAATAATAATGGTTCTTCTAGAGGTAATTGTGGGCACGTTGAGATTGGTGGGGTTGGTAGGGACTGCTCTGAAGTAGTCCAATTCTTGTTTTCTATGTATAAAGGGTAGCACACTAATAATCTTATGGAAGCCTATGCTATTCTTTTTGCTTTGAAGAAGGGGTGTGCTCTTGGGTGGAGAGAGATCATGTATGAATCAAACTCACATATTGTGATTGATTTGCTTAATAAGGGGCAGGTGGAGGGAACAAACTAGCATTCGGGTGTGGTGATTAATCATATCTGGAAGTTGTGTAGTTCCTTAGATAATGTAACCTTTTATCATATCCCTCGTGAATGGAATAAGGTGGCAAATTCTTTGGCTAAATGGGCATCTAATCAGATGGAGAGCTGGAATGTTGAGGAATGGGACCTCTTTTCTTTAGAGTATTCACGTACGCTAGAGGAGCTTGTTACAGAAGACATGAGAATTTTCTCAAGGACTGAGTCTTGATTGGTGTTTTGTAATGTGCTCTTCTGGTTTTGTATTGATTTCTTGATTAATAAATTTTTACCCCTTTCTTAAAAAAAAAAAAACATTATTAATTGATTAATTACCACAATACAAACCAACCCACATAATAATTAAATAAACATCACATGACCACTTGACCAAAATACTAGAACCGACACGGTATCGAATAGGCCTAGAATAAGATAGGACATTATATCAATCTTCGTTTTCAACTTGCTATTGTGATTAGAGACGCGCTCAGACCTGGGAAGCCCGATGGAGTCAATGTCTAGTACCTGCAATCCCACATAACACCAACCATCAATGCACAACATATATATGTGTACACACACACACACACACACACACACACACACACACATAGTCATGGAGTAGACACACTGGTGAAAAGAGAATCGCAACATCACACCCTGCTTGCAATGAGTGGTATGACATTGTCCCTTCCACGTCCAAAATAAATCATCATAAACAACAATCATGGATCATATCTCCTAATCAGTAAATTAACCCAAAGTATAGAATCAATATCACCATGATAATCATAATGAATCCACTAACGTCACAGAGAAAATCAATGTAAACAAAACCATAAATATCTATCACATCCTATCATAAAGGATGAATCAAGGAAGGGCCCTACAGAGTCACTCTCTCTAAAGGCTGTAGTTCCTAATGAAAGTGCATTGAGGTCCATCTTTAAGAATACAAAATAAAACATAAACCACTTGACTTGAATCCCACCTCAAAATTCTAGCCTAAGGCCCTTGAGGAATCAACTAATCCTTTTTATATCTTTTCAAGTATACGAGGAATTCATATTTATCTTGCATTAAATCTTTGAGATTTTACCCCTTACCCTCAATCAAATTAGTTTTCTTGGTTAATTTTAATCTTGCATTTTTTGGTTGATACATCCCTTTATCCCATCCCTAAATAATTGAGTGCTAGGAACTTCCTTCATTTCCCAAACTACCTAGATACCTTCAAAACATGATCAAGGTGTAAAATATGTAGTTATATTTTTCTAACTAGGTGTGATGTGAAATGTAAAGTGGGTACGCAACCCTTTCTAGGGTCCTTTTCCCTTAATAATTATTTTACAATTGCTACCCATGAAGGGGAACACATAGAAAAAATTGATTATCATGATCATTGTTTGTTTTCCTAAAATCATATAATTCCTAATCATATGATTACGTCACCTTTGACCCATGTGTCAAAAATTATAGTAAACCATTTCCATAGTAAATATAAATCCAATCATATCACATACATCTCAACATCCTATTTGGAATTTTCTATATTTGTATTAGCATGTTTTGGCTCAATGAACTTATCTTTTTAATTAGCAATTCAAGGAGGATTTCTTGCCCCTTGAACTTTATCCTCATAATGCCCCTTATTGATCCTTGACGATTTATAGGGACGATACCACAAAGGCCATTGTTATAGTTGCGTTAGACTATAGATACAATAGCTCAAGTGCATTAGTGGGCATGTAAGTGATCAAAGATTTGTATGTCATAGATCCAAATTTTACAAATGCACGACACACATGCATGAGGCCATGGGCTAGAAAGAGGACCATTTAAAAACTACTTCATGCAAGAGGTGCCCCGATCCTAGAGACAAAAGTTGTGTATCTTGCAGAGTTTGATGAGGGAGAACCTCATTCCTAAGTTGCATGGTGGCAAACTCAAATGCCACTTTGCCACAAATAAGTTGTGAACCCTATTGGAGGTGTATCACTAGTTTAACTTGAACAAAAATGTGTAGAATTGTTGAAAGATGTAGAATTTATGTAGCATCGAAGAGAGTTGCATAAAACATTGGGTTGTGCAAGCCATTGTGCATACCAGACAAACCTTGGAAGGAATTATCCATATATTTTGCCCTTTGATTGCCAAGCACACTAAAAGGCACTGATTTTATCCTTATAGTTGTTGATAGATTCTCTAAAATAGTGCATTCCGTCCTTGCTAGAAGATGAATGATACCCTGAGGATTGAGATTTTGGTCTTCAATGGGATAGTGTTGTTGCATGGGTTGTCATAGAGCATTACATTAGATCAAGATATAAAGTCCCTCTTTCTAATGCATAATGTGGAAAAAATTGTGCATGTTGTTCAATTACATTTCTACATATAATCTATAGATGAACAAACTAACAAAGATTGTCAATTGAAGTCTCAACAACTAAAATGTGTAGTAGGAGAGAAGCGCATACATTGGAACTCGTGTTGGCACAATCGTTCATGTTCAACTCAATGAACATGGGATCTTAGAAACATCCCCTCCATATTCACAAAACATTATATGGTTTAGCATCTTCCTTGTGGCATGTTGATTATATTCATGTGTTCAAAGATTTATAATATATCCACAATTTTAACTTCTTTTTTATCCTCTTGTAAATCAACTCTTTTGTTGTTTTGTTCTAGTAGTGCATTTACAGTTTCATTCCAATATCCATATGATGCGGAATAGGAAAGACTAACTGAGAGTTTCTGGGGCAGTATTGTTGGCATTGTGTTGTCATTGATGTCAACCGGTATAGGATGACAACCGGTATAAGAGATGTATGAACAGTGTTGTCATTGATGAATACCGAAAATGGTGCCATTGATGTCATCTAGCATAGCAGGCCACCGGTAAGGAAGGAGTCACCGGTACACAAGTTAGTGTTGACTTGTGTTGAAGACATAAGGACTGCAAACCAGTAAGTGACATGTTGGCAATGCATCGTGGCCAACCAACAAGAGAGAAAGATGTTGGCCGGTTGATTGTGATAAAGAGGGGGAATGTTACCTAAATCACATCAACACCGGAGGTGAAGTATGTGCAGGCCACCGATATGTTGTGTGGATAAGAAACAACAGGACTCCCACCGGATAAAGATGCAGTCACCATTTGAAAAGATGACTGACAGTGAATGTGCCCAATCGGTTCACATGTGCTTGTTTGAAGATATGCTGCTCAAACAGGGAAGCCACATTGGTGCATTGCAAGATGCAATGCAAAAGGATCCACTCTCACTAATAAGTGGAGCTTATCTCCTATTATGCATGGATTGCATCATAGTCCTCAAAGATAAGACAAAAGGTTAAAGGCAGGTGATTTAAGGCTCACACCGGATGAACTAGTGAAACACTAAGCTGCCTTAGGTGCATGAGACCGGGGATGTGCACCGGATCAGTCAAGTAGACATGATGAGTTGTCGGTACAGAGATTGAAGGATATGTTTGTCAGTTTGACAAACGAATTGATAGGAGAACCAGTCTATTGGATGATTAAGGCGAGGTTGAGCAGAAGCAGACAGATGAAGCATGCTGAAGATTGATGACATGATGTCATCAAGGTGTTTACCGGTAAGTATGTCCACCAATAATGTTGTCACGGTGCAAATGCAGAAGGCTCCCATCTGATGACAACGTGCATGAGGTAGGTTGGCATGTGTGTTGACCGATTTAGGTGCTCCACCAGAAGAGAAGAAAAATGCAAGGTTGAAGGCAAACCGGTTAGGGTATAACCCATAGAGTGTGAACCGGTAGATGAACCCGGTTGTGTGGTTGGCCAATGATTCTATCTGAATCGACATAACTGACCTAGCAAAGGTGGATCCCGACAAAGGGGCCACGTGGAGGTGAAGTGGCATGCATGCACAGGTTGGTGTGGTGAGTCGGTGAGGTCGTTAGCAACTGGTCCATCATTTATGGTGACTGCGAAGCTCGAGGAATGAAGGCAAAGGATTGCGGCTCGAGAGGAAGGAAACAACAGAGATCCAAAAAAGAGTGATCTTGCATATCGAAGAGGATAAAGGAAACCGCATCACATACGTGAGCGATCAGACAAAAGGCTATAAATCATGCTACAAACAGCAAAAAGAGAAAAGACGCGGTTCACAAGGTACACAGATGGGCGATGCTCATTGATTGAGTGTTGAACATTGATCAAGGACATGATATCAGATTGGATATGATATGTCACAATGATCAGAGATCAGATCGGATGTAGATTCAATGCATGGCGAAAACCCTAGCTTGCTAATGTTCAAACTCACGTTTAGGCGAGAAAATTTGGCTATAAGTATGCGAGCCAAAGATATTGTTTGTTGTTGCCTAATGAGAAAGTGTTATTGCTACATGTGAGAGAAATCAGTCAAGTGCTCAACGAGTATCAATGGAGAGACTGTGTGAGAAAGAGAATCGGGTTGAAGAGTTCAACTGGCAACAGTGAGGCAATTGTAGTCTGCCATTGAGTCTGACAGAGGAGTACATCAGTGGTGACAGGAACCGGCAGAGAAGAGCTATAGAAGATTGCAGAGAAGGCAAGTTGAGAACCGACAGGAATCGGATGGTACATATCTGACTAAGTTGTCAAGACCGGTGGTGAATAGCAGTAGTGTGACAAAGAGAAAAGAGAACCGGTAGAGAAGAAGAAGAGGTTGAACCGGTAAGGTTGCAGTAGAGAGTGAGTTAAAGCAGGAGATAAGCTTGTTGCAATGAGAAGGTGAGCAGAGAACCAATAGAGGATTGAAGAGAGAAGAACAGGAGGAGAGTCATACATGAGAGTTACAAAGTTCTTTTGTAACAAGAAGATAACTTTTGTATTCAAAATATGATTTTGTAATCACTGAGTTGGAGCTCAGTGCAAGGGTTGGTGTTCCTTGGGTTGGTACCCTAAAGCAACAATGGTACTCCTTGGGTTGGTGCCCTAAATGTTGTAACTGAATGTTTCATTGTGAGGTTGGATTGGAGCAGTAGTCTCCAACAGCATTTCTCACCAAAGTTTTTCCCATCTTGGGTTTTCCTCGTACATATGGTGTTATGTGGTATCCCTTTTATGTGTGGTTGCATTTGTGTCATTCTCCCTTCTAACCGGTATGTTTGCTTTATGTTAGATCTATTAACCGGTTCACACACAGGTTAGAAAAGGGCTAAGTTTGGAAATTACTGATTCACCCCCCCTCTCAGTGACATCTAGTGTTCAACAAGTACAACATGCTTTGAGAGAGTCCACCACTTCACCATAAAAAACACCTATTAAGAAATTCAATAATGTTTCAATATAGTAGTGCTATGGGAGATCCAAATACTTCACTTTTAATAATGCTGTGAGAGAATTGAAGATTTCATCAGTAATATCTTAAGGGACTAGAGGGACTTGACACTTACCAATGCCCCATTAGATTCCAGGACTTCATCTACAAATATAACAGCTCTGTTTTGTATCAAGGCTTGCTCAGGAAACTCTACAAAATCAATACCCCAAGATTCGAGGACCCCAATATACCATAGGTGACTTTACAATATCATCAGTATTTTGAAATTTTCTACTTAGTTATCTACAATGGTAGAACCTACTTGTATGACAGGCAGCTTGTTCTGAATTTTGGTAGACATTAATTAGAATTAATCTAATCTAAAGTTTCAACAGTCAAACTTCAGTTCACTGCCAACAACTGAGTTTGCTAATGTCGGCAGTCTAAGACAGCACCCAGAGTTTCAATTGAATAGTCAATAGAAGCCTACTTATCCGCCAGTGTCTCCCCCATTTAATCTGCTAATGTCAGCTATGAAAAAATTACAGAACAGTTAAACAATGGATATACTGCCTCAACAATGTCACTGTAAGTATTGTCAATTACTTTAGTAATTAATCAAATTCAAGCAATACTCAGCGGATCAAAAATTAGCTTGTGGATATTACACAATGAGTTGCCAATGTTACAATCAAAAGACAGTTGATCCTCTTTTTCTGTAATTTATGCCTTTGTTCTTCCTAATTCCAAATAGGAGCAGCTAATAAGATCATTCACTCTCATCTATGATTGTCAAGGTGTGTTTATGGCTGCTAGTAGGCTGAGGATGACCTGGATAGAAAATCAGTTAATTATATGGCCAACATTGCTGATAGAAGAGTCTAGTCAGAATATATGACGCCTGTCATGCTGATAAGTTAGCTTAGTCAGCTAAGCTAGTCATAAATTAGGACCTAATCTGGGCCCCAACCGAGTAGATCTTATAAAATAAGAAAAAGCAGGGATGGAATGAGTACAACAAAAAATGTAAAGAAATGTTTTCAAGTTCTGATTGAATATTCAATTTTACAATTAAGTGAAAGTTTAGAAGTGTTCCATTTGTTTAGAATTCAAACAGTCCATAGGAAAAGGGTACTCATTTAAAACGAAATTAATTCAGTTTGTTCAAACAGTTGCAAATCTTTATTTCAAGCACAATTTTTTTTGACCTAATACAGAAATAAGGGTCCAATATTAGCATCTAAAATTGTTCCTAAATGAAAGATCAGTTCATAAAGCATAATATTCGCCATTTATATCCAGAATTTTAAGCAGACCATTATCCATTTATATCCAAAACAATGTATAAATTATATACAGATCTGTCTATTGCTATTCTAGGGTCCTTTATGGTCCCTAACCAATTACTAACTGTCATTCAAGAAGCTGCAAATCCTACTAATGTCCACACTCCTCAATTTGGAGTTTTAGTCATTAAACCAAATGGTATTTCTAGTCTTCAGGCTGTCTTTGTTTGCAGTGTGCTATGTTGTAAAAGGTTACTGGAATCATGTATACATTAAAATTTGTGTCCAATATTTCACTCTCACTACTGAATCCATCTTCAGAGAAATTTCATATTGAGGCCAATGCCTGAAATTTAATAAAGACTCCACTCTTACAAGTCCGCATTACCAAATGGTAATCTACCAGTCCACTTGTCACTTCTTTCTGAACCACACTATGTTAACTTTTCATTTTCTCAAGTCACAATTACATTTAAGATGCAGAATTGACTCACCAAAATACATTCAAAAGGTAGGAATAGATTTTGCTACTCATCCCTAACTATTTAAACAACTGTCCATGTTCATCCCTGCAATCATCAGTGTCTCGTTTATTCAAGTTGAACGAATTGTTTAGAACATAAGGAATGAGAGTTGAAGTAAAGACAACAATACGAATGGAAGGACACTGCTATGGCAGAGTTCAGCACAGATATATATTTGAGAAATTGAATGCATGCATTAGGAAATGTTGAAGCATGTCCATGCACAGCTAATATATATTTTCATCGGGGTCGCACTCTCAATAACTGGTCAACAGCTCAGCCATACTTTGAGAAAGCTTTTCCTAGAGTAATTGTAGCCCTGATGCATCTCATGATGACCTATAAGAATGTAATTGTGCTTCTTTCCCGTAGATCAAAGCTTACTCTTAATATCATGATCTAGTGCTGTGTCTGTTCACATTCCTTGTATAATAATGTCTTTCAAACTTTGGAAAAATGTATACATATATTAAGTTATTAACTGATTTTGACACAGACCTAAATGTTTATTAGAAGGGTACAATCTAATTATGACAACCCTGAAAAGTGTGAATGAATACTTATATTATTATATAACAGGAAAAGAAACAAATAAGTACTGCAAATTCCACAAAACATGGAATTTGTTAAAAAGAAAATGCTCATGATTAAAAAACTAGTCAGCAGCTTGACCATATTTCAAGAAAGCTTTTCCTATAGCAGTTGCCTCCCTTATGCATCTCATGATAAACTACAGGCATGTAATTAAGATTTTCTTTCCGGTAGATCAAAGACTCGTCTTTAGATACCAGGATCTAGTTCAGATTTGATTCTCCACACTCCTTGTGTACTAACATGTCTTTCAAACTTTAAAACATAGATACATTAATTGCCTGATCTGATGGTGACCTACATTTTTATTAGAAGGGTACGATCTAACTATGACAACCCTGAAAAATGTAAATAAATATAATTTATATACCAAGAGAGGAAAAGGAAGTACTGCAAATTTCACAAAACATGAAATTTGTTGGAAAGAGAATATGTGAGAAAGAAAGCCCTCGTGATTGAAAATAACTGATCAAATGGATCAACAATATTTTAAGAAATATTGTCTTATATAGTTGCAGCCCCAATTCATCTCATGATGACCTATAGGAATGTAATTATGGCTTCTTTCCAATATATCAAAGCCACATCTTAGATACCATGATCTAGTTCAGATTTGGTTTTTCACATTCCTTGTATAATAACATGTATTTCGAATTTCCTAAACATGGATACTTAAATCGCCTGCTTTTGATGCTGACCTACATGATATTTATTAGAAAGCTATAATCTAACTTTGATAACCCTGAAAAACACAAATTAATATAGCTTATATAACAAGAAAAGAAAGAAACAAGTACTGCAAATTCCACTAAATGTGAATTTTGTTGGGAAAGGAATAAGTGAAAAAGAAAATGCTTATGATTGAAGTGCATCTTTGGACAGGCCTTACAATTTGGTGAATTTTTTGGCATGCAAACCCAATCAAGCCCACTAATGAGAGCTTCCCAAGCACTATCGTTCCTTGAGTACCAAAGTAATCACTCAGTGCCAGCTTTACTTGATCTCAGAGCAGGCATTTGGACCTAGAGGTTCCCTCAAGCAACTGTTGATTGCTGAAACTGCAGCTTCTATGGATGCATCCTCTCCCTGCTCAGTCATTAGTTACACATGTCAAGTTTAATAGGCAAAATAACACATTTGAAAAGACAATTAAATTTTCTGATTTAAAATTCCTCCAGTGAAAGAAACTTCTTAGGATAAAGGAAATCTAATTCCTTCAAAATCTGGATAATGAAATCAATACTCTTAAAGCATTTAAATTCACAGATAAGAAGCAACATTTATTGGTTTTCTAATCTGCCAATATCTGTAGTCTGGAAATAATTTGAACCAGTATATTAAATATTTAAAAGAATATAAATATAAATAAGTGATTCCTTCAAAGTTTTTGCTGCTTGCTTCATTAATAAAAAAAATAAAAAATTAATATTCCACTGAAGATGTCAAGAATATGCAAATAATTTTTTATCAAACTCTTATGCCACATTCTCACATTTTCTCTCCAATAAAAAATGTTCCCATATTTTCCAGCCAACCGGCTCCAAAAGCTGCGAGGAATGTCCAAATCAACTGATGCCCCAACATTAAAATTCAATATGTTGCCTGCATGACACGAGATTGATATATCTTTATCTAAAGCACAAAAAGGAAGTGTCTTGTCTCAGAAACCCCAGAAATTCAGTAGACACATTTTTGTTGTGTAATGAAAAGAATCAAGATTTATTTGGGGAATCAATCATAATGCCCAGAAGCATTCAGAAATCAACAAAAAATGACCCAGCTACACTAAAATATCCTAGATTTGAAAATTGGATGAGTATTCTGAACATTGAACCAATAGGAATATGCTAGCAAGTATACCAAATTCCAAAAAGATGAAACTATCTTTGTAAATAAAATTTATACCAAATGTAGGATCTGCAACAAATACTATTGTGTTATCATCAACCTGCCAAAAGTCTCTGACAGCTAATCCTGGCTATCACAATACAAACATTAGAAATGCATTATTGAAATACAGGAAACACATTGCAGTAATGGCCAAAACATCATTGTTCTAACCCTAGGTTACATATTACAATCCTAAAGTAAGCTACTTGTTTTCATGACATACCTGGGGTTTCAGGATAATTTTGAGCCAGAACTCTAAGCTTGAAGCCTGTATCCTTTTCAAGATTATAGATTGCCTCTATCATCCTACTTTCCTGATACATCAATATACAGAAAATGAAGCTTATTTTCCACTTTCAAAACTTTTATACACAATACTGTTCACATCCTAACTGCTGAGAAACCAATGTGAATAGTAAAGACTCTCAAATACAAATTTCCATTGCCAAAGATGGATAACATTATGGTTTGTTTGCATGGACTCAAATATATCAGCAAGATATATTTGAAAAGTGGATATTATCATATCAAAATGAAAGCAGATGAATCAAAGATTATTTTTAAGACAAAGGAATATTTGTATAAGTGCTTTGTTATGCCATTTGGGCTAACTAATGCACCTAGCACTTTTATGAGGTTAATGAATGAAGTTTTGAAATCTTATCTTGATAAGTATATTTTATATTTGGATAACATTTTTATTTTCAATAAGAATAAGGAAGAGCATTTTGAACACATCAGATTTAGAGTTGCAAAGGTTAAGAGAATAAAAGTTGTTAATTAATGTGGAAAAATATAGTTTCATAAAAGAATCAATATATTTAGTAAAAAAAAAAGAATCAATGTATTTGAGTTTTGTTATTTCTGCTAGTGGACTGAAGATGGATCCAAAGAACTACACCACTGAGTATTTCAAAAGTTTTCATGGCTTAGTAAATGTTTAGATGAAGTTTACAAGGAATTTTAGTGGAATATGTGCACCTATCACTATGACCATGAGAGGTGATAAAAAGGAAGTTCAACATAGCTAACAAAAATTTTGCTGCTAAAGAAAAAGTGACAGAACACCCAATTTTGACATTACCAGAATTTTAAAAGTTATTCCAAGTTGACTGTGATGCAAGTGGAATTACAATTCGAGTTGTTCTGAGTAAAAAAGGAAGACCAATTGCATATTTTAGATGAGAAATTGAATGATACTAGGAAAATATTTTGTTTATGATCAAGGATTTTATGCATTTGAAAAAGCAGTGAAGAAATGGAGATGTTATTTATCATCCAGAGAATTTATTTTGTATACTGATCATCAAGTATTGCAATATCTATATAAAGTAAGTTGAGTAAAAGACATGCCAGATGAATTGTATTTATGTTGAAACATGAAAGTGGTAAATCCAATAGAGTAGCTGATGTGTTAAGTAGAAGACATAATTTGTTGGTGAAAATGAGAATTGAAGTTGTTGGATTTGATTGGATGAAGAATTTGTATGAAATTGATGTTGAATTTGTTGAAGCATGGAGAGTGTGCAAAGCGTCAGTAAGTGTAGATAGAACCAAATGGTTGGATTATTTGACCCAAGATGATTTGTTGTTTAAAAGAAGTTAACTATGTATTCTTAAGAGTTCTCTCAAAGAACACTTGATAAGGGAAAAACATAACAATGGATTAGCTAGTCATTTTAGTATATTGATAATTGCTTTGGTGAAAGAAAAATATTATTCGCCTCGTAGATTAAAAACTTGCCTAACTCACAAGTTATCATGAGTTAAAACTACTTCTAGTCACTTGCCCTCAAAATTAAGGGTGGAGATTTCTGTAAAAAATTGGCCAATTTTTTTGTAAAATGTGAATCTGACCTAAAAAAGTCACCAACTAGCACAAAATATCTATCTACCACGATAAGGTCAAAATCAGTTCATTTTTCACATTTTCACTTTTCTATCTCTTACTCCTTGACAGATTGAAAACATTCCTTGCAATTTCAAGTGACTAGAACTGATTTTTTGTGATTTTGAGCTTAACGGATAAGTTTTTTTGCAACTTTTGAAAAATATATACGTACTTTTTTCCTTTTCTTCAAAGTTTCGTTTTGTCTCTAGGGTTTTATTATTCAATCTTTTTTATTTTTTTGTTGTTTGGCTAGCTACCGAGGTTTGCATTTGATTTTGATTTTTGGTTTATGATAGGTTGGAAACTTTGAAAATTTATGTTTGAGATATAGCATCAAGAAGTAGAATTGGTGACAAGGCTATAGACTCTACTTGGAAGCATGAAACCCTAAGGGAACATGTGGATTCATCATTTTTAATTAATTTTGACAAAAGATGATAGAAGGCATCAACTACCTCAAATTTCATCTTGTGAGGATTCCTAGAAGAGATGTTTAACTTTGTGATAAAGTAGAGCCTAAGGTTGTACAAGAGGCTAATGCTCTCCTTACTTCATGAGGAGACGAAATTAGAAAAGAAATGATTATTTTAATAGATTTTTCTCTTGAATCTGAAACAAGTTCTTGAATTAGCTTACAGATATAGGGTTCTTCTGCATCAAGTAGTTGGCATTTACATCATGTTCAAATATTTGTGGCTTTTTTGTCATATATAATACTCTTGGTGCCCAACCTTCCCTCAAAGGTACCACCTAGAACTGAGACATGCAAAATGAGGCAAGGTTGGTAATTGCCAATTTTTTATACTTCATTAGCATACCCTTCCAATTTGCAAGCAACTCTTATTGGGAGTTAGTTGTCACTGCATAGATAGTAGCACAAAAAGGTTTAAATCATTGAACTCTTATGATTTGAGTGGGTCATTGTTGGATGATGATGTTAGACAAACAGAGGTCTTGGTGGAGGAACAAAAGAGGATTTGATGAAAAAGGGGCTGCACCATTTTGTCTAATGAGTGGACATAAGGAAAGTACAACACCCTAATTAAGTTCATCATGGCTTCAAGTGACTAGTTGGTGTTCTTCAAGTCAATTGACATCTCCAATGGAATAAAATATGCCAACACACTTTGCAACATTTTGGATAAGATGGTCATGGATGTTGGTATGCAGAATGTTGTCCAAGTTATGGCAGACAATGCAATAGCATATGTGTCAACCATTAGGCAACTACAAAGGCACCTTACTCTTTTTTGAGGCCCTTGTACCACTCATTGCATTGATCCACTCCTTGAGGATATTGACAAACTTTTGTAGGTCAAAATCATGGTAAATGATGTAAGAGACATAACAAAATACATCTACAACCACCCTTGGGTGCTTAATTTGATGAGGTGAGCATAGAAATGGTATGGAGCTTTTCCGGCCAGGTATCCCCTGATTTGCCACCAATTTAATCACTTTGTAGATTATTGTAGCCTCAATACCATCTCTTATAGCAAATATTTGTGAGCACTACGGGGACAGAATCTACTTATTCAAATATGACCAAAGGGGAGATGGTAGTCAAGACTATTTTTATGAGTCTTTTTCCAGAAACATGGACAAGATCCTTAAGGTAACTTACAAAATCAGATTTTTATGATTTTAGTTTACTATTTTTTTGGGTCATTCAAAATCAGTTTTTTAATTGATGTATTGTTTTCTTTTAAGTATGAGAACCATTGGTGAGGGTTCTACAGTTATTAGATGGGGAGGAAAAACCCCACGGGTTTTCTATATGAGAAAAAAGTAGAGAGATAGTTGCCTGAGTCCTTATTGAAGTAGTAATTTCTCCCTTAAAATCTCATAGTAAATGGGGCATATGAAAATGAAATGGTATTCAGACTCTACCTACTAGATGGAGCAAAGATAACAAATCTGATCAAGGCAAGGAATATGGTGTTTTGTCTCATAACCTATAGCTTGTGGGAACACACCTCATTTGGCCAAGGGAAGACCTCAATCCATGTGACAAATGATGTTGGAAATAGTGATGACAGAATAAAATGCCATCTTCTACCTATATGATATGCGCAACATTAAAAGAAAGCTTTGGGCTGAAAGGTATAAGAGGGGAGGTCCAAGTAGACCTAGATGTACTACTTGTAGATGTCCCTTCAAGAAGCTCTAGTGATGGCTTCTACAGAAGAATCCAAATATTGCAGCTTTCTCAATTTGATTCTATAGGATAATTTGTTTGTTGGGCTATGAGAAAAGAAAACGGGGACTTCGCACATTGGTATTCCAGTTTTAATCAAAGTGGCCCAACAAAAATCATCTGGCATTGGGAAGGACAAAATCCCAATTTGGATTTGGGACCTAGGAATTTAGATGATTGGAGGATTGCTTCACAATGTAACAGGGAATGACAGACTTGTAGGATTCAGTTATATCAAAATGGTGAAACAAAGATATGGTGAAGTATTCTGCAAGTTCATTTGGGATACTTGTATTGGCATGCACCATCAGATTGTTTGAGAAAAACAATCTTTGGAAAGGGAGGACTGTAAAGTCCCTTTTCTGGCCTCAATGATCAGAAAGAAAATAATTTAATTGGTTAAATTAAGTCAATCTTAATTTAATATTTTTAAGTGACTTGTATTTAATTAGTGGTGAATATAATATTATTTCTTTATAAAGGGACTTTAGCTTGTGGGCCAAAAAGTAAATTAATATTAAGTAACTTTAATGGAGCAAAATAATTATTATTTAAAAAGTGATTTTTAAAATTGTTTTCCAGAAAGTTCTGCGGGAGGCTACAAAACAAGGATCAAGAGAGAAAGGGATATATTAAAAAGATTAACAATTTTGAGGTTTGTATTTGTGGCAACATTTCTACCGACGAGACAAAAACCCTATTGGTTGCTTGACAAACAAAAACTTGAAAAGCTAAAGCTGAGGACGAAAACCCTCTGTCTTCAACAAAGAGGTTCGATCCAATGATCAAAAGTGCACTACAAAGGTTTCAAAATGAGGGCAAACACCCCAATTTCATTGTGAGTGGTGCCATTCAGGAATCATCTTCACTGCTGAATGTTCATGGAGTAAGAGATTGGGTTTGATCGATAAATCTTCTAGGTTTGCCATCTTAATCTATTATCAAATTTATTAGAAGTCTTGCGAGCAAGAAATAAATTTGTTAAGAAAAGAAGGAAAAAAAAGGCATATCTCATTGGTCGCCATGTTGCATGAATGTCTAAAGGTCAATTGAATCTATAAGCTGAAAGTAAGTATAAATTCATGGTGAGTATTGAATTCGTGTGTGGGTCAATTCCCAAATAAAGTTGTCAAGCAGCAAGGAAGGGAACAAGCCCCATACAACTTTGATGGCAAATTTAGTCTCAGTGAAAGAAGGAAAAAGATCGCTGGTCAAAGTTGAATGTAGCGTCGAACAAAGTTCAATATCCAGGAGACCATCAACTATCTTGAGTAATGCTATAAGACAAAGAGGTGGGTCCTGTTGACGTGTTTTTTATGACAGCATCTAACATAGAATAAAGTTGCCCAACGGTCACTTTACTCTCTCTTGATCAAAGTTCAATTGTATGCTAAGATTGCAATAAGTTCAAACAATTGACTCCAAAGTTCCAATTATGCAATGGATGTGACTCAGTTGGCCTGATGTGATATGTTGGTAATCCAAGGGGACTTACATTTGGATCGTTCTTTCACTTCTTTGTTGTGGCTGGAACTTCATCATCGGATATAGCAATTTTGTGATGCTTCTACTTCGAATGAACTAAACTGGAATGGACTGAAATTAAAGGGGAAAGGGTTAGAAGGATCTAGATCTACTCCTAAGGTCAGTGATATCAATGGATAATGCTTTAGTGGACAAATTCCAAATAAACCAAGCTCTGCTTCGCCAAGTTTAACTACAACTCCTCAAGAACCGGTGCAATCTTCTGAGGATGTTGAAGGATTTTCACATTGAGAAAGTGCATTTGAATACCCAGCACGACGCAATCCAAATGACTATTCACAATCAAAATTAGCACAAATTTGGTGGCTTAGGCTAACTTTAAACTACAACTTATAATCAACAAGATGCAAAAAGTATGAATCATGGAAATTCATCAAACACCATTACATTCTCCATTGAAATCAAAGCACTATACTACTTCTACTCTAAGTGAGGAAGGTGAAACCATGCAAGTTCTAAAAAATAACTTAAGTGGACACCATCAGAGAACAATGTTTCATTGTAATTATCTCAAAAACTTATCGCAACAATTTCATACAAATCTCCCCTTTACAAATGAAGGGGTCACCAGCTTATATAGACTTCATGCCTTGGCTACATGCAAACCCTAATTAGGGTTTTCCCTAAAAGATCCCCCACACATGATGCAATAAGGTGGGAATCAACAATAAATGCCCATATACAATTAATTCCAGCCCATTACAATTCGAATCCAAAATGCATTAAATGCACCATTCTTTACTTAATTTGCCCAACATGCAATGAATATTCCCTCATGCAAAAAATCGCCCATGATGCCATAAATGCACCATCATCTCCTGAACGTGATGGCTGCATGCAAAAGGAATCTGCCACAATGCCATAAACGCAACGGTTACATGCACAAGATGCTCCATTACCTCAGCATGCATTGACCCAACTGCCAATTGGTGAGAAGCCCCTAGAGAAAGAAAACTTCAGGAGAGAAAATTTAATCCGAGAAGAATTTTCTTGAAGTTTTGAAATTTCTGTGTCTTGGAGAAGATTTTTCATCAATTTTCCCCTTTTCCTATTTTTCAGGAATTTTTTCAAATTAGGGTTCTAGGGTCTAGGAGAGAGAAAGTTATCTCACGAATCCAAATATGTAAAATGTTTGAAATTTGGATGAATTTTGATGCCCAAAAATGGATTTTTCAAAAAAATTTGCGAGGGGAATTTTCCTATTTAGTTCATCCTTGACTCCTATTTTCTTTGCCTTGGCATCTATCTTTTCAATCTTGGGTGCAAATTCCATGATAAGGAGGAAATGTCACCTTTCTTGGCACCTTGGAATTGGCATCCTTTCCTGACCTTGGGCGACTAACACACTTTGTGAAGGATTTTCGTGTCTTAGGCAATTTTCCTTGCTCACCTCCATTTAGCGCTCTACAACTATCTTGGGCGTTGATTCCATGTAAGGGAGGAATTTTGAAGTTTCCATCTTTTCCTTGGCACCTCCAACTTAGTGCCTAACTCCTGACCTGGGCTCTAATTAGGCATGAAGGAGGAAAAATTGGTGTGGAGGAAAATTCCTCCACACCCTCACTTGAGTGCTCTTCTTCTTTTTTGGGTGCTAAAACACTTGACTGTAGGAAATTTGGGGGTGGAAGAAAAATCCTCCACCACCCCATTCTAGCGCCCCCTCTGACTTGGGCACCAAAACACTTTGCTGATGTAATTTTTAACTTTGCCAACTTTCCTTGGCATCATCCTCATTCTAGTGCCCAACTCCAGACTAGAGCGCCAAATCCAGCATGCCAAGGAATTTTGAAATTTCTCAACCATACTCGCACACTTCTTCCTTGGCAAGGATTTTTGCTTGATTCCTCATCCATAGTCAATTTTCGACCATTTTCCAGATCAGGATGCCATATCTGGAATTGAAGAGATTTTTTGCCAGACTGAGAAGATTTTCGATGCTTTCCACTGTTAGAATGGGCGTCCATACTTAGCCACTTTTTTATCACTTAGCCTGCTTTTTTGAATTTTCTGGATTTAGACAATTCTTTAGGATTGTTCAGTCTTCATTGTCGGGACTCCTGCCAACAAAGAACCTTCCAAAAATAGACTTTCCAAAAATAGTAAGTGTTTCAAAATGTTAGAATTAGGGCTAAACAGGATGAGAATCCGAGAGGCAGTGTAATCCCTATAAAAATAGAAAGTTGCTCAGAATTCGCTCAAATCTTACTAGCGGGTTCTTCAAAGGGTCCTAATTCCAATGCAATGTTCAGTTTTTCCAAAACCCTAAAGGAAAGGCCTCAAATCCAAGTTTGAAGGGAAAAACCCTAAAATGGACAAAACAAGCTCTAGACTTAGCCAAATTTCCTCAAACGACTTGCAGAGTTGATCAAATTTCATTCCAATCACTTGCAGACTGGGGAGACCGAAGGGATTGTTGCAAAAAGACCCAAAGAAACACAGCCAAAAGACAAAGAGGACCTAAAAAGTAGGGGGTCCCCATTTGCAATGGTGTGATGTGTGAAAATGTAACAGGTTCCCCGATTCTATTGTGGTCCCTAAATAAAATATATAATCATTCAAAGAAAATTGACCTTCGAGGAGTCCTAATATGAGTGGGAGTCTTCTTTCCCTAGCTGCCAGTAATCAATTGCTGATTGAAGAAAACAAAGAGACCTCATTGGTTCCTTTTGAGGTTGTGGGACATTTTTGAAATATGTCGTGGAGTGTGTGGAATGTGAGAAAGCTGTTTTTCTAAGTCGCCAACCTTGTAAGAGGCATGTAGGAATAGGAAAAGGGACGTGTGGAAGTATTGACACTATCAAAAAGGGAACGTAGTTACAAAGGTTGAGTTGAATGGATTTTGAAATCTTATAACTAGTCGACCAAGTGAAAGGAGACGTGGAGCCATTAGCTTGTCAGTTGTTCACAAGGAAAATACAAATAATACAGCAGACCTGTTTGTCACTGTGCTAAATCGCCCAAGTCAAGTGGAACTAGAAGTCATCAAATCTGCTTAAATTAAGGCTAGGAACTATTACTAATTTAATTCTGAATATTAGCTCGTTGGCATTCTGTTAAACACTTTGCATGCAATGTCTTATGTACTTCTGAATGTAATGCTTAGAACAACTATAACTATTATAAATTCATCACATAATCATGAGATTCATGACAATATCTGAAGATTTTATATAGGCATTCCGTCTAACAGCTGACAACATTTCTAATGAACTGGAAATGTTTACAATGAATAATAGGAATGGCTGTTATAAATTTCCGATATAAAGCTCATCAATGAGTATCTATTTCTTTTATTGAAATTTTTCAAAGAAAAATGCCTTGTATTACAAGGAGAAAAATCAAAATAAGAGGGTTTGTAGGTCCCTTTAAACCTACGTTACCCCGAGTTTCCGGGACGGAGACGGTAGGGGACGGCGGGACGCGTTTCCGGGACAGCAATTTTTTTGCCAAATTTGGGGACGGCGGGGGACGGCTATATAAAATATAGGAAAAATTTAAAATATATAGGGAAATTTCAAAATTCTAAATGTTCATATGAAAACATGGATAAAGCATGCATACATACATTATATTCATATGAAAACAATAAAACATGGATATAGCATGTGTATGATACTATGAAAAGTTGAAAACATTTTAGAATGTAAATTCTGAACATACAACATTGTTAATACTCAATAGACAATATGCAATTATGCATTCATAAATCAGAATTTCAATTCATTGACATTGTCAATATGCATATCATAATAAATATTAAAGAAATAACATACAAAATGTCAAAACAAAGAGGTTAAATTTTCCCTACTTCTATCGACGCAGTTTCCCCCCATATTTTTCAACAGGGGTTTGGGGGCAGCGCCCCCAAGGTGGGGTCAAGGGGCATCGCCCCTTGCGCGCTCTTTGTCGCAATATAGGGCGGGGTCGAGGGGCAGCGCCCCACGAGGCCAAAAAAACTTATTCTTTAATAAAGGCGTTGGGTGTTATTTTTCTATTGACTTGCCGAGTTTGGCGATTTTTGGGCGATTTTCTAATCTCTGTGTCAAAATGCCCAAAGGCTACACTGCTGCCATATAGTTTCATTGTCAAAATTATGAATTAAATTAATAAATTTAAAATTTAATTAATGTTATCTTTTAATTTTTTTTATTTTTAATAACAATTTGAATTAATAAGGGGCCTATATTAGAAAAATAATTTAAAAAAATTGAAAATACTTTTTTTATTTTTTTAATATTTTTTAATGGCCTTAGATATGGGGGACATCTGGCCGTCCCCGGGACGGATCGGGGACGTCCCAGCCGTCCCCGGGACATACGGACGTCCCCCAGAGCTAGGGCAAGCGTCCCCCCGTTTCAGGGACATCCCCTCAAAATGCAGGACAATTTGGGGACGGGGGGAAACGTCCCCTGGCCGTCCCCAAGTCCCCAAAATGTCCCCGGGATGGGGACGGGTGTTTTCAGGTCGGAGACGCGTCCCCGGGTAACGTAGCTTTAAACAAATCAGCAGTACATAAGACAGGTGTTGGTAAAGTGGTGGAGACCATATGACACTTCAAGATGGGAAAGTGAAATCATATTTTCCTGCGATAACAAATGTTAAGGAGCTGGTATAATTGCACGTGATTTTTATTGTCTTACCAAGGCAGCCCCTATGATTGGAATATTACATCTCCTTTGAGCATGTATTGGCTGTCCTTCAGCCACTCAATCTGTGAAGCACAACAAACTGGCCCCAAATATGTGATGAGATCCATGCAAATCCTTAGGGTACAACACAAACAAGAAATGAAATCCTCTCGAGGTTACATCTCAAAGTAAAGTGACTAGAGAAGGCATACAAATGTTGTAAATCAAAAATGCAATTGTACAAAAAACTAATTGACACATATGGGCCAATCAACCTTACATAAGTGTGAAATAGTCTTAAGCTTCAAAATCCACAATACGACCTAAACTATTAAAGTAGATACCATTTACTGACCAAGTCTAATCAAGAACGCCTAAATAAATAATCATGTAAAGTGATTAGTGTGTCCATCCTAATTCAATTTAATCAAGGCTCTCAATACATTAGACTGTACTTACTAATTGTAATGTCCCCACTTTGAAATAGAATTTAATGGTAAATAATAATAATAAAATTAAAATTAAAATATAAAAGAATATAATGAAAAATAATTAAATTTTAATTAAGTTAATGAAGGGTCAAAAGCTAAGTTACTGGGTTCTTCTAGTTTAGCTCAAGTCCTAGCACTAGTACTATTCAGTACTGGTATGGTTCGGGTTCTTCCTAGGTACTTGGGTTCTCCATGGGTCCTTTTGTGAAGAACCCATAGAGAACCCAGGCATCCAGGAAGTAGCAAGGGTCGTACCCAAACATAGTTTCATAAACTAAAACCTCAATTTCACTCCCACAACTTTGTGACAGCATTTTTTATCAGACTATGCCAGCAAGCAAGCAATTAAATATCATTTCAGCTGCATTTGCAAGCTATTCATATGAACACAGGGTTAGTAAACTTTATATCAACAATGCTGAGATTGATTTCAGTTGATTTACATTATGCATATGTAGCAGCTGTTTGCTTATGTTTTGTGAAATCACTTTCCTTGTGTTATTAATGATTTGGCATTTTGTCAAATGTTTGAAAAATGAAATTGAATCAGCTTCTGCACTTGACACACCTAGTGGTAGTGGCAATCCAATTGATCGTAGTTCAAATGAAATTGAACCAAACGTTGATATTGACCTTGACTCTTCTGATGAAGAACATGAATATTAAAATCAATTATAATTTGAATTTTCATTGTGTAATGACATTTTGAAACTTGAGGATTCTCATTTTTGCAAATTATGAATGGGGTATCAAAATATTCTATTTTTTGATATTTATTGGCAATTATGGATTTATGAGTATCACTCTTCTCACTCTTCTTGTAGCTATACAATGATATACTCTATAATGTTTGAATATATATATATATTCATCCATTATTATTATTAAATCTTCTTTGTTTATATATGTATGTATATAAACAGAGAAGATATAATAATAATAAATGATGACTGGTAAAGATGAGGCATCTGAAAACAATATTACTGTTGCAGGAGTACAGATCTGTTGAGAACTAGTCATCTTTTATTATTATTATATCTTCTTTGTTTATATATATATGTATATGTATATGTATACATATATATATATGTGTGTGTGTGTGTGTGTGTGTGTGTGTGTGTGTGTGTGTGTGTGTGTTTTTCCTATCACAATGGGAGGCTTGATGACCATAAGCAAAGCATATATGCCATCTAAAATTCAACTTTTCATAATCCACTAGTTGTATCCAAGATTTATCTCCAACCTTTAAAACAAATTATTTAGGGAGATGTTTAGCGAGGTCCAGTTCCACAGAGATTTGTGCATATGTCGTGCAGGTTTTGTAGGTTGTTTTAGGGGCAAGGCACAGAAAGTTGCTGAAAAAATTGGGAAGATAAACCTGACTGTCCCCACTACTGTAACGGCAAGGTAAGCGAATCTAGATCGGATCAAAAGAATAGGATTTTCTATGAGGGTCAAAGGATGGATACCAAGAGTGCATACACACAAAATTTTCCTTAAAGCCCACATACCAACTCCCGTGATCTTTTCCTGATCTCTGAGAAAAGCAAATTCCAGAATGAAGAAACCATGAGCACAGAAGTAAATGATGACTGGTTCATCAGAAAATTTTTGCCAACAAGATGAAATCCACACAAAAGTGTGTGTGTGTGTATATATATATCTATGTGTGTGTGTGTGTGTGTGTGTGTGTGTGTGTACAGACATACCCATACCCATTCCTGTACCCAAGGAAAAAAAATTTGCCATATCCGCGAATCCATACATGTATTCGTATCCGTACCCATACCCGAATCAGTAACTCAGGTCAAAAGACATGAAATAAAAGTTGTGACTCCCTCAAACATGAGATATAAAGGGGAGAAGAGAACCTCATTTGAGGGGGATAATCTGGGAAATCAGAAGTGCAGATCTGATTGTGAAAGTTTGTGTCCCTTTAAAAGGACAGAAGTAATGAAGAGTTGCACTCTTTCAAAGGGTGTGTCTCTTGCCAAAGGGCATCCATAATGAGGAGGTGTGACCTCTCCCTCACATTGAAAGATATAAAGGAAAGGAGTCCCTTTAAAAGGACAGAAGTAATGAAGAGTTGCACTCTTTCAAAGGGTGTGTCTCTTGCCAAAGGGCATCCATAATGAGGAGGTGTGACCTCTCCCTCACATTGAAAGATATAAAGGAAAGGAGTCCCTTTAAAAGGACAGAAGTAATGAAGAGTTGCACTCTTTCAAAGGGTGTGTCTCTTGCCAAAGGGCATCCATAATGAGGAGGTGTGACCTCTCCCTCACATTGAAAGATATAAAGGAAAGGAATCAAAAGCATCCAGTGACATGACCATCAATCAGATCAGATTCGAACTGTCATGAAGTTACATGCCGTCTCTATACTCAAACAAAGACATATATAAGGCTGATGCATAGAATGATCTAAAAACAACAAGCACTATAGAAAAAGGCACATTTAATTATTGCAGAGCAGCAATACCAATCCAGGCAGAGATCTTATCATACATCAATGCAGCATTAGCATGTTAGTAAATGGATTAAGGAAACAATACGAATTGTGTTTACATTAACAAGTAATATTAATAATCCTTGATTAGGTGCAATAATCAGCAGCAGATTAATTAGTTAAGGCAAAAGACATGATATGAGGAGTCACCACCTTTGCAATGATAGTGACCGTTTGGAAAGACATACCCTTCCATGCAAATTGAGAGTTTATATACAGCATAACAACCACTCAAAGGAAAGGCATCGAACAATGCCGGAAGAGGTGGACATAATAAAAAGATCTGGGAAGAAAAATATCGAACGAGGAAGATCAGACCTGGAATGGAATAAACACATAGGCGCTTCAGGCAGTTTGATAAACAATACAGTGGTATGAGTTCCTGTGCACATATGTTTAATTCTGTAACAATGTCATGACTATTTTTGCATGTAAATACATATATATTTCTGCATATCCATCATGCCTATGTTCTGCATATTTATACTGAATACTGTTGAGATTCTGGAGATCCATGATAGATAATACATTATGTTCATATCTGTTATGATAGATCTGAATTATGATATATTACTGAGGGTTTATTCTAAACATGATAGAAGTTACAGTAAGGAAAACGGTGTTGAGGTTACGTTGTAGGCATGCCACCTCATGGTTTAAGACCGGAGTCCCATGAGGCCAAGGGGGTACAAAGGTGCTGCCCTTGGGTCTATGAGGAGTAGACTTCCCGGGCACCTTACTTTAACAGATATTATACCTTCTATCATGCTGAATGAATATGTAAACCATGGGTTATTGGACAGGTATGACAAGTGGAGGAAAACGGTGATAGGACGCCTCACTAGGTAGGCCACCTCATTGATGGCATGGGCCACATGAGGTCAAGGGGGTTAAGCCGCCCTTGAGCCTAGGATAGAGGGTTTATTGGGCACCACACTTGGTCATCCTATCCTATTCCTATTCTATGACTAAGTTCTTTTAAAATGAATTCATGCTTTACTCAAATAAGTTCTTAGGATCTGTTACAATCATGTATTTTATAATTTTATAATTTCTAACTTGTCTACAGAGCTTCATTCAGAATACCAGGTATCTCTAAATCTCATTCTACTCTATTTAGGGCATAAATTAGGTATCCATTTGTTGAGGACACTACATTGTTATATGGAATCATGAAATTGGAGTTTAATGTTAATACTTATAAGTTTAAATGTTATTGTAACTTCTTACTTTGTAAATGATTATTAATATTATTGTAGGACTTAAACGAGGATTACTTTGAGCCATGTATTACATTTGATAATTTGCATAAAGTTCAAAATAAATTACCTTCTTAGACTTAAGCCGAAATTGTTATTCTAAGACCTAGATCAGGGAGATTCCAAGAAGGAACATTACACTAATAAACATCTAACTTTAGGCCTTCACCAATAATATTCTCAAGGACCTAGGTCAATATCACCTAGGACTGAAGGTCATAAGGATAAATATCATGATGACAGGGATTTAAGACTAAAACCAATCTAATCCTGAATGGGGAGCCTGTCAAGCTCTAGGTCTCGCATAATGGATTTTATGAATTGCCATAATTTAATTCAAACGATGGATTTGGCTTTATTTTATTTTTACATGCCTTGTTTAATGAGCTTATTTAGCTTATATGCATGAAATTTGGGAGATGTCTTAGACACTCTTTTATCATTTGTACCCTAAATGTCGATACGGAGTTTGACCCCATTGACGATGTAGGTGACTTGAAGCCATAACAGCACATCAACTTTAGATCCTGAAGTTAAGCAATAATTACCCTGCCATTGTTCTCAGAATTCCCAAGTAACACAGCTGCAGCAGAAGAATTGCAATTGGATAAGTAACTAAGAATAAAATTCATGTACAATATAAATATAAGCCTTTATTGTTATCTACTCAACCAGGAAAGGTCCTTGCCAAGTTTTCTCCAAAATTCTTATCAAATTTGCATCCTTTATATAAGGAAACATTGTGTAAGCATTTTAAACAGAAACAACCAAGAATATTTGAATAGAATAAGCCGATTTCATACACGATGCTTTAAGGATGTTGTTTTCCATTTATAAATATTAATCTTCCTTGCTAAAGGATTTTTTTATGACTATCAATAACAGAAGGTGAAAGCAACCTGCAGTTGTAAATTGACTCAATCAGAAAGGAGCATGCTAAATGAGGTTCACCTGACTTGGCGACAAATATCCAGCCACATCAATAAGTGGCGTAAATTCCTTAGGAAGCATCTCAGGTTTGTTCACTCCTTCCTTCGCAGTTGCCTTTCCAAGCCCTGACAGAATTAACTAAAAAGTGTACAATCAATTAAATATGTTACAAATTTTGAATAATGAACTTACATGTACTTTGTCAGTGCTACAAATAGAATTGACTTTCAAGTTTTAGTACAAAAATCTGAGAATTAAACTTCTAATAATGAATAGTGCTCCCTGCAATACCACAATTCACCTCTCAAGGTATTTGAATAAATTACTCTACTGAAGACTGCTAGACTATGTAATTAATTGCAGCAAGAGGAAATATTGATAAGTAGGACCTAATATATTATCAGTCCTATAGCATATCATTATTCCAACTGCAAACATGTGCATTCCATATATTTTGCAAACATCTAGCTCAGTGGTGCAAAGTCTTTGTAACTCATTACCATATCCCTTTCAGGTTTAATTTTGTGACAATTTTATGCAGACAAGATGAAGGAAAATAGAAAGATAAATAGTTGAATATGTTAAAGAAACTCATTTTACAAAAAATCAGGGAGGCTTCTAATAATTATATATAATCAACAACCAAGCATTGCAATAATCCATCCAAATCTTACTCCATAGACAAAGACATTTTCGTCACAGGGTGTTTCTCCCCTCTTGACATTTGTATTACTAAACACTACTGATCAGTACCTTCAATGTGAACAAAAAGGTAACTTTGCAGAGAGACAATATTATAACACACGCATGTAATTTTCCTCTATTCAACAACAGCTTTCAAGCTTTCATTCAGCAAGTTTAAACAGTACTCCTAGCTACTACAAGTGGATATCTCCAATAATTCAATTACATCGAGATACAATCGTATAAATGTGAAAATACCAAAATTCTTTATCTAAGATAATAAGAGTTGAATTTCCTTGGAATCATGGCTTATGCTAGTTCCTTTTTAATAGTTTTTACTTCTATTGCCACCACTACTCATTTCTCATTATTGGAGAACATTCAAAATAAAGAATGTCTTAGGTTAGCTTCCTATTAGTGAGCTGAAAGACTCTAGATTGATGGTTGCAAAGGCACTCAAAATGACATTATGGTGTTGGCGTCTAATTGTTATATGCTTCTATTGCTACCACTAATCTTTTCTCGTTATTGGAGGATATCCCAAATAAAGAAATGTGACCAAAAAGTAGAGGACATATGGTTTCACTTTCTTAATTTTGGATGTTCTTTAATAAAGAAAAAAGATTAGAAGTGTCAATAGGAGTAGATAACAAGTAGAAGCCAGCACCATAAAGGCACTTTGAGTGTCTTTGTAAGTGGCAATCAAGAGTTCTTCAGCTCAATTATAGGATGTTCATCCAAGACAATATGAGCAACAAGTTTGTAAAATGTGCATATAGACATTGAACATAATAACCTCAATGGGCATACTTAGAATAAGAAAGACTTATAATCCAATATGGATCTTCAACAAGAATAAAACTTTGGGAAATTATCAAACCAGGATCAATTGAATGTGCATGCTAAGATTTCATCAAACAAATGGAGTGCACAGCCAACATAACATGAGTACACGACCCTTATTTATTTACAGCTCTTGGAGACGATAGCAAGATGATACAATTACAAGCTCCACATTTTTCCATAATACACTGTGCATGCCTCCAATATATAGAATTGAGAGTAAGATTGGATAAATTGTATGGTAGGTGGATAAGATCAGTCATCTTAAAACATCCTAGAAACTACTAGAGATAAAGTTGTTTGGAGAAAACTCCATTAACGTACATGAGACATGTAGCTTATTTGATACCATGAAACTGTTTGTTAAATATTTTGGGAAAAAAGACCATATTGTGTGTATGCATACGTTGTGAAAGAAATTATCAAACCTACCCATTAAGGTTGCATTAATTGCCGATCTCACCTATCAAGGTGTTACTGGCATTTGGTAGCACCATCATTCAGACAAGTAGGCCAGTTCAATGCCTATTATATAAAATGAGTAAGTTGGTACATCTAGCATAGTAGTATTCCATTTAAATGGTATTATAAATGGTATTATAAAAGTATAAATGGAATTCAATTACCCAGGTTTAAAATTAGGAAAAGCTGACATAAACTCAGGAACTTAATGACAATGTACTAGTTATAAAAACTGAGAAAAAAACTGGTTTTGATTTTTCATGTCAAATATAGTGTATATAGATAAAAACAGATGTTCTACAATATAAAATGCTAATTATTAAAATTTGCATAAGACGTATAAAAGTTCTATTTTACTTTCACCTAAGAAGGTTTATGTAAAAAGCATACAGCTGGCCCAAAAACAGTATGTTGTTCTACCATAAAGCATGACCTACTACTTCAAGGGCGGCCCTCTATTCTTAACCTCAACCTATGTAATGGTTAAAAATTCAACTTCTAAAAGAAATCTATTCAAAGTAAAACTTAAAGAAAATTTAAATACCCTAATTCTAATCTTATACCAAAATGTTCAAGCTACCTTTCCTCTGTATTCATTTATCTAAAGTGTAAAAATGAGCCAAATATATGTATATATATAAAAAATCAGAAACCATTTCTTGAAAAATTCAGGATACAGAACAACAAATGCAGCGATCATGATTAGTCCAAGTTAATTGCAGGTTTTTCAAGTCTAACGCTACTATGCACTCTAGTATCCACCATTTCAGACAAGAGAAATGGAAGAGTTCATTATGTTTTTTAGAGGTCCTTATGATCATTAAGAATCCTTCTTCCCTTTTGTACATTGCATGAAGCACTTCTGGCATAGAGTCCTACTTCAACCTCCTTTTGTGGGAGAGGGAAGAAACTGTATTTCTTGTTGTAAGTTAATCCAAAAGTGACTCCATTGAGTTAAGAATGAGCCACCCTCAAATCTTTCCATCAGCCTGTTGTGACCATTTCATAACACCACCCCATCAAAATGGGGGCCCCCTCTATGCTTCAAGCTTTAGAATCTTATAGCGTTTCATCTCTTGCAAAAATTGAGTGACTAGGGTTAATGTGTGGTTACCAATCCAATTAATCAAAACCTAAGGTGGTGAAAGGATGAATAGAGGGTGTCGAGTGAATTCAATTTGAACAAGATAGGCAAGGAAGTTTGAGAGGTAAGTCTCTTGGATGAAAATTCCACTAAGTATAGAAATTTTTTCTTTGCCATCCGAGAGGTCTGATTGCACTCTCATTGAGAAGCAAGTCGCATGGGCAAAAATTTGGCTAAGTATAAGAAAATTTCCTTTGCCCTTGGAGAAGTCCGAACTTTTCTTGATGGACTTCCATTGCCCTCCTAAAACCCCGATCCATCACTTCTATTGCCCTCCCAAAAGTCTGAACCTTCCTTTGAGGGTCAAAAGGTCCGCAATTCTTCTAATTGCTCAATAATTACCAGCACTATGGTTTGAATTTTAAGGGAAATGCTCAATGAAACAACCAAGTACGCCCTTAGTAAATAATATTAATTTTATTTAAAACCTTATCAAGTCAGCCTAGGGATGAAAAGTCACACCTTTCATGAACGCCTATAAATGCCAATTCAAATTAGTCATTTGATCATCAAAAGTAAAGCGAATTATTCCTTAATAAGAAGAGCAGCGACTCTTAAAGTGCAGCAAATTTGATCATAAGTGAAGCGATTTCATTTATACACCTTCAACACTCAGCGAATGTTTAATATCAGTCATTTCCTTTGATTAGGTGTATCGATATAGGGTCAAAATCGTCATAATCAGAGGTATGTTTGATGTGCAGATTGGTGAAAATTGTGTGCAGACCTAATTTATGTTAAAAAAAATTTCATCATTTTATTGAAAATAGACCTTCTCATCATCATGAATTTAGAAGGAAGTTGCAGATAGCATACTGAAGATAAAGAATTAGTGATATTTAAACATTCATTTTCAGATTTGCTTGAGTTCAGGATGGATCTTAGTCAATGTTATAGCCATGTATTATTAGTTCTATAGGCATTGAACCAGTAATTTAGGTTCTCTTCACATCATGGTCTTAACTTAGACAACTCTTTTAGGTGAAGAATGGCAGCACCAAAGACTAGTTTAGCAGGCACACGTCAAGCCCTCATCAAAGAGATTCAAAAGACGAGGTGCTGGAGACTAAGATCACTTCTTCTCGGAGCAATGTGGGAGATACCAATCTTGGAGAGTTTGATGTCAAGAGATTCCGTAGCTCACTATACACAAGCAAGCCTTCAGCAACAGCTAAGAAGATGATCGAAAGTGGAATCATCAAGGCAGACGGCTTTCCTCCCGCCATTCAATGTTATGAATTGATGGTCGAATGCACCAAACACTATGAATCCTGATTCCCATACAAGGACAATAGTGGCACTCGATGAAAGGACACTTGCCTACCTATCAGAAGCAACTATTAGTGAAGCTTTCCACCTACCTGAGCCAAAAGATACGATTTATAGAAGCATGAAAGGAGCTAAGGAATTCTATGATGATGACCCGGAGACATGTTTAGGAATCATCAATAAGTACTAGCTATTGAAGAGTAGACTCGACAAGAGCAAGATGCCTAGCAAACTACATAGAGTGGATTTCAAGGACGATTTCAAAGACTTGATCACCTTACTCAATCAAATCACGGGCACTTCCCAAGCATTCTACTTTGAAAATTGGATGTTCTTCTTCATAGAAACAATCACCCATGGGAAGGATATGATCAATTGGGCAAGGATTATCAACAATAGCTTAGATGTACAACTAAGGAGGCTCATCCGCACTAAGACATTCTACATGAGCTCCTATATCATATATTCTCTTGCTAGAAATTATGAGTATGCCAGATTGATGTATAGAGGTGTAGTTGGAAGAGGACTTGGAGAAATAAGAGCTTGTGAATCACATACACAGTTGTAGCATCCAAGTAAACAACACTATAGAAGAGTCAATGATGCCTTCACCATGCATATCACAAGAACCTTACAAGGCAGAATCCATCAAAGGTTATCACATAAATTGGTCAAACAATTTGGCGCCTGGTTCATTCAGTTCCCAAAGTTTACATATATAAGGATTCAAGGATGCCCTTCCCCTTCCTACATGTTACCACACTATCCAAACGATAAGATAGTGTTACTTGAAGTGGTTAGGCAGTTGGTGGCATATAACAAGGCACAAAGGGATAAACACAGGACTGTCGTTGCTTTTCCTATCTCACTTGGAGATTACATAGAAGTTTGCCCCTCTATGCCAGCAGCTGACAATGCCGAAGAAGAATTGTCACTCTACTCACTCACACCATTTGTTTCTAGAGATAACTTTGATCCTTATGACAACATAAGGTGGGTTGATGGGGGAAAAACACAAAAACATATGGCAATTGGAGGACTAAGAAGGATGCATTCCAAGTTACCCATTGACTTCATTCAGAGATGTAAAGTCTTTAGTGTTGCTGATCAAGTGCAAGATAGTGGCAAATGTCTCCAACCCACCTACGAACAAGAGAAAAACAAGGAAGTAAAAGTCAATTGGATCGAGGTAGAGATCACAGGTTTGAAAGACTTGATGAAGCCAGTCTTGGCCTATACACGCAAATGGGTCGATGTCCAACATCATAAGTTGAAAGAACAGAATGTGCAATTAACATTTGATAATGAAGAAGATGCAAGTGCAAGTGGAAGCGCCACTCGATCAGCTCATCCCAAGGGTTCCAAGAGAAAGGAGAATCATGAAGAAAAAGGATCATCACGTAAAAGGCACAAGTCAAATTCAGGTCATCCTTCTACTAGTACTTCTTCCAGGCATGAAGAAGAGATGAATCCAAATGAAGGCCACAAGAATCAAAGACTTGAAAAGGATTTGAGTCATGAGGTGAATGAATCAATGGAATCAACAATCCAGAATAACAAAAGTGAGGGGCGAGACAAAGGAAAACAATCACAAGATCAAGATGATCCCGCTCCTCACATTCAAGTAAGTGATGAAGATGAAGGAGAAGATAGTGAGTAGACAACTTCCCGTCGTAGAGATGAACAATTGCCCGAAGAAACACAAGTAGGGGAAGGAAGATCCTCTATCTCAAAATGGCTTAAAGAGAGGCTTGCAAAAGAAGTAATAGCAGTGGATGAAGAACCATTGGGTGACTTGGATAGTCTCCTAAACCGGACTCAAGAAATCACTGAAAGGAAGGCAACAAAGATGTCTAAAGTGATTAGGGATGATACAGGTTCTCGAGTAATACAAATCGCCACTCCAATGGTTGATAAATTTGAAGGTGGATATCACAACAAAAGAGTACGATGTAGAAACTATTGATTTGGGTCCACCTACTACTGAGCAAGCCTTGGATGATATGAATGATTCGGTGAAAACAGTCCATGACATGCTTAAGATGGAAGTAGAAAAGAATAGGAAATTGGAGAGAGAAGTGCGTGCATGGAGAAATTACTTCCAACAATTCAAGGAGCCATTGAGACAACATGATCCATCAAGTTACACCACCACTGCTGCTTCCTTAAGAATCAATGGATCATGTGAAGAAAATAAGGAGTTTAGCGCAACTAATGGATGCTTGGATAGACAAATCCTTCAAGAAGGCTAGTAAATTCATAAGAGATATAATGAAGATACTTGATAGAGCTATAAAAGTTCTTGGGGGAACTCAATCTCTCATGGCAGCATTTGATACTTTTGTCTACACTAGGGGCATCACTATCCCTGTCTTGCAAGAAATGAGAAAGACACCTAAGCAAATTTTGGTGAAAGAAGGGATATTAAAAGATGGACACTCGTCGGGTTTTCTACATTGGGGGAGTTTTCTTCACATGAGAAAGGCTGTTTATGAAGATATCAATAATGGGTGCAATCAAGTTGATGAAGCAATCCACCTGATTCATGACAAGATTGTGGAGATAGTACAAATCATTCTCGAAAAGAAGATAGATGCCAAAATGCACATAGATATCAACGAGTTGGAAGAGAGAATAAAAGTCATTTTCCGTAGAACTAATGGGTTGATCACAAAAAAGAAGCTAGATGACATACATACACTCATGGCACTTGTTAGCAAGACAAGGGATTTAGAGCCTGGATGGGATACTACTTTCGTCTCAGCCTTTGAAGAGGTTATCTATCTAGAAGAGCAATTGAAAAATCTGCCAGCAGCTCCAACAACTGAAATCAAATGCATGACGACCAAGTTCATTGAATTTGCCAGAAGAGAGCTAGAAAAGGGGAACAAAATTCTAGATGACAACTTGCTGTGATCCTATGTGGCTATTCATTTTCTTGTTGGAGGATTACCCTCATTATTTGTGCCGACTGGATGTCATATTTCCATTGGCTGATATTTTTGATAATGTTTATCTGGATAGGTTTTGATTGTATCAAACCCTAATTAGGATTTAGGTAGTTAAATCATGGCCCATGATCTTCACTCAATCTTGGCCATTCCTCATGTCTGGGAGCACTATATCTCATTCATTTTCATTTGTAAGAGATTAGAGGAGAGACTTGAAGAATTGTTGCTATTTTTGCTATTAGATTAATAAAGACATTGAATTGTGGTGTTTTCTATTCAATCCTTGAAGCATTTGCATGATTATTCATCTTCTCAAATCAAGCTTTAAAATTAGTTTAAGTATTTAAGTTGAATGATAGAATGTTGTGTATGATGCATGGTGAAACTCCTAATCCATACCACTAGCATTTTGTTGATTGCAAATTTTCCTTGTGTGGTCAACTGGAATCCTTGAATGTACTTAAGTTCAATTGTTATTCAATCATTGATAATGCATTTGATTAATGGTGTCTATGCTTGGTAATAATTTGAAAATTCGCTTAATATCCTTAGAAGATTGCATTAGCCTTTGTGGAGTTGTTCTTGCATGTCCAAGCAAAGACTAGTAGAGTTCCACTAGAAGTCATCCTTCATCCTTGCATCCCTAGGCATAGTTTAGCATTCCTCAGTCCTCATCTTTTGCATTTTCTTTATCAAATAATTAGAAGTAGTAGTAAGTAAGAGAGCTCCACTGCATATCATTCGAAAAGCATTCCTTGAAAGTTAGACATCCCTCTCTTACGAAGTACGTAAGGCCCCTTGGATTAACAGCAATCACAATGACCAATTGTGTTTATCCACAAGTCGAGACCCAACTATAGAAACCTTGGAGTCTTCAAAAAGATCACACAGTTGAGCATTTGGGAAGATTTTGCTCAAGAGAGGATAAGATACTTTTGATATCTTATTCTGTGTTCGATTGTGCCTAAAAAAACATCAACACAGCCCTCTACTGGCAAGAATTTATTAGGCCCGTTCTGACCCAACTAATACTACAATCCCTTTGCAATATATTACACCACAAATGTTAAATGAATGGGTGCTAGCTAGGCATACTAGTATTCCATATAGATCACCAAAAATACAAATTGTGATGCTACCATAGGCCCAAGATGTTCATTACATTATCATTCTATCAATAAAATCCCTTTAGGCACTCCTCTAGAATCAAGGTTCAAACACTAAGAGAGCACATGAGGATGAGAATTAGCAAATCAATCTCCCAATAAAGAGAGGTCAGACTCTACTAATAGACTTTTTATACTTTCTTCCATGTGATATAGGAGCTACTCAACTTAAAACCAACGGCTCACCTACAACTAAAAAGAGTTTCTCCCACTAAGGACAGGAGCATCCTTTCCCATAAAAAAGATCAAGAAAGAGAGAAATATTAATGCCTTCAACTGACTAGATTCCCTTGCAGTGCTAGTCTTTCTCATTTGAAAGTTGAAAATTACATCACCAAAAAGAAAGAAATATTAATGTCTATAAATGACCCAAGAAGATCATTGGAACTGCTGCTACAACTTGCTGCAAAAAATAATACTAGGCTAAAGAAAAATCCTAAATGCCAGACAAAGTGGCTAAGAACTTAAACACAAACCAATTAAAGCACGACTAGTAGAGGTAATCACAAAGAGTATACCCTAAGGAATACAACTACAAATGATAATATCATGCAAGGGGATGAACCCCCAAAGGGAAACAAGGAGCAATTGAAGAACAAAGTTGAAGACCAAGGTTAGCACTTGTTATTTACAATTCATATTCACACTAGATCCTACATACTCACACTCGTTGTGTTGCCGGGAATAATCATTATGTTATGTTGTTATATTATGTTTATGTTGTCGTCGGTAATAATGAGTTACGGCGGTCAGTTAGTTAGCCGACGGGTAGGTAGTTGGAGTCGCGACGGTTGTGTCGCACCCCTTCGGGTATTATATATTGTGTACCTTTTCTTCGAAAGGATCATGATAGTCGTGTAAAATGTAATGTTATAAGCACTTGATGTACATGGACTGTTGAATTAATATAGAGACTGGTTATTTAATGTATTTCCATTATGTTCTGTGCATTTACTTTCTGCATTTAACCGTTTACCCGAGAGGGCAAACATTTGGCGCCGTTGCCTAGATGTACTTGGGAACGGAAGACACGGATGGCGCACAGACACAATGGGCCTACCCGTTGGTGAGGCGGAGGCAGAAATCCCACCAATTGTCGTGTGGACAGCGCTGGAGGTTAGCCCGGCAGTAAACCGGTTGATGAACCACCTCCCCCGATCGCTTGCATAGGCATCGCTGGCACAACAGGCCCGCCTGGAGGAGATTGCCCAGGAAGAGCGACGACAACAAATCCTGCAACGCTACGAAGAGAACAGTCGACGGGAAACAGAACGAGATGGCGCCAGGCTAGGAGGAAATTGAACCTTGTAATAATCCCGACACACTGCTGATATAAATTGTGGCCGAAAGGCAAAATAAAAATAAAAATAATAAAAGTTTTTTTGTGTACATGGCGTGTGTTTTCTATGTATGGAAGTGACTTATGCCCAATAGACTAAATAAGGACAAAAATAAAAAGATACAGAGTGACGAATGGGAAGTGGCACAAACCGCATTGAATCTCAAACAGCAGATAGAACGAAGGCGTAGGCTAAGGCAGCTTGCCGAGGGACGACCGGCCAAGGGGTTGCCCGAAGGGAACCCAGAAGGTGTCACGGAGGTTGCGGAGGCAGAGATAGACAGAGAGAACTACACTGTCTACACTGTTGCAGGGCTGCCAGAAGGAGTCACGGAGGGTGCCGAAGGAGAACTCTACAGTTCACCAGAATACCACCATAGGGTAAGAAGCCGCGAAGAGTTGGTGGAACAAACAAGGCGAAGTCTAAACCTGATCGACGCTACCAGAGACTTGCAAAAGAATTTGTCCATTTCAGAGGACAACCGAAGGGAGACAACGGAAGGTGACGGTACGACCGAAGGTACCGAGGGAGCACAAGGGTATCGTACGGGAGGCAATTTGTTTGGTTCGGTGTCAGCAACTTTGTCTGGAGGATCCACGAGTGGAGGTTCAGTTGCAAGAGGCCGAGGATCGCCAGGTACAAGCACACAAGGAATTAGAGGAGCGAGACCCAGCGGTGGGATGGCGAGTAAACAAAAATTGCCAAAGTTCACAGGGGAGGGCAAGGAAGACCCCTTACGGCACTGCCGTACATGTGAAACCATTTGGTCCACCAACGAAGTAACAGACCAGGATGACTGGGTACAGCAGTTCCCAGCCACGTTACGAGGAGTTGCCATAGATTGGTACTCCGATGTGGACAAGCAAAAAGTGGCCACGTGGGCCAATCTACAGAAGGAATTCACGGGGGAGTTTCGGTTGCTCCGTGATGACAATGAAATTGTAACGGAGATATACAGTACCAAACAAGGTACCAGGGAGACAGTACGGGCATACAGTCGGAGGCTGAAAGAACTCTTGGGTAAAATGGAAAGCCAACCCGCAGATGGATTGAAGAAACGATGGTTCGTTGAAGGGTTGAAATCCTCCCTACGGAGGAAGATGAAAATTGTACCCCCGACGTCATATGACGACGCTTATAATAGGGCGATGGACCTGGAGAGCGAACACAAAACATCAAAGAAGAAGAAAAGTAATAAATCCTCATCCGAGGATGATGACTCTTCACAGGAAAGCAGCAGCGACGACGAGGCTGGCAAACGGGTGCAAGCGCTCCAAAAAGACATGGAGCTAATGAGAAAAGAATTCAAAATAATGAGAAGCATGGGTCGAAACGAAGGGGACATATGGTGCACTGAGTGCAAAGAGGAAGGGCACACAAAGGGTACTTGCCAAAAGAAGGCATTATGCGAGATTTGCCAAGTGATGGGACACTCCACCAAGGAGTGCCCATACAACATGAAAACCCGAAGTACGCAAATGAACCAAGTCCTGTTCACGGAGCAGGCCACAACATTTGCACCAGCGGGTACCGGCCAACATACTAACACAACGGCATCATCTGGAGGATACCGGGACAACAGACGCGGCGGCGGAAGGAATAGCAACAATAACAATAACGGAAGCCGTATCCAGTATGACGCCAAGGGCCGGCTAATTATCCAATGTAGGGCCTGTAATCAATGGGGGCACTTCGCCCGTGATTGCACGAAGGAAGCCACCCCTCAGCACCTCTGCCGTTGGTGTGGGCCAGGCGACCATGAGGACGCAAATTGCCTGCAGGCAAGGGTTAATCTCCTCAACATTGAGAAGGCTAAGAAGACTGGTGAGAAAGAAGTACTGGCGATCACCCGCGCCCAGACGAAAAAAGCCACTTATCCCGACCCCTGTACGGAGAAGGAGAGATTACGAGAGGCAAAGGCCAATATTAAGCGTGAGATGACGACCGAACGACGGGACAACGAGGTGGCGAGTACATCATCCTGTACGGAAGCGGAAAATAACATCATTGGGCAAATCTTGCAGATAGAGGTGCCGATAAAGGTAAAATACCTTCTAGACTCTATGCCACAATTGAGGACTGCCATCCTCACCAATATGCAAAGCACCGCATCATCGAGTGCACCACAGGTACGGGTTCCCGCCACCGCATCGTCGAGTGCACCACAGGTAGGGGTTCCCGCCACCGCTTCGAAGAGTACACCACAGGTGGAGGTTTCCGTCAGCGTAGCCTTGAGCAGTGGTAGACACCCAGCTATGGTAGAAATGGGTATCCGTGGGACCATTCTGAAGGACACCATTGTGGACGGGGGATCTGGGGTGAATGTACTACCAGAAGAAACATGGAAGCGGCTGGGGAAACCCACCCTGTGGCCACCCACATTCAACTTGGTGGGAGCGGACCAACACGGCATTAAGCCACTCGGCCTGTTGATGGCCCAGCAAGTGACGATTGGTACGCAACCATTCTTGTTAGATTTCGTGGTTATTCCCTCGAAGAAGAAAGGCTATGACGCCATCCTGGGGAGAGCGTGGTTGATCAATGCAAGGGTAAACCACAACTGGAAGAAAAATACACTTTCCATGGAGAAGGGAGGGCGGAAATATACCATTGACCTACACACCCAAGATGTTGGCGAAGAGCTCGCCTCTTCCGACTCGGACTCAGAGGACTCTAATAAAGGGGAAGGGGGTCCCAATGAAAGCAAGGGCAAGAACGCGATGGAGCCGAACAATGAAGGGGTGCTTGAATTGGAGGGATGTTCTGAAGATGAGGTATGCTCACTTAACGGGCTCTTCCACTGGCAAATGGAGGATTACGAAATGTTCCAAAGCTACAGGCTTGAAGTAGAGGAACCAGAGCAACGAACAGAGGTGTACCTGCCGGAATACAAAGAATATTGGAAGGGAGACACCCCAAACCCTGGCGACGTAGATAATCCGAAGAGTGTTGGCCACGATTGGAACCCTGTATGGAAGACCGCAGTCTTCAAAATCTTTATTATCCTTCTTCTTCTTATTATGTACGGGAAGGAGACCGTGGTCCTTGTAGAATTTGTGGTTCCAGGTCTCCTGATGGCCATTGAAAATAGACTTGCCACCAACGGGCCCAAATTGAAACCCTACCACGCGAAGCGCGCAGGGGACCCGAGAGGCCGGACGGACACCCGAGAGCTCGAAGGGGGACCCGAGAGGATGGAAGGGGACCTAAGAGGCCGGGCAAGCGACTCGAGAGGCACGGGACAAAAGCAGGAGACTTTTGGGTGAGGAAAACCGAGAAGGATGAAGAGCGATCCCAGAGACAGGGTACTCGAGCCGAAGACTCTCTAGACAACTTTAAAAAAAAAAAAGTGAAAAAAAACACCACCGTACGGGGCCGTACGGCAGATGACCGTACAGTTGGAAGAAAGAAAGAAAGAAACGTACGGTCGTATGACAGGCGACTGTACGATCAAAAATTTATTTTAAAAAAAAATTTTGAAAAAAATCGCACGGTCGTACGACAGTGACCGTACGGTCAAAAAAAAGGGAAAATGGCCACCGTACGGTGGGACCAAGGTGACACCACCGTGCGGTGGAACCACCGACGGTGACACCACCGTGCGGTGGAACCACCGACGGTGACACCATCGTGCGGCAGTCACACCGTGCGGTGGGAGCCACCGAAGGTTGTTGCCGAGACATGAACCCACCACCGCACACCGCACAGCCCGACTACCGCACGACACCGAACACCACCGCACAGCAAGGGATAAAGGAGGAGGAAGACGCACCGCACGGCCCGATCAACACGCACAGCAAGGGTTACGCACACCAACGCGCAGCAGCCGCAAAAGGAAAAAGAAAAAAAGAGACCAAGCCCGCACAATCCACACAGCCACGTAAGGGCAAAACGACCGCCACAGGTAGACCAAGCAGTCGCACGATTGGAGGTGCCAGTGCTGTTGTTGACCGGAGGTGTGTCCGTACGATAAGAAGGGTGTCGACCGCACGGGAAGGTGGCTGCACGATCGGAGGTGCCAATGTTGTTGTTGACCGTACAAGGAGGTTGTATGGCCGGGGTGCCATCGGGGACATTACAGTGCCAAAAAAAAAAAAAAAAAGAAACGACGACGACCAGATTTAAAATGATTCGCTGGAGTTTGAAGCCAGGACACTGGAAATTCAGAGTGGAAAAGAAGGGTTTTTGACATCATAAAATATCACAGAAATGATGCGCGCCATGGACTTTTGTATGGTTCTGAGCGTTGTAAATTGGTGTTGGCGGCGGGGGCGCTGCCCCTCGACCCCGCCCTGTACTGCGACCTGGGGCGCTGCCCCAGGACCCCGCGAGGGGCGCTGCCCCTCGACCCCGTTGGGGGCGTTGCCCCCAAACCCCCAGTTTATTTTTGAGCTACAGAAGGCCACGGGAAGTGTTGTGGTTGTCCGTATTGTGAGAAAGAAGCCTGCAGCTAAGCATTGGCGGGGAAGCCATAAGCCGTAGAGGGAGACGGATTTGGAGGTTGGGAACAAACAGAGTTTGAGGGAAGGCATTGCAGGTCCGCGCAGTTGTATGACACCAGGGAGTTATTCAGTTCAGTTTTTAGCCTTTGGGGAGTGTGATGGAGGATTTGAGGTGTCTCCTAGCATTTGTGCCAGCGGATTGTGGCCACCTCCAGGCATGACTGGTACGCTTTGAGGAACTCGGAGTATGTCTCGACTGGACGTGAGGTTGCCTTGGTGGATGCACAGAGGGCTCGGGAGGAGCTGACCACCAGGTTGGAGGCAATAGTCGCGTGAGACTTAGTTCAGTGTACCCAGGAGTTGGATGCCGGGAGAGCAGCACGGGTGGCTATCGAGGACAAATTGGCTAGGGAGATAGTATCATTTGAGTAGCAGTTGGTGCAAGCTGAGACTGAAAAACGTGTTTTGCAGCCAAGTTTGGGTTAGGCACAGGAGGACTGTGATGGCAAAGGAAGCAATATTGGTGAAATCCGCACTTGAGCATCGGATGGTAGCAAAAAAGGGTTTTCAAGCGAGGACGCAGCAAGTGTATAAGATCCGGGCCCGACTGGCGTCAGTAGTTCTTGCCGTTCATCTCTATTTTGTATTAAGTCGTCGGAGTCGACTTCTTTTCTTGGGGGGGATGATGTTGTCGAGAATAATCATTATGTTATGTTGTTATATTATGTTTATGTTGTCGTCGGTAATAATGAGTTACGGCGGTCAGTTAGTTAGCCGACGGGTAGGTAGTTGGAGTCGCGACGGTTGTGTCGCACCCCTTCGGGTATTATACATTGTGTACCTTTTCTTCGAAAGGATCATGATAGTCGTGTAAAATGTAATGTTATAAGCACTTGATGTACATGGATTGTTGAATTAATATAGAGACTGGTTATTTAATGTATTTCCATTATGTTCTATGCATTTAACCGTTTACCCGAGAGGGCAAACACGTTGTACAAAACATGTCACATAAATAGCATAATATAAAGAGTAGTCTTTATTATTACTACAAGGTGTATGATACAATTCTCAAAAATATCACATGGGATATGTTGATGTGTTTTTTTACACACATGCTAACACAGAATAAAATACCAAGGTATCTTATCCTCTCTTGAACAAAATCTTTTGGATGCTAAAGATTTGCTTAAGGTTCATCCAAGAAAGACTCCAAGGTTCCGAATGTAGGATCTCTACGTGTAGATAAGCCTAGTTGGTCATTGTAAATACTGTTTCATCAAAGGGCATTTATGATTCGAAAAGACTCAACAATTGATTAGCAGATGGTATGCAGTAAGGATTTTCCCTAATACTACTAAATGATTTTCAAAAAGGGGGCAAAAGGTGAGGGTTTAGAGGGAATCCTAAACTACTCTAGCATGAATGGAAGAAGAAACAATACAAGTGATACTCAACTAGTTATAGCATCCCCATACACGAACAACTTTGCTAGAACTAATGCAATCTTCTAGGGATGTTTTAAGGTTTTCAAATCACTATCAACCATAGACACCATCAATTGAATGCATATCAAGGGTTAAACAATGACCGAGCTTAAAGACTTCAAAATGCTCCAGTTGACCACACAAGGCTCACTTACAATCAGCAAGAAAGCTAGTGGTATGGATAACGAGCTTCACAATGCATCAAATACAACATTACACCATGAGATCTAATACTAAAATTATTATCAAAAGATTAGCTTAAGAAGATAGAAGAGCCATGTAATGAGCTTCAAGGATTGAGTAAAACACCATAATTTCAATGTTTCATTAATCCAATGACCAAATAACAACAATTCTTCAAGTCGAACTCTTGCTATTATTGCTCTCTCACTATTCACTATTACTATCAATTGTTAACTATTAACTGCTCTCTATTCTCTTTATTAACCCTTTACAAATGAAATGAGTGGAGCTTATATAGAGCTTCCAAATACAATGAAGGGCCAAGATCGAATGGAGATCAAGAGCCAAGATCTTGCCATCTAAACCCTAATTAGGGTTTTACATAAATGAAAACCTTAATTGGATAATCATTATCATGAATCAACCAATGAGAAAATAACACATGTTGACACGGAAATTGAGGAAGCATCCTCCAATAGGAATGTGACATGCCGAATGAAATCATAACAAACTTTCTTCTAGAATCTTATTTCCTTTCTCTTTCTCCTTCCTGGCATATTCGATGAATCTGGACGTCATGCTCTCAATTTCAGAAATAGGAGTCTCAGGTAGATTCTTCATACGCTCCTCTAGGTGAATCACTTCATCAAAGGCTGTAAGAAGTGAGACCTCCCATCCATGCTCAAGTTCTTTTGTTTTATCAATATGAAACATAGTGGTATGCATAAGATCCAACTGTCTTTCTGTGATCGGTCCATCTTCTCCTTGAAAGATAAACTTTATCCTTTTTTCTAATTCTTGAATATCCACATCTGCTTCAATTTCCATTCTTTTGTCAAGAATGATACACATTACCTCAATGATCTTATCATGAATAGGATGGACGGCATCTTCCACTTGGTTACATCTATTACTCGCATCCTCAAAAAGGAGTTTCTTTATTTGAAGCAAGGTTGACCACTGTAAAAGATTAGGAGTTGATTCCTTCCTAATTATCCCTTCTTGTGCCAGCACCTATCGAGGTGTCTTCCTTATTGTTTGCAAAACAGGAATGGTGACGTCCTTAGCATGGACGAAGGCATCAACTGTCATCATAAGGCTATGAATTATCTCAAGAACTCAAATGGCTCTTCCAAGTATTTTCATCATATCCCTTACAAACTCATTAGTTGTTGTGAAAGATTTGTTGATCCAAGCCTCTAGAAGTTGTGCTGAATTTCTCATTTTCTCCATGTGATCAACTGACTCGATAGAAAGCAAAGGAGGTGGTGTGGTTGCCGGACTTTGATGTCTCAAAGGCTGTTGAAACTGCTGAATATAGCTCCTCCATGCACGTACCTCTTTCTCCAATCTTTTGTTCTTTTCTATTTTGGCTTTTAGCTCCTCATTTACTGCCTTTACAGATTCAGTGGCTTCCTCCATGGCTTGCTCGGAAGTGAGTGGACCCAAGTCGAATGTCTCCAAATCATATTCCTCTACCAAGATCTCATCTTCATACTTATCTGCAGTGGGAGTGGCAATCTCTATCCTTCTAGAACCTGTATCATCCCTTATTATCTTAGACATTTTTTAAGCTTTCCTTTTCTCAGTGATCTCTTGAGATCCATTTAAAAGACTATCTATATCGAATGCTTGTTCTTCTTCTTCTTCTATCACTTGTTTGGTAATCCTTTCCTTAAGCCATTCGGGGATGGAGGATCTTCCTTCTCTTACTTGTACTTCTTTAGGTGGAGTTTCATTTCTAGGAGGAGAAGTTACTTCATTATTATCCTCTTGTTCTTCATCATCACAAATCTGAATATGAAAGGCTAAGTGTGATGAATCTTGAGACCTTCTTCCTTGTTCTTGCTTGTCATTCCTGTCATTCTGTATTGTTGACTCTATTGATTCATCCACTTCGTGGACTACATCTTCATTTCTTCTTTGACCTTCACCTTGATCTTCTTTCTCATGTCTAGAAGAAACGCTAGCAGTTTGATCAAGATTTTGTCTTTTGCTTCTTCTTGGAAGTTTCCTTCTTTCCTTGTTCATTCTTTCTCTTTGATCCTTTTGAGTGTGAAGTATTTTCACTCACACTTATCCTTTCATCTTCCTCTATTCTTGTCTCTAAGTTGAAAGTCTTAGTCACATCTTGCTCCTTCAACTTCTGATGTTGAATATCTACCCATCTTCGTGTGCAAGCTAAAACAAGATCCATCAATTCCCTCAAATCCGTGACTTCCTATTCATCCCAATTGATCTTTATTCCTTTGTCGGCTTTCTCATAGGTAGATTGGATGTATCGACCACTATCTTGCGCTTGGTCGGCCACTCTATATATCTTGCATTTTCTGATTAGATCAAGAGACATCCGAGAGTGCATCCTCTTTCTTATCTCAAAATCATCATGCGCATTCATCCAAAAGTCTTCAACTTGAGACACATGCCCATACTTCCTTCCAGCCATCTCTTTAACATTACCATGGGGATCAAAATTTTCTCTAGAAGCAAATGATGTAGATAAATAGAGAGATAGTTCTGGCTCGGCACTTTCAGCTGCCTGAAGTGAAGGACAAACTTCTATTGAATTTCCAAGTGAAATGGAATTAGTGATGACAGCTCCATGTTTGTACCTTAAGGATTTAGTACATGCTAACAATTGCCTTGTCACCTCAAGAAATACTACTCTATCCATAGGATATCGTGGCAACATAAGGGGAGGAGAAGGACATCCTTGGATTCTTATATATGTGAACTTGGGAAACTGAATAAACCATGCCCCATATTGCTTGATTAGATCTTGTGCATCCTGAGACAACCTTTGATGAATTCCTCCTTGTAAGGTCTTGGTGATATGCATCGTGAAAGTATCATTGACCAATCTATAATGTTGTTTAGGTGGATGATGCAATATCTCATAAGAATCACAAACCCTTATCTCTCCAGGCCCTCTCCCAACTCAGCCTCTATGTGGTAGCCCTGCATATTCATAGCTCCTTGCTAAAGAATATATGATATACGAGCTCATGTGAAATGACTTAGTTGGAATCAACCTTCTCAACTATACATCCAGGCAATTACTAATGATCCTTGCCCAATTAATCATTCCCTTTCCTTGAATAATGAATTGAAAGAAAAAGAACATCCACTTGTCAAAGCAAAAGGCTTGAGGAGCTCCCACAACTCGACCAAGCAAAGTGATCAAATCTCTGAATTCTTCTTGAAAATCCATGCGATGTGGCCCACTGGGAATCTTGTTAAGGTGAGGTCTACTCTTTTGCAACCAGTCCCTATTGATGACTGATAGGCATGTGTCAGGATCATCTTCATAAATTGACTTGGCTCCTTCTAGACTCCTATAGATCATTTCTCTATGTTCTGGTATATGGAAGGCTTCACTTATGGCTCTCTCTTATAGGTAGGCAAGAACAGTTCCATCTTCCGCCACGATCGTCCTTGAGTGTGAATCATAATGCTTGGCACACTCGATCATCAACTCATGACATCGAACTGCAGGAGGGAAACCGGCTGCCTTGATGATGCCGCTCTCTATTATCCTATTAGCTAAAGGTGATGGTTTGCCAATGTATGGTGCCTCACGAAACTTCTTCACGTCGAAATTGCCAAGGTTTGTGTCTCCAATGTTGCTCCATCGAGATGTGATCTTGGTCTCCAAATCATCACTCTTTTGGTCTTCTTTGATAAGAGCTTGCCTTGATGATGATCCACTGGCCTTAGGTGCTGCCATGATTTACCTATAAGAGGTGATCAAGTTAGTATTTTGATTAATACATTGAGGCTTATCTTACTTGAATATGAATTGAAACCTGCACCTAAAATATAGAATCAATTGCTGATATGCACCCTATCTTTGAATGAATTCCGAGTTTCTTGCTTTTAATCAGATCCTAATTTTGACTTTAAAATGCAGTCCTTACTTGTGATTTGATGAATGTGAACCAAGGACTAACACTAACTAATGAGTGCAATTTTGATGGCTAAAGATAAATCTGGACTGATTAAGGATGAATTCACTATATGACAGTCCTCCTTGCTAGATAAACGATGAACTTCTTCCTTCAATTTGCTAAACTTCAACTTTGCTGCTGTGTCTTCCTTGACAAATTCCCTCTGCTGATGACTTATTTCGTTGTCTTGAATTCGAAGTTTGCTGACTGCTAGAAAAATTTGCTCAATCTGCTGACCAAAAATCACTGATGGTAGAAGACAAATGCTTTGATTGATTTTAAAAGGATCTTGATAATGTCCTTATATATGCGATATACCCCTTGAAACACTTAGGCCGACTTATTAAAAACAAAAGAATATGAATTAATTTTTTACAATGACCGACTTTTATTTCAAGTTTTATTGAAAATCGAAATTTTGAATAGATTCTTTTTTGGCGCCAAATATTTGTTTCATGCGAATTTGCTTGGAATTTGATCAAGGGGCATGCATTTCGATTAAGTCTTGATTTTCGCTCCATGTCCTCTTCAAGGACAGGCCCTATATGTGATCAAGTTTGCTCTTGGTCCTCTTGAGGGACAGGACCTATAGGGTATAATTCGCTCTTTGTCCTTCCGAAGGACAAGACCTATGTGAAATTCGCTTGGTGACCAGTCTCTTGAAAATTGCATTTTATCAATTCGCTTCATATGTTTGATGATCAAACTTAAGGCAAAGGCTTCGCTCAATGTCCTCTTCAAGGACAAGCCCTATATGTTATTCGTTGATTATCCATGATGAAGGCGAGGCTCTTAATGACTATTTCACTCTATGACCGCCTCAGGGACAGGCCCTATAATCACAATTTGCTCCATGTTCTCTTCAAGGACGGAACCTATAAACTCACTTTGGTTAGCCCTTTGAAAAATGCATTCTTATCAATCCGCTCTATGTCCTCTCCAAGGACAAGTCTTATAATCAATTTCGCTCTGAGGCAAGTTCAAAATGCATTTCTCTCTGTGTCCAGCCCAAGGACAGGACCTAAAGTATGGGTTTCGCTCTCAAATCTTGCTAAGGATAGGACCTATAATTTGAATTTGCACACTAAAGAAGACAAGTCCAAAGTGGAGAAGCTCGCTCATCGTCCTTCTCAAGGACAGGATTTATATCCTATTTTCACTCAAAGACATTTTCAAGGACAAGAGGTGAATTTGCTCAGAGACCGGCCTAAGGACAGGACCTATAAACAATTTTTGCTCTTAGACCTTCGGAGGGACAAGACCTAAAAGAAAAGATTTAACAACTTACCTTATGACCTTTACCAAGACATGACTCGAAACTTACCACTCCATCGATTTGAAAGAAACATCAATTCCGCCTTCTAAGAACACCTCAATAAGAAATTCGCTCTGAGACCTTCGGAGGGACGAGACCTAAAAGATAAACTTCTGAGCAATGACGACTCCTAACTTAGCCTTATCCGATTTATGCTAACCCCATAAACCCACGCATTTCATCTTGAAAGCAGAGAGAGGCAACAAAAGACAAAAACCAAACCAAAAAAAGAGAGGGGTCCCCATTTTGATGGGGCGATGTGTGATATGGTCACAACAGGATACAACTATATCTCCCTCATAATTTACACGGTGCCATCTACAATGATCAACTGCACATGGCACATATATCTCTATATCCTAAAGCAAGGGAGCACTTAAACACCACCTCCCATTAAAATTCCCTATTAACAAAAGCAATAGATAAACCATTCATCCTCATAGTCAATGCTCTCTTTATATAATGATTTGATATTTTTGCATGTAAACAACTTAGGTACTTATTCAGATATGGATATGTTTGTTTTTATACTTCCAACACTTCAAGCCAACATTGATTCAAAATGTTCCCTAAAGAGAGTTCTCGAAAGAGACTTAGAACGTTGAACTAAAAATCCAAAAACAAGTTCATCCAAATAAGTTCCTTAAATGATCATTTTATAATATCTTATAACAATTCTTATTATAGCCTACTACACCTACCCACTTTTAGGGTAAGTCTTAATTCTTAATAATAACAAAGGGAGAATCTAGATGATCATTGAAAGCTACCTCTGCAACCTTTAGACTCTTGTATTCTAGATATTTAAATTCCTCTCCAATATTGATCCATTTTTTGTATGCATGGGAGATGAAGTGCCACGATCAAGCTAAAAGACTACACTACCAAGAAGGATGCTTGTCTATGGATTCTACGTCAATGCCCACGGGTCTGCACTCAGCCATAAAAATATACATCTCACTAATAGAAACTGCTAGTCTCAAAGACTTGCGCCATGGCAATGATAAAATCTGCACCAACAAAGAAATGGATTGGGCTAAGGAAAGACTCACTTCATTACCATTGAACATGCCCATGCCAAGCTACAATCTCACAGTCCAATGACCACACCTTGTGTTGAGGATTCACACCAGAATAAAGGTCACACCAACTTATACTCCCATTAAGCCATAAAATAGCAACCAATATGAATAGACTTCCAAGCCAAGAATGAAACTTATTCAACCCAAAATGATAACCAAAATAATCTGCTATATATTCCAATACTCTTGCAATTTTTTCTCTAGAAGATACTTCACAAAATTGATTATCACAACTGTAGAAATATTGTGAAATACCTAAGTGATTATTCCAACTCTAGCTAGGGTAGATAGTTTCACTACCAAAACCAGCAATCCCTTAGGCTTTTCATCCTAGGGCTACAAGCTCCAAGAAGCTCTCCAAATCAATATCGGAAACAACCAAGCATATGAGGCCCAAGCTACTCTTTAATAACCATCGAAAAAGCTTCTAAACACCTTTTAGTATTTTTTAAACTTTAATTTGGGCTGAGGGGCATAATAAAGTGACTTATTAAAATCTCACTTAAATAACCATTAAAGTCACTTAATGAGCTTTATTAAATTAATTAAATAATATTACCCTTATAATTCACTTTTGAGAGATAATATTAAATAATTAAAATAATTATTCCCTTTATCCCAACTATAGCCTACAAGAATTAAATAGGTTAATAAGTCCTTTGGGAGCAACTATGGAAAAGGGGACATTATAGTCCTCCCTTCTCGAAATTGCTTGCCCTCAAGCAATTGCAAATTAGGATGCTATAGAATCTAATCTCCTTCCCAAGTGGCATCCTCCTTGGGCAAGTTCCTCCATCTGATAAGATATACTTAATTGTCCTACTCCTCAATTTCCTCTCCCTAACATCCAGAATCTCATCAAGTTCCAAAATCCAGCCAGCCTTTTTCATCTAGCAGTGGTAGCTCTATTGAAGATATGATCTACTGCCCTAGTGCCTTCTTGAGGCACGAAACATGAAATACATTATGGATCTTTCTATTCTCTCACAGCTCGAGTTTGTAAGCCTCTTCCCCTAATCTCCTGATTATCCTATAGGGACCATAGAATTGGGGTTTTAGTTTTTATGCACCACTTTTCTTCAATGAAGGCTACGTATATGGCTTCAATCGCAAGAACACCAAGTCTCCAACTTTAAAGCTATGCTCAATCCTAAGCCTATTTGCACAAAACTTCTATTGGTTTTGAGCATTCAATAAATTATCCTTAAGAGATTTAAGGATGTCCTACCTCTCTTGAATCCAATCTTTGGCTTTGGGAGCCCCACTATCACCAAAAGCCAGATCCAAAGATGATGGAGCATCATAATCATACAAGGCCCTAAATAGAAACATCCCTATCAACATATGATAAGTGGTGTTATAGCAATGTTCTCCTAAATGCAACCATCTAATACTGGCCTTTTGCTACCCTGCAACATAGTTACACAGATACCCCTCGATCCATTAATTCACAATCTTACTTTAACCATCCATCTAAGGGTGATAACTAGCGCTGGTGGTTATATTTGTGCCAGCGAACCTAAATAGCTCCTTCCATAATGCACTGAGAAACTTGCTATCCATGTCACTAACTTTATTCTTTGGTAACCCATGAAGTTTAATCACCTCCTTGAAAATCAAATTTGCAACCTGTGGTGCCTTGTACTCCGACGAGATTGCAAAGAAATGAGAAAACTTGGTTAACTGATCAACCACTACAAATATACAATCTCTACCCTGTATCTTCGGTTAGACCAATGATGAAGTCCATTGATAACTTTCCCACAACTACTTTGTAATAGGCAATGGCTGTAGCAAACCAACAAGAAAAGTGTAGCATGCAAAAGTATTTTTGGAATAATCGACCAAAAGGCAAGCCTTTCAATAAAGTAAAACTAGGCTAAAGAGAAAGCAGTGGGTTTCTTGGAAAGGGCATTAGCAACAACGTTATTCTTACCCTTAACATAATCTATATCAAAATCATATGCTTGAATTTTTACTCACCCATTTTTGCTACCTCTCGTTAAGATCCTTCTGCTCCAAAAAGTACTTCAAGCTGTTATGATCAGTCCTGCCCACAAATCTCCCGCTAAGTATTTTCTAAACTTCACAAGTGCATGCATGATGGCAAGCATCTCCTTATCGTAGATGGAATACAACCTCTCTACATCCCTAAGTTTTTGGCTCTCATAGTGTAATGTCCCCTTCTTGTTGATGTCTTTCCAGTGGTCCATTAGCCTATTCCTGAGACCCGTAGGCTAGGTGGAATGAAGAATGAGGGTCAAGCATTGATGAGACGAGAACTTACTATTTTTAGTAAGTCAGGGGTTGGCCGTTTTGGTGATACTGTCCTACTGAGCTCTCCATGTTCTGTCACTGGGTGCGAAGATCATGCTTTTCGGAGCAGTAGTTCATGACTACTATTTTTAGTAAGTGGCAGTATGGCGTATTTCTATTTTTTGCAGTGGACAGGGTCCTGATCCAACAGCAGTTCAATGGTCTTCCTGGCTCAACTTCATCCTGGTTTTGGCTATAATCAGTATTGGAGTCATAAGTGATATAATTAAATATTATTTCCTTATCCTAAGGTTTAATATTTAATTAATTTGATTATTTTTGCTACTGATTAATGACTATGCAAATTGCGCATAATGTCTCCTAAGTGCTAGGTGATTTATTATGTCTAGAAAGGGGCGCCATTTTATATTGGGAGATATTATTTCATTCACCAAAAATATTTTGCTAAGTCAAAATCGTAATTTTATGCTTACTTGGAGTGAATTTTGGCTTATGGCTTGGACGCCATCCTTGGGTCCACTTGGTAAATGAAATGCAAATGGAAAAAGTGGATTTGGGTGCATTTGTGAGCATTTGCATTTGGATTTGGTGGTGTTGGAGGTTATAAATAAGAGCCTTGGGCTCCCCTTTTTGTTATCATATGAATTTGCATCGTTATGCTGCCGAATTGGCAATTGAAAATCTAAGCTTCGAAGTGTGGCTTCCTAGCTAAGTCTCAGTTTCGTACTTGCAAGATAGTACCTAGCTATGTCCATGTATTTCCAATGCTGTTGGTGAGTGAGTTGCAAATTGTGGAGTGTTTTGTGTGAGATTGGAGTGTTTTCTGGTTGCTGGTTGTGGAACTGCTGAAAGTGTATTTTGCTCATACCTCTTGGCCAAGCGATTCCATCATTCTGGGTACCGGCTCATCCATCTTTCCTACCACTGGCAATGCATCTTGTAAGTTTTTAGCATATTATGTTGAGTGTGGAATTTTATAATGAAAATCGAACTTCCCAGGTTAGGTGTTAGGTTTAGTGAGTGCATTGGGAAGCGTGAAAAATAAATTTGGGTGTTTTGATAGCTTCCTTTGGGTTTGTTTTCATTGTGGCTGGTGTAGCTTTAGTTTAGAACTGATTTTGGGTGAATTGGGTGAGTAATGAGAGAGTTATGAGCGTTTTAGTGAATCCATAGGCTGCTGGTTTTGCATTTCCAGCCTGTAGATTTTGATGTTAGCAGAAATTTCATGCTTATTATTTGGATGTTCAGCATTACTCTTCTTCTCTCACTATCTTGATTATTGTAAGGTTAAGTAGTAGTACTACTAACCGATTCTGGCTTTTAACTCTCATCCCACTGAAAAGTGGAAGAGGTTGGCTTGCCGCCTATTTCAATTGAAATGTAATTCAGTCCTCCCGTTGCATAAGCAGTCGAGTGATGATTGATTGTAATGGTCCTCCCGCTGCATAAGCGATTGAGTTGAGTTTGTTTGTAATTTCAATCCTCCCGCTAAAATATCGCGATCGAGTGATTTGTGCCTTTGTGTGTTTCTCTTGGCTGGTTCTTCTTGCATTCCCGCAGGATAAGCGGAAAGGGCTGGCTTGTCGCCTAGTATTGTATTCCACTTCATCTTTCAACAGATTTGAAATCTAACGATCCCCTATTCACCGTATGCTCTCACCTTCCCACATTGGGCACTTGGTGATCAGAAAGTGGAAGGGTTGCATTTTTCAGCAAGTTTCAGTTTATGTTTTCTAACCTTAACGGGTTATCTGTTTGTGGATGATTATTATTGGCCTAAAAAAAATAATAATAATTGGGATATTACAGTGGTATCAGAGCTGGTTTTCCTGCCAGCCTGTAAGTTTTAGTGGGTTCAGAAGTCTCCATGAGTGAGAGACGTCAGATACTACAACCAAGAACAGAAGAGGCAGCAGTTTCAGATTCCGATAGTGCCGGAAGAGGACACATTTTCAAAAGTATTGAGGAACAGAGGGAAGGATTTAGATTCTTCAGACTCAGTGGATTCAATGGCAGACAAGACTACAGAACAGAATGAAGCACCTGATAAGAAGGTTGAGAGACAATTCAATGCCATAATGGACATGATGTCTCTACTGCTGGCCAAACTTAACCAGAACATTGTTGGGACCCCTAACCAACCCAACAATGGACCGGAAGCCAGCACTTCTAATGCTCCAGTAGGCAATGGAAATGGGGGAGCAACAATGGAGGTTCAGCCCCAAGACCTTTACAACCTGTATTTCTGCCAAGAGAAGTACAGCAAGCTGAAACAGAGATACCTACAGCTGATGAAATAAGAAACAGATACATGGAGTATGCTTCTCTCCCTGGTGAGATCCGAGATATCCTAACTCTGGATCAGTTTATGAATCAGAAAATGAAGAGAGGAAGGAGGAATGACTATAAGTTTGCTGCCCCAAGAGATTATCAACAAGCTCTTGGAAGAGTGACCTTAGCACACTTTGATGGAAGCACTAAGAGCACAGCTAGAGCATGGGTGCAGAAGTTGGACAATTACTTGTCCTTGAGGCCTATGCCGGAAGAAGATGCCATCAAGTTTGCTACCTTGCACTTGGATGGAGTGGCCCACGAATGGTGGTACCATGGGTTGGTCACCCTTGGTCACAACTTGATCACCACCTATGTTGATTTCACCAACAAGCTGATTGAGAGATTCGACACCAAGGATCCAGAGGTGAAATTTAGAGAACTTGCACAACTCAAGCAACAAGGTTCGTTGGACACTTACGTAACTGAATTCCAAAATTTGTCAGTTATGATAAGTAGCATCTCTGAGAAGCAGTTAGTTGTCCTTTTCATTGAAGGACTTGAGGAACCTTTGAAAGGTTGGGTTAAAGCATTTGATTCGCCCACCTTGGCAGAAGCTATTAAGAAATCTCGAAGCATGGAGTTGGCTGCCCCAAGGAATAAAATTCAGTCCAAGCCTTTTCCTTTCAGAAAGGATAAGAAGTTCACAAATCAAACCAAAAGGTTCCCTCCGCGAATGGATGATGAGCTTCGTCAAGAGCTTCAAAAGAAGAATCTTTGTTATTCTTGCAAAGAACCTTGGGCCCTAGAACATAAGTGTCATGGAAAGGGCAATTTGCATCAGATGGAGTGCTATTCTGCGGATGGATCAGATTCTGAAATTTCAAAACAGCAAACTGAAGTTGAGGACAGCGAGTATGAAGAGGCTCCTGAAGGGCCTGAATTTGGGTCAAAAGATAGAGGAGTGGTTGCTCAACTCTCGAGCATTCACAAAAACGAGTCCTTTAGAGTTCGGGGTGTGATTGGAGAGCATCCTGTCATTGCTCTCATTAACACAGGAGCGACACACAACTTCATTGATGAAAGGATTGTTGCTAAGAGGGGACTAGTGGCAGAGGAAGTTGAGGGCTTCAAAGTCATGGTAGCAGATGGCTCCACTATATCTTGCAACCGGATGATTTCCAACATGTCTTTGAAGTTGGGAAAACATGAAATTAGAGATGATTTCTTTGTGGTTAGCATTGGTGGGACTGATGATGCAGTCCTCGAGATTCAATGGCTGAGATCTCTTGGTGAGATCACACTAAACTTGCAAACCATGGATCTAAAATTCATATCTGAGGGGAAGAAGGTAGTATTGAGAGGAATGTCGCATGGTGGACTTAAAGTTGTATCTTTGAAAAGGATGGAAAGGCTGATCCGCCATAATCAGGTGGAGTGGGCAGCAGAGTGTTTGATAATGCCTTCAAATCCATTGGTAGACAAGGGCAGCTATTCCACAGACATTCAAGCAATGATCACGGATAGAAGTAAGGTCATGGTCATGCCCTCAAAACCACAAAAGGAAAATCGGAATTATCCTGAAGACATTCAAGCCTTGATAACCAAGAGAAGTAAGGTGTTTGAAAACCCACCTCCTGGCAGACCCCCTGAAAAAGGTGTCGAACACATCATTGAGCTTGAAGAAGGAGCTAAGCCAGTTATGACTACTCCTTACCGGTATCCTAAGAAGCAGAAGGATGAGATTAAGAAAGCAATCCAGAAATTGCTTGACATGGGTTAAATACAGCCTAGCAAAAGCCCCTTTGCTTCAGCTGTTGTTTTGGTGAGAAAGAAGGATGGGACCATGCGCATGTGCGTGGATTATAGAGCCCTGAATCAGAAAACTATCAAGAATCGGTATCCTATCCCGAGAATTGATGAGCTCATTGACGAGCTACATGGTGCAGTGTTCTTCTCTAAGATTGACCTCAGGTCGAGGTATCATCAAATTAGAATGAGAGCTTAAGATGTGAAGAAGACCGCTTTCAGATGCCACTTTGGGCATTTTGAGTTCCCAGTCATACCCTTTGGCTTGACTAATGCACCCGCTACATTTCAGTCATGTATGAACAGAATCTTCCAAGAACAGCTAAGGAAGTTTGTTTTGATATTCTTTGATGACATACTCATATTCAGCAAATCTTGGAAGGAGCATTTACAGCACTTGGATGAGGTGCTAAGCATACTAGAATCTGAATCCCTGTTTGCCAAGGAGTCCAAATGTGAGTTTGGAATGGAAGAGTTGCTCTACCTTGGTCACATTATCAGTGCAGGTGGTGTGAAGGTGGACCCTGAAAAGATTAGAGCCATCATTGATTGGCCTCCTCCCAAAAACATAACACATTTGAAGGGATTTTTGGGTCTGTGTGGTTTTTATCGGAGGTTTGTGAAGAGATATTCTCAGTTGGCTGCCCCCCTCACAGATCTTACGAAGAAAGGAGCTTTTGAATGGTCCAAAAAGGCACAGACAGTGTTTGAGCGGTTTAAGGGGATCATGAGTTCCTACCTTGTTTTGGCTTTGCCTGATTACACCAAACCTTTTGAGCTGCAGTGTGATGCATCTGGAGAAGGTGTTGGTGCAATCCTCATGCAGGATAAACATCCTATAGTCTTCGAGAGCAGGAAGTTGAGAGGACCTAAAAGGCTGTATTCGATTTATGACAAGGAAATGCTTGCCATAATGCATGCCCTTGCGAAGTTCAAGCAGTATCTGGTGGGGAGTAAGTTCATTGTTAAGACTGATCATAATAGTCTTAAACATTTCATGCATCAGAAGGATTTGAATGAAAGACAGCAGAAGTGGGTGAGTAAGCTGCAGACTTACAATTTCGATATTGAGTATGTTAAGGGAAAAAACAATGTTGTGGCTGATGCCTTATCCAGAAGGCCCCATTTAAGCTCACTATGCGAGCTTACTGCTGATTGGAGGGAGTTGTTGCTTGCTGATTATGCCAAAAATCAGTTTGCAACCAACATTATAGAAGGTACTTTTCATGATGAAAGGTACAAATTGGTTGAGGGGTTGATACTGTACAAAAGAAGGATCTTCATAGTGGCTGAATCTAAGCTAAAAGAGAAGATTTTGAAGACTTTCCATGACATCCCCCTCGCTGGTCACCAAGGTTACTTCAAAACATACAGGCAGATCCAAGAGAGATTTTCTTGGAAGGGACTTAAAAATGATGTTTTGAAGTACATTAAGGAGTGTCATACATGTCAAAGAAACAAAGATGAGCACACTCTGCCAGTTGGTTTGTTACAACCCTTGCCTATACCCGATCAAAAATGAGAAAGTATTTCCATGGACTTCATCACTGGGTTGCCACGGGCTCAAGGGAAGGATAGTATTTATGTGGTGGTAGACAGGCTAACTAAGTTTGCTCATTTTTTCGCCATCACTAGCTCTTTTACAAGAGCTCAGGTTGCCGAAGTGTTCTTTCGGGATGTGTTCAGATTGCATGGGTTACCAAAGAACATTGTGAGTGATAGGGACAGCAAGTTCCTAAGTGCCTTTTGGCAGGAGATCTTCAAATTATGTGGTACTGTGCTCACTCCAAGCACATGTTATCACCCACAGACTAATGGGCAGACCAAGATAGTGAATAAGTGGTTGGAAGGGTATCTTAGAAACTATGTCTCGGAGCAGCAGAATGCATGGGTGAGATGGCTTCACCTGGGAGAGTATTGCTACAATTCCTCCTACCACATGTCCATCCGGATGTCACCATTCATGGCACTATACAGTTATGAAGCTCCTAGCTTCGCTAACTAAGTATTTGGTGATAGCAGAACCCCTCAGGCAAAGGATATGATGCAACAAAGTCAGGATATTCTGAGGATTCTGAGGGACAATCTCCAGCATGCACAGAATCAACAGAAGTTGTATGTTGATCAGCAGCGAATCGAGCGCACCTTTGAGGTGGGCGACATGGTTTACTTGAGGCTCCAGCCCTATAGATAGTCTACTCTCAAGAAGAGTGGGATTGAAAAATTGAAGCCACGATTCTATGGGCCTTTCAGAGTCAGCAAGAGAATTGGAGAAGTGGCATATGAGCTGGAATTACCAGCAAGTAGCAGGATTCATAATGCATTCCATGTGTCACACCTCAAGAAGGCTTTGGGACACAACGTTGTTGCTTCAGCTGAGTTACCCCCGTTTGATGAGAAGGGAGAGCTAGTTTTGGTTCCTGAAGCTATCCTTGATTTCAGGGAACGTTCTTTGAGGAGAAGTGTGATCAAGGAATACTTGATCAAATGGAAAAATTTACCAGCAAAGGATGCTACGTGGGAAAATGAGGAGATTTTACTGCATCCAGCCTTACAGTTGCTTGAGGACAAGCAATTTTGGAGAGGGCAGACTCTAATGTCCCCTTCTCGTTGATGTCTTTCCAGTGGTCCATTAGCCTATTCCTAAGACCCGTAGGCTAGGTGGAATGAAGAATGAGGGTCAAGCATTGATGAGGCGAGAACTTACTATTTTTAGTAAGTCAGGGGTTGGCCGTTTTGGTGATACTGTCCTACTGAGCTCTCCATGCTCTGTCACTGGGTGCGAAGATCATGTTTTTCGGAGCAGTAGTTCATGACTTACTATTTTTAGTAAGTGGCAATATGGCGTATTTCTATTTTTGGCAGTGGATAGGTTCTTGATCCTGCAGCAGTTCAATGGTCTTCCTGACTCAGCTTCATCCTGGTTTTAGCAATAATAAGTATTGGAGTCATAAGTGATATAATTAAATATTATTTCCTTATTCTAAGGTTTAATATTTAATTAATTTGATTACTTTTGCTACTGATTAATGACTATGGAAATTGCACATAATGCCTCCTAAGTGCTAGGCGATTTATTATGTCTAGAAAGGGGCGCCATTTTATATTGGGAGATATTATTTCATTCACCAAAAATATTTTGCTAATTCAAAATCGTAATTTTATGCTTACTTGGCATGAATTTTGGCTTATGGCTTGGACACCATCCTTGGGTCCACTTGGTAAATGAAATGCAAATGGAAAAAGTGGATTTGGGCACATTTGTGAGCATTTGCATTTGGATTTGGTGGTTTTGGAGGTTATAAATAAGAGCCTTGAGCTCCCTTTTTTGTTATCATATGAATTTGCATCGTTATGCTGCCAAATTGGCGATTGAAAATCTGAGCTTCGAAGTGTGGCTTCCTAGCTAAGTCTCAGTTTCGTACTTGCAAGATAGTACCTAGCTGTGTCCATGTATTTCCAGTGCTGTTGGTGAGTGAGTTGCAAATTGTGGAGTGTTTTGTGTGAGATTGGAGTGTTTTCTGGTTGCTGGTCGCGGAACTGCTGAAAGTGTATTTTGCGCATACCTCTTGGCCAGGCGATTCCATCATTCTGGGTATCAGCGCATCCATCTTTCCTACCACTGGCGATGCATCTTGTAAGTTTTTAGCATATTATGTTGAGTGTATTTTATAATGAAAATCACACTTCCCAGGTTAGGCGTTGGGTTTAGTGAGTGCATTGGGAAGCATGAAAAATAAATTTGGGTGTTTTGATAGCTTCCTTTGGGTTTGTTTTCATTGTGGCTGGTGTAGCTTTAGTTTAGAACTGATTTTGGGTGAATTGGGTGAGTAATGAGAGAGTTATGAGTGTTTTAGTGAATCCATAGGCTGCTGGTTTTGCATTTCCAGCCTGCAGATTTTGATGTTAGCAGAAATTTCATGCTTATTATTTGGATGTTCAGCATTAATCTTCTTCTCTCACTATCTTGATTATTATAAGGTTAAGGAGTAGTACTACTAACCAATTTTGGCTTGTAACTCTCATCCCGCTGAAAAGTGGAAGAGGCTAGCTTGCCGCCTATTTCAATTGAATTGTAATTCAGTCCTCCTGCTACATAAGCGGTCAAGTGACGATTGATTGTAATGGTCCTCCTGCTGCATAAGTGGTTGAGTTGAGTTTGTTTGTAATTTCAATCCTCCCGCTGAAATATCGCGGTCGAGTGATTTGTGCCTTTGTGTGTTTCTCTTGGCTGGTTCACCACCAAGTTTCTTGCATTCCTGTTGGATAAGCGGAAGGGGCTGGCTTGCCGCCTGGTATTGTATTCCACTTCATCTTTCAGCAGATTTGAAATCTAATGATCCCCTATTCACCGTATGTTCTCAGCTTCCCACATTGGGCACTTGGTGATCAGAAAGTGGAAGGGTTGCATTTTTCAGCAAGTTTTCAGTTTATGCTTTCTAACCTTAACGGGTTATCTGCTTGTGGATGATTATTATTGGCCTAAAAACAAAAAAAAAATAACTGGGATATTACACATAGACAATGGGGTGCTTGTTCTAGAGAAGTATTGCTCCTATAACCTCACCTAAAGTGTCACGTTTCAGCACAAAGGGCTACGTGAAATCAAGTGATGCCAATATTGGACAAGTGCTCATCACCTCCTTCAGCTTATCAAATGCATGTTGAGCCTCACATGTCCATCTGAAAGGTGCTTTCTTAGTGAGATCTATTAAAGGTACCCCAAGTTGTGAAAAACCCTTAACAAATCTTCTATAGTGGCTACATAACCCAATGAAGCCTCATAATTATGTGATCTAATCCTTGGGTGACCAATCAATGATTGCTTGTATCTTCTCCTATTGCACCTGAACTCCCTAAGCACTAATGTTGTGTCCCAGATAATGAATCTTTGTCATTCCAAATTCACGTTTGGAAGCCTATGCATATAATGATTGCACCTCCATGATACCCAAGACTTCATCGAAGTGTTTCAAGTGCTCCTCCAATGTTTTTCTATAAATGAGTATGTCATCAAAGAATATGGAATAACCCTGTTCATTCAGCCCTTGTAATGATTGCGCCTACATGATACCCAAGACTTCATCCATGTGTTTCAAGTGCTCCTCCAATATTTTTCTATAAATGAGTATGTTGTCAAAGAATATGTAATAACCCTGTTCATTCAGCCCTTGTAATTTCCATCATTATATAATGTTTTGCTGCAATTGTTCTACTTTGTACTACTGGTGGCAACATTTCAAATGTGCATGATGTTTATTTATAAATGCAGTTTACATTAACCTCCCAGAACAACACTAGGATAACAACATCAGACTTTATAATGCTATGCTATGGAAATTACATATGCAACAATATCATTGATTTTGTTTCCAAATCTAATGCAGATACAAATATTTCAATAACAGATATTCAAATAGAAATGACATCCTGCACCTGGTGAACAGCAGTAGGTCTGCTTCAAGCCTCTCAAACAGCACTATTGGACAGTGTTATGCGGGAATGTATGCCAAGCCGTTCCAAGGACTAACCAACTCCCTTCAGACCTGTCTATAGGAATAGTTGCCAAAACTTATGTCAAGTTCCCTCCTTAAATCATTATTTATCTTAAATGAAACAATTACAACAAATGATTATTTAGAATTATTAACTATTTATTTATTTATTAAATATTATTATTCATATTTATTTAAATAATAATAGTATTCTTGAAATATTATTATATTATGATCATTTGGAAATATTATAAAGGAATATTACATATTAATATATTAATGATATTATTAATAACAATAATATCTGTAATATCCCTACATCTAAATATTAATCTACTAAATTAATTTAATGTGTAAATATTTAATAAATTAATCTTAATCATGAAATAAACTAAACCCTCCCACTAAGAAAGATTCAATCATAGTCAACATTTGATTAAACAAATTATGCAAGACATCGATTGGAGTCAAGTTGACTAAGCCATATGAAGATTCTTAACCAAGATCATCAACAGCCTTCCGTTTCCACAATCGCTGATCAAGAGGAATCGTATATCAGAGACAGCATCGATGTTTCCATAAAAGCAATGGATTACATCAAGAGAGTATAATTAACAAACAGCAATCTGTATATATTGAAGCCTCCATGAGCATTTATATCAAACATGAAGAACAAACAAAATAGACATTAATGTCATCATTATCGCCGCCCAAAAGAAGTGTATCAAATGCTGTTAATTAATAAATTAGTTATCCACATAAAGTGCAATTACCATGAAATTCAAATAATCAAGTGGTGCGATTTGTAGATAAGAGTAATTTAATTAATGAAGAGGTGACTCACGAAAAGGTTAATATGATGAGATGTCTCCCTTCGTAAAGAAACTGGAAGCTATAAAAAGAATATTAAAGGAGGAGGGAACAGGGGAGCAAAAAGAAGGAAATGTTTAAGTAACACGTATGATTTAATAATATGCAGCAAAGGTACGTCATAATGCACAGTGAATAGACCAGACTTTGGGGAAATTCGTGGGAATATAAATAAAAGAGGTATATGTATATTCTGACAGTCATAGTAAGTTACAAACAGTAACATTCTTGTTCTAGGTGGTATGCATGGAGATGTGCTTAATATGTATGCTTAATATATGAAGTCCATCAATGTTCTTATGCAGGATTTAATGAATAAAATATTAATAAATTATAATAAAATTATACTGATAATAATATAATAATCATAATAAATAAAGAAATATTGATAATTGTATAATTATTATTATTATGATATTAACGGAGAACTGCTCTACAGATGAATATAATAGTAATAGTATATACATACATAATATATATATATATAAAGTAATGATTTGATCAAACAAATAAATATTATAATATAAATCAGAAGAGCTCTTAAGTTAATATCACGAAGAAGAATATGTTTTCTGTTATGACTGTCTGTGTTTAAGGAGTTGGGAAAGGAAAAAGAGAAAGGGAGGAATAGAGGCTGTGCCAGCACAGACTACGGAAAAGGTAAGACGTTAGCACTTATGCCATAGGTATATATATGTGTGTGGACGTGTGTGCCACACACACACACACATATATTTAGGATAGATCTGTCATATGTAGTATGTAACCAATCTCTCTAAAAGAATTATACTGTTATTATATTGTCTTATATATATGTGTGTGTGTGTGTGTGTGTGTGTGCGTGTGTGTGTATGTGTGTATACACACACATATATATATATATGTAAATATCTGCAATATACTTGTTCATGTAGAATCAATAATAGGAATAAAGAAGTATGTAAAGGCAGACATAAATTATAATTTAAATAATAATGGAAATGTAAATTGTTATGAAATGTCTTATGTTGGGTGTTAATGGATGACAATAATTTGGCTATGTGATGGAGGCTATTGGGAGAAAATTCCCTTAGCCTAATTCAAGGATTATGATAATCCCTAGTAGGCAGTATATACTGAGTACTCATATGCATATATGTTAAAGGCTTGGGTGTCGGAAACTCACCCAAGAAGAGACGGATCTTGCCAGTCCTCTCTGGTAGACTTGGATGATAAGATGTATCATCCAAGGCAAGGAATTGATCATATATGACGATCTTCCTTGGTAGGCTTGGATGTAAGATGCTACATCCAAGACGGGAATCGAATTATCCATCGATTTCCCTGGTAAGGCTTGGAACCATGATGGGTACCAAGAAGGCAGGCATTACAACCGCCTAAGGACATATCCCAATACTTCATTTGTATCCTTTTTATTACCTAAGAATTGAGATTAGTTTTAATTAAGTAATTGAAGTTTAATTGCAAATTAGATTAGTAATATATATTTTGTTGCATTCTAACAGTCTGTTTTGCAGGAAAGTGATCTCTAACTAGTAGGGACATTACAACATATGGTAGGCTTCTTTAGCATCAAATCCAATAAGTGAAAAAGAATACCCAACTCAAACGAACTACTAGCAATGCTCTTTTCGGGCATCAAGGAGAGTGATCTTATTGAATCTACAATTAACCATTCCTTCATACACATCCTAGTTTGTTGATATTTTTTAATGATCCAACATTATTAAATCGGCTTCATAGATACATTTGGCACACAAAAACTCAACAGTTTCCAAATATTGCTCTTTATTTCCCTTTTGCCAACTTTATGAAACAACCAAATAATAAATAAGCTTCTACACCAATAATAAAATAAATTGCCACAGTGAATATTAAGCACCATTAATAGTGACGCTTGGGAAGCATATAACTTTATCTACTAGCCATATAATATTATTTATTTTGTAAATAAGTACCCCTGTCCAATACTGAAACTTTGCAAATTCATTTAATCTCCAATGCGTCCATTAATCCCAACTAAGAAATTTGGTTGATTCCTCCAAGTCTACCTAGGGCGGATGGTTTCACTACCTAAGATAGTGCCTTCAAGTCTCCATCCTGAGCCTATAAATTTGAGCAACTCCTCAAAAATATTGATGTAAGAAAATATAAATCATTCCATCTCCAATCTCAATCCTCAAAGCCATTTAAATAATATTAAATTCAATTCCTTTTGTTCCCACGTAGTTAATAATTAGCAACTTTAATTAATCTTTTGTCTAAAGTCACTTTAATTAATCATTAAATATTACTTTTTAAATAAACATTAGGCAATAATAATAATAATTCATTAATATTTACTTCTTTTTTGATATATTTTAGCCTGGGAATTAAATAATATTTTATTTCTCAAATCAACCAAAGATCGGACATTTCAAGTCCTCCCGCCCAAGATTGATTGCCCTCAAGCAATCTAGCACCAAGATCCCATATCAATCTTGGAGGCTAGTATGAATTCCTATTAGGAAAGCCCTGTTGCAAGATACCTACAACTATCATCCCCTTATCCCTCTTAGAAATAAATCAAATAATTATCTATATCAAACGGCCAAACTCACAATCATGTTTCTTGTCCTTATTCAATGTCCGTTGCGCTACTCTAATTTCCGCATTCCTCAATTCTTCACCAAAGTTAGACAATGAAGAACCAACATAAAAATACATCTTAACGGAATGACATACCTCATGAACGACTTTAAAATGTGCAAACAATGCTTCCGACCTTTTTGTTGTCACTAACTTCTAAGGACCATTGTTCCATGCCTTCAACACTATCTTCCTCTCATCAATAGTGAGCTCCAACTCCCTTGTTTGGAAATCCTAAATGCATTTACCAATTGAGTGCAACCACAGAATTCCCAATATAACATCCATCTCACCAATCCCAATCACATAAAAATCATCAGTGAGTGTGTATCCATCCAACTGCATGCTCAACTCGGAATGATCTTTGTGCAACTTGTTTTGAATCCATTGGCCATCATGATTTTGAATCCTGGAAAGTCCTCAGCTTGTATTCCTCGTCTCACCACAAGATCCTCGTTAATGACATTATGAGTTGCCGCACTATCCACCAGACAAGGTGTTGACGTGGCTAAAATCGCATTGCTACGACTCTATCCGGCCAACGCAAAATAGAATGTACTCGCTGAGTATCCTATCCTCTCTTGAGATAAGGAAATCCGTAATGTTGTTTCAATTGATCAAGGGGATGACCTCAAGGTTTCGATTGTCAGGTCTTGACTGCAGGATAGCTCAATGATTGATGTGATTTGCTAGGAGCACAAGGGGACTTACGTTTTGCAACAAGCTGATCTACTGCAATTCTCAAATTGCGAAATAAAAAGCAAAGGGGAAGGGATAGGAGACCTAAAGACAAGGATGATAACAGTTGATGCAGCGGGTAGACAAATTTTGATAAGCCAGTTCTTGAATTGCCAGAGACACCCTCACAACTAGACAAGAACAGTGCAATCTCCAAGGGATGAAGAATTCTCAGACCAGAGACACTCGTTTTAGGCACCCAATTTTGGCGCAGCCTAAGACGAACACCTGCAGTTGAACTAAGCACAGTTTGGGTTCAGACTAACCATGCACGGTGACCTACAATCAGCAGACCCCCAATGGTATGAACCAAAAATGCATCAAATACCCCTCCACACTTCACCATTAAAATCCCTGCACTCTAAACTTAACTAGCTGAAAGAAACCATGCAAACAGACTAAAACAAAGACAACAAACACCATATTTCAATGTTCATATATTTGCTTCAGCTGCCATTACAACAATTTTTGCAGCATCTCTATGCTATGCCTAAAATCTAACCTATTCTAACTCTAAAATCTAACTACAAAATTCTAACTTTTTACAAAAGAAAGGCCTCTGCCTTTTATAGAATTTACAATTTTGAATCGAAGGGCACGATTGACTGCATCCAAGGGCTGCAACCTGCCATCCAAAAGCTGGCAGCCTTAACCCATGCCCATTAAACTCTCAGTCATCTATCCAACCACTATCTCAACTACCTGTAACTGTCTAGATTCAATTTGAGTCTATCCGGTAGTTGGACATAACTGTCCACAACTGACCTGTTTCCCCTTTGTTTCAAAATATCTTGAGTGGGGCCCACAGGCAGTTTTACAATAAAACAGTTTCAGTTTTCAGAAACTGAACTTCTGGAATTAAATCCAGTTGTGTATTTCTCAGAATGCATAGACTTGCCGCATTCGGAGTGTTCTTCGGTCTTTGGTCCCAATGGTGGACTTCAGCTTTGTGGTCTGGTGGCACAGTGGCATGCTTCCCAATGCTCGTTTTAGATCTCAGGCTCCTGCAATGTGTTCCTGCATCTTCTTCTTTAGCTTTCAACACCTGGCTCCTTGACGTTTCAGACCTTCTCCTGGTTCTTTAGGGCGATGCCTTCAACCTGCAAACAATCAATCTCACTTTAATAAATCAATTTGAAAAATTAAATTAATTTGACAAACATTAAATTTTAACGTTTGGCTCGAGAAGCTCTTTGTAAGATGAATCTTTAAATGTTTTTCGCTTGATAGAGGTGAAATGTGAGATTTTATTTTAAATGCTCATTTGCCTCTCTCTTTGGAATTTCGTGCATATTAGGCAATTTGAAACCTCTAAGCATTTTTTGAATTTCGGCCTATGAGGATTTCGACTTATTAGATTTTCGGCCAAAAAGGCCTTTTGCAAAGTTATTAAAACGCCTCTCTTCTAACATCTTCACGATTTCGGCCTAAAAGGCCATTTTGCCAAATTTTAAGTGATTTCGGCCTAAAAGGCCTTTTTGCCAAATTTTAAGTGATTTTGGCCTAAAAGGCCTTTTTGCAAACTTTTAAGTGATTTCGGCCTAAAAGGCCTTTTTGCAAACTTGAGTTAAAACGCCTTTACTTCTCATTTTTGCGTTTTCGGGTTAGAAGGTCATTTTCGGCCCAAAAACATATTTTCACGATTTTAATGATTTTCGGGACTTATGACATTTTCGGCCCTTGGAGATGATATGGCATGAAACCGAAAATATGCAACTTAGGGTTTTTGGCCGAAATGGCCAATTCGCGAACTTAGTCTTTTTACAATTTTCGGACTAAGTGTTTATCGCGATTTCGGCTCATGGAGGCGATTTTCGACTTCGGCATGAAAGGATATTTTGCGAACTTGAACTCATCAAGTCTTTCAGGCCGAAAATGTATATCGCACGATTTTGGAGGATTGAAGATTTTCGGCCTACACTGTAGTTTTGCAAGTTTCTTTGTTTTTCGGCCTAAATGTCAATCTCGCGAGATGTGGGGGGGGGGGGGGGGGGGGTTCAGCTCAGAAAGCCTTTGACTTTGCCCTCGCCTTAATGATTTTCGGGAGCCCCTTCTGTGCAATTTTCAACTTAAAACATTTTCAGGCCGAAGGTATCATTTGCGCGACTTTCAACTGTTGTTTCATTTTCGGCTTACATGCCGAGTTTGCAAGACTGTGAAGCTTTATCATTTTCGGCGATTTAACTATTTTACGAGATTTTCAAAGGGCATGAAACTTCCGAACTTTATCCTTTTGCTCATTCTGCTGAGCGAAATTGGGTTTCTAAGGCAACTCACGCAAGGTTTACTTCAAAGCATTGAACGCTTCCTTCATTTCTCTCCAACTACGCGGGCAGACCGGACTCAAAACGGGGGTCCCTGTCAATGACAGGGTGTGTGTGCTATACGCACAACACAAGGCACCCTTTGTCCCATCAATACTCATCTTACTCAGAGAGGATGATGCGTAGTGTTGTGACGTTTTCACACATCGCCCCATTGCAAATGAGGACCCCCACTTTTTCGCTTTTTGGGTAATGTTGGTGTCTGTTTTATCATCTACCAAACATTAGGATAGGATACCCGAAGGTATTTTATCCTCTCCTGAAAAATCACTGCTGATTCCAAGGTCTATATGTGCGAACAAGCGACTTTAGTGGAATAGCTTCTTGGGTAGTGTATGCTGAAATTTTCAAGGGGGACTTACGTTTGACAAGTATTCTTTTGAACTGCTGAACTTAGATGGTTTTAGCAATTTAGGCTCTTCTTTTTTGGGGGGGGGGATTTTCTGGGATTTAGACTTTCAAAAGAAAGGGGAAAAGAGATAGGGTTTAGGGAGGCTAATCCAGTCCTACGAATTCTGGAGACGGTATCAACTGGATGCTTTCGAGAAACCAAACCTTGCTTCGCCACACTAGGGACAACTACACAAGGCCGGTGCAATCTTCAATGGGTTGTGCTTATGATCGAGATGTTGGGATGCACAGGGGATGGGCTCAGACTAACTTTGCACAATAGAATGGAAATCATCCATTTACCAAAAGTATGAGCGGAAATACACCATCAATTGATACTTATCAAATCCTTCATTCAAATTAACAACAATGAAAGCAAATCTAAATTATTTCTAACTAAGTGTTGAGGCAATTGAAACCATGCAAATCATTCAAATAATAGAGATTACAAAGCAGCGCACATGCAATAGATTATCTGGAAATGACCTTAAGCAACAATACATCAAAAACCTCACGCTTTTCAAATGAGAGGAGGCAACCTTATATAGTTTCTTGAAAATCAATGAATGGTCGAGATCGAACAATGATCAAGGGCCAAGATCGATAATCACAAACCCTAATTAGGGTTTCCCCAAAATACTACTTTCGACCAATTACATTTGGGACACTTGTCCTTCTTGCTAAAAATAAATCTTTTGTGAAAATAGAATATTGTGACGTGTGCCCTTCTAGAAGCTTTTGGATGGGTCAGGTTCATTGAATCTGGACATGCTAACTTGAAGCGATCTGATTGGCTAGAAAAGATGACGAGACGCCATCCCAACATAAGCCACTTCTAATCTTGCTGAGGCGGTGCACGAGAAGGTATGGGAGGTGGATTAACTTCTTGTTGTTCCCTCTGATTTTGTGCATCAATACGTGCGGCGATGTCTAACTCCTCGTCAAGGATAAAACTCATGCGATACCAATCAGGAGTGGTTCTTCTCACAGACCAGGCCAAGCTATACAGCTCAGTGATAACGTGTTCTTGTTCATCGCTGAAATCCAAGTCAGGCTGAAGCACTAGTTGAGGTTCCCTGCCTGGTTGAGGAGGAATGATGGGCAGGCCCATGTTGAAATTTATCCGGCTGCGATCTCTATGATGATGATCCTGCCTCTACTTCCTCCTACGACCTGTAAAACCAAAGGAAAGATAAGTTAGAAAATTTCTGCAAAATTTCGAAAAAAATATCGGGGCCGCAAAATGTCTAAGTGTTGGAAAATTTTCCATTTTTCACTCTCATACTTAGCCATAAAAATTGAATTTTCACCTCAAGACCCTCAGCCTTGAGGCTGGTTGAAGTCACTATCAAGTGTTAAAACTTTCGAAAATTTTCATACTTAACCAAAAAAAATATTTTATAAAAAATATTTCCCAAGTTCTTGAAAATATTCAGAAAAATTCATAAATCTGCGTTATGAATCTGATTTCACCTTCGAATGCGCAGAAACAGGGCTAGAAATCCTCTCGAGAATATTCAGAAAATTTTACGAAGGTTTTATAATCTTCTCGCGCTTGATTATTTTCCAAAAATCTGCGAAAAATCTGGTCTAAAGCGATTATCCAGCTTCCAAATATGTCAAAATCCTTGTCCAGATGATCTTCGAACTGAACTTTTACCAAGCTTTCCTTAGTAATTTCGAAGTTGTTGATGTAATAATGAAGTTAAAAATGAAGTATTTGTAAGCAAGGTTAAATTCTCAAGTAGAAACCTTTAAAAAAATACTTCTAATTTCATCTCCAGTTCTTTCGGAAAGTTTTTGGTCATGTTCCCAATTTTGAAAATATCTTCCAAAAGTTTCTATTTTGGTTTATAAGTTCGAAATATTAATTAATCCTCCAATATTCTTCTCTGGAAACTTTCTATTTTGGTTGAGGTTGGAAAATATCTGACAATCCATGAATTTCCCTTTTTAGAAACTTTCCATTTTGACTTTCAAGTTCGAAATCTTTGTTAATCTTCCAATATTCCATTTTGAAAAACTTTCTATTTTGGTCTTCGAATTTGAAATTTTAGATAAGTTTTTTATGACATCATATTGATTGTGTTTGACTTTTCAATGCCCTGGTGAAATTTTTAAATTTTGAATTTCCAATTTTCTTGAATTTTGGTGCACTTTTGGATATTTTCCAAGGTATGGCGGACTTTAGCTAGAGATCCTCCTTGGCCTCCATTATGGTGAACATTTGGCTAAGGCATTGGGGCGGACTTTGACCCTTGTTCCCACATGACCTCCATCAAAGTGGGGCAGACTTTAGGCTTAGCTCCACCATGGTCTCTTCAAACATGGCGGACTTGGGAGTGAGCTCCTCCATGGCCTCCTTCAACCTTGGCGGACTTGGGCCTTAGCACCCATGTGACCTCCACAGCATGGCGGACTTGGAGCTTGGCACCTACATGGCCTCCTTAATGGCCCCCTTCAACCTTGGCGGACTTGGGCCTTAGCACCCACATGACCTCCTTAGGTGGGGCGGACTTGAGTGTTGACTCCTACATGGTGAAATTTTGGCTAAGGCATGGGGCAGACTTTGAAGGTCTCTCCTCATGGCTCTCCATCAAGGCAAAATTTTGGCTAAGGCATGGGGCAGACTTTGAAGGTCCCTCCTCATAGCTCTCTTTACCCCTGGCGGACTTTAAACTTGGCACCTCCTACCTTGCTCTCTTACTTTGGCGGACTTGGGAGAGGGCTCCTACATGACCTCCATCTTGGGCGGACTTTGGTGGCGGCTCCCATCTTGGGCGGACTTTGGTGGTCTCTCATCTTGGGCTGACTTTGGTGGTGTCCCCAACTTGGGCGGACTTCTATCATCTCTCCCACCTTGGGCGGACTTTGGAGACACCTCCTCATGGCTCTCTAACCTATGGCGGAGTTTAGACTTGGCTTCTCATCACTTGGCATGCTTGGGCGGACTTTAGGCTACACCCCTATGCACCCTACACATACATGGCGGACTTTGGAGTGTTGGTCACCATGGCCTCTTCAACCTATGGCGGACTTTGGAGTTGCTCCATGCAAGGCGGATTTTAGGCATCACTCCCACCTTGAGCGGACTTTGGAGACACCTCCTAGGGCGGACTTTAGGCATCGCTCCCACCTTGAGCGGACTTTGGAGACACCTCCTAGGGCGGACTTCAAGCATCTCTCCCATCTTGGCGAAGTTTTGGTCTACCTCCCAACATGGCGGACTTTTAGACATCTCCAACATGGGCGGACTTCTAGACCTTTGCTCTTCAAGGCGGACTTTTGGAGGCTCTCAAATGGGCGGACTATATATGAAATATAACATTTAAGTATAAGAAAGAGAAAAGACATATTGAAATACTTTAAGTTATATTTCAATATGTCTTTTCTCTTTCTTATACTTTAAGTTATATGTCATATATATTGTCAGGATGTTTGAGAGTGGTTTCGAGCCTCTAGGACTAATAATGCAAAATCTAGTTTTTGGAGGATTCTCCAATTTTCCAGACTTAGTCAAATGTCAGGATCAGGATGATATTCCTGACTTAGCCGAATTTCAAGACATTTGAGGATCAGGATGATTTTTTGAGCTCATTATCCTTTGAAGGTGCCATGACCCCCTAAAATATAGGAACTTAGCTTTTTGGGTCAAAACTTGAAAATTTTGGATCGCGGTCGAAGCAGGTCAGTGTACAAGCATAAACCCTAGGTTTGCATCCCCAAAAAGCAAAAAGCCTAAAATCTAGGGATTTAGCTTTTTTAGATCAAAACTTGGAATTTTCGAGTTCTGGTTGAAGTTGGTCAGTGGTACAAGTGTAAACCCTAGGTTTGCATCCCGAAAAAGCAAAAAGCAGACATCCCTAAAAAATAGGGAAAACTTTTTAAAAATAGCCATACCGGGGATTGGGCTAAAAATGCCAAAAACGGAACTTCCTAAAAAATAGGAAAAAGCAAAAAAGCAAACTTTCTAAAAATAGAAAGTTGTCCAAATTCGTCCAAATCAATTGTGATCTTTGTCCTTTGGCCTCTCTAAGCACTCTGGTGGTGTTCACACTTCGGAATCACATAACTTGCAAAAACTAACTTTCAATCGTCAGGGCCTGAAATGCTCTGAACTGGACAAGGCTTGGTGAAACTGCAGCAAAAGGTCATAGGACACTAACAAAACCCTAGAAAGCAGGAAAAGAGAGGGTCCCCATTTGCAATGGGGCGATGTGTGAAAAAGGTCACAACAGGTAGGTGTTTTGCTTAGGTTGTCCTAGCTTAACAATAATTTCCTAGTGTTTGCCTTTGCTTATGAGAGGGTGTCGATCAAAATGCAAAAGGTTGTCAAAGTTGCAAGGAAATGATCATGAATGTCAAGTCAGCTTAGCATGTCAACTTGTCCTTTTGAGGGTTAAAATCTCCACTTTCCCTTTGAATTTGGGCAAAAATGATGAAAATGTTGCAAATTGATGTGAATATTGTGTGAAAATGCTAAAAGTCCCTATAGGAGTCGTTTTTCCACTCCTAAGAGGTGAGATAAGTTCAAAAATGCACAAAGTCTCGATAGAATTCAATTTTCCACCTTTGAAAACTTGGGAAAATTCATTAAGTCCCAATGGAAATAGAATTTCCACTGCATAAATTGATGAAATTGGTTAAGTGTGGACTTATAAAGCATGAAAATCAACAAAGTCCTAATGAAGGACGTTTTTCCAATGAGTAGTTAAGTCATAATTGGCAAAGTCCTAATGGAAGGTGTTTCTCCAAAAATCTATCAAGACGAAAATCCACAAAGTCTCGATGGAGGACGTTTTTCCACTCCATTTTGAGCATCAAGGCATCAATTTAATGTTAAGGACAAGAAAAGTCCTGATGGAGGTCAAATTTCCACTCCGGGACTTAGTTTACAAACAAATGAAAATATTTTGTGGAAAGTCCTGATGACTAAAGAATTTCCAATCAAGACAAAACAATGGAATTTCAAGAATCCCGATGGAGGTCGTTTTTCCACTACGCCTACATGGTGAAAATGTACGAGGAAGGTGAAAGTCCTAATGACCCACAATTTTCCACTTGAGGGAAAAGTGACCAAAACAAGGCAAGTTAAGCATGAAAAATGTGTTCTAATGGAGGTCTATTCTCCACTTGAGGATAAATTGCAAGGATTTGACCAAAATTGTGTGTCCCAATGGCTATTGATTTTTCACCAAGAGGCTAGAAATCAAAATTACATGAAATTTTCAAGGACAATCAGTCCCGATGCAAGGCAGATTTCTACTTAAGAGGAATGTACAATGACGGATGAACTAATGCAGAAAAATAAAGTCCTAATGACTATCGATTTTCCCCTTGCAAATATGATACACTTTCGAAGGGTAAAATGTGAGGATTTTTAAGGGCAAATCGATCCTAATGGAGATCGATTCTCCACCATTTCATTTGGTGGACGAAATATGTAATGTCCCTTCTCAATGGTGTGCTTTTAGTGGTCCATTGGCCTATTCCAGAGACCCGTAGGCTATGTGGAAAGGAGAATTAGGGTTTCCAACTTTGGTGGAGCTCTGCGCGAGCTTTTTACGGTTTATCGGGAGGGAATTCTTCAATTCTATCAATGGTTTCCTTCTGGGCTTTTTATGAACTCCTGGGTGGCATAACATGCATTGGATTCTTTGATGAAGTAAGAACTTACTATTTTTAGTAAGTTGGGGTTTGGCTGATTGGATGATGTTGTCTTACTGAGCTTTCCAAGCTCCTTCTCTAGGTGTGAAGATCATGCTCTTCGAAGGAATATTTCATGACTTACTATTTTTAGTAAGTGGCAATATGGAGCATTTCTATTTTGGGCAGTTTGGACAGGGTCCTGATCCTGCAGCAGTTTTGTGGTCTTCATTGCTCAGCTTCGTCTTGGTTTTGTTGATAATCAGTATTGGAGTCATAAGTGATTTAATTAAATATTATTTCCTTGTCCTAAGGTTTAATATTTAATATTTGTATTTATTGATTAAGTGTATTGAGAACGACTTCACGAAAAATAATTATCTGATATCAATATTGTTATTTTCCTAAGTCAATGGCGTTAATTTGGTGGCGATTGGGGATGATAAAACATCTCATGTTATATTATTTTTATGTTGCAAAAGTGTCACCAAAGGTAAAGTTCGAACTTTGCCTAGGAAGAAGGGAAGTGGGTGCTATGTTTAGGTGAAGACATGAAATGAAATGAAAAGAGTTTGAGTTGAGTTTGGGAGTCATTTGCATTTGAATTTGGTGGAGCATGAAGTTATAAATAAGAGCCTTGGGCTCTCAATTTGGGATCTTGAAAAATTGCATCATTATGTTGTCGGTTTGGCGATTGAACTTGAAGCTTCGGAGTGTGGCTCCCTAGTATTGCCAGTTTCGTACTTGAGACATAGTACCTAGCTGAGTGGTGTATTCTTGTGACATTTTCAGTGTGTTTCTAGCTTGCAAAATTAGAACAGCAGTAGTGTTTTATGTTGTGTGATTCTAGAAGTATTTTGCTAGGGATCAACATTAAACATCTTCTCTAATCTTTTATCTCTATTTTGTAAGATTGCTTCAGTAGTGCAGATCAATCATTCTTGCTGCAACTTATCTGTATTTCCCACTGCATAAGTGGAAGAGGCTGGCCATGCCGCCTATCTTTGTTTGTAATAATGTCCTCCCGTAGAATAAGCGGTGGAGTTGATAGTAATCTCATTTTAGTCCTCCCGCTGCATAAGCGGTAGAGTGATTGCTCATTCCAGTTGTTTGTATTGTCCTTGGCTGGTTTACCGCCAAGTGATTCTAGGATTTTTCATTACCCGTTGTATAAGTGGAAGGGGCTAGCTTGCCACCAAGTATCATAATCAGCATCTCAGATTTGCATCTAACGATCCTCTGTCACTGTATACTCTCACCCTCCCAGTTTGGGCTCTCGGTGATCAGAAAGTGGAGGTTCCCTTCAGTTGTTTGGATTTCTTTATTCTAACCTTAACAGGTTACTGTGATTGTTTGTAAATCTCCTTGGAAAATTTAAAAAAAAATTCAAGGAATATTACAGTGGTATCAAAGCTGGTTTTCCTGCCAGCCTGTGATTTTCAGAGTGGTCAGAGTTCTCCATGAGTGACAGAGGCGTTCGTTACTACAACAAAGAACAGAGGAGACAGCAGTTTCAGATTCCTTTAGTGCCGAAAGAAGATACCTTTTCAGATGTATTGAGAAACAGAGGGAAGGAAGTGGATTTTGTAGATTCAGTAGACTCAATGGCCGAGAAGACTGCAGAACAGAATGAGGCACCTGACAAAAAGGCTGAGAGAAATTTAATGCCATGATGGATATGATGTCTCAATTGTTGGCCAAACTTAACCAGAATGTTGTTGGGACCCCTAATCAACCCAACAATGGACCGGAAGCTAGTACTTTGAATGCTCCTGTAGGAAATGGAAATGGGAGTAATAATGGGAGCAACAGTGGAGGTTCAGTTTCAAGACCTCTGCAACCCGTCTTCCTACCAAGAGAAGCACAACAAGCTGAAATTGAGATACCTACAGCTGATGAGATAAGGAACAGCTATATGGAGTATGCTTCTCTCCCTGCAGAGATCCAGGATATCCTCACCTTGGATCAGTTCATGAATCAGAAAATGAAGCAAGGAAGGAGGAATCACAACAGATTTTCTGCCCCAAGAGATTATCAACAAGCTCTTGGAAGGGTGACTCTAGCACATTTTGATGGAAGCACTAAGAGCACAGCTAGAGCATGGGTGCAGAAGTTGGACAACTATTTGTCCTTGAGGCCTATGCCTGAAGAAGATGCCATCAAGTTCGCCACCTTGCACTTGGATGATGTTGCCCACGAATGGTGGTACCATGGGTTGGTCACCCTTGGTCATAACTTGATCACCACATATGCTGATTTCACCAACAAACTCATTGAAAGGTTCGATACCAAGGACCCGAAGGTGAAATTTAGAGAACTTGCTCAACTCAAACAGCAAGGTTCTTTGGACACCTTCATAACTGAGTTTCAAAGTCTTTCAGTTATGGTTAGTAGCATCTCGGAAAAGAGGTTGGTGGTCCTATTTACTGAGGGACTTGAAGAACCATTGAAAGGTTGGGTAAAAGCCTTTGACCCGCCCACCTTGGCTAATGCAATCAAGAGGGCTTGAAGCATGGAGTTGGCTGCCCCAAAGAACAAATTTCAATCCAAGCCTTTCCCTTTCCAAAAGGATAAGAAGAAGTTTACAAATCAGACCAAGAAGTTTCCTTTGCAAATGGATGATGAGCTCCGTCAAGAGCTCCAGAGAAAGATCTTTGCTATTCTTGCAGAGAACCTTGGGCCCCAGGACATAAGTGTCATGGGAAGGGCAATTTGCATCAAACGGAGTGCTACTCTGTTGATGGATCTTATTCTGAAATGTCAGAACAGCAGACTGAAATTGAGGACAGAGTGTATGAAGAGGCTCCTGAAGGGCCTGAAACTGAGTCAGAAGATAGAGTGGTTGCTCAACTCTCGAACATTCACAAGAATGAGTCCTTTAGAGTTCGGGGTGTGATAGGAGAGCATCGTGTCATTGCTCTCATTGACACAGGAGCAACTCATAATTTCATTGATGAGAGAGTTGTTGCAAAGAGGAGGCTAGTGGCAGAGGAAGTAGAAGGCTTCAAAGTCATGGTAGCTGATGGCTCCACTATATCTTGCAACCGGATGATTTCCAACATGTCTCTGAAGTTGGGAAATCATGAAATTAGAGATGATTTTTTTGTGGTTAGCATTGGTGGGACTGATGATGCAATCCTCAGGATTCAGTGGCTGAGATCTCTTGGTGAGATCACACTAAATTTGCAAACCATGGAGCTGAAATTCATGTCTGATGGGAAGAAGGTGGTATTGAGAGGAATGTCAAATGGTGGACTTTGAGTTGTTTCATTGAAGAGGATGGAGAGGCTGATCCGCCATAACCAAGTGGAGTGGGCAGCAGAGTGTTTGATAATGTCGTCAAATCCATTGGAAGACAAGGGTAGTTACTCAGCAGACATTCAAGCATTGATCACAGACAAAAGTAAGGTCCTTGGGAAGCCATACCTTGGTAGACCTCCTGAGATCATGGTCATGCCTTCCAAATCACTAGAGGAGGATCAGAGCTATCCCGAAGACATTCAGGCTTTGATAACCAAGAGAAGTAAGGTGTTTGAAAATCCACCTCCTGGAAGACCTCCTGAAAGAGGTGCAGAACACATCATTGAGCTGGAAAAAGGAGCTAAGCCTGTCATGACTACTCCCTATCGATACCCCAAGAAGCGGAAGGATGAGATCGAGAAAGCAATTCAAGAGCTGCTTGACATGGGTTACATATGGCCAAGTAAGAGCCCATTTGCTTTGGCTGTTGTCTTGGTGAAAAACAAGGACGGGACCATGCGCATGTGCATGGATTACGGGGCCCTGAATCAGAAAACTATAAAGAATCGGCATCCTATCCCGAGAATTGATGAGCTCATTGATGAGCTACATGGTGAAGTGTTCTTCTCAAAGATCGATCTCAGGTCGAGGTATCATCAAATTAGGATGAGAGCTTCAAATGTGGAGAAGACTGCTTTCAGATGCCACTTTGGGCATTTTGAGTTCTTAGTTATGCCCTTTGGCTTGACTAATGCCCCTGCCACATTCCAGTCATGCATGAACAAAATCTTCCAGAAACAGTTGAGGAAATTCGTGCTCATATTCTTTGATGACATACTCATATTCAACAAATCTTGGAAGGAGCACTTACAGCACTTGGATGAAATCTTGAGCATACTGGAATCCGAGTCCCTGTTTGCAAAGGAGTCCAAATGTGAATTTGGAATGGAAGAATTGCTCTACCTTGGTCACATTATTAGTGCAGGAGGTGTGAAGGTAGACCGTGAAAAGATTAGAGCTATCATTGATTGGCCTCAACCCGAGAACATAACACACTTAAAGGGATTTTTGGGTCTTTGTGGTTTTTATCGTAGGTTTGTGAAGGGATACTCTCAGTTGGCTGCCCCCTCACAGATCTTACAAGGAAAGGAGCTTTTGAGTGGTCAAAAAGTCACAGACAGTATTTGATCAGTTTAAGGGGATCATGAGCTCCTGCCCTGTTTTGGCTCTACCTGATTTCACCAAGCCTTTTGAACCGCAGTGTGATGCATCAAGAGAAGGTGTTAGTGCAGTCCTCATGCAAGACAAGCATCCTATAGTCTTTGAAAGTAGGAAGTTGCGAGGGCCTGAAAGGCTATATTCGATATATAACAAGGAGATGCTTGCCATAATGCATGCCCTTGCAAAGTTCAGGCAATATCTTGTGGGGAGTAAGTTTGTTGTTAAGAATGATCATAACAGTCTTAAACACTTCATGCACCAGAAAGACTTGAACAAGAGGCAGCAGAAGTGGGTGAGTAAGCTACAGGCTTACGACTTTGATATCCAGTATGTCAAAGGAAAGAATAACATTGTGGCTGATGCTTTGTCCAGAAGGCCCCATTTGAGCTCACTGTGCGAGCTTACAGCTGATTGGAGGGAGTTGTTGCTTGCTGATTATGCCAAAAATCAGTTTGCAACCAGCATCATAGAGGGTACTTTTCATGATGAAAAGTAAAAATTGGTTTAGGGATTGATTCTATACAAGGGAAGGATCTTCATTGTGGCCAAATCTAAGCTGAAGGAGAAGATTTTGAAGACTTTCCATGACATTCCCCTTGCTGGTCACCAAGGTTACTTCAAAACATACAGGTAGATCCGAGAGAGGTTTTCTTGGAAGGGGCTAAAAAATGATGTTTTGAGGTACATTAAGGAGTGTCATACATGTCAGAGAAACAAAGATGAGCACACTTTGTCAGCTGGTTTATTACAACCCTTGCCCATTCCCAATCAAAAATCGGAAAGTGTATCCATGGACTTCATCACTGGGTTGCCACGAGCTCACGGGAAGGATAGTATATATGTGGTGGTGGATAGACTAACTAAGTTTGCTCACTTTTTCGCCATCACCAACTCATTTACAGCAGCTCAAGTTGCTGAAGTGTTCTTTCGGGAGGTGTTCAGGTTACATGGATTGCCAAAGAACATTGTGAGTGATAGGGACAGCAAGTTCCTAAGTGCTTTTTGGCAGAAGATTTTCAGATTATGTGGTACTGTGCTCACTCCAAGCACAAGTTATCACCCACAAACTGATGGGCAGACCGAGATAGTGAATAAGTAGTTGGAAGGATACCTTAGAAACTATGTCTCGAAGCAGCAGAATACATGGTTGAGGTGGCTTCACCTAGGAGAGTATTGCTACAACTCCTCCTATCACATGTCCATCCGGATGTCACCATTCATGGCACTATATGGTTATGAAGCTCCTAGCTTCGCTGACTTGATATTTGGTGATAGCAGAACCCCTCATGCGAAAGATATGATGTAACAGAGTCAAGATATTTTGAGGATTTTGAGGGACAATCTCCAACATGCGCAGAATCGGCAGAAGTTGTATGCTGATCAACAACGAATTGAGTGCACCTTTGAGGAGGGCGACATAGTTTATTTGAGGCTCCAACCCTACAAACAGTCTACTCTCAAGAAGAGTGGAGTTGAGAAATTGAAACCACGATTCTATGGGCCTTTTAGAGTCAACAGGAGGATTGGAGAAGTGGCATATGAGTTGGACCTACCGGCGAGCAGCAGGATCCATAATGTATTTCATGTGTCTCACCTTAAGAAGGCTCTTGGACATAATGTTGTTGCTTCGGCAGAGTTACCTCTACTTGATGAGGAGGGAGAGTTAGTTTTGATTCCCGAAGCATCCTTGATTTCAGGGAGCGTTCTTTGAGGAGAAGAGTGATCAAGGAATACTTGATCAAATAGAAAATTTTGCCAGTAGAGGATGCTACGTGGGAAAATGAAGAGATTTTACTGCATCCAGCCTTACAGTTGCTTGAGGACAAGCAATTTTGGGGAGGGCGGACTGTAATGTCCCCTTCTCAATGATGTGCTTTCAGTGGTCCATTGGCCTATTCCGAAGACCCATAGGCTATGTGGAAAGGAGAATTAGGGTTTCCAACTTTGGTGAAGTTCTGCGCGACCTTTTTGTTGAAATATGTAGCTAGAATCGGATTCTAGTTTAAGTTATTCATGTAATTGGGTTGGGCCCCATTGTAACTTATAATAATAGGGCAGGCCCTATTTGGGCGTTCAACTTATGTATTATGTAATTGTTATGGGGCAAGACCTATCAAGTATGTAGCTTGTAATTAGACCTTGACCTATATAATTGTAACGTGTAAAACTCTTGGCATAATATTCTTGGAAGCCGACTTGGGAAAGTTAAAGGGCTAAGTCACCTATAAATACAAGGCATTAATCATTATTCATACACATCTCTCACTCAGCGAATATATCCTATTAGTGAACTACTTTTGTGATCAGCAAAGTACAATCAAGGTCAGCGAACTGTTGCATATAAGAGCGAATTATATCTGTACTGGGAAATTCGTCTAAGGCAGCGAATTGGAGTTCTCAAGTTGGGCGATCATCCTCAAGGTTGAGCGAAGACCATCTTGGACTGCCGAACTTGTTCAAGGGCTTGTGAAGTAGGTCAAGGCTGCCGAGGTCTGTCTCAGATTGACAGTGACCTGCTTATACACTCTGTCTTCCAAATTCAGATAAGTTTTTGCTATAGTTGATGTGTACCCTAGAAGGGTTAAATTGTAATCTGCTGCCATATCTAATCTAATCAGATCTGAGATCTTCGGTTGTTGGGTTTTTCCTCCAAGAGGGAGGTTTTCCCAGGGTACATGTGTGTTATGCATATGATTTACTTTGCATTCTGATCTTTCATTTTATACTGCTAATCTGATCACTGAAAATCAACATGGTATCAGAGCTTGGTTCGAATTAGGTGTAATCAGATTGATTGTAATTATTTATCTTCTCTCTGCTCTTATCACTTCTTCAAGATGATGCACAGTCTCAGGGTTGAAGATAGGTTGGATGAAGCATGCAACTTCACATCAAGATGGTGAAAAGGAGAGTCTGTCTTAGAGCACTTATGAGGATGTTGCCCATGACACCTTCAAAGGTCACATTGTAGCTGCAGTAACTAATTGCCTTTTGCTTGGCTAAAGATGTTTGCTTCAAGGTGGTTGCACATATGCCTGTCCTACCAAAAGTTGATATGGAGCGAAATATGGCGAGCCTCATAGAGTGCCTTGAGAGTCCTTCCTCTAGGACTGATGGCCTTAAGGTTTACCCTTCTTTAGTGATTCGTGGAACTGAACTCTATGATCTCTGGAAAGCTTCTCAGCTCTGAGCGATCCCTGAGTGTAAATATGATTGTCGTTGAAGATAGGCAATGTGTGATGGTGAGGGCCGAAGGCCACGCAGCCATCATCACTAGATGCTTCAGTATGGTTGGAAATTCCAATACTGAGCGAGAGTAGGAAAGAACGTTGGTGGACCAACCTATAAAGAGATAAGTATTTTCCATGGTTGAATAATGTTCATAAATTTCTTCATATAGTTATTAATTCATGCTATAGCGAACCATGTATGATTCCAGCATTAATATTTCTCTTTGAATGCTTTTAGGACAGAGATTGCATTCTAGGGTGGATGAGCTTGATACATCCTGTGGGAAAGTCACGTAGGCTGAAGAATGGAGATGCAGCTTGCTGCCATGAGACTAAGTTGGTGGCTGAAGATGTTTTCTCGGAAAAGGAAGGCTATAACATTCAGAAGGAGCTTGACATTTTAGCTTCAGAGGGAGCTTGTTAGGCTCAGAGGGAGCCTGTCTCTTTCTGCTTCGGAGGAAGCCGCATTCTTTGGTTAATGCATTCTTCTATGGGAGACGTTTGAGGTGAAACCCTCGTTCCACCCTCTGCGAGTAGGTATGGTGTAGCCACCCTCTGCGAGTAGGCATGGTGGTGTTGCATTCTTCTCTAGGAGAAGTTTGAGGTTAGAGACCTCGTCCCACCCTCTGTGAGTAGGCATGGTGGACCCACCCTCTGCGAGTAGGTATGGTGGGTATCATTGAAGAAATTCCACCCTCTGCAAGTAGGCATGGTGGTCCCACCCTCTGTGAGTAGGTATGGTGGGTATCATGGAAGAAATTCCATGATGGGTTCATTCACCCTCTGGGAGTAGCTATGGTGAACATATCATGTGTTTCATCCATGGGAGTAGCCATGGTGGTAGCCTCTATGTGACTTGATTATTCATAGAATCCTCTCTAGCTAAGAGGGAGTGTTGAAATATGTAGCTAGAATCGGATTCTAGTTTAAGTTATTCATGTAATTGGGCTGGGCCCTATTGTAACTTATAATAATAGGGCAGGCCCTATTTGAGCGTTCAACTTATGTATTATGTAATTGTTATGGGACAAGACCTATCAAATATGTAGCTTGTAATTAGACCTTGACCAATATAATTGTAACGTGTAAAACTCTTGGCATAATATTCTTGCAAGCCGACTTGTGAAAGTTAAAGGGCTAAGTCGCCTATAAATACAAGGCATCAATCATTATTCATACACATCTCTCACTCAGCGAATATATCCTATCAGTGAACTACTTTTGTGATCAGCGAAGTACAATCCAGGTCAGCGAACTGTTGCATATACAAGCGAATTATATCTGCACTGGCAAATTCGTCTAAGGCAGCAAATTGGAGTCCTCAAGCTGGGCGATCATCCTCAAGGTTGAGCGAATACCATCCTTGACTGCCGAACTTGTTCAAGGGCTTGTGAAATAGTTCAAGGCTGCTGAAGTCTGTCTCAGATTGACAGTGACCTGCATATACACTCTATCTTCCAGATTCAAATAAGTTTTTGCTATAGTTGATGTGTACCCTAGAAGGGTTATTGTAATCTGCTGCTATATCTAATCTAATCAGATCTGAGATCTTTGGTTGCTGGGTTTTTCCTCCAAGAGGGACGTTTTCCCAAGGTACATGTGTGTTATGCGTATGATTTACTTTGCATTCTGATTTTCCATTTTAACTGCTAATCTAATCATTAAAAATCAAGACTTTTTAGGTTTTATCAGGAGGGAATTCTTCAGTTCTATCTATGGTTTCCTTCAGGGTTTTTTATGAACTCCTGGGTGGCATAACATGCATTGGATTCTTTGATGAAGTAAGAACTTACTATTTTTAGTAAGTTGGGGTTTGGCTGATTGGATGATGTTGTCTTACTGAGCTTTCCAAGCTCCTTATCTGGGTGCGAAGATCATGCTCTTCGAAGGAATATTTCATGACTTACTATTTTTAGTAAGTGGCAATATGGAGCATTTCTATTTTGGGCAATTTGGACAGGGTCCTGATCCTGAAACAGTTTTGTGGTCTTCATTGCTCAGCTTCGTCTTGGTTTTGTTGATAATCAGTAATGGAGTCATAAGTGATTTAATTAAATATTATTTCCTTGTCTTAAGGTTTAATATTTAATATTTGTATTTACTGATTAAGTGTATTGAGAACGACTTCAGGAAAAATAATTATCTGATATCAATATTGTTATTTTCCTAAGTCAATGGCGCTAATTTGGTGGCGATTGGGGATGATAAAACATCTCATGTTATATTATTTTTATGTTGCAAAAGTGTCACCAAAGGTAAAGTTCGAACTTTGCCTAGGAAGAAGGGAAGTAGGCGCTATGTTTAGGTGAAGACATGAAATGAAATGAAAAGAGTTTGAGTTGAGTTTGGGAGTCATTTGCATTTGAATTTGGTGGAGCATGAAGTTATAAATAAGAGCCTTGGGCTATCATTTTGGGATCTTGAAAAATTGCATCGTTATGCTGTCGGTTTGGCGATTGAACTTGAAGCTTCGGAGTGTGGCTCCCTAGTATTGTCAGTTTCGTACTTGAGACATAGTACCTAGCTGAGTGGTGTATTCTTGTGACATTTTCAGTGTGTTTCTAGCTTGCAAAATTAGAACAGCAGTAGTGTTTTATGTTGTGTGATTCTAGAAGTATTTTGCTAGGGATCAACATTAAACATCTTCTCTAATCTTTTATCTTTATTTTGTAAGATTGCTTCAGTAGTACAGATCAATCATTCTTGCTGCAACTTATCTGTATTTCCCACTGCATAAGTGGAAGAGGCCGGCCATGCCGCCTATCTTTGTTTGTAATAATGTCCTCCCGCAAAATAAGCGGTGGAGTTGATAGTAATCTCATTTAGTCCTCCTGCTACATAAGCGGTAGAGTGATTGCTCATTCCAGTTGTTTGTATTGTCCTTGGCTGGTTTATCGCCAAGTGATTCTAGGATTTTTCATTACCCGTTGTATAAGTGGAAGGGGCTGACTTGCCACCCAGTATCATAATCAGCATCTCAGATTTGCATCTAACAATCCTCTGTCACTGTATACTCTCACCCTCCCAGTTTGGGCTCTCGATGATCAGAAAGTGGAGGGTTCCCTTCAGTTGTTTGGATTTCTTTATTCTAACCTTAACAGGTTACTGTGATTGTTAAATCTCCTTGGAAAATCAAAAAAAAAATTAAGGGAATATTACAAAATAAAATAAAATGTGGTTGAATTTAAGTATCCCTATGCATATCATTTTTCCCTACCTTGCTGTGTTAGTTAACATTTTTTTTTTCCCACATTTGCTGTGTGGTGACAATGAAAGGTGAACTGCTGAATAAAACAACACGAGCCAGCAATATAATAATCATTAAGCCGCTGATCCAAGGTCAAGTGAACTGGAAGAGAGGAGGATTAGAATAGCCTAAGGTGGTAAGGGGGATTGCGCCACCAAGTGAAAGTGTACTATCTCCAGCCAATACAAATGCCAATCGTTTCAACCACATGAATCGTGCAAGTAGAAGAGCAACATTCAGCTGATAAAACACAATTTTCAGACTCTTACACTCAGAAATCAGACATGGACAGCGAATTTGATTGCAATATCACTCCAAATTCTGAGTTAGAAGATAAATTCAGACTTGCAAGTCATAATCAGACCTTTCATAAGTCTGAAAATCAGGTTTTCTTAAGGCAAAATTTCCAAATTTAGATTGAGACCTTCACATTTTTCAGAATCGGTGTTACATAGTTCCAATTTTCTAATTTTAGAAAGCTAGTAAGTCTGAAAATCAATTGAAATCAGAACCTAAGTTAATTCTAGAAAATTAATTGTTCAAATTACCTATCACAAGTTGGGACAAAAGTTGGGAACAAAGTCCCAATGAAGTTCTATTTTCCACTCCGGGATCAATGAGGAGTTGCAACAAGGATAAGGACTAAATAGTCCCTATGGAGGCCGATTCTCCACTTGGGGACTAAATTTGCAAAGAGGTTGAAAGAGGATGTGCAAAGTGCTTTGTCCCTATACCCATCGATTCTCGGCCAAGGGCCAAATCAATTCAAATAAGGATCAATGACAAAGCAGTCCCTATGACCAGCGAATTCCCACCAATGAAGACTTAGTTTAACACGAAATTGGTACCCATGGGATTCAATTTTCCAGTAAGGGTTCAAAGCTATTAAAGATCAAAAGGAATTTAGGATTCATGAGTCCCTAGGGGAATCGAGTTCCCATTCTCATGTGGTGAAAGATTGATGGTGCTCTCATTCATTTCATAGGTGTTCGATTCAGTATTTGTTTGTTTTGCAGGTTTGCTACAAGGAAGGGAAGCATGATGGTCAAGGTTTGACATGAAAGAGGATACAACTTGCAGGGATACCAAGGGCTCAACACTTCAAAGCAACAAAGGATGAAGGATCAGCTCCAAGATGACAAGCAAGTGGAATACAGAGATGAAAACTAGCTCAAACATGAAGAACACTTCACCATGATGGCGAACACATCAAGGAAAGACAAATCCAAGACATGAGCACAAGGGATTCCACATTATGAAGTAGGAACTACATCAAGGGATCTCAAAGCCAAGCAACGTTACAAAGGAAATTGTTCAAGGAATTCCCTAATTAGGGTTTCTATCTTTCGATTTTGGCCATTGATTGTGAGTCAATATGAGTCGTTCATTGTAATGGGACTTCTATAAAAGGGCTCAGCTCTCTCATTTGTAAAGGTTAATATTATGAGAATAGATAGATTAGAAGTTACGAGTAGAGTAGAGTAGGAGAAGAAGAAATTGTTGCTAAGACTTGTAAATGAATATACTCTTTTCATTGAAGATATGGTGAAATGTGTTGTTTCAACAAGTTGCATGGTTTCCACTTCTCATTTTCTTTAATGTTGATTAGATGAATGAAAGATTTTGTGGAAGATTGATGGTGAAATTGTCATGTCCCCATTCAAGACCTAAGGTTTGAGCTTTTTATCCAGCACCAAATACAATACCAATTTATTTAATATACGTATAAGGATTGAATTAATAGAAGAAGGCACGATTTGGCACATAACTGCTTTCGTTGTTTGCATGGGTTATGGATGTTGAGAGTCGACACAACTTCTCACATTGTGCCCCTTCATTGCATATTAAAGGAGGATCACCAATTCATCACAAAGGAAGTTTTCAGTTTGGATATAGCGAATTCAGATCTAAAGTGCTTTGAAAAAGTGATTAGACAATCAATGAGGAAGTACCGTTCGCCCACCCCATTTGCAAGATTAAGACACGCCAGTATAAAGATATTATTTAGGCAAAGAGTCAAGAAGACGTCACACGTGTATAAGGTTATCATTTAGAGAAGGTGATTAGACACAGGTAGTTGTTTCTTATTTATATATGAGCGCATGAACACAAAGATATAAATCAAAAGCAATGATTACATATACAAAAAACGCACTTGTTCATTCACATATATACATTACGGTGATCTATCCCTTTTTCTCCGTAATCTTGAGAGAGGATAAGTTCGTGGATAATCAAGACCTTTCAATGATCATACCAGATTCTTACTTAGAACAAAATTCATAATTCATGATAAACATAATCCTTTCCACTATAAGGATATTTGACATCATTATTCTCTGATTAGAATACAAGTGTTCATAAATCTAAGTAACAAATATATTCTTCTGCAATTCAATACAATTCTTTAGGAAAGATTGGTTCCTTGCAATATTGAGTATTTAATCATAATAATAGGAGGCAAAACTTAAGTGTTCTACAAGGGACATTACAGAAATTCACATATCCATACTACTAGCAGTTTGTAGATTGTAAACTCGCCTTGCATAGTCAATTGGAATCCTTATTCAATCTTAACTTCAATTGCTATTCACACATTGATATGCATTGACTTAATGAATATGTTGTTGGTGGTAATTTGAATATCATATATTTACCTTAGAAGATCACACTAGCTTTGTGGACTTGATCATTGATGTCAAAGCAAAGTCTAGTAGAGTCTAACCAAGTCATTCACTACATCCTACATTCCTAGGGTTAGATTAGACTCTCTAAACCCTTTCTTTATGTTCTTTCTTTGTTAGATGAGTTAGTCCCAGGTTCCATTAATGTTCAAACATTCAAGCATTCGTATGCAACGTAAGTCCCCTTGTGATCCCAGCATTATCACATAAATCCATTGAGCTTATCCACACGTCAAGACCCAACATTAGGAACCTAGGAGTCTTCCAATTGATCACGTAATTTAGCATTTGGGAAGATTTTGTTCAAGAGAGCATAAGATACCTTGGTATTTTATTTTGTGTTTGAGGTGCATAAAAAACACATCAACATGTAAAACCTCTTGATAGGCAAGCAATAGTACCATGTGCCTCCTCATGTTTACGTCTCGATATAGTATCTGTTACCCTATCCTCTACGTCAAATGTGACCTCAATGTAGTATGCTTTGCCTTTCCTCAAGCACCTATGATTAGGTTCCCATGGTTCATGGCAAGTGAAACACAACTTTTTCTTCTGCAACTCACTCCTCGATTCAAAAACCAACTTAGGAGGTATAGGTTTAAGTAGATTAGGAATTTTTGTATCCAATTTGTCATCATGCTTCTCATCCTTGGGTAGAATTGCTCTTGATTGATTTATGGAAATTGGAGTCGAAGACTCCATAGCTCTCGCTCATTTTATCGCATCCTATAATGTAGATGGGTTGAGGGCCTTAATCCAGCCATACAATGGATCAGGCAATCCATCCATGAATAGAACGATCAACTTTTGCTCTAAAATGTCAGTCACCAACATTGATAACTGCTGAAATTTTGCAATGTAAGCATCTACATAACTCCACTATTTAAGTTGTGCTAACACCTTGAAATGCAATTCAGGATCTTTCCTCTCAAATCTATATATCAACCATTCCATGAACTCAGAATAAGAATTAATTTGGTCATGGCCTATTGTGACCATCCCGTGATACCACCATTCGTGAGTGTTACCATCCAAATGAGTTGTTGCATATTTGATGGTGTCATCCTCTGGGCATAGGATTCAATAGAAAATATGTATCAAGAATTTGTACCCATGCTCTTACAGATGCTTTGCCTGACCCGTCATAATATGGAATTGATAGTTTACTAACCTTCCTCTACAACTCCCGATTGTGTGATCTTCTATGAGCCATATGTTTCATTTGCAAATCCATGTAATCTCAAAAAGACATCTTGGCTTGAAACTCCAAACCCAAATTCCTCCAAACTTGCAAGATTTGATCCTACAACTCACTTGTGTTGGTTCATTTTCCCCTTGAGGATTTCTTGGCGGAAAGTTAGGCATTAATGGCCTAGTAATGGCTGATGCAATTTTGTCAAGTTGATTAACTGATCCATCCCCACACCCATTATTTCCTACATTAGGTCCTCCATTATTTCCTCAATTATTCTGATTATTATTGTTCATCTGTTCATCATGAACTGAGTCATCATAGTGCACATTTCGGCAAAATTATGTTGTAATTCTTGTTAAACCCTGGCCAGATCATTAAGTATATCTCTAGTACTAGGATCTTGTTGATTATGATCTCCCGTGTTTGCACTAGTTTCTTCTTCCCAATTTATGTCTGGATTCAACTTATTCATCCAAAGGTAATAATGATGTGTATGTGGTTGTTTGCTCATGCTATGTTTTATTTCCCAACTCCCTTAGGGTGGCAGGATGCATAGCTCTGATATCACTAGAATAACCTTGTTCATTTTGCCCTTGTAAATTCCATCATTGTAAAATGTTTTGTTGCAATTGTTCTACTTTGTACTACTAGTGGCAGTATTTCAAATGTGCATGATGTTTATTATGTTTATAAATACAAATTACATTAACCTCCCAAAACAACAATAGGACAACAACATCAGACTTCATAACACCATGCCAAGGAAATAACATATGCAACAATTTCATTGATTCTATTTCCAAATCTGATGTAGATATAAATATTTCAATAACAATTATTTAGAAATGGCCAACTGCACCTGGTGAATAGAAGCAAGTTTGCTTCAAGCCTCTCACGTAGCACTACTGGACAGTGGTGTTGTGACCAAATCACACATCATCCCATTGCAAATGGGGACCCCTACTTTTTTGCTTTCTAAGTTAGTTTTTGAGTCTTTTAGCTATTAGCCTTGCATTTGGAAGAAGTATAGTATCTTAGGTGGCTAAGCTGTAATTAGGATAAGTCTCTCTCTCTTTAGGATGAAGTCAAGCTCAGCACTGTCAGTGGGTGCCCAAGCCCAATTGTTGCCCTTCCACCTCACCTTCTCCCATTATCCATCCATCCTACATTTCATGTTTTCCATTCCTACATCTTCTACCCCTTCCCTCATTTCACCTCTTCCATTTCCCTTTCCTACCCTTCTCTACCTTCACTTATCATTATCATCCCACCTACCTATCTTATTTTACCCTACCTTCCATTACCCTCACTTACCTTCTTATCCTCCATGTCCATCCACCCTACCTCCTACCCCTATCCTATCCTAATTGACCTTCCTTGCTGCCCTTCATAACCTATCCTAATCCACCACACATACCCCCTTTATCATCTAACCCCTACCCTCCTAACCCCCATCCTCTCCTTAACACACCCTACCCACATTTCTTTATCACCTAACCCCTTTTATTCCCTAAGCTTACCTATCCTAACCCCCATCCCATTCTAAACTTCCCTTTATTTCCTTACCCACTACCCTTCCCTTCCTACCTTCATACCCCTATCCTAACCCATTCCTACAGCCTACATCGGACCCTTTCCTTACCCCTTATAACTCCCACCGCAGCACTCATAATTACCTTAGCACCCCCCTCAGCATCCCACTCCATTCCCCCGTGGCTTTTCTTTACCACCTCTTTCATCCATACCTCTTTACCTTCAGCCCTTCCCATTCTCCTCACTACCACGTAACACACTTGGGCCCCACCATAGACTTTAAACATGGAGAACTAAAAAGTTTTTTTTGAACTTTTCTTGCTGGGCCCTACCACAAAACACTACAGTGGAGAGTTAAAGTTTTAAGATTTTTTTAAACATAGCATACTGACCCCACAAAGTATTATGGAGGAGATTGAAAAAAAAATTTAAGGCATTGATAATGCCACTTCAGCATAGAGTGAATAGGAGTCATTTTAAATCAAGAATTCAAAAAGAAATTTAAATTTTTTAACTCCAAAAAAAAATTTTTTAAATTAAAAAGTTCAAAATTCAAAAAAATTGAAAAATCAAAAAAATTTTGCTAAGGCATGGGAAAAGTTGAGGTGTTCTAGCTAAGAACCCCGTCCTTTGAACGAAAGCCTCGTCCTTTGAACATGACCCTCGTCCTTTGAACATGAGCCCCGTCCATTGAACATGATCCCCGTCCTTCGAACGAGAGCTCCGTCCTTTGACCAAGAGGCCCATCCTTTGACCAAGATGCTATTACCAATCGATTCTCATGAACAAGTTCAAGTTCAAATGGGCTGAGTTCAAGATGGCTATGCTTTGATCAACATGATGCAACTCATTCAATGCAAGTTGTAAGTGCAATAAAGAGTTCAAGAGACCGATGGAAGACATTTACTAAAGGTGTTCATGCAAATGCAAGTGATTCAAATCGATGTCTCATCATGTTGCAATTTGATGTCAATCATTTACTCAAGGTGGCCAGCTCAATCACAATCAAAGAACAGTGTTTTAAAATTTCTGAGTTAAAGTGATTTGAGTACAAAGTTGATGTTGCTAAGGTCAATCGAGTGACATTTAATGAATGTGGCAGGCTGAGCAACAATGTGTTTGTAATTTCGATAAGTATAGAGGATTGCATTTAACTGGATCGCTGAACAACAAGGTAATGAAATCAGCTGATTGGGTTAATGTGATTGGGTGATTACATTTAGTGATTAAAGTACAAAGTTCAAAGACCTTTCAACTTATAATCAAGGGCAATCATCTAATAAACGTTGTAAAGCGGCCCGATGCATTTAACAAGGACAGCGATTAAACCTCAATAAGGTAATACGATTTATTTATTTTTAAGGGATCGTCCACATGTGCAAATCGATGAAACCATTAAATGAAGGCGACACAGATTAATGCAATCTAAATCATCTAAAATGTGTGATGAGGTACCATTTAAGCGATTATAATCTTCAGATTGACCATTTCATTTGATCAATCTGAAATCAATATTGCCTTACTATCACCCCAGTGAGTGGACAGCGATGCAATTTCACTTTATGAATGCTTAAACAGTTTCAAGAAGCAGCGATTCATGATTGAACATTGGAGACTTTCATTGGCAAGCTTAATCATCGAACCTACCTTTAGCAAAGACAAATTCAAGCGATTTAGAAGAAAGGAGCGATTCTGATTTTCAGATAACAATAGAGAAATGTTGATTTGAAAGACAGTGATTTTGATCACCAGGTCGTACAGCGTCTTATACTTGATTGAAGACACAGAATTATGTGAAGAGAAATTCTTATTCAGGGGTTGGATCTGATTTGATATCCTCAGTGACCATTGTGATCAGTGATTTTCTGTGAACTATCTTTTGCCAGCGAATTAGCCTATCTTGTGTAGTGATTTTGATTTTGTCATTATACCACAGCAAGAAATTATCTCTAAGGTGGCAAACTCATCATTCGATGTGATCTCATATTGAAGCCGGCGGTATTGAACACAGCGATTCTGAAAGCAAATACTGATTTTACTCCCAGGTCTGAGCAAATTTGACATCCAGTGAGGGTACCGCATGTGGTCAACAATTTCGAAAGAGATCACCATGCTTACATTAGAGATTCACAGAGATCAGCGAATCAGTCCCCAAGGCCAGCAAGCATATATTGTCACGATTCTTACTAAAAGTCCCAGCGAATTACCTTAGAGAAAAGTTGATTTGGACACAATAATATTAGCGGGTGTATTGACACGAGTATCGAATTCACATCAAATTCACAGAGTTCAGTGATCAATCAGTGGCGTAAGAATTTGAATGGCATTAAACTAGATCTTCAGTTTGTCGTAAAACAGTTCGCAGGTTTGAAACGAAGTTTGTTGAGTGACTTAATTAATGAAATCAGAATATGATCGATGCTGATCCAGCATCTTGTCCATCATTTTTTATATAATCCTGACTGAGAGGGTCTTTTTCTACACTTTGATCATCTTGGGATGTTGTAATGAATTGTTATTAGGTTAAAGTGATCGTGTTCAATTAAATATTAGATATGTATCCTAGGGTTTCAAGCCTATCATTCTAGATTAGGATTCCTAGCCTAAGTGTTCAAACCTTATTTGCAAACAGATGTCACTTCATAAAACTAACAGCCAATTCTTACAGGTGAAAGATGGCTCTAGCACGATAAACTCTCATCAAGAAGGACATTGCACTTCAAGTCTCTCTACAAGGTAGCTAATGGGATCGTCAAGTTGCAAGCTCATACAAGGCAAGAATAGGAGTCATACATCAAAGGGAATACAAGAAGACTCCAGGCGCAATGTGCACTTCAAAGCGTCCTAGGCAATGACATCATCCATCCTAAGCAAAGACAAGAACCAAGAACGTAATCAGCATGAGGAGTAATAGCAATCAACATTAAGCACTCAAGGTGAAATTTTTCACAATCTTGAATTTCCTTCAGAAATCCAAGAATCGTTGTTAGTATAGCCAGATAAAAGCTCAAGAATGAAAATGTTCAAGGCAAGAGACAGTTTCAGAAGAGTTAATCAAAGTTAGAAGATCAACTTGAGCAAAGTCATCATCACATCGGGAGCTTGATAATGTTGAGTATTGTTGGTATCTGTTTTATCATCTACCAAACATTAGGATAGGATACCCGAAGGTATTCTATCCTCTCCTGAAAAATCACTACTGATTCCAAGGTCTATATGTGCAAACAAGCGACTTTAGTGGAATAGCTTCTTGGGTAGTGTATGCTGAAATTTTCAAGGGGGACTTACATTTGACAAGTATTCTTGAACTGCTGGACTTAGATGGATTTAGCAATTTTTAGGCTCTTCTTCTTTTTTTGGGGGGGTATTTTCTGGGATTTAGACTTTCAAAAGAAAGGGAAAAAGAGATAGGGTTCAAGAAGGCTAATCTAATCCTACGAATTCTGGAGACGGTATCAACTGGGTGCTTTCGAGAAACCAAACCTTGCTTCGCCACACTAGGGACAACTACACAAGGCCGGTGCAATCTTCAATGGGTTGTGCTTATGATCGAGATGTTGGGATGCACAGGGGATGGGCTCAGACTAACTTTGTACGGTAGAATGGAAATCATCCATACACCAAAAGTATGAGCGGAGATACACCATCAATTGACACTTATCAAATCCTTCATTCGAATTAACAACAATGAAAGCAAATCTAAATTAATTTTAACTAAGTGTTGAGGCAATTGAAACCATGCAAATCATTCAAATAATAGAGATTACAAAGCAACGCACATGCAATATATTATCTGGAAATGACCTTAAGCAACAATACATCAAAAACCTCACACCCTCCATATGAGAGGAGGTAGCCTTATATAGTTTTCAAGAATAAATGAACGGCCAAGATCAAACAGTGATCAAGGGCCCAGATTGAAAGCTATAAACCCTAATTAGGGTTTCCCAAAACTAACTACCCTCGACCAATTACATTTGGGACACTTGTCCTTCTTGCTAAATATGAACCATCAATGAAAATAGAAGGTTGTTGCATTGTGATGTGTGCCCTTCTAGAAGCTTCTTAATAAGTCATGTTCATCGAACCTAGACATGCTAACTTGGAGCGATCTGATTGGTTGGAAAATGACGAGGCGCCACCTCAACGTGTTGGATGTCTTTCTTGAATTCTCCAATTTGTGTCAAGAAATCGTCTAAGTATGGAAATTTGATTCCTTCTTGTTGCCATTTGATTCTGCTTGGGAGCTTGTCTTTTTTAATTCCTTCAGGAGATGAAATTCTTCAAGAAGTTGGAAGTTTATCTAACTTTTCCATATTTTCACCAAGTCTGAGAACTTTTCTTTCTTGATGCCTTGAGATTCTTTCAAGTGCCTCGAATTTGGAGGAGAAATCCCCTCGTGAAGTTTTTCTCATACTTAGCCAAATTTTGGCCCTCTCTATTCTCGAACGAACCTTGCTCGTGGTCCCGTCTTCAATTCTGAATTTGGCTCGAAACTCCATTTGTGTTTTCTGTGATGATCCTGCCTTCAGTTGCCAATTTCTGTTGCGTGGGAGGAGGGTAAAAGCTCTAGATAACCCCTTGCAAATATGAAAGGATGGGATCAAGTTGTTCAGGCATTCGCTGTGATCATGTCCTTCTTCTCGATACCCTGACATACCTTCATCATGATTGAGGAAATTGGAATTTTCTTTGTGAAACATTTCCCATACTTAGCCAAATTTTGGCTATCTTCATGCCCGAATGAACCTTGCCTGTGAACTTGTCCTCAATCTTTCGTTTGGCTTGAAACTCCAATTGCGATCTCTATGATGATCCTGCTTCTATTTCCTCCTGCGACCTGTAAAACCAAAGGAAAATAAGTTAGAAATCTATCTTGGATTAAAAAAAATCGAGGCTGCGAAGGGCTAAGTGTTTGGAAAATTTCACTTCATTTTCATACTTAGCCATGAGAATGGGATTTTCACATGTAAATTCTCCAACCTTCAAGATAACTGTGATCACAATCCAACACCAAGTGTTATAACTCCGAAAATTTCTTATACTTAGCCAAAAAAAATGATTTTCCTCCCTTAGAAATTCGAACAAATTCACTAAAAATCATTTCTCAAACTCTGGAAAAACTCAGAAAATACATAAATCTGCATCATGAATTTAATTTCACCTTCAAAAATACTCAAAAATTCAAGAGAGATTCAATAATTCGTCCTTATACTGGTTGTCTTTCTCCAAAAATCTGTGAAACTTTTGTCAAAAAAGTTTATCCAACTTCCAGCAATATCCAAAACTTTCTCCAGATGAACTCCAAACTGAAAGTATTTTACTATGCTCTCCTTAATATTTTCGAACTTCTTGTTGTAGAAATGAAGTTTACAACGAAGTATTTGTAAATAAAGTTAAATCCTCAATCAGAAACCCTTAAAATCTTCCAAATCATGTTTCCAATTTTAACTTCATTCTTTTGGAAAGTGTTGTCATGTTTCCAAATTCGAAGAAAATATCTTCCAAAAGTTTCCAATTTGGCTATAAGTTCGAAATATTTATTAATCTTCCAATATTCTCCTTTTGAAAACTTTCTATTTTGGATTTATTTCGAGGATTTTTAATAATCCTTAGAGATTTTCTTCATTTTGGATTTAATTTTGAAATCTCAGTGGATTTTGTGACATCACTGGCATCTTGTTGATTTTGTTTGACTTTCAATGCATAGGTGGACTTTTGAAATTTATCTCCATCTTCTCCAAGGTATGGCGGACTTTGGAGACCTTTCCTTATGGCTCTCTTCAAGGCGAAATTTTTGGCTAAGGCATGGGGCGGACTTTAGCCTTTGCTCCTACATGGTGAAATTTTGGCTAAGGCATGGGGCGAACTTTGAAGGTCTCTCCTCATGGCTCTCCATCAAGGCGGAATTTTAGCTAAGGCATGGGGCGGACTTTAAAGGTCCCTCCTCATAGCTCTCTTTACCCTTGGCGGACTTTAAACTTGGCACCTCCTACCTTGCTCTCTTACTTTGGCGGACTTGGGAGAGGGCTCCTACATGACCTCCATCTTGGGCGGACTTTGGTGGCGGCTCTTTGGTGGTGTCCCCAACTTGGGCGGACTTCTATCACTCCTCCTCCTTAGGCTCCCAACCTTGGCGGACTTTGGAGGGCTCTCCACCTTGGCGGACTTTAGGCTAGGCTCCCACCTTGGCAGACTTCAAACCCATCCCCTAAGCAGACTTCAAGCAACCTCCCCTTGGGCGGACTTTGGAGGGCTCTCCACCTTGGGCTGACTTTGGTGTTAGCTCCCCCATGACCTCTCTAGCCTTGGCGGACTTTGGTGAGTGCTCCCACATGACCTCTCTAGCCTTGGGCGGACTTTAGAAGGCTCTCCACCTTGGGCGGACTTTAAGCATAGCTCCTACATAACTCTCCTAGCCTATGGCGGACTTTAGAATGTTGGCCGCCTTGGCCTCTTTAGGCTGGGCGGACATTGGAGAGTGCTCCCACATCTTCTTTTCTCACTCCACAAGGCATAGGGCGGAGTTTAAGAGGCATGACCACCAATTGACATGCTTGGGCGGAGTTTTGATGTCCTTACCATCTTCACCAACAAGTTTGGGCGGACTTTGGAGAGTCCACAAGACATGGCGGAGTTTTGAAGCCTCTCAAGGCGGACTTTAGGAAGGTCTCCTTGAGGGCGGAGTTCTATGCTCCCTCTTCATAGCCTCTCCAACATGCATGGCGGACTTTGGACACCTCTCAACATGGCGGACTTTTGGTCTACCTCCCAACATGGCGGACTTTTAGACATCTCCAACATGGGCGGACTTCCAGACCTTTGCTCTTCAAGGCGGACTTTTGGAGGCTCTCAAGAGGGCAGACTATATATGAAATATAACATTTAAGTATAAGTGGTATTTCAATATGTCTTTTCTCTTTCTTATACTTTAAGTTATATTTCATATATATTGTCAGGATGTTTGAGAGTGGTTTCAGGTCTCTAGGACTTATAATGCAAAATCTAGTTTTTGGAGGATTCTCCAATTTTCCAGACAGTCAAATTTCAGGATCAGGATGATTTTTCGAGCTAATTATCCTTTGAAGGTGCCATGACCCCCTAAAATATAGGAACTTAGCTTTTTGGGTCAAAACTTGAAAATTTTGGATCGCGGTTGAAGCAGGTCAGTGGTACAAGTGTAAACCCTAGGTTTGCATCCCGAAAAAGCAAAAAGCCTAAAATCTAGGGATTTAGCTTTTTTAGGTCAGAACTTGGAATTTTCGAGTTCCGGTCGAAGCTGGTTAGTGGTGCAAGTGTAAACCCTAGGTTTGCATCCCGAAAAAGCAAAAAGCCTAAAATCTAGGGATTTAGCTTTTTTAGGTCAAAACATGGAATTTTCGAGTTCCGGTCGAAGCTGGTCAGTGGTGCAAGTGTAAACCCTAGGTTTGCATCCCGAAAAAGCAAAAAGCCTAAAATCTAGGGATTTAGCTTTTTTAGATCAAAACTTGGAATTTTCGAGTTCCGATCGAAGCAGGTCAGTGGTGCAAGTGTAAACCCTAGGTTTGCATCCCGAAAAAGCAAAAAGCAGACATCCCTAAAAATAGGGAAAACTTTCTAAATATAGCCATACCGGGGATTGGGCTAAAAATGCCAAAAATGAAACTTCCTAAAAAATAGGAAAAAGCAAAAAAGCAAACTTTCTAAAAATAGAAAGTTGTCCAAATTCGTCCAAATCAATTGTGATCTTCGTCCTTTGGCCTCTCTAAGCACTCTGGTGGTGTTCACATTTCGGAATCACATAACTTGCAAAAACTAACTTTCAATCGTCAGGGCCTGAAATGCTCTGAACTGGACAAGGCTTGGTGAAACTGCAGCAAAAGGTCATAGGACACTAACAAAACCCTAGAAAGCAAGAAAAGAGAGGGTCCCCATTTGCAATGGGGCGATGTGTGAAAAAGGTCACAACAAGTATCAAGAGATATGCCTCATTCATTCACACACTTGTGATGAGTTACAAAGAACAAGTGAGGTGGCACCTAGTCATCACTTATCCAATCATATCATTTCATGCTAAGGCATCCAGATTCAATGTACCTAAACTCGTCCATTAAAGAAGACAACTACCATATGGGCACAAAGTTCGAAGTACCTACCATCACCATCTATTGGTTGAATTTTCTAAGAAGGACATGTGTCCCATCAATTGTAAATTTGTCATTGGTCAAGCATTAAATGTTTTGCAATGGGTGTAATAAACCCTAATTAGGGTTTCTATCTTTTGATCTTGGCCATTGATTGTGAATCAATTTAAGCCACTAAATTGTAATGAGAGCACTATATAAGGCCTCACTTCTTCATTTGTAAAGTTCATAGTGAATAGTGAATAGAATTGATCAATAAGTTGGTGATTAGAGTAGAGTAGAAAGAGAAGGCAAAGATTGTTGCCAAGACATTGTTGCAAAAGACCTGTAAACTTCATTGAAGATATGGTGAAATTGATATGTTGATTCAACAATTTGCATGACCTCTACTTCTCATTTTATTTTCATGTTGTTTAGATGAATGGAGGACTTTGTGTATGATCAATGGTGAAATTCATATATCCATACTACTAACACCTTGCCAATGATAACATGCCTTGCGTAGTCAATTGGAATTATTCAGCCAAGCTTAACTTCAATTATCGCTTCTTCATTGATATGCATCAACTTGATGGTGTCTATGCTTGTGGTGATCATTTGAAAATCATAAAGCTATCCCTAGAAGATTGCAGTAGCCTTGTGGAGATGTCCGCTGCATGTTGAACTAAGACTTAGTTGAATTCCACCAAAGATTGTCCTTTGCTCTTACATTCCTAGAGTTAGCTTAGCTTCCTAAATCCTAACCTTTTTTCCTTTTTTTCAATCAAGTAAAATCCCACGTTCCAGCATCATTTGAGCATTCAAGCATTCAACGTAAGTCCACCTTGTGAAACCAGCAATATCACATCATATACAACTGAGTCTATCCAAGAGCAAGTCAAGACTTGACATTCAAGAACCTTGAAGTCATCTCAAGTGATCCTTATGCGAATCTTTGGCATTTGAGAGTCTTTACTCGAGAGAGGATAGAGTATTCAATACTTTATTCTGTGTTCGATAGTGCATCAAAACACCATCAACAAGTGGTATGTGAGAATGTATGGCGAGCAGCTCCAAGGACGAACCAATTCCCTTTAGACATGTCTATAGGAATAGTTGCCACATCTAATGGTAGGCTTCTTCAGCATCAAATCCAATAAGTGAAAAAAGAATATCAAACTCTAACAAATTGCTAGCAATGCTCTTTTTGGGCATCAAGGAGAGCGATCTTATTGAATCTACAATTATCCATTCCTTCATACACATCCCAGTCTGTTGATATTATGCACCTCTAATGCCTCTCTCAAGTGCTACAACCTCAACAATGCTACTATTCCATCGTGTATGTTCCACGCATATTGCATACATCTCGACATTTCATGATATTCAAGTGGCAACTCAAGAGGGAAGCAATCAATTAATTTGAGGTGATGATTGTCTGAAATGGAAGCAGCTCATACCAATATTCAAGAATATAAGCTCCACAATTTTAATCAATGCAACCAAAAACCAGTAACATGGAATACTTCTCGATAGCAATTCCAAATAAAATATTCGATTCAAATAATATCATTTGCCCATTATTTTTTTCACGGCAACAATAGTTCTCAAATAAACAAAGCTCCACTCATTAATTTTCCAATTATCAATCTCCACTTTTCTAAGTCATTAATAAATAATAGCTCCATATATTCCATGCCTCCTTTATTTTTAATCGTCCATCTTCCACGACATAACATTTGATTATCCAACATTATTAAATCGACTTCATATATACATTTGGCACACAAAAACCCAATAGTTTCCAAATATTGCTCTTTATTTCCCTTTTGCCAACTTACGGCCAATAATAAATAAAATTCTACACCAATAATAAAATAAATTGCCACTGAGAATATTAAGCACCATTAATAGTGATGCCCAAGAAGCATATAACTTTATCTACCAACCATATAATATTATTTATTCTAAAGATAAGTACCTCTGACCAATACTGAATCTCTACAGACTCATTTAATCTCCAATCCATCCATTAAACCCAACTAAGAAATCCGGTTGGTTCCTCCAAGTCTACCTAGGGCAGATAGTTTCACTGCCAAAGATAGTGCCTTCAGGTATCCATCCTGAGCCTGTAAATCAGAGCAACTCCTCATAAATATTAATGTAAGAAAATATAAATCATTCCATCTCCATTCTCAATCCCCAAGCCATTTAAATAATATTAAATTCAGTTCCTTCTATTCCTGCACGGTTAATAATTAGCAACTTTAATTAATCTTTTGTCTAAAGTCACTTCAAATAATTATTAAATATTACCTTTTAAATAAACATTAGGCAATAATAATTAATTAATTAATATTTATTTCTTTTTTTAATATATTTTAGCCTTGGGAATTAAATAATATTTTATTTCTCAAATGTGCCAAAGATGGGACTTTACAAAATACTAGCAAGAACTTCCGCAACTGCTTATTCAAGTTGTGATTCATACAGGATTGGAAATTTGCGAGACCATTGATCAACCCAAAGGGCATAACTAGAAACTCGTAGTGCTCATAATGACACCTAAAAGAAGTCGTGTATATCTTGTTCCCTTAACCTAATCTAGTGGTATCTGGATCTAAGATTTATCTTCGAACAGTAAATAGCACCATGTAGCTCATCTAATAGCTTATCGATCCTAGGAATGGGGTATCTGTTTTTTATTATTTTCTTATTCAAGGCATGGTAGTCAATGCACATTCTTAAGGTTCTATCCTTCTTCACCAAGACAACAGAAGAAGCAAAGGGTGGAATGCTCTACCCCTGTTTTGCAACCAAAAGTGTTTGCACGTTTTTCCTCTAGTAATTTAATCAAACAGTTTGCTTGTTCTGATTTTGAGAGTGCTTTTTCAGTTTTGCAAGTGAATGGTATTGTTTTTGTTATTTGATCATTGCTCAAAATTAATGAGAAATTCATTTAAACAAAATAGGAAAGATAACCATTTTCACACACTGAAAAGATAATAATCTTCAATATTAATGGCAGTGTAAAATTTCAGCAGAACCTGCAAAATAGAGTATAGATCTGGCAAGAAAGAAGAAATAGAACTTGCAGAAAAAGAAAAGAGAGCAGAGAACAGAAATTTCTGAATATGAAAACTATGAAATTCTCACATTAAGCGAATGTAATAATGCATCACTTAAATAATTAACCACTGCAGCTGAAAACGGAGGAAACAAGGAAGATATACTGCATTAACTAAATTTGCAGCAGAGAACTAAATTTTATCCTTGGTTAGCTTAACATTCGATCATGCAAACATAAGTTTACCACTGTGACTAACTTAGAAGACTGGAGGTTAATGAACACTAACAAGAATAGAATTGCAAAGGAGCTGACCTCTATTTGCAAATATTAGTCTGCCATGACATTAATATTGCTCACAAAATTACAAATAGTAAACTGCAGTGAGGTTGCAATACTCAAGAAACACACAGCAGCAACCATGAGGCCACGAACAGGAGTAAGGTTGTTCAAACCACTTCCATTTGCTGCAATTTCCCACTGCATAAGTGGAAGAGGCTGGCCATGCTGCCTTTCTCTATTTGTAATGTTGTCCTCCCGCTGCATAAGGGATTGAGATGTTTGTAATGTTGTCCTCCCGATGAATAAGCGATGGAGTTGATAGTAATTTCATTTCTAGTCCTCATGCTGCATAAGCAGTAGAGTGATTGTTGTTTCAGTTGTTTTGGTTTGTTCTTGGCTGGTTTAACGCCAAGAAGTTTCAGAACTTCCATCACCTATTGTATACACGGAAGGGGCTGGCTTGCCGCCCAAGTTTGTAATAATTTTCAGTATTTGCAGCTAACAATCCCCTCAACACAGTATGCTCTCACCTTCCCCGATTGGGTACTTGGTGATCAGAAAGTGGAAGGGTTGCAGTTTTCAGAATTATTGTATTTTCATTGCTAACCCTAATGGGTCTTTGTTGTGTTGTAAACTTCTTAATTTCAAAAAAAAATTGTGCGGATATTATAGTGGTATCAGAGCCACTTATCCTATCAACCTATGTGATAAAGGTTCTCCAGGAGTGACAGAGACATCAGATATTACAACAGAGAATAGAGAAGGCAGCAATATCAGATTCCTTCAGTCCCATGGAGGAGACATTTTCAAAGGTATTGAGGAACAGAGAGAAAGCAGTGGATTCAGTTGATTCAGTTGATACTATGGCAAAGAGAACGTCAGATGCAAATGGGGCTGCAGAGAGAGCTAAAAAGAAGTTTGATGCTATGATGGACATGATGTCCCAGTTGTTGGCTACATTAACTCAAAACGTTGGTGGGGCTCAAAATAAAAACACCAATGGAAATAATGCCAACACCTCTAACTACTCTGGAGGAAATGGGAATGGAAGCAACCAGAGTAGCAACCATGGTGGAACACCTATTGGGTTTGTTTCAAGGCCATTGCAACCCGCATTCCTTCCTAAGGAAGCACCGCCACTTGAAGTGGAAGTACCCATGGCTGATGAGATAAGAGCAAGCTACATGGAGTATGCCTCTCTTCTAACAAAGATTCGAGACATCCTAACCCTAGATGAGGAGGGAAGGGAGATATGATAACCGTTATTCGGCTTCGAGAGACTATCAACAAGTTCTTGAAAAGGTGACTCTAGCTCATTTTGATGGGAGCAATAAGTGTACGGCTAGAGCTTGGGTTCAGAAGTTGAACAACTATTTGTCCTTGAGGTCGATGCCTAAAGAAGATGCCATCAAGTTCGCTACTTTGTACTTGGATGGGGCTGCTCACGAGTGGTGGTACCATGGGTTGGTCACCCTTGGCCATAGCTCGATCAATACCTATGCGGAATTCACCAACAAGCTGATTGAAAGATTTGATATTAAGGATCCAAAGATGAAATTTAGAGAGCTTGCACAACTCAAACAGCAGGGCTCTTTGGACACTTACATAATTGAGTTTCAAAGTCTTTCAGTTATGGTTAGTAGTATTTCTGAGAAGAGGTTGGTGGTCCTATTCACTTAAAGACTTGAAAAACCATTGAAAGGTTGGGTTAAAGCCTTTGATCCACCCACCTTGGTTGAAGCAATCAAGAAAGCAAGGAGCATGGAGTTGGCTGCCTCTAAGTCCAAAATTCAATCTAAGCCCTTCCCCTTTCCCCTATCGAAAGGACAAAAAGAAATTTACAAATCAGACCAAGAAGTTCCCTTCTCGAATGGATGATGAGTTCCGCCAAGAGCTCCGAAGGAAGAATTTATGTTACTCTTGCAAGGAACCTTGGGCCCCGGGTCATAGGTGTCATGGAAAAGGTAGTGCGCATCAATTGGAAGCCTATTTTGTTGACTGATCAGATTCTGAAATTTCAAAACAGCAAACTGACATGGAGGAAAGTGAGTTTGAAGAGGTTCCAAAACGACCTGAAAGTGATCAAGGGAATGGGGGTATAGTCGCCCAACTCTCGAGCTTTCACAAGAATGAATCATTCAGAGTTCGAGGAGCATTGGGAGAGCACCGACTTGTTGCTCTAATTGACACCGGAGCAACTCACAACTTCATTGATGCTAGAATTGTTGCAAAGAGAGGCCTTGTCACTAATGAAGTTGAAGACTTTAAAGTCATGGTGGTTGATGGGTCGACCATTTGTTGCAAACGGATGGTTTTCAATATGTCAATGAGGTTGGGTAACTATGAAGTCAAGGATGACTTCTATGTTGTCAACATTGGAGGAATTGATGACATGGTCCTTGGCATACAGTGGCTGCGATCTCTTGGAGAGATCACCTTAACTTGCAAACCATGGAGTTAAAATTCATGTTTGAAGGAAAGAGGGTAGTATTGAGAGGGGTGTCAAATGGAGGCCCTTGTATTGTGTCACTAAAAAGGATGGAAAAGCTGATTCGCCATGGACAAGTTGAGTGGGCAGCGGAGTGCATGATTATGCCCACCAATCATGTTAACGTAAAGAGGCAATATCCTTCAAATATTCAGGAGTTAATCACAAAAAGAAGCAAAGTCTTTGAGGACTTACCACCTGGGAGACCTCCTGATAGGGGATCTGAACACATCATTGAGTTGGAGGAAGGAGCAAAACCGGTTATTACCACTCCATACCGGTATCCTAAGAAGCAAAAAGATGAGATAGAGAAGGCCATCAAGGAGCTCTTGGACATGAGGTTTATTCGTCCAAGTAAGAGCCCATTTGCTTCAGCGGTGGTATTGGTTAGGAAGAAAGATGGGACCATGTGCATGTGCGTGGATTACCAAGCATTAAATCAAAAGACTATCAAGAATCGATACCCCATCCCCCGGATTGATGAGCTACATGGAGCGGTTTTCTTCTCAAAAATTGATCTCAAATCGGGGTACTATCAGAATTGCACGAAGGAGTCAAACATTGAGAAGACTGCATTCAGGTGCCACTTTGGGCATTTTGAATTTCTAGTCATGCCCTTTGGTTTGACTTGCGCTTGTTCAACATTCCAGTCTTGCATGGATAAGATCTTTCAGAAGCAGCTAAGGAAGTTTGTGCTGATATTTTTTGATGACATCCTCATCTTCAGCAAGACTTGGGAAGAGCACTTGCAACACTTAGATGAAGTGTTCAATATACTAGAGTCAAAATCCATGTTTGCTAAGGAGTCCAAATGTGAATTTGGAATGAGAGAACTATTTTACCTTGGTCACATCATCAGTAAAAAGGGAGTCAAGGTTAATCCTGAAAAGATCAAAACTATTGTTGATTGGCCTCCACCTGAGAACTTGACACATCTAAAGGGGTTCTTGGGGTTATGCAGATTCTACAGGAGGTTCGTGAAGGATTACTCGCAGCTTGCTGCCCCCCTCACTAATCTCACTGAAAAGGGAGCTTTCAGCTGGTCAGAAAAGGCACAAGGTGTGTTTGACAAGTTTAAGGAGATTATGAGTTCGTGCCATGTTTTGGCTATACCCGACTTCTCTAAGCCGTTTGAATTGCAATGTGATGCATCAGGAGAAGGAGTTGGTGTTGTTTTGATGCAAGAGAAGCATCCAATTGCGTTTGAGAGCAGGAAGTTATGTGGAGCTGAGAAGTCTTACTCTATCTATGACAAGGAAATGCTTGCAATCATGCATGCATTAGCCAAGTTCAGACAATGCTTGGTGGGGAGTAAATTTGTTGTTAAACAGATCATAATAGTCTCAAGCATTTCATGCATCAAAAGGATTTGAATGAGAGACAGCAGAAGTGAGTGAGTAAGCTACAGGCTTACGACTTTGACATCGAGTATGTTAAAGGGAAAAATAACATTGTGGCTTGATGCTCTTTCCAAAAGACCTCATTTGAGCTCATTGTGTGAGCTTACAGCCGATTTGAGGGACTTGTTGCTTGATGATTATGCTAAAAATCAGTTTGCAACCAACATCATAGAGGGTGATGAAAAGTACAAATTGGTGGATGGGCTGATCTTGTACAAGGGAAGGATTCTTCTAGTGCCCGAATCCAAGTTGAAAGGGAAGATTTTACAGACTTTTCATGACATCCCCCTTGCTAGTCACCAAGGTTTCTTTAAGACATACAAGCAGATCCGAGAAAGATTCTCTCGGAAAGGGTTGAAGAATGATGTCTTGTGGTATATCAAGGAGTGCCACATCTGCCAGATGAACAAGGATGAGCACACTGCACCCGCTTGTTTGTTGCAACCACTACGAATTCCCAATCAGAAATGGGAAAGTTGTTGGTCGTAAAATGGGCTTTGTACTACTTGTTAAGCTACGTTGGTTAAGTATGTTAGTGTCGTCGAGGGTAGTTGTCCGTTGCACGACAGTTCCCCATGGGTGGTAACCGCAACCCTCGACCGTGTCTTTATATATGCTCTTGTACTTGTTGTTGGATACACTGATGCAGAGAATGATTATTGTACTAGACATTTTGGCATTAATGAAAGCATTGCTCTAAGTTTCTGGTTACTATTCTATCCTATGGTTATCATCTGACTGTTGATATGCAATATTAATAACACACCCCACGGGGTAAACATCTGACGTCGTTGCCGTCTGAATCTGGGTAGCCACGGAGCGTGAATGGCCTACGAAGGATAATGGGCCAGCCCATTGGCAATAGCATCGAGGGGGATGATAGCCGACTGAGAGAACTTTACGAAGGGGAGAACACATTGACAGGCGACTTCGTGATCCGGTTCTAGGCGGCTATAGAGACTTTCGTACGAGGGGAGGCTACACAGGAAGAGGTACCCGAGGGTGTAGTCTGGGACGCTCTCAACGTCAGTCCTGCGGCAAATAGGTTGTTGCACCAACTCCCGCGTCTCCTAGCCCAAGCAACCCTTGCCCACCAACACCGAAGGGAGGAAACCCAGCATGAGGAGCGACACCAATAGGTCCTCCGGGAGTATGAAGAAAACAACCGTCGCTGGGAAGAGGAGCGTAATGGTAAGCAACGACAGGAAACTTGAACCTTGAGCCTCAGGGGCAGAATAAAGAACACTCCTACATTATGTACGGGAATTAATGCCCAACATATTAAATAAGGATAGAAATAAGAAGGCACAAAGTGAGGAGTGGGAGGCCGCACAGAGAGCCTTGATTCTGGAACAACAAGTAGAACGTAGACGGAGGCTGAGGCAACTTGCCGAAGGGTTGCCCGAAGGGTTGCCCGAAGGGAACCAAGGAGGTGTCACGGAGGGTGCAGGAGCAGAAGCCGAAGGAGATTTCTACATGTCGCTAGAACACCGTAGGGTGAGAAGCTACGAAGAATTTTTGGAGGAAACAAGGCTACGAAGAAATCTGTTCGAAGAAACCTGGGATCAGTTCAAGAATTTATCCCTTACACCGCGCATGGAGGACCATCGAAGGGAGCGAACAGACGACGAGGGTGAGAACGGAGGGGAGGGCAACCGTACGACCGTAGGTGCGGAGGAGGCACAGGCACACGGCAAGCAGGACGCCCTCTTGGGACCCATCACACCAAGCACGCGGGTACAAACTACCATACCCCCAATCACTCAAACAGCAAACACCACCGGCGCAGGTGGGAGTGGTGCACATGCACGACAAGCAACACAACCCTCATCAATGGCCAGTAAACAGAAGCTGTCGAAGTTCAACGGCGACGGGAAGGAAGATCCCGTCCGCCATTGCAGCACTTGCGAAACCATATGGTCAGCGAAAGGTGTTACCGACTAGGATGAATGGGTAACACAATTCCAGCAACCTTAAGGAGAATGGCAATCGACTGGTACTCCGATACGGACAAGGCCAAAGTCGACACATGGCCCAACCTGAAGAAGGAGTTCGAGATAGAGTTTTGGCTCCTCAGAGACGACAATGAAATAGTAGCCGAAATCTATGTTCCTAAACATTTGAAAGATAAAAACCCAATACATACCTGAAATCTTTGGAAAATTCCATCCGACCTATCAAATGACTAGAAAACATACATGAAAAGGAAGCAGAATCTCAGATTGGATCAAGTCACTCAATCTTGGATTACCCAAGTGTGTGCCATTGAATTCATTCCAACTCATAAGATCATCAAGACCATCAAAATCCCCCGTGGTGAGCTACGCAGGTATCTCAACTCCAAAAGCATCCTGGACATTGCCTCGCTACCAGTCAGGTGTTCATAGCCTCGATGACCAATCAAATATCAACGTGGATGCCAAATATTTTCAGGCAAGCTCCGTTTTTTCAAAGCCGACACACACACATTCATCGGTTATAATTTTTAAAAATAAAGTCATGGCATGACCACGTAGCTCCTCCACCACGACTTAAATCCTCACGTCTTCCATATTTTGTGATATGTTTGACCACCACCCCTCCTATTCTGTGCTCCATGCCCAAGAATAGAGCCACGATAATTAAGCCAGCCGGCAGTAAATGTTTTAACATCTCACGGCTTCAAAAACTCTAATAAAAAATTAATGCACAAAAAAAACATATGTTTCACACCTGCCATCAATTAAATAAAACGTTACAATACTTATCTCTACCTTCCACGGCAGCTAGGAAATAATGTCTTCACCTTAAATACATTCGATGCCTTACACATATTCAGATGATGACATGGCAAGGGAACTGACTAAGCTGCTGACAGGAGACAAGTAAGCACACACATTACTGATGCAGACACACACACAGCTTAAGTAGGCAGCCAAGAAGCTCAACTAAACAAGCGAGGAGCTCAACCAAGTAACCAGCCAGCTCAACCAGACACACAGGCAGCTCAAACGCACCAAGCCAGAAGGCAAGGAGCTCAAGCTAGCAAGTAGACAGCTCAAGTAAACTTTGAATAAAACTTGACATCAATGACAAAAATTCCAACATATTACTCGTTGTATGCTGGTGAAACTCGTATGGGGACTTGGTCAAGTATATTGTAACTTTGAAAAATATCGAGTAATATATTAAATTGCTATAGAGAAAGGACTTTTGCTCGTGAAAGGGTTTTCCCACATAAATCAGTGTAAAGTTTTATTAGTTATTTCTGTTTTTTAATGTGTTTCTAAATTATTTATTAAACAGTTAAATCAAATTTGAAAGATTTGCATATTCTCCCCACAAAGTTTAGTGTAGGAAGTTCTTTCCGGCATTCCACAACCTTAGCTTCCTTACAAATCCAAAAGGCCAAAACAAGCCATACTTTAAAAGGAAAGATACGGGTGATAAGTACTTAGGCTGAAGAGCCTGTGGCAGAGGTCAATCGTCTGAGGAAATCCGTGAAAGATTGCTGAGAAGCAAAGTGAGAGTGTCTCAATTCCAAAGATTGTGCAGAAGGACAAGATCATTGTGGTGGAAAGTGCTCAGACGTGTTGCTAGTTAATTAGACCATGCAGGACTTAGCTATTGCCGCATTATGGGAACAGGATAGAAAGGGTGTAGCCAATTCCCAATATGGAAGAAGGGCTTACTGTGGCCCCTGAAATGAGGGAAACCATGAAGATGTCTAGCCTTCGCTGCTTGAAAAATATTGTTGCTGTTACTTGACAATAGTACTGTCAAAGACTTAGGCCTAAAGCTTTAGAGCTGCGAGGTGTGACTAGTAGGTCATTGTTTGTAGCTGTCAGGATTTCGCCCATTTTAATAACAGTAATATCTAGGATTGATTTGAAAAACGCCGAGATTTGCATTCACCGCTGCCCCGGCATCTTCAAATTGAGAGTAGTTACCTTATAAGGTTATCTCTGCAAGCTCAAAACCATGGTTTCTATGCATTATCTCATACCTTAAAGGTAAGTTAAAAGAGTCTAGAAACCATAACTTTCTTCTATACCAGTAGTCGCAAAAAGAAGCAAATCCCTACCATTTCTCTACTGCGTAGCTTAAATTAATGCACTTGGACAAAGAAGAGTGTACCGCAAATAGAAATTGAGAGACTCAACGCCCCCACCACGACAGCATTTGCCAAAACTGACCGATTGACTTGCACCCAATTCGCCATTCCGTTGCTTAACTTTGCTCTGATGGCTATATTGTATTTTTGCTTGCCCGGATTTTGTAAGAATAATGTTGAGGATGGCATAGCCCATCCTTTAGCTTGTTTAAAATTTTTGGAAGGGGGAGAAACCACAAGAGGAGAGACTGCAGTCAAATGGATCGCCTGCAAGCCCATAATTCCGGTCCAGTTTCTGCAATTATCCAAACCAACGAGGAAACCAAATTATTTCAGCTCCGGTTTATTGAGTAGTTGAAAGACTGGTTGGATGTGATTGCTCAGTAAATTTTATTTATTCCTTGTTTTTTAAAGCTACTGGTATTTTCTCTTTAAAGAGATGTTAAATTATTTTTAAAAATTATTATATGCACCTCTATGATTAGAAGAGAAGATTGTTGGTCTCCAAAGGCTTGAGGTAGTTTGTTCATCATTAAAAACAAGAATGTCTACTATATTGTGATGTATATGATTTTAAAACAAAATTATTTTTAGTGTTCTATTTTTTAATTAATTATTGCAAAAAAATTGTTATGAAGAAGTTAATTTAATGAGGAAATAATTAAATGAACTAGAACTTATGATTTAAAAGGAGTTGACAAACAAGCTTTGGCCATCAAAGCATTAGTAGATCATGTATATGTTGTCAAGCTTATGAATCCATCACTATGGAGCTCTATTGAGCTAGAAGCACAACCATTTGTTCCTTCTCTACAACTTTGTGTTGTCAAACGCTTTCAATAGAAGTAGATTGCAGATAATCATTCCATCTAAGGAGCACAAATCAAAGCTCGTCTTCACTAGCTCAAAGTTGGATATAGAATTTCAAAGTAAATTTTCCAATCTTTAGAGTTTGTCATGCTTCTCAAGTGATCAAATGCTTCAAAGAATGGACTCAACTATTTAAGGAGCTTCCAAATATTACTCAAGCTTGTATCCACCATTATGAACAAGTTTTCAAAGCCTAAGAGTCATCTCTAGTGCAATTACATGCTCTTCAAGAATGCATCTTAGTGGTCACCTATAGGGTCTACTCCACAAACAAGTCTTGTGTGAAAAAATTTTAACTCAAGAAGACCTTCATGAGGTTGTCTTTTGCATGGCCAATGATAAAGCACCAAGATGTGATTGATTCTCTTATGGGTTTTACAAAACCCTTTGAGAAATGGTGGCCAGTAATCTTTATAGAGTTTATTTGGAAGCTAGTAATTCAAAATCCTTAAGAAATATCAAATTCACAATTAGGATTAGAGGTCTAGAGAATATTTACAAGTGGCAAAAGATTACTTTACTCAATATCTCTTATATGGCTATTGTCAAGGCTCTTGCTCTCTAGATGTATCATATTCTTCCTTTGATTGTTGGTCCTAAGAAAAATAAGTTGATTAAATCCAAATATATTATTGATAATATCATTGTTGTGTGGGAAGGAATGGAATGGGCTAGGCATTCTCAATAGCAAGTCATCTTTGTCAAAGTTGAATTTTCCAAAGCTTATGATTGCATAGAATAACTCTTTCATACTTGCAACGCTTTAGGCTTTATGGTTTCATCCTAGTTTTTTAAGATTTGTTGAAATACTTTTTATTGATGTTTTTTCTTGCATCACTATTAATGAATGCCCATTAATCTTCATCCTTTGGTATTTTTTGATCTATGCAATAAGGATGCCTTATTGCTCCCACATTATACATGTTGGTTGTTGAAGGCTTCGGGTGTCTTTTGGTTCATGCCATGTCACAAAACCTAGTTAAAGGTATCAATCTTCCCAAATCCACTCAATAGCTTGTCAATTTTCATTTTAATGATGATTATTTTCTTACTCTCCAAGAGGATGAAAATAATGATAATTAGGCCCTTCAATGCTTTAACAAGTTCTTTATTTAGCTTTTGGTTCAAGTGTTCAATGGCAAAAAACTTTGAATGTTATAAATAATCTCTCTTGCTTAAACTTGCTTGGCTCAATACCTTTGGCTATAAATAGAAAAATCATGGAAAGGTTTTCAAATTCATGGGCATTTATTTTGCCTTGCAATCTTATGTAGCATCCTAAATTGTACCCCCTTACAATTTAGACTACATTTGGGGCCCTCACCTTAGTTTTTGCATCCATGTGCTTGAATAAGACCCATTTATGCTCGCATCATGCAAATATGACATTAATATCACATTTTACCTTGCATTGCCCCTTTATCCTAGCCCCATATTAGGATAGGACCAAGGTGTGGCGCCTTGGTCCTTACTAAGACCATGGTGCCATGCCATGGTCTTCCCTAATTGGGCCCTATTTTAAACCCGTTACCTCATCTCAAATTTGAGTGGGAAACCTTTCTCTTTGTCAACCTATCTCAAAAAATTAACATGATTTCCCGATGGGAAAGTATATAAGGAGGCTTTCCCCTCTCGTTTTGATATACATTCATAAGATGGTGAAATTCATAGCATAAGTAATCAAGCAATCAAGCATTCAAGTATTGAAGCATTCATCATCAAGCATTTCTAGAGGTCTTCAAAGCCGCAAATTATTCATCTATCTATTATGGAGCAACTTTACATCATTCCTATGCAAGCATGTGTGTGTGATTAGGGTTTTGTCATGTTCATGCCATTTCATACAACATATGTGATTACATTCAAGAATCAAAGCATCATTATCAGTCATTATAGATCTGAGGTATATCTTTCCATTATTCATTTCAATATTTACAATATTTCATTCAAGGTTGATTCTTCAACCGGGGTTCGACTTAAGCAAATCCCTATTCCCAACCTATTTCTCCTTCTTTTTGTGTGTATGAAATGGGTACGAAGTTGCGACCTTGAGGATAAGATTTGTTTACAATGAGAAATCAATCCCCCTTCAGTGTGTGAAAAGTTCGGAGGACCATGGTGACCACCACCATGGTCCTGACATTGTAGGTGCTCTTTTGAGGATTAGTTCTGAGTCTGCGTACATTTCTTAGATCCAAGCACACAACTCAATCCAACATCTATCGCTCACTATTTTCATGTTTTTACCTTCATTTCCAACACTTTATCTTAATTCATCAATTCAATTTACAAAAGAAGACCCCCAAATTAATCAATCTAATTAGTATTCAGTCTTAATCCTTGTTGATTTGTGATTGAATCTATTGGATCCCCCCTCTTTTGAATTTAGTGACTACCCCAAGCAAAAATTAGTGGTTTTCTTCCTCTAATGGTGGAAACCCTAATTTTTCACCACTACAACTTCTTCAACATTAGGACGAGTTGTTATTAGTATGGGGTTAGCTTATTGGATTACTAAGGCACTATCCCTTGTAGGAAAATTATAGGTTTGATCTAAGGTTGTATGTGCTACCCATGTTTAATGTTTATCATGATCGATGCCTTCCAAGGCTTCTTATCAAAAATTTAGAAAAAAAAAAAACCTTAAATATTTTCTATGGTATTCATCAAAACAATGCAAGGGATTTAAAAAAATTGCCTAGGAATTTTGTTCCTTCCTCAAGATTGTGGAGGTCTAGGTCTCATTGAACTAGAATAGCAAGATGCTATCTTATGTGCTAAATGGATAATTATAGTGTTGGCATTTTGGATATGTTGATATAGTTTTTTCATCGATGTCAACACTTGTCATCGCTTGTCAACACTTATCAGCACTTGGAGATTTTGGTTATGTTCACCGGCAAGTCAGAGACTTATGCACAGTCACCGATATTTGGTTCACCGGCAGATTATATTGTTCACCGACACTTGGAATGACTTAGAGACTACTTGGTTATGTCGAAGACATTATTCGATCACTTGGTTTTGGCAATTTGGTTATTTGCTTATTCAGGTTTGCATATTTGTTGTTACCGGCAAATAGGTCCAAGATATGCACCGGCAGGTATATCTATTCTAGATCAGCACGACACGTTATGGAGATGATTTATTATTATTATAAATGCATTTAGCTGACATCATGCATCGGATATTGATTTATTTATAATTGATTTTATTGTAATATCTTTTAGTGAGCCGACCTATTCAATTGGTCTTAGGTTATGGTATAAATGTAAGATCTCATTTGTGAGACAAATGTGTGAATGCGAAAAGGATTGCAATAAGGTATATGTGAAAATAAGCAGAGCTATACATGCAGACATCATTTGAAGGTTGAAGGAAGGATTTTGTGAAGGCAATCAGAACTAAACCGGTACTAAATTCAGCATATGAAGATGCTATTTTATGCAGTACATTATCATTGGATTTAACCATCCAATTGTAGTCAGTGTGACTCTCATTTTGTGTTTAAGCAGTGAGCTCTAGGCAGCTGGCCTTTTTGCATGTGCAGAATCCATATTGTACACACATACTATCTGCAGTAGTATCATTTGATTGTGGGTAAGGCTTCCCACCGTGGTTTTTCCCCTTACAGGGATTCCACGTACAAATATTTGTGTTATGTGTTGTGGATGTTATTGTCTTTTTGTTTCATGCATTAATCTTTATCGGTACTGCAATTAACTGTTAAAACTATCTACCAGCATAAAGTTTGGTTTACCGATACTAAGCATTAAGTTTTGGTTAAGTTAATTTTGGTTTAATTTATTGGACAATTGATTCAACCCCCCCCCCCCTCTCAATTGTCTCTGGGACCTAACATATAGCCCTAAATAGTAATTAAGCTTTAAAAAAATTGGTTTGACATTGTATGTCTATACGAGTGCCTTATGAGCATAAATCTTAGAAACATTGTAGTCTTCATCCAATCCTTGTCATGGAGGAGCATGCTTGAATCTAAGATATTTTTGACATAAAAAAAATGTATGGAAATTTGGAGTAGCTATTAAGCCATGACTAATTTAGAATGAAAATAAATTTTGCATGGGTTTAACTATTAATGATTAGCCTATTTAGTGGTCTCAAGTGACCACTTTCCAAGATAGATTTTTTTGTGAAGCTTCTTTTGATTCATACTTTGAAATTTTTATTTCAAGACATTAAGACACTTCCGAATATTTTTTCAAGAACTTTTCTTGGCTAGAAGTTAGAGTGACATATAGACACACCCATTGGGATTTTGAATCATTTTAAATTGTTATTAACTCTATCCCTATGAAGATGCTAAATAAAATTAGTGTTAATAGTTTTAATCCATTATCAAAATATTGGAAATGCTAGTCTACTGCACCATTTTAAAATTACAAACCTTTTATGGAGTATGCTTGGCTCTCACCAAACTTGCATATGGTTTAAAATTTGAATGATAAAAAGGGCTCTTCAATCTTCTAGAGGATCATGGCAACATAGATTCCAAATTGTTTGGTCAATCATCATATTTCTCATTTTGCCTAGTGCATTATATATTAGGATCTTCCTATTAGTTCTAAACATATTCACTTGGGAGCTATCGATCTTTGTTGCCCTTTGTATGGCACTAGAAAACTATTAAGAACAATTAGGGATTTTATCGGAGCACCGATGATATTGAATTGGATTCAATATTTTTTCAAGCCTTTTAAACCTAAGCCTTTTTTATTGGCACATGATCCTTATAGGAGATTGGCATATAATTCCTCCTAAATTTTATCGTATATGGCATGCTTTCAAAGTGGAAAACATATTTAGCATTTGGAAATATTTGAATTATTCTCTCTTTTCTAGATACATACTAGTGGTAACAATTTCACCATTTATTCTAAATCCTCAATTTGTTTAAATGTATTAATTTACAGATGCAATCACAAGCCAATAAAGTCACATATGGAGTGAACCACCTATAAGTGTTCCTTGATCATTGGGATAATTCATCTTGTACCATTTCTAAATTTGTATTGGTCTCTCCTTCTAGAATAGGGGTCAATCCCATTCTAAGGGTGTCAACATAGTAGAAGTAATAATGTTTGTAGGTACATATGATTATCATGTTTCCCAAATTTATCAGCACATATGTCATGGTCATAGTGCTCACGATGGTCTTTAATTTCCTTTTAGCCTTTAGCTTTCTTTAAACCCCATGAACAAGGTGTCTCAAATTGACTAGATAGTGGTAATTTTCGTCAACATCCATTGACCATTTCTCCTCCTAGGGTTATTGATTAGCCTCTTGAGGATGTTTAGGATGAACAAAATAGTTATGGTTCTCTTATAAGTTAGGAGCCCATATTGATTGGATAAGAGGATCCTAATGTGTAAAAACTAACTAGTTTATGACCCACCTCGTACTAATAGTTCAATAACTCTTACTGCTTACTAGATTCTTTTTAAGTTTTTTATTTTGATATGTTAAAGTATGTGTCTTAGATAGACTAAGGGTGGTGACTTTTTCCACTCAACTTTTTTGTGATATAGTTTATTTTTAGAAGATTCATATATTTAATATAAATGGTAGTACTTTGTCAAAAGATTATATGGGACAAATATTGCTTCTAAAACTTATATAACAAACTTAGTCAAGCAATCACATGGACCATTATGTTAGATGTTTTGAGTATATGATTTTTCTATGGAGACCACACAATGTATCTATACCTTAAGATGGTGACATTCATAGGTTAATAAGAGGTTGTGTGTATGGCTAAAAGTTATACTAGTAGGCATATGCCTGTTAAAAAATTATAAATGGTATTTCAAATCATATGGCTCTATGGAGGAGGCAATTTAACCAATTGAGTTGAGAAATTTTAGGAGTATTTTACAATTCATAAAACTTAAACTGTGACTTTTATGAGTAGCTAATGATTAAAAAATATGAGAATATTTGGGAAATTAGTGGTCCCATAATTTATTTAAAAATTTTATTGCTTTATACCAACATCACAAATATATATTTTTGTTGAATAAGTATCTATATTATCATTTATAAAATATTTTTACACGGTCACAAAAAAAGTGGGTGGAAATAGTTACACCCCTATAAAGAAGCTAAGGTAGCACAAAAACTTCCTACACTAATCTCTAGAGCAAGGTTATGCAAAAAAAAATTAGATCTTTACAATAGTTACAGGGACTAAATAGAAATAAATATAAATATCATTCATACTACAACATAGTGATTTACATGGGGAAAACCCTTTTAGGAGAAAAACCCCACACTTCAAAAGTTGTCTGATATATTTATGAAATCAATGAGATTACAATAAACTTGCATAGAAATAATTCATAGGATACCACCAACTAGGTTTCCAAAGGAATCTCAATCATCTATGATACTCTCACACATAACCTCCATCTCAAGCACCTAACACATAGGAGATACAATACATGAAATTATTAAACAATATTTACAAAATTGTGAGCTAAAAACATCCAAAAAGTGGTTCCCAACTTATCTCCAATCAAATATGTCCTATGATGTGTCAAAAGATACACCAATACGTGTAACTTCCCCTTACATCTCTCCTTTGTGTCCAGCTTATTTTCACTTTTTCCAAATTGGGAGACTCAACTTCCAAAGGACATGATTGATAAATTGTTTGAATGATTGGAAAGCTCATGAAGTGATCTATAAAGCTATAACCCACTTCTTCAATAACAACCACTTTTAGGCCCAAAAATAACCTCTAAGCTCCCCAATCTTGACTTTGAAACTTTTTAAAATGAAAAACTTTAATATTTTGAAAACTAGATGTGATCTTGTGTTGAAATCTTACTAGCATGTTGATTTAACAATTCTAAAGCTTTGAAAAAAAAAAATTAGACTCATTTGTGCAAAAATGTGAACCTGCTATGAATAATAACCTTTTTTTTCTAATTACAAGGTTGAGATAACATTTTCCTACCATTCTCCCACATGACAAACACCTTGTAGGAGCAAATGGAGTATCAACACCATGATTTAATTTATAGGGGTTGAAAGGCCCGTGGAGTACAAAAATCATATGAACTTCTTTATGTTCATTGGCTTACTTAAATAATATTCAACATTCATCAGTCTCTACTTTAACTAGCTTCACCCTTTCGACCTTGACCATATCTCTAGCAAAATAATATTATAAAATCAATGTGCTTGGTCCTGAAATGAAATGTCAAGTTCTTAGCTAGGAAAGTTACACTCTTATTGTCACAATAAATTATCACTTCATTTAGTTTTATTCTAATATTTGAACACAACATCTTAAGTGAAATGGCTTCTTTATAAGTGTAAGTAGCTATCATATGTAGAGCCTCTTGTACCCACCTGTGATTCAGTGCCAACATAACATCTCCTAAAACTCAAAAATTAATTATCCATAACTAAGCAACCCTTTGTGAACTACAAGTTACATTTAACCTGTCAAACATAGGGACATAAAACTTGAAATGGGGTTGCATTGTGTGTGCATTATGATTCTACCTAGGCTACTATCTTGTGTTGATATAAAAGATTGTAGTAAAGCAAGATGCAAGAAAGTAATTACTTAAGATTACAATGACTAATAATGAAATGTTGCCAAAAGAACAAGTACAATAGAAACAAAACATGGCAAAAAGAATAATTATAACAAAAACACCTATAGATAACACTTACACTATTTTAATGAAAGGAACAATGATACTACAGGATAACAGTATTAACCAAATTAATATGCTACAACTACATGAAATCTAACAATGAATTAAAGATATCTAATTAAAATGCATAAACAAAACTTCAAGTTGCATTACCTCAAGTGGGCCACCTTGGGTAAAGGACTCTTCAAATGATCAACAAAATCAAATAATTAATTTAGCAAATATACAAATATATTGTCATTGATATTCAAAAGGCATACATGCTACTTCTTACAAATGTGTACTAAAAAAAGAGACGTTAGCAGACATTAACCTTTGCAAGTTCTACTTGGACTCATATATAGTCCTCAATCTAATGATTCACTTTATAAATAACTAGCATTTGTTCCTCAAATATAGGAAGAGATTTATTAACAAGGAAAGTGTAAAACGTCTAAGAGTTCTAATAGTACTGAAACTCATAACCATATCAAAATATAAATGTCCACTTCCAAAAGCATAACAAATCAATAAATAACACTCCTGAAGGTGGTTGGTCATGTCATTGAAGAAGTCCAAAGGAAAGTAGCATTCTCCAATAATTAAGGTTGATCGGACCACATGTTGACTGGTTCAAGGTAAAATCTACCTTTGTCGCAGAAAGATACACAATATTGGTTGTAGGAACAAATTCAACCATATTATGTTGTATAACAAGTTAGCATGCAAAACATCACAAATATTTTTTTGAGAAATATCAGGTCTGCAACTTTCTGCATGCTTGGTCCTTAAAGCCTCCATTTGTTTAGATTTAAACCATAGTTCCCTCCCATGAAGGGTATAAATCACAAATAATACTAGCTATCCCATCGCATCACATCACACATCTAATTTTAAGCATATATGTTATATCAACATCCATTTGAATAGACTTATTAATGTGATCATACATGGCCTAGGTAACGTAAAGAGTCAAGCTATAGTTAAATTTTGCAACATATCTAACACAAGATCCTAGCTAAAGTCTTGTTGAAAGTTATGAAAATAGACAAATTATAGTCTCATCATCACCTTCAAATTACTCTCCTACTTGTCCCAAAGTAGGCATGAGTAACAAATTTCTCATCAAGGCCAACTCCCTAAAATCAAAATGGGTTGTCATGCCTAGATGTTATGTCATTGGGTTTAGTAGAACCCATTTTCTTTGTCAATCCATCGCCATCTTGACTCCTTAACTTCATCATTGTATACTTATGCACCTCTCCAATTAGGTAATGACCGTAGAAGAAATGATGGTTGAAAGAGAAGATGCATCCATGCGAGTTCTTAACTTCTAGCTAGGTGCATATACTTCCTTACCATCTTATGGCTACATGATAATTGTATAGAGAGTGTGGTTCCTTTTTCTTTATCTCATCAATAAGCTCTTGCCATCTATGTGATAGAAACCCTGAAGCATCATTGCCCATTGTATGTGCTAATCTGTCAAACATATCACAAGTATCCCATCTAGATGTCAACACTTGTTATTGAACAAAAGACTTGTTCATCAGTAAAACCCAATCATTAAGAATGATATTTGGATTGTTCTATTTTTCTCTAAGGGCTAAGAGAACAAATTTCTCAATTTCTTAGTAGCTAACCATTTGTTTCCCTTTGCTTTCCTCATTATTTTTATAAGGGAAAATGCCCTTACTTGTACATCTCCAACATACAAAATAAGGTTCTTATCAGCATTGTAAGGAACACTAAGACTGTGTAGATAAAACTCACATAATGAGTTTTGTAAATCTAGATTAGATCTAAAAACATTGAAAAACTCCCTAGGAGTTAGAAGAGAAAAAGATAGGTCTAAATATATCTGCATAAACTAGCTGCTCCCTAAGAAAAAGTTTATAAACTCTTGTTGGAGTTCTATAATTAATGATTTGTGGAACCTTGGTAGCCATGTGTCCATCTTACATTTTAATCTTACAATTTAATCCTCCCTTTCTTGTATTTCTTCCTCAAATTTTTTGTTGTCGTTGTGTTTTCTCATCTATCGACTTTCTTTCTGGCAATTGTGGTTGCTTAAATTTCTTCCATGACTTTAATGCATAGCAAGTCAGGATATCATGGGAGAAACATAGGGAACTTGAATACCATGAGTGATTTCTACAACCTGATAAGTGACTCTTTCAAATTTCTCATTTACAGTTTTCTCAATTATTATTTTTGACTCCTTGATAGACACCTATGCCAACCGATCTAGATTTTTATCCTTATTTTCAGTCACCCATTGCTCCTAGACTACCTTCATTTCCATTTCTTATTCTCCCACATATTGCATCTCAATTTATTCTATTTCTTCTTGTTGTTTTGTCACATCTTGCACCTTAGTATCCTTCATTTCTACTTCTTATTCTTTGCCTTGGGGTTCTATCATTTCTACTGAAGCCTCAATGTTTCCTTTTGGCCAATTAGGTATAGGATTGTCAAAAGGCTCTTGATTGGTCTTAAAAGAGGCTTATTCCCCTCCTATAATAAGTGGTCTCCTCATAAACAAGTAATCTCATTCATTGATAGTTTCAAAAGTGATATCTAACACTATATTAGTTTTTGTTTTTTCTTCTCAACACTCGCCTTATTTTTTAGTTTATGGGACTTTCTTGGTGTTTTGGAAATAGAGTTATGTTGTTTACCCTTCTTTTATGCCTTCATGGCAATAAAAAGTCCCTACTCAGTAAACTTGAAGTTGACAAATGGTGGTGGTAGTAGTTGCCCTTTCTTTTTGCAATTTTGGTTGTTTTTCTACACTAGGAAAATTATTTTTATTTTTCAACACATCAAACACAAGGGGGGACTCTATTTTCCTCTTTTTATTTGCAACAATAGGTTGTTCCTCTATTTGTTTTATCGCAAACCCCTTATTTGTTTTACTCTTTTTACTTATTGGGGGTTTTTATTTTCTTCTCAAAGAGGAGTAGATTTTTCTTCTGGTTCTTTCCTCTTTCTAGAGGAAACTTTACTTTTCCCTTTGCTAGTTGTAGCAACAAGGGTTTTATCCTTGTATTTTTATTTTTTTCATTCACATAAGTTTTATCCTTAACCTTTCTCTATTTTTCCTTTGGATGCTTATCAAATTTTTTAATCTTAGTTGTGGACAGTTTTCTAGGCAATTTTTTGACCTCTAGTCTTGGTTGTAGGAGTCTTTTCAAGCTCCTCTTCTCCACTTTCAAAGGACTTTGACTTAGGGGTTTTAGATTATTCAAAGGTGTTTTCCTTAATAGGAGATTTGGATTTTTCTTTTTTAGTGTCACTTAATTGTTTACTACTCTCCCCTCTCCATAGTTTTTCCTTTGACCCTTAGTTTTTGACCTCCAAGACATAGGTTTAAAAACTTAACCCTTTTTACTTTCAAAAACTCTTCCCAGCTCATATTTGGAAAATATATACTCAGACTTATTTTTACAAGCAATGGTGAGAAAAAAGACATGTCCTTATATTTTTGAACTCAACTACCATACTAGTGAGGAAATGTGCAAGGTGGTCTGGAACATTCGCCAACCTCCATGGAATAGGTGGCTCAAATTTTGAAGTGGTGAGACTACAACAATGATAATTACCCTTCATATGAAAAATATCTTATGATATTAATATATTTTTCTGCCCACTTAGGTAGAAGAGATACCCTTCTACTGCCTTGGTTAGAAACTTCCAACAAATCATCTTCATGTCTAGTGAATCTAGCTCTAGATGATACAACCTTGTGATGTTTTAAGTACTCTTCTCCCTTTGTAGACAAACTAGTGAATTCTAGAATCGCCATTATTTTAGTGTTAACTCTCAACCCCTTTATTGTTGCTATGTTATCTTGAAGAGTCAAGGCAAATTGCAATGTCACTTTGACATTATGCTTTGACAATTTTTTAAAGTATGCCAACCACTCTGCATTCCTAGCTCTTCCCTACATTCATGATCATTATCCAATAAGTTATGGTTTGAGGGTTCTTTTTTGATATAATCCCCTAAATTCTATTAGCTCTTCTTTTCTTGAAATCTTTCCTACAATTTTTACCTTATTTGTGCCTTACAAAATCCCCAAATTCAGCACTTCTATCTACTCACACCTCTAGTTTTTCAAAAATAATAAAATATTTGCACAAAATAGTTCTCCACATTATTATAAATTGGTTTAAAAATTACTAAGGTATGTTAAGGGTTATGGCAAGAAGTAAATGATGACAAAAGGAATGACTAGATATGGAAATAGGTTATTGTACTTAGAGAGAAGTACTTTTTCGCATTAATTAGGGATGGAAGTAATTCCAAAAATATAGTAATTATACATGTATGAGCATTTAACCATAAAAATGGTCATTTTCCCCAAAAATGTGGGCTAATAATTCTCCACCCACTTAAAATTAGCAAAGTATCATCACATGCAGATAAACAGGGTAGGGGATAAGAATTCATAATGAGCACCATAACATAAATAAATAAATTGGACGAGATAAAAATGAATGTTATTATAATGATGCAATGCATGAAATTGAAAGAGTTGGATCATGTGATGAAATTGCATACCAATTAATTACCATATCACTGGTGATATTCATTGATGTGACTTCAGCTATGTTTGGGATCAATGATGCATGCAAAGTGTAACTTGAACACATCAAGTCATTTCAATTATTAATGAGCTAGCAAAAGGTGATATTTGAATTTTGTAGACAACATGTACACGACATGGAAATTGAATGTAGAGAGAGATGGAGCTGACTGGGGTGTGTTGGAGCCTACTAGGGTGTGCTGCCATGTACTAATTATTAACAAGTCCCAACTACATTGTTGCAGGAACATGACCCGTGAATTTGGTCATTCGTCATCCTAGGCAATAGATGGAGAAGAAAACATTTATTATGGTTGTGAAGCTTCCTTTTAAAATGGGAACTTTATTATGGATGTTCTAACAACTATTTACTCATAAAAATTAGTTGTCCCTAAATGTGGAAAACCAGGGGCATAGGTCGCGGGAAGGCCATGTGGCATCCTTTTAGTGAGTTGTTGTAAGAAGTCATGTTTATTAACAAGTCTTTTATATAAACAAAGTTTGTGGCCACTGATCAACGCGTCGCTTGGTTTTCCTATCAATCACTTCACCTTCCCAAACAAACAAAGAATAAGGTGGATCAAATCCACTGGGTATGGGTAGGACATTCCATTAGGTAGGGTAGTAGCCTTGGACGAGATACCCAACTATCAAGTCCCAGGAACCCTATTTCACTAGGTCAATGGTCTGAAGTCTAACAACGTCATTAGCAAAAATTTCAGCTATCTCATAGGGTCCCAACTATTTGGTTTGGAGCTTCCCTTGATGATTATTATATCTTGACTCGTAAGGTGAAGGAACCTTTCTCAAATCACATTGTTTTTATAAATCTATTATGCCACTTTATCCTCTAATTTTGCACCATCTTAGTGTGGTAGAGTGCCTCCTGCCTGAATTCATCTAGAGCATTTAGAGTGTTAATCCACTCATGTTGGGCTTATGACAAATCCATGCCAACTTCAATTGTTGTGCTTAGAGTCATGTGATCAAATTCTATTAGAATGACAACTTTATTTCCATACACCAATTCAAAAGGTGTGATACTTTTAGTGGTCTTCCATGTTGTCCTATATGCCCAAACTGCTTTCGAAAGTTGAGAAGCCTAGTCTTTCTTATGAATAGAAACTGTTTTTGTTAAGATAGCTTCTAGTTCCTTGTTGGTCACATCTACCTACCCATTGGACTAAGGATGGTAGAGTGTTGACTATGTCTCAAATTGTATTCAATTGCGAGTGCCTAAATCAGTGTGGATGCAAATTGAGGGCTCTAATCTATAACAATTTCCCTTGGAACCCTATATCTAGTAAATATCTCTTTGTAAATAAATTATTCAACCTTTTTGTCTTTGACATGTTTCATTACCTTGACCTCAACCCATTTTGTCAAGTAATTGGTACAAACTAGATATACTCTATGTTGTTTGAAGGTGGTTTATTGGTCCAATGAAGTTCAACCCTCATTTGTCAAATGGTGCCAAGACTAATTAAGGGTGTAGAGGCATCTCATTAGATCTTGTGGGTCTACCCATTCTCTGGCATCTTTCACAATGTCGAGTATACTTAACTGAATCCATGTGTAATGGACAATAATAGCCTATTTTAAGCACTTTCATGATAGTTTTTTGTTGCAAAGTGGCCCCCATAGGTCTCATCATGGTAGGCATGATGTATATCATGTATCTCATCTTCCCTTATGCAACTTCTCATGAAATAATCAAGTCTAACTTATAAAATAGGTATCCTAATATCCATGAGTAGGGAAAGCTATTTTCCACTAACTGACACTTTTCTCGTGGAGAGAAATAAGGAGGCAATTTACCCAAAACAAGGTAATATGCAATATTGGCATATCGTGGAGCATGAACTTGCAAAGAAAATAGATTCTCATCAGAAAAAGAGACATCTATGATAGGCTTTTATTGTACATTTGTTAGCCTAGATAGAAAATCTGCAACAACATTGGCTTTTCCTGGCTTGTCTACTATAGTAATATTAATTTTTTGCAATAAGAGTAACCATCTAACTAACTTGTCACTAACCACAGGTTTATTAATCAAGTACCTTATTTATATATGATATGTGTGTACAAAAACTTGATAGCTTATTATATAATATCTAAATTTGTTGATGACATAGATGACTGGCAACATCTCCTTTCTTTGTCACTATATAGTTAAGTTTTATTGCATGCAATTTTTTGTTATCATAGTATATAACATACTCAATGATTCCTTCTTTCTTTCCAAGAGTTGATCTAACAACATGGTTTAAAGCATCAATATATATATATATATGGAATGTAGATCTTAGTTCGGTCCTTTGAGAATAGGTGCTTCAGTCAATATATCTTTTAATTTCTGAAAATCTTTTTGACGAGCATTGATTCATTCAAATTATGCATCCTTGGTGAGCAAGATAAATAATGGCAACACAATTTTGCTGAATTTTTTGATAAATCTTCTATAGTAACCAACATGTCCTAGAAAACTTCTAATATCTTACTGTTTATAAGGAATAAGTAGATTTTTAATTACCTCAATCTTCATAGGATCAACTTGTATACCTTGTTAAGAAACATGATGGGTGAGCACTAAACCTTCTTGCATCATCATATAAAACTTTTCATTTCTCAATGATATATCATGATGCTTGCATCTTTGGAGTACCTTTGTCAAATTTATAAATGCCTCATCATAAGTATCACCATATATGGTGAAATCATCCATGTACACACCCATGCAGTCATGGGCTAGGTCTAAGAAAATACTAAGGGGTGCTCATTGGAAAGTAGCAAGAGCATTGCAAAGGTTGAATGGTAAGACTACATAGACATAAGTGCCCCAAGGATAAGTAAATTTTGTCTTGTCTTGGTCCTCTAGTGCAATATTTATTTGGTTGTAGCCACTAAAACTATCTAGGAATGAGAAATACTTCTTGTCTGCTAGAGAGTCCAATATTTGATCAATAAAAGGAAGAGGAAAATGATATTTCCTTGTTATTGAGTTAATCTCTTTGTAGTCCACATAGACTTCATTTCTCTCCTTTCTTATGAACAATTACAAGAGGTGAAACCCACTGACTATTAGAGATGGGGTATATAAATCGTACAACATTCAATAATTTCTAGAACTCCATTTGACTATTTCCTTGACAACTAGATTCATGCTCCTTTGAGGCTACTTGATTGGTCTAAAATCATACTTGATATATATTCTGTATGTAAAAAGACTTGGATCAAGCCCCTTCATGTCACTATAATATTAGGCAAAAACCTTTTTTTTATTGGTAATGGGCAATTTTTAAGGTGTCGAACACTATTGTAAATCCACGAGCTCAGTTCAGCCAGTGAAAGTACCAAGCCTATGAGCATAGTGGCCCAATAGGGATTTGAGAATTGGTGGTAGTTTCACCAAGCAAGTGTTTTAATTGTTGTACTACGCGGGTGACCCCCCTAGGCAAAAACTACTATGTGGTCCTGCAATAGTGAAATTAATTGTGTTTGTTGCTATTGATCAAGTTTGTTGTTGATATTAAGGTGTTTGTTAGGATTGATCCCAACTTGAGTGGTGATAAGACTCATTGATGCATTCATGCATGTAATACCTATATCAATAGTGTGAGGAAGCAACTGATGAAGAAAATGTGTAGTAGACAATAAATTCTCAAACGATGTTGTATGAATTAAAGAATGTAGAGGACAAGAAGAGCAAGCTAAACAAGATGGATTTTCATCATCTCCATTGTAGTCATTTTGAATTATATGGCTTAGGACTACATCTTCATCTTGCAACTAGATGATAAAAGTGGTGATCAAATTTGTGTTGCTGTTTTTGCTTGCACTAATTCACCCCCCCTCTTAGTGCCTTATAAGTTTATCAATTGGTATCAGAGCTTTACTGAACTTATTCATTAGCAAAACTACTGCATCTTCAATTTGCCTTTTCTCTTCTTCACTAAATTTGTCATAAAGTTTATTCAAACCTTCTAAAATTCAATTCAAGAGAAAGGGGAAAGAAGTCAAGCCCGTTGCACCTAAAGCATCGGTAGTCACCGGTAAGAGGAAGAAGGAGAAAGCAAAGAGAGCTGCAGATGAAGAAGAAATAGAGTCTAAAGGAGAGAAGAAAGAGATGAGAGCCAATGGTAAGAAATCAAATGTTGTTGGAGTGTCTACTATAAAATTAGTTAAGAAACTCGTAACTAAGCTTACTCCCTTTGAAAAATTATTGTTACACATTAAGGAGTATGGTATATTGGCTGGTTTGAATAAACTTTATGACAAATTTAGTGAAGAAGAGAAAAAGAAAATTGAAGATGCAGTAGTTTTTGTTAGAGTAAAGTAATTAATTAACTTTACTCTCCTCTTAAGATTTCTCTTTATGCATACATTAGTCATTTAATAATTAATATTTAATTATTAAATGCTCTCACCTTAGGGTTAGGTTTTCCTTTCGGTGTTGATCTCCTTTATAAGGATTGATCTCTTGTATTTTTGTCATTCTCTTGATTCATTTTTCTCTAATAATAAATCTTTTCACTTTGTTAGACCCAAAACCCTTGTATTCGTTCTCTCTCTTTCTCTGTGATAGGTTTCTTGCATGCAGGTTTCTTTGGGTTCTATGGATTTGTATTTCTCAAATCCTACATGGTATCAGAGCCATATCTGCTGCAGCTTGTTCAGACTTTTGAAAGATTTTGAGATCTAGGTTTTGGTTGCATCAGATTTGTGTTTGTCTTCTGTTTTTTATTTTGGAATAGGGAGTTTTTTTTGGTGCACTTTGAGCCCAAACGGACCTCACCGTTGAGCTCGTAGCGCCCAAAAACCCCTATTTTCATATAAAATTCATTCGATTTGGACACAGTTGCTCCAGAAGGCAAAAAAAAATTGCCCCAAGGTCGTACGACCCCATGGCACGCAGTTCGAGGCGCATTCAAAAAAAAAAAAAAAACATTTTTTTTAATAAAACTGGGCGCAGCCAGTTTAAACCGCCGCACCGCCGGTGAGCAGCCCGGCGGCCACTGCCCGGCCACCGCCGCCGGCGGTAACAACCGCCCGCGGCCAGGCAGCCACCGCCGCGCCGCCCAGCGAAGACCGCCGCCCACACGCCGCCCGCCGTCCGCCAGAACCAGCGGCGCCGCCCCCGCGCCACTGGCCCTTACGCTAGCTCCTGGTCGCCCAGCGGACCAGGGGCCCATTTTTTTTAAGCCCCTGAGGGCTAGAAGGGCCATTTGGATTTTTTGGAGCTGTTTTACAAAATCGGGCATAAATCGGGTGTCCGATCTCTGTTTTTCAAAAATGAATAGGCGTTGGAAAGCTGACTCCGAGCCCGTTCTAACGGTGTAGGAATTTTTTCATATTTTTCTAGTTTGATTGCATTTTTTTGTAGTCAAAGTCTGATGAGCCTTTTTGCACTCCGAGGGGCATAACTTGCTCGTTTTTGCTCCGTTTTTCGAAAGCGAATAGGCGTCGGAAAGGTGGTTTTGTGCTCTTTCCAGATCTATAGTCTATTTCATCAGTAAATTATTTAGGTGCTCAAAATTTTGTCTCAACTCGTTAATGCTTTCTATCATTTTCAGGCTTTCAATTTGTATTGGGGATTAGTTTTTTGCATTGTGGGGGGGTGTTTTTTTCTTGCTTTCTATTATTTACATCAGAAAACCAGAATCTACAAACACCAAAACAAAACAATCAAACCCCTTATGCATCTTCTGTCTAGTTCTGAAAGACCACTTAATAAAATTAAAAAATACAGAGCAGTTGAGGCACAGTTCACATGATGGCAGACAGACCTATTGAATCTCTCACACTGCATAATTACCACACTTGGAAGGGTCGCATGATGACTCTTCTCTAGTCTCGAGAGTTATGGTCCTGTTTGGATGAGATTCAACCTCAGTTGACATGTCCCTTTGAGGTTATGCAGCACAGGAACAATATGGATCAGGCTATGGGATTGATGGCTTTACACATTTTCGACAGTCTCCAGTTTCATCTTGAGGGTTGTCTCACTCCTCGAGCCATTTGGACCAAGTTTGAAGGACTTTTTGGTACTGTCAACGAGTTCAGAGCTTTGCAGCTTGAGGCAGAGTTAACTTCCTTGGTACCTGATTCGTTTCGCTCTATTGAGGACTTTCTGATGAAGTTCAAACAACAAAGATCTATCTTGCAGGGTTGTGGTAAGATTAAGACTGATACAGAGTGCATTTTCCTGATCCTCTCCAAGCTTCAGGGTCCATTTCAGATCTTCTCTTCGACCTTCTATTCCACCATGGATGCCTTGGGTGCTCGACATGTCATGCCTTCTTTTGAGGTCTTTTGTGATCGTCTGACTCGTGAGCAAGATAAGCTTAAGCAGTTGGATTCACTTTCAGGTTCACAGAATCAAGCATTGGTAGCCCAGTCCTCCAAAGGAAAACAGAAGCAGAAACCGAAGCCTAAGAAAGATTCAGAGGCTAGTGAGAATCCCTCCAAGCCACCACCTAAGTTTGATTCAAAACCACAGTTCAATTCTAAAAAGGGCAAATCTTCAAAGTCTATTGAGTCTTCCTCCAAGACTAAGAAGAACTCTGGTGATCCTTGCAGTTTTTGTGGCAAGGAAGGACATCTCGTTTCTAGGTGTTGGAAACGTTTAGAGGTTTTGGAGGAAGCCATGCAGCAGCATAATATCAGTGCACCTCAGCCTCCTTCACAGCTCACAAGGAAAGGACATGCTCTTTCTGCACGAGCATTGTCCTCCGCATCCACTTGGATTCTAGATTCTGGTGCCTCTCACTTTATGACACACACAGAGGATTTGGTCACCGTTCTTGCTCCTACAGGCACTAGACATATTGTAGTTGGTGACTCAGCACAACTTTCCGTTCAGGGTTCCGGTACTGTTTCATTGGATGGTGGTTGTCTTCAGGATGTGCTTTTGGTTCATGACATTTCGACAAACCTCCTATTCGTTTATCAGATTTGCCACTTTGGCTCTGGTAAGACAGTTGAGTTCTCACCTCATGATGTGGTTATTCGAGATCTTCATGATCCTGACTTGGTTGTGGCTACTGGGAGTGTGGATTCTGCATCTCACTTATATAGTTTTGATGGCTTTGAGAGTTCAGACACTGTTGGTTCCTCTCTTATAGCACATGCAGATTCAGTGAGCAGGCTTTGGCATGAGCGTTTTGGCCATGTCAATTACAGATATCTACAGCAGATGAGTACACAGGCACTTATGATTGGGCTTCCACAGATTTCTTGTACGGATGGTGTATGTCGTGGTTGTGTCCTTGGCAAACATCATCGAGATCCTTTTCCTAAGGGTCGAGCCTCTCGTGCTAGGGCAGCCCTAGAGTTGGTACACAGTGATCTTATGTCCTTTCCGACTCTTTTTTTTTCAGGGGCTCGTTATGTGCTCACTTTTATTGATGACTTCTCCAGACGTACATGGGTGTACTTTCTTAAGTACAAGTCTGATGTCTTTGACTCCTTCAGGATTTTTAAGACATTTGTGGAGAAGCAATCTGGACTTTCTATCAGGAGGATACGCACAGATAATGGGGGGGGAGTATGTTAATCAGGCTTTCAGAGATTTTTGCACTGAGCATGGTTTACATCATCAATTTACCGTTCCTTACACCCCTCAGCAGAATGGTGTTGCTGAGAGAAAGAACAAAACCTTACGGGAGATGGCAAATTGTATGATACAGTCTCGAGCTATGAGTTCTTCATTTTGGGTTGAGGCAGTCAATTGTGCCAATTATATTCAGAATCGGATGCCTCATAAGGCATTGCGACATATGACTCCTGAGGAGGCTTGGACCCATGTCAAGCCTGATGTTTCTACATTCTGAGTTTTTGGTAGTGAGGCTTGGGCATTTATTCCTGATGCTCAGCGGAACGCCATGGAGAGGAAGAGTTGACCACTCATATTTGTTGGCTACTGTGAGGATGTTAAGGCATACAGGTTGTTTGATCCTGATTCCAGAGAGGTCTTGTTTCGGCGGGATGTCCAGTTTGATGAGTGCTATCCTTAGATGGATTCTCCATCACCAGCTTCTCCCTCATTGCCTACTCCTTCCTCTTCATCTCTTGAGGATTACTTATCTCTTGAGGATGATGTAGATGATGATCCACCATCTCCACCACCATCAGTTGCTCTGTCTTTGCCAAGGTGGGCCCGTGATACTGTTGAGGCAGCTGGTTCTTTGGCAGGTGATCCTTCCGATACTCATCGCACTCGTGCTCAGACATCTGGTTCTATTCTTTTGAGTCATGCCATTTCAGATGATCCTCAAAAGTTTTCAGAGGCGACAGGACACCTTGAGTGGGATAGGGCCATGGATGAGGAGTATTCTTCTTTTTTGAAGAATCATACTTGGGATCTTTGTCCTCTTCCTAAGGGAAGAAAGTTGGTTCGATGCAAGTGGGTGTATCGTACCAAGTATGCTACAGATGGTTCTATTGATAAGTATAAGGCCCGTCTTGTTGTGAAGGGGTTTTCTCAGGTAGAGGGTATTGACTACTCTGAGACCTTTGCTCCTGTCGCTAAGATGAATTCTATCCGCCTGGTACTTTCACTTGCAACTTCATAGGGATGGACAGTGTTTTAGATGGATGTGAAGAGTGCTTTCTTGCATGGAGACCTACATGAGAAGATCTATATGGAGAAGCCTCAGGGTTTTGTGCAGGACACTTCTTTGGTTTTTAGACTTTGACGTTCATTGTATGGTCTCAAACAAGCCCCTCGGGCTTGGTATGAGAAGATGGACTCTTTTTTGCTTTCCTCTCACTTCACACGCTGTCATTCTGATCACATAGTGTATATTCAACATCAGGAGGGTGATCTTTTGATTCTTGTGCTATATGTAGATGATCTCATCATTACAGGTAGCTCATCCTCCATGATTCAGAGTGTTTAGAGAGCCTTGATGGAGCAGTTTGAGATGACAGATCTTGGTCTCTTACACTTCTTTCTGGGTCTATAAGTTATTCAGTCTTCGGATGGGATTTCCATATTTCAGGAGAAGTATGCTCTTGATATGCTTCAGTGATTTGGCATGCTTGATTGCAAGTCTGCCCCCACTCCATTTCAGTCAGGTGTTGTTTTGTCTTCCACTTGCTCTACTCCTTCAGTAGACCCCACTTTATACAGGCAGTTGGTTGGCAGTTTGTTGTACCTGACCCATTCTCATCCTGATCTTTCCTTTGCGGTTGGCCTTGTCTCTCGGTTCTCCCATGATCCTCATGAGAGCCATTGGCAAGCAGCCAAACATATTTTGAGGTACATTCGAGGCACCACTCATTATGGCATTCACTACACTTCAGGATCCCCTCACATCATTGGCTTCACTGACTCCGATTGGGCTAGTGATGTCAATGATCAGAAGTCTACTTCTGGCTTCGTTTTTTGCCTTGGTTCTGGTCCTATTACATGGTCTTGCAAGAAGCAGTCTGCTATTGCATTATCATCTACAAAGGTTGAGTACCGTGCAACAGTGTTAGCCAGTCAGGAGGTTTTATGGCTTCGACAGTTGATGACAGAGTTTGGGTTTCCTCCAGATTGTCCCACTCTTCTTTGGTGTGACAATCAGAGTGCCATTCACATTTCTCGCAACCCAGTGGAGCATCAGCGGACAAAGCACATTGAAATCCACATGCACTTCATCAAGCAGTTGATTCAGGATGGTTCTCTCATCTTGGAATACATACCTATAGAGGAGCAGGTTGCAGACATCTTCACTAAACCTTTGGCATCTCCAGGCTATCTTCAATTGCGCTCAATGCTTGGGGTGAAGGAAGTTGTCCTTGGGGGGTCTCAGTGAGGCCTTCCTTCCTTCATGTTTTCTTTTCAGCATGTTTCTGTATCTCTTTTTGGAGAGGAGTTTTTTCCCACTGGGTTTTCTCCTTTACTTTGCTTTATAGAGATTTTCTTGTATTCGGGTACCTGATCAGGCCTTGTTGTCGGGACCCTCTTTTGCATTGTAGTTCCTTTGCTTTCTTCTGCATTGTTTGTAGCTGCATTGTAGCTCATCTTAAGGGGGGGTGTTAGAGTAAAGTAATTAATTAACTTTACTCTCCTCTTAAGATTTCTCTTTATGCATACATTAGTCATTTAATAATTAATATTTAATTATTAAATGCTCTCACCTTAGGGCTAGGTTTTCCTTTCGGTGTTGATCTCCTTTATAAGGATTGATCTCTTGTATTTTTGTCATTCTCTTGATTCATTTTTCTCTGATAATAAATCTTTTCACTTTGTCAGAGCCAAAACCCTTGTATTCGTTCTCTCTCTTTCTCTGTGACAGGTTTCTTGCATGCAGGTTTCTTTGGGTTCTGTGGATTTGTATTTCTCAAATCCTATAGTTTTGTTAATGAATAAGTTCAGTAAAGCTCTGACACCCAATAAAACATGCAACTCATAACACAATGTTTTTCACATGGAAACCCAAATGGGAAAAACCACAGTGGGAATTAGTACCCACAAGATCAACTATCTGCAGAATAGGGATCTGACTGGTTAAGGTCTTACAACTGCTATGTTAGGAGCATGCCCGGTTAAGAGTGTCTTATCCCGGTTAAGAGCTATTACAATAAGGCCTGTTAGGACCAACCTTGTTAGGAGATACCCAGCTATGAGATTTAAACAACACAAGTTAATGTGTGACCCTGTTAAGGAATTTAACCTTCAGACTTGTGAGGATCCTACTGCACCCTGTTAGGAGTGACCTTGTTAGAGGATTTTATCTTACTGCAACTATTAGGGAACAACAAGTGACCGATTTGCTGTTAGCACCTTTGTGCTTGATTAGATCTGTTTCAGATATGATTCTAACATTGATTAAACATCAATACACAGCTTCACCTTTCACTGCACAATCAAATTCGCACTATAGATCTCATATCTCATACATCATCACACAATATACTCCTTTTTATAAACAACTCTGCTAAGTTGGCTAAGGACCCTTCGAACAATTTCCTAGGCTCAATGTATCTAGTCAATCTTGCACATTACACTTTACTCATGTCGGCCACAAACAACTTAACTCAAAAATAAAACATTAAGTCTACTAGTTTACCAATCTACGTAACTCTTGCTCTACCGATTAACTATTCTTCATGACTGACTGCTCAGAACATCTTAACTTGCTTATTCCATCAAAGCTACTGATGTAGTTCTGGTCATGGACTCCTGCCAATGTCATGAACATACATTCCAAACTGCAACACTTAACTCTTCACCAATCTTTCGTACCAATCACTTGAACATAGCTCTATCACTATTTATCGACTCACTGTTTAACTGCTTCCTCTACCGGTTAGGCTTTACCACTTGGACTAAATGACTTAGATGACTAACAAAACATGGTTGCCATCAATGACAACATAATACAAGTCATCAATCAACCTCTTACAACAAATTCATCATCATCAAGCCAATACTAGAGCATTGTGCTTTTGTCTAATATCACTAGAGTTTGCAAGGTATTTTCCTGATTATCCAAAAGTTCAGGCCATATTGTTTGATTAGTCTCATGATGTGGTTGGGCTAGTGGATATAAAAAAAGTTTCTTGATAACATTTCCATTTGAAATAATCATTTCACCTTATCTACATCCTACAAAAGCATCTATAGTAGCAAGTCAAGTTCTACTTAAGATGAGCGGGTACCCCCCAAGTTGACCTTCAACAACAGGATTATGAAATTTTCAAGATACTCCCAAGAATCTAATATAATAACTAGGTCCTCCACAATCCCTTATGGTTTTACTGTTGAACTATTAGCTATATGTAGGACTATTGGTGTAGGCCTTAATTTTGACAATTGAAATTTTTGTTTGCTTTCTCTAGTCATTACATTAATGGCCACCCTTATGTCAATCAATGTATTTGGTATCAACATTCCATTGATGGTGTTATTTACCATAAGGATACCAAGATCAGCTTAGGAACAATGACCCTTCGTAACATAATATCTACTAGTTATCCCACCAGATGAACAATCAAGGAGGATCCTTCTTCTTCCTACCTGATTTCTTGAGGCATAATTATTTAATTATTTAATTATATATGGGTACATCTTTGATTACTTGAAATAAAAAAATTCTTACATTGAAAATTCTTGAGTTGGCCCATGAAATCAAAGGCCAGTTCATGTTTTGGTTTTTGCATACTAAGGCGTTTTGGAAACGGTGGTGTAGGGACCTTATTAGGCTCTTGTTCAAGTAGAGTGATTTTACTTCTCAATGGAAGACTAACACCAATTGAGGATTGAACTGAAGGAATCTCAATAATGAGTAGTGGCAGAGCAACTAAAGTTCTATCAAAGTGTATGCACATTATTAATGTCTAGAACATAGGTAGTGAATTGTTACGAGTCACTAACATAGACTTGTTGCACAAAATAGTTATTGGGGTTAGGTGTAGGTTGTGATGATAACTGCATGGATTTTAGACGTGGTAGAGTAGGATTTGTAGGGAGGCATAATGACAAGTTTGGAATGTAGAGCTTGTAGTTATTGAAGGCATCCTACATTGGGATTTCCCCATGGCTGATTACCCCTCCATTACTGTCATTGATATTATTTTGGCTAAGGTATTTTCTAATTAGGATAAATTGGGTTTGAGCTTGATAGGGTGTCCAACCCCTAGGAGGATTATTCGATGATGAAGGACCATAGTTCATACAACTAGGAGGAGGTTGATTTTTCCATTGATTAAAATTACCATAAAATAAAATTATAAGATAGAAGATCCTGGAGCATATCTTGTCTCCTGTTCCATGGCTTCTATTGGGATAGGTAGAAAACCTGGTCATCTTCATCTTCTAAAGCCTTGAAATTAGGTCTTTTATGCTTGCAATCACATTACATTTGAAGTCCTTTCTCTTATGGAAAAATGAGTGTAGTATTCAATCAAAACATCCTCTACTTCTTCCTACTTCTTTCTTTCTTGTAGTGCATCCAATTGAGTATCCATGTGGTTAATGATGTCCTACTTCATGTCTGTGAGCAAGTTACATTCATATATATAGTCTTCATTAACTCCTCTAAGAAAGATAAGATTGGGAGAATCTTCTTCTAGCCATTATGCTTGGATTTCTACACACATTACATGAAGTGTTCTACATAGTCTTCCAGTGGCTCATCTTCCCTTTGACTCATTCTAAATATATTATCTCTTCTCATATCCCCTCATCTATAATGTATTCCTTATATTTCTTCAAAAAATTATTTTCACTGAGTTCCAATTAGTCATTGTGTCTCTTCCCAAACTCATAAACCATCTCAAGGCAGAATCCTTTAGGGTCGTAGGAAACAACCTCAACGTATGGGCATCTATAGTGTAGTCATTACTACGATATAAGACATCAAATTCAAAAATAAAAGTGTCTACATCTTCTATGATAAGCCCATAAAAGTTTGGGAGAGTTGAGGGTGGTTTTTTTTTAAAGTAGCACTACTCTCTTGGTGTACAATAGGAAAATGGAAAGTTGGTGTCTTATTTTCTCAATAATTTTTATTATTTGCATCTCCCTTGTTGGTCTGAAGTGGAGAGTTATGTGGTGAGTTGGAACCACCTTGAGAGATGAGTCAAGATGAAGGAGAATGGTATACTAGACATATTTCTACCATAATTACTTGAATGAATGGACTGCTAATATTAGGAAGGAACCTTCCAAGAGGATCCCTCCTTATTTGCATACAAGAAATAGAATCCTTGTTGCAACGTACTTGCATGTGGTTAGTAAGAATTTGGATGTTTTTTTAAGTCTAAAAGTCCTAAAAACTCGAAGCAATAAATTATACTCCTAAGAAAGCATAAAAAAATCTAAACAACCCAAATAAATTCATAACCTGACACCATCCCCAACAATGATGCTAAAAATGTAGAGCCTCCTATACCTACTTGTGATTTAGTGCCAACTTAACAGCTTGTACAACTCAAGGATTAATTATCCAAAACTAAGCAACCCTTTGTGGACTATAGGTTACATTTAACTTGTCAATGTAAGGAAAGCACAGTGCGAAAACACCTTCCTAATGTCAATCAGCAGAGGAGATCATACGAGAATGCAGTTTAAAACTTTTACAGAATGTTAAGAATAACCTAGACAAAACACATAGAATCAACATAGAGACAGAACACCAAGAACTATGTGGGAAAACCCTTTCGGGAAAAAACCCACCACCAACAGTTGAAACATTTTATTTCCAGTAAATGAATTTACAATAAAGTTTCAATCTGCAACTATAGGTATTCGTTCTCAGATTCTCATGAACTGGACACTACAATCGGCATACGATATCCGTCATACACCATAGTTATCCAATGGCTACATATATCAAATTATCGACAGTTCATCTGAGAAACTGTACCAACGGTTTGAAGTCTAACCGTCTACGTCGGTCTGCATTCATGAGAAACACAATATCCCACATGCACTAGGAAGTCGGGTCGGTTCATATTCATATACACCGACAAGACCATCTTTAGTGTCCAAGTGTTTATATTTCTTACTCTGGTTCAAGCGCACACCCATAGTTAGTCTCTACTCCATTGGTCATCGAAAAGACCACAAAAGCATTGCTCTGATCTCCCGATGAACAAGCGACTCCACTAATGCGGCTCCAAACAGATCAGCTCCATCTTGTCAACTCGATTACCGATATCAACCCGATCATCGAAGGCAACCTCATTGGATATCGGTGTAGCAAACAACCAGTTCTCTTGATCTCCGATAATACCCTGATCACTGAAGGCAATTTCATCGGGTCATTGGCAAGACAACCAAACAGTCCTGATCGTCCGATCTCCCTTGATCTCTTTCTGTGCTCCGCCACATGGCACCCCCTGATTGGCTTCGGTGTCCCTGTCCTGACACCTTAGCACGACCTCACTAACCACCTGGAATGAAAGCTCTTCTTTGTTGCTGGGTCACGATGGAAAGTCTAATGAGCAATTTCCCATCGCGACCACCGTCGGATCTTCTGCGATCGTCGTTTGATCATCTGTGATCTGCTCGGCCTTTAACTCGCCTTGGCTACTCACTTATGCCGTGTGTCACTTCCTGATTGGCTCCGGTGTCCCTTCCCTGCCACCTTAGCACAACCTCACTAAACCGTCAGAATGAATCTCTTCTTTGTCACTGGGTCGCGATGGATATTCTATCGAGCATTTTTCCATCATGACCTAATGACCACCGTTGGATCAACCTTGATCTGCTCTACCGTTATCTCACCTGAGCTGCTCTCTTGCCAAGCCCTACCACTTGGTCTCCAAGTCGCAATGGATAACATTCATGCATCTTGCCATAGCGATATAGCGACAATTTTTTATCATCTCGAACTTGCTCACTCGATAGCCAATCACAAGAAGAGGGTTCCATTGGCCCATCGACAAGAGTCACACCGAAAGCTGTTCCATTGGGATAGGTTACTCTAATCAGTCTGAACATAAGTCGAGTTAATTTGAGGCACATTTCCAACAAACTCCCACTTGACGAGGAATTCACTGGACCGATTACCATTCCAGACGTTACTGAGGAACATGGGTATCAAGACCCATAGAATTAGAATACCACCTGAACTTGTGAGTGCTCATAGGTTTCGTCAAGGTGTCTGCAACATTTTCCAGAGTGTCTACCTTGTTAAGATAAAAATTTCCATCTTCCACCATGTCACGAACAAAGTGATACTGAACATCAATATGCTTTGATCTGGCATGGAAAGTAGGATTCTTTGCCAAACATATGGCACTCTGATTGTCACTCCAAATTTCAACCTGCCCTCCATCAAAACCAATATTTGAACTCAAACACCTAAGCCAGACAACTTCTTTACAAGCATGTGTGGCTGCCATATATTCTGCCTCTGTAGTGGACAAAGCGACTATAGATTGTTGCTTCCTCATCCAACTAATTGCTCCACCATTCATGACAAAAATATATCCACTGGTGGATCTTCTGCTGTCTATGTCTCCTGCCCAATCAGAATCCACAAAACCACATACACTGAGATTTTTCTTTGAATCATCATAATGACCATGATAGAACATAGCAAAATCTGAAGTTCCCTTCAGATATCTAAACACCCTCTTTACAACATCCCAATGCGGCCTTCCTGAATTCGACATAAACCTGCTAAGAACTCCCACTGGTTGGGCAATATCTAGTCTTGTATAGACCATTGCATACATCAAACTGCCAATAACACTTGCATAAGGTACACTTTTCACATCTTCTATCTCTTTTAGAGATTTTGGATTGTCAAGCATAGACATCTTAGTTCCATGCAAGATGGGAACAACCTGTGATTTACAGTCAGACATATGAAACATGTCAAGAATATTGGTTATATACTTTCTCTGGCTGAGCCAAAGTTTCCTCTTAGATCTATCCCTTTTGATCTCCATTCCCAGAATGTAATTTGCTGCTCCTAAGTCCTTCATTTCAAATTTCATAGATAACTGAGATTTTAAATCTAAGATCATACCTTTTGTATTTCCTATGAACATCATGTCATCTACATACAAAGCTATGATAAGAATCCTATCACCTTCAGTTTTGTAGTAAACACAATGATCAACTTTTGATCTCACAAATCCCAAGGACAAAACAAATTTATCACACTTTTGATACCACATTCTGGGAGACTGTTTCAAACCATACAAAGACTTCTTGAGTTTGCATACCAAATGTTCTTTACCTTTTTCCACAAAGTGCTCAGGCTGAGACATATAAATTTCTTCTTCAAGATTACCATGAAGAAACGTTGTCTTCACATCCATCTGCTCAATCTACCAATCATATGCTGCTGCAAGTGACAAGAGAAATCTGATAGATGTCAGCTTAGCCAGAGGAGAAAATATCTCTCCATAGTCAATACCTTCCTTTTGAGAATACCCCTTGCAACCAATCTTGCTTTGTACTTGTTAATGCTGCCATCTGGACCATACTTCTTTTTGAATACCCACTTGCAGCCTACAGGCTTTTTGCCTTTAGGCAATGGCACCAAATCCCAAGTTCCATTTTTATTCAATGATGACATTTCATCATTCATGGTTTCCAACCAGGAATCTGAATCAGGCATTTTAATAGCTTCTTCGACAGTCCTAGGCTCATCAGTATCTGCAAGTAAAGAATAAGAACAATTAAAATTCAACATAGAGTGATTGTACTTATTAGATGTATACCTATTAGGTTGCCGCCTCTCTTGTAGATCTTCTCAACTCTGGTGTTGAGGCTTCTTGAGGTTCAATAGGAGGCTCATCATCATGTTCTTCTTCAGAACTACTTGAATTGCTTGAAATCTCCTCATCTTCAGGTATCTTTGGAGATTCTTCCTTAGCTGGAGGAACTTCAACCTCAACTTATCCTTGCTTTCCTATGTTGTGATCTAGTGACATAGGTTTTAGCTCATGAAAAATCACACTTCTGCTGTACATAACCTTACCAGTCACTGGATTCCAAAGTTTGTATCCTTTCACACCAACTCCATAACCAATGAAGATACTTTTCATAGCTTTGTTATCCAACTTAGATCTATTAACATCAAGAACATGAGAATATGCCTCTGCACCAAAAACATGAAGGTGCCTTAAAGAAGGTTTCTTACTAGACCATGCTTCCATAGGTGTTTTGTCAACCAATGCTGAAGTAGGAGTACGATTCAACAGATAAAATTCTGTAGCAACTATTTTAGCCCAGAATTTTTGTTCCAGCCCAGCTCCACTCAACATGCTTCTTGCTTTCTCCATTAAAGACTAATTCAACCTTTCAACAACTCTATTTTGTTGTGGAGTGTAAGGTACAATCTTATGTCTCTTAATTCCATGATCAACATAGTACTTGTCAAAATATGCACTACAGTATTCACCACCATTGTCTGTTCTTAAACATTTAATCCTTCTCCTAGTCTGATTTTCAACAAGGTTCTTAAACTCCTTAAAACCGACTGAACACTTCTAATTTACTTTTAAGAAAGTACACAAATGCCCTTCTTGAATAATCATCTACAAAAGATACATAGTACTTAGATTTAGACAGAGAAGATGCATCCACTGGACCAAACACATCAGAGTGAACATAATCCAGAATGTTAGAAGATTTATGAGAATTGGAATAAAAATGAACACAGTTATGTTTTCCATATATGCAGTATTCGCAGAAACCAAACTCAAAACTATAATCATCCAGACCTTCAACCAGATTCTTATTCTTCAAAGCTTTTAAACCTTTTTCACCTCTGTGGCCTAACCTATTATGCCAGAGCATTGTTTTCTCAGCAGGAAGTTTAGCTTCCAATGAATTAGCATTATGCATCATTACAGTTGTCTTAACTGACTTTTCAGAGGTTACATTACAACATATAGGTTCAAAATTTAACTTATATAGTATACCAATGCGATCACCCTTTGCCAATACAATGGAACCCCTAGTCATCTTACAACCACCATATACAAATGTAACTTGTACTCCAACATCATTAAGTTTACTTACAGAGAGAAGGTTTCTTGCCAGACCTGGTATATGAAGAACTCCATTGATCCCCTTCACTCTACCATCTAGGAATTGAATTTTAGTTCCGCCTCTCCCTACAATCTCCAATGTAGAGTCACTAGCCAAGTATATCTTTCCACCATCATATGGTTCATACTTCAAGAACCTCTCCTTGTGGGAGGTCATGTGAAAAGATGCACCAGAATCTACTAACCATGTGTCATCTGAGGTAGGCACTGCTAGGGCTGCTACAAATGCATCTGCATCACTCTGAGAAGATTCAGTGTCGGAATACTTCTTCTTCTCCTCCTCCTCCTTGCAATCCTTTCGGATATGCCCTTTCTACCCACAGTTCCAGCACTTCACCTTTGACTTCTTGCCTGGAGATTTCGATCTCTCTTGAGACTTGGACTTGGACTTCTTTCTTTTCTTCTTGTCTTTTTCCTTCGGTATGCTTGAAATAGAGAGTGCATCTTTTGTTGTCTTAGAAGAATTCTTTCTCATTTCTTCTGAAAAAAAGAGTATTAACCACAATATCCATCTTGAACTGGATCGTAGTACTATCGATAGCCATCACTAAGTGATCCCAAGAGTCAGGTGTAGACGTATAAAAATGACCATATTCCTAAATGAATATTTTATGTTCATTTCTCTATTTAATTAAATCCAATTTAATTAAATTACCCACATTCCTCTATTTAATTAAGTAAATTACTCAATTTATTTAAATTAAATTCACTATACCCATTTAATGAATAAATCATTTTATTCAATTAAATTCCCCCTATCCACTTTTAATTAAATTCAAATTTAATTAAATAGTTATCCTAAATTAAATAAATCTAATTTATTTAATTACAACCAAATTGAATGAAATTCATTAAATTCAATTAAATCCTATTATCCCTCCATCCACTTGCATTTTCCTACATCTCCCACTTGCCTTCCTAAACCTATTTCTAATTTCTTCTAGACTCTTCTAATTAGCCTAACCCATCTTCTAAAATTTGTCACATCCCTAAGCAAAGGGAGGTCACTTCTCAAAAACCTCAAAGTATTTGATAACCATTAAAGGCTTCAAGTCTTCAACCACTTAATTCCCCAAAGTCTTCATAACCATTAATGGTTAACTCAAACCCTCTTACATGGTTAAAGAATTTCTTTTAACTCAACCTTCATCCAACTCAAGGGTCTCATCAAGTCTTTAATGCTTTGACCATGATTATCTCTTAATCATTTGCACAAGAATTTATCCCTGGATTAACTCTTAATCTAATGGGTAATCTTCACTTAGGCTTGACCCTTACCCTCTAGATAACCATAAGGTCTTCTAAGGCATTTAATGCCTCCAACCCCTTCTCTCAACCCAACCCTATGTTGACACTTGTCACCATTTCATTGGTGCAAATTGCAAACATGGATCCCCAACTTTCAAACTCAACCCTTGATCAACTCTTTCAATCTTGACCATCCATTGCCCTGTTTTTGCTATAAATAGAGCTCTCATTCCTCCATTTTGAAGGAGATCACACAAGTTTGTAGTATCATACTTATGCTCAAAAACATTCAAGCTTTTATTTCATATATGCTCATCATTTTAGCCTCCCTTTTCAATAGGAATTAATCTAAATATGCATGTTTAGAGTATGTTCCTTATCATTTAGCTTAAATCATGAACTAATATAGTATGCTAGGATAGTTTGTTTACTAACCTTGTCATCTTATAGTTAGTTTATTGCATTTCTAGAATCATGTATAGCTTAGGATGCATCTCATATTAAAACCAACAAAAAGCATCCCTCGTTCTTGCATTTGCCATCCCTAAACCATTTTGCTCAGTGATCTGAGAGCAAAAACATTGGTTTGAGGGACCGTGTAAGATAGAGAACCATGGGACCCACCTTGGGAAGCTGAATGATATTTCATTACTCTATAGCTTGCACCAAGAATTCCTGTGTGTGTGTGAGCAAGGCTCCCTAGAGCTCCATTTTTCGCATTTTGAGTTCTATCGACCCGCTTTTCCCGCATACATTTCTGGTGCCCACCGTGGGGCTAGACCCCATATATCAAATCAGTTTTTGAATTTAACCACTTTTGTAGGTCTGCAGGAAATAGGAATCAGCGCGTGGGAAACATTCCCTGGCGCATCCAGTTAACAGTCTAGCGCATCCCGCTTACTGTTTAGCGCGTGGGGTCTATACTCTAGCGCGTGAAGTCCTTTCTTTAGCGCATGACTTCCACTAATCTTTTCTTGTAGGTATCAACGCGAGAGAAAAATAGAGTAGCACGTCAGAAAAATAGCTTAGCGCATTTGGGGCACATAATAATGCATAGACATTATTTCTTAGCGCATCTGTGCAATAGTTTAGTGCATAGAGTTGGCAGAGGCAAAAATTTATGACAGAGTCAAAAATTAGGCTTGTGGGAGGCAAAACATATATGAAATATAACATTTAAGTATAAGTGACATTTCCTCTTCTCTTTTCTCTTTCTTATACTTTAAGTTATATTCCATATATATTGTCAGGATGTTTGAGAGGGGTTTCAGACCTCTAGGAGTTATAATGCAAAATCTAGTTTTTGGAAGATCCTCCAAATTTCAGACTTAGTCAAATTTTAGGGCATTTCAGGATCAGGATTGTAAAAATTGTAACCAAGATTATAATTTAGGCTTGTGAAGCCCACCATGATGATTTTATTTTTTTTTGCTAACTGACTGTGTGCAGGTTCTAACATTTTTATGCAGGAACAAAAGGAATTAGTCTAGTTTTCTTTGCTTTCTTTCAAAGTTAGTAAAAAGAACTCACCTGTTTTTTTTTTTTGCAAAAGCTTAAAATAAACCTCATCATTTCATTTGGATGCATAAAATGAACTTCATGCCTTCCTTTTTGGTGTTTTGAAAGAAACTTCATCTTTCTTTATTACATGGTGAAAAGAACAACAAAGCAAACATTTCATTCCTGCAAGTTAGGAAAAACACTTCATTTTTGGAAGCTCTAAAAAGAACCAACAATCTTTACTTTGGCAAAATTTTTAAAAAGAACCTCACCATCCTTTGGTTTTTAAAAGGATTCACTTCATTTTGCAAAGTAAAAAAACCTCATCTTCATTTTGTACAAGGCAAAGAGGGAAAGTTTTCCCCTATCAACTTTAATTTTGTTGACCAAACATCATGATTTACTTTGTTGACCAGACTTATTTTTCAAAGGTTTTTGAAAATACACACTTTGCTATGAAGGGTTAAAAAGAACATCATGCTTTTTGGAGCAACATCTCCAAATAGAAGTTAGCAAATCATTGTCTTGAAGGCTAAAAAGAACAACTTGATTGCCTTGTCTCGAAAGTGAAAGGAATATGCTTTCCCCTAAACTGGGTGATCAAAAATCCAGACCACTCTTAAAACTTTTTGTATTTTAAGCATAAAACCTTTAGCAGGCCTGCCTTCCTGAGGAGTTGAAATCAACTCTTAAAGCCATTTATGGCCAGTGTGAAGGGAACGACCTAAGTGGGGACCAACTTTGATGCCAAGAATTCTAACCCACTATAATCAAATGTGGAAAGTGACGAAAGTCCTTTTCAACAGTTGCGCGCAACGATTAGCCTTCCCCCAGTATCCTCGAGATACGTAAAGCCTTTGTTCTAAAGGTTGGGAAGCCTCCTGAGGGATTTTATCACTGACGGCTGAACGAGAAGCCTGATTACGAACCATAGAATTAGAAACTTTGAACCGAGTCAGTAACCAGACATTTATAACATCATAGTGCAAGGGTGGGGAAGAATCCGCCCCCAAGATTACTCACCATATATCTCCCAAGATAACTACTCAACTGTGACGCGATTCACTTTGGGTTAATTTCTGGCAAAAGGCAAAAAAACGGGCACCCTCTAGGGGGTGACACGGCTGTTTGAGCTGATGGAGTATCGAGACTAGTGGGCTATAATGTTATTTATGACCTTTGACTAAAGAGTCTTTCTGAAGTGTATTATTCGTATCCAAACCTGTTAAAACATTGGGGATTTGAACACATCCTCACAGAACATACACTTTTTGTTAGATTAGGCAAAATGGTTGTACTTTTTGTGTCGTGCTTGCATTTACTACTTCAGAAAATCATCCATCAAACTTGAAAAATTCACAACAAAAATTCAAAATTTACAAAAAATCAACCAAAAGAAAAATCAGGGCAGTTTGGCACATAAAAGCAACTTCTTAGCGTGTAAGGTACTTTTGTTAGCGCATGCAACCATCAATTTAGCGCATCGGTTCCAAACAGTAGCGTTTCATCCCAAAGCAAAACAGTGTGGAAACATTTAGCGCATCAGAGAAACAGTCTAACGCGTGGAAGCAACAACTTAGCGCGTGGAAACTAAACATTAGTGCATAAAGTTCAAAAGTTAGCGCGTTACAGGCCCAGGCTAGCGCATAGCTTTTTCAAAACAGATAGAAAACAATTTTTGAAAAGTCAAAACTTTAGCGCGTGTCTAGGGGCAGCCTAGCGCGTGCGGTCATTATTTTAACGCGTGGAGTAATTTTTGTAGCGCATGTAGTCTCTGTTTTAGCACGTGATCCAAAACATAAAAACAGAGGGAAAAACCATGAGGAATTTAAAAAATTTTGAAAACATTTTCAAAATCCTCTCATTATCAACAATATTTTTCATCAAAACAGAGTAGCGAAAACAAACCGTTAAGACTATTTCTTGAGATAAATTTGTGTCAAAACAAACATTGTAAAAATCCTAAACAAATCGCACGATAAAACATGTCTATCTTATCATAATCCAGAAACCTCATCATCAGTATCAGCAGAATCCTTTACCATCTTACAGATTTCATCTCAAAAACACTTGTTTAAAATTTTCAAATTGTCAAATCAAGTCTCCATATCGGGAGGCTTTTATCCATATCATTTGACACACTTTGTCGTGAAGGGGCATCTAAACCTTCATTTTGATAGAGTAAGATTTGAAATTTTCCAAACAAGATCAACTAAATCCAAACAAATCAAAGGAAACCATTGATCCCTCATGCATGACTAATTCCCATATTCTGAGAAGAAAGAACCTTTATCATAACATCACGTTGAAGAAACAACAACCTAGTTTTTCCAAGTTCATCAAGAGAAACAAGTTTTTATACATCAATTGTCAACTCTTCAAATCTCATCGGGTATTCCTTCATCACGTCAAACATTATATCCAAAACAAATCCAACAAATTTGACAAAGAACCCTTGAAGACAAGAGCCTACTGTCAAAAGTCTGCTTTTAATCAAATCATAAACCGCGGAGGAAAAATCAATCCAGCATTCTTTCCCGATGAGTGTATCACTTATAACACATCTCAACCAGAACCACCCACCCCCGAGCAACACATTGAAGAGGATTTTGTTCCCTTTGTCACAGAAAGTTTCTACTAAAATGCATGTTACTCGCTCTCAAAGAAACCAACAAAGCGAGACACACGCAGAGTCTAGTATGAATCGAAGATTGTCAAATCCTTTTGAAGTTCCACACTTAGAAGAAACTGAAATTTCTGAAGCGCTTCTTCAGGAATGTCAGGAAAACCCTTCATTCCAAAAACTTGTAGAAAGGCTTATGGAAACTGACAAAGAAAAGCATCTACTCATGCTCACAAGTAAAGGCGTTAAACTTCCCGAAGATTTAGACACAAACATCTTTGGAACCAGATCTCGACAATATGCATATCAAAAACAACAAAGAGAAGAAGAAACTCGTAACTTTGAACAACACATACTTGAGCAACACATTCCAGAACAACGCATACTAGAAATGCGTATACCTGAGCTAGAAACACCAGAGCAAAATATACCGTTTACCACACCTTTTCAGCTGAGAACTAATACAAGGGAAGAACTCTTCCCTCGACAAGACAATATACCTTTGGCTGCTCTCACTCAACAAATGCAAATGTTACAACGACAAATGCAGGATATGCAACAAGGAACAACAGTGCGGTACTCTTTAAACGAAATCTGTTCTTATCCATTTGACAGAAGATTGAACATGGTGCCTTTTCCTCCAAACTCAGACGTTCCCAAATTTGATAAATATGATGGGAAAAGCGATCCCCAAGATCATGTTCGAGAATTTTGCACAATGAGTCTTGAATTTGCTCATGATGACACCTATCTGATGAGGTTATTCCCAAGAAGCCTGGGAGGGCAAACAATGAAATGGTTATCCAAAATTACACCACCTGTCAGATCATTTGATGAATTGGTTAACAAATTTATAACCCAATATTCCTATAACATCCAACACGCCATAACCATGCTAGATGTTTGTAATACCAAACAAAAGAACAACGAAACATTCATGATGTTCCTTCAACGCTGGTGATGTATGGTATCCAGATATCCTCGAGATATTCCCGAAAAGGAGAAAATGGAAATCTTCATCGATAACTTGAATGGTGAAATGAGTTACAGACTAAAACTTCAATGCATACCCTCTTTCGCTAAATTGATTGAAAATGGCATTCAAGTAGAAGAAGCATGTGTCAAAAAGGGAACGCTCAAATTCTACAAGGAAGGAACAAACTCATCAAACTACAATAACTAGAACAACAACAACTTAGACAAATCTCGATTTTGGACTCGAAACAAAAACGAAGGGAACAATGAATCATATGATCCCAAATCTAAGCAACCAGTGCTTGCATTATCCGGAAATCCTCAAAACATGAAAAATCCTAAAAATGCTAATCCAAATGCTAACACATATGCACCAAACACCGATCAAGGACAACTCAACACAAACAACACCAATGATACTCAAAGCAAAAACATGAATCCAAGACCTAACAACAATTCACGCAACAATACAAACAATTTCCAAAAGCGTATCTTTACACCACTGGGGCAATCACTAGAATCAACATTCAGAGAACTTTTGGCACACAAGATTCTTTCTTTGCCTCTAATCAGCAACTATGAACCCCAAATCAAACCACCTTGGTGGAATGATTCACACTATTGTGATTACCATCGTAACAAGGGTCATCAGACGAACGATTGCATGAGGTTAAAACACGTGGTGCAAGATATGATTGATCGAGGTGACTTAATAGTAGATGGTCTCAAAAGAAATGGTGATCATGGAGCCTTTAAAAATCCTCTTCCAAATTATAACAAAGATGGAGCTTCAACCTCGAACGATACCCGCAGAGCTCGTATCAACCATATCTACAACAACACCATAAATCACATATCAGCTGAAGATCATCAAGTAAATGTCATCACCATCCAAGATCGGCGTGATCATGAATCTATCAATGTAACAACCCGAACTCAGAAATATGTCTTAAAAGGACATACGTCACCTACAACTACCACACCAAAAATCCAATATGACTTGGTTAGCCAACTACACAAAACTCCAGCTTAGATATCTATACTGGAATTGCTGAAACTATCACCGAAGCACAAAGACATCTTGGAACAAGCACTATTGGAAACTAATGTACCTCAAAATCTGGATACAGACAGATTTCAAACCATGGTCGCCCATATGACTGGACCTCATAACCTCACCTTCTCAGAACATGACGATGCTTCCTTAAACCATCCGCATAACACTCCTCTCCATATCGAAGTCATTGTTTGCAAACACCGAATAAAAAGAGTCTTAATAGATGGAGGAGCCAGACTTAATATATGTACTTTAAAGCTTATCCGTGCATTAGGCTTCTCAGAAGAGTCTATTGATCCCTGCAAGAAGATTACCATAAAGGCATATGATGATGAGGAAAGGTCCTCTAAAGGAACTGTGATATTACCCATTCAAGTAGGACGAGTGCAAAAAGATACTATGTGTCAGGTCTTAGACATAGATCTTACCTACAATATTTTGTTAGGGTGACCCTGGATACATGAAATGCAAGCAGTACCTTCTACGTATCACCAGTGTGTCAAATTTCCTTATGACGGACAAGAAGTCTCCATATCTGCTGATCACAATCCATTTCAACATTGCAACGCAATGGGGGCTGCCCAAGACAGTTTGGTTCCTCATAATAGAGAGAAACAATGATCTTTAGCATTAGATCTACAAACAACAAAGTCCAACTCCTTATTTGGAGACTTCAAACAGAAAATGCAAATCAAAGACCAAGGTATGGGAGAATACTCTTTGAAGCCCTTATGTTTGGCCGAATAGCCAACATCACCTAGATCTAATGGATTTCCTACTACATCAACGCATCTGGTCACTCAGCCCATCACCAAATTTGATGGTACCTTCATCCAATTGGGCACTCTAGCACATGAATCAGAAGACAAGGATGTTCTTAGCTGGTTATACAAAGATGAGAAAGAAGATAATAGAGCAGCTGCTCTGGACATTGTTCTACCTACACACCTATATGGAAAAGGATACTTAATCATGCAACAAATGGGATATGACGGTAAAGGACCTATTGGGAAATGCAAAGAAGGAGTCACTGAACCTATAGATCTTCCTTCACAGCCCAATGGAAACAAAGTAGGATTGGGTTGTGAGCTCACTTTCCTATTAAAAAGGCCACCCCACCTAAATACAAAACCTCAATGGAAAGTAAAGATGAAGTACAAAGAAGAATCCTAGCAGGAAGCACTCTATGAATCAGCAGAAACAATCCACAAGGCACGGGAACGTCAAGATTAGAAGTTACATCAGGGAAAGCTTCTAAGCCACAAGAAGGCCATATCTGCAGCAGTAGCTCATATTCCAACAACAATATCTCAAGAACAAATCATATCATCTCCAGATACCATTATTCCTCCCCGAGGAAGCATAGTATATGAACAAATACAGAAAGTAGAAGACGGATCTGACACAGAATCAACAAAAACTATCAAAATGGTATCCATCGTCAAAGATTTGTTTTCACCATACAACATACTAGTTTACAACACTAATAGAATCTGGGATGATGCCTCAAAGACTGATTCCAATGAATATGAATGGGGTACTTGCTCCAATGCTACTACGGATATCCCTGATGATACTGATTCCATATCCCTTTCTCAAGAAGAACATAACGCATGAGATAGACCTCTTAAATTTGGACCGCAGAATATCTATGACGCCAAGGAAAGCGAACAGAAACATTATGAACAAGTCTATGTGGAAGATAATACCATCAAAGACCTCGATGAAATCCTGGACTTCTTTAAAACCAAGAACAATCACGATGAAAACTCTGTCCTAACACTTACAGTAGCAGAACTTGATCCACCTGACGATTCCTTACCGCTTGTCTTTCCTGACCTCATCGACTGGGATGAACCTGAAATCCATGATATACCAATTTTCCCAGATGATGAATCTATTATCCATTACCTATGTACCGTAAATCTAGAAATAGGCTCTACCAGTGAACAAAGTAACGATGTCTACAAACCAGGGAGTGCCAAGTCTCTCAGTCGCAAAAATGAACCAAGTAAAGGGTCTGATGCTGAAAACCAATCAATGGCAGCTCTAGATCACAAAAAAGTAAAAATAAAGGACGCATCTGAGGGTGAAAACCTTTTTAAGGCACCTAACGATGGGAGACTTGACACTCTTCCTGAGCACTTTCATGAACGATCACCCATATTGATTGAGCCCACTCAATCAATCAACATTGGTACCACAGATGTAGTAAAAAACCTACACCTTGCAGAATCTTTGACAGAGGAAGAAAGATCAGCATTCATCATTTTCTTTAGAGAACAACAAATTAACTTTGCTTGGTCATATGCTGATATGCCCGGGGTGGATCCACACTTAATCATGCATCATTTGTCCATCTCTTTAGGAGTTAAACCAGTCAAGCAAAAGCTATGAAAGATGAATCCACAGGTGGCACTCATGGTCAAAACTGAGCTAAAGAAATTATTAGACGTCAGATTCATCTGACCCGTTGACTATTCAGAATGGATTTCCAACATCGTTCCAGTATCAAAACCAGATGGTAGTATCAGAATATGCACTGACTTCAGAGACGTCAACAAAGCTTGTCCAAAAGACAACTTTCCTCTGCCCAGTATCGACATAATTGTAGATCTCACAGTAGGACATGCAATTCTCTCACTAATGGACAGTTTCTCAGGCTATAATCAAATCAAAATAGCCCCAGAAGATCAAGATAAAACCGCATTCACCTGTCCTTGGGCGTACTGTTGGAATGTTATGCCTTTTGGCTTAAAGAATGCAGGGGCTACTTATCAAAGAGCAATGACAACAATATTCCATGACATGATGCACACATTTATGGAAGACTATGTGGATGATTTACTAGCTAAATCCTTCACTTGAGCAAAACATCTCAGCATCCTAACAAAGATCTTTGATCGATTGGAGAAATTCCAAGTCAGGCTCAACCCTAAGAAGTGTGTCTTCGGGGTTACATCAGGCAAGTTACTAGGCTATATAGTCTCAGCTAAAGGTATCGAAGTAGATCCAACAAAGGTACAAGCCATTATGGACATGCCACCACCAAATAATATCAGTCAACTCAGATCTCTACAAGGATGACTTCAATCAATTTGGCGATTCATCGCTCAGCTAGCAGATAAAAGTCTACCATTTAACCATTTACTACACAAAAATGTACCATTCAAATGGGAGACCAAGTGTGAAAAATCTTTTTACCAAATCAAATAGTACCTGATGAATCCACTAGTTCTTATACCACCAGTCGTAGGAAAGCCACTTATCCTATATATCTCAACAAGAGATATATCGCTGGGGGCACTATTGGCACAAGAAGATCAACAAGGAAAGGAACGGGCCATATATTATATCAGTAGGACATTGAATGGCTATGAACTCAACTATACATTCATTGAGAAGGCTTGCCTAATAGTGGTCTTCGCATCTCAGAAGTTCTGACATTATATGCTAGCACACACCATTAAGCTAGTCGTAAAAATTGATCCTCTCAAATATCTACTCAATAAGGCAGCTCTTACAGGCCGATTGGCTAAATGGGTCATGATCCTCAGTGAATTTGACATTCAATACATAGAAAGATGAGCTATCAAAGGACAAGCAATTGCAGATCAACTAGCTGAAGCACCGCTACCAAGAAAACACACCATGGAGATTGAATTTCCAGACAGGGACGTTCTTGCTCTTTCTACCAAACAATGGACCCTATACTTTGACGGATCCTACACACAACATGGTTTAGGTGCTGGCATTCTGTTCATCACTCCTGAAGGACACACTATACCAAGATCATATAGGCTTATGTTTCCATTCACAGATAATGTGGCTGAATATGAGGCATTGGTTATAGGCATCAAAATGGCTGTAGAATGGAAAATCACAGAGTTAAAAGTCTATGGAGACTCACAACTTGTCATCCATCAAATCAACAACAACTATCAGACAAAAGATGACAAACTACTACCCTACAAGTGAATGGTGGATGACTTCAAACAGTATTTTGTGCACATCACCTTCAAGCAAATACCAAGGTTAAACAACAAAGCAGCCGATGCAATGGCTACTATTGCTTCATTACTACAAATTCCAGAGCAATAAAGTCGTTACGAGTTCCTGGTAGAGCAACTATTCTCCCCCGCCTATGACCACTATGAATCCCATGTTATCTATGCCTTGACTGGTTCGGATTCTCCGCTATATGGACCAATATATGACTACCTCAAGCATAATATCTTACCAATTGACCAATCCCGTAACCAAAAACGTAATTTTATCCGACAAGCTGCCCGTTACACCCTTACCGCTGATACTTTGTATCGTCGAGGTCTAGATGGTACTCTTCTTCATTGCCTTGATCGTAATGATTTCGATTCTGCTTTACACGAGCTTCACGAAGGTATTTGTGGAACACATTCAAGTGGTACTACTCTTGCTAAAAAGCTTCTACGGATGGGATACTACTGGCCTACAATGGAGAAAGACTCATACCACTTCGCCAAGAAATGTCCTAAATGCCAGATTCATGGCAATCTGATACATGCACCAACACAGGAACTGCAACCATTTACATCCTGGCCCTTTTGTCAGTGGGGACTGGACTTAGTGGGCAAAATTCATCCTTCATCTTCAAATGGACACAAGTTCATTATAATAGCAGCAGAATACTTTACCAAATGGATCGAAGCAGTTCCCATGACCACAGTGTCTAGGAAACAAATTGCGTCTTTTATCCTCAATTATCTGATCTGCAGATATGGTATTCCAAGTTCAATCATCACAGATAATGGACGACCTTTCAAAAACCAAGATGTACAAGAACTATGCGAAAAATTCAAAATCCAACATCGGTTTTCTACACCATACTACCCACAGGGAAATGGTCAAGGAGAAGCATCTAACAAGACAATCTTAAAAATCCTAAAGAAAACAGTGAATGATGCAGGCAAAGATTGGCACGCCCAACTCAATCCAGCACTTTGGGCATATAGAACCAGCATCCGCACACCTACAGGAGCAACACCATACTCATTGGTATATGGATCAGAGGCCATTTTACCCCTGGAAGTAGAAATCCCATCTCTCAGAGTCTCTTTGAAAGGTTTAATCCCAGATGAAGAGTATCGAGTTAACCGATTGCAAGAACTTGAACTATTAGATGAAAGACGTCAGCATGCTTACACTCATCTCAAAGCATATCAGCAACGCATGTGCAGGAGCTACAATCACAAGGTCATTCCTAGAAACTTCAAAGTTGGTGACCTTGTCCTCAAAGAAAATCCAAGAAATCAACAAGATCGAGAAAAGAAAGGGAAATTTGAACCTAACTGGTTGGGTCCCTATGTTATCATATCAGTCTATGGGTCAGGTGCCTATCAGCTAACAACTTTAGAAGGAGATGTGCTTGACGAACCAACTAACAACATCCATCTGAAGAAGTACTACACTTAAGTAGCCTACTGCAAGGAAAAAGCCTTAATTAAAAAAAAAAATCAAAAAATCCAAAAAAAGTAAAAACAAAGTACAATAAAAACAAATGGTGAAAACCTGGTAAACAGGCGCTCTTGTGAAAGAACGGCTCCTCTATCTATCTCTATACCATTTTATCCGTCTAAACACTATCAGCCATCGCCCGACACTTCGCACATATCCATTCAAGACATACTTAGCGTAGTCACTATCCTGGGTTATCCATATATATACTCTTACCACAATCCACCATGGCTTGGAAATCACTGTACATATTCACATCAAGAGGCACACTCAACTAGGGGCATTCAAATCGTCTAAATATTGCAACCATTCAAGACATCAAAACTATTTGCAAAACTCAGAAGCATGACATCCAACAAACCAAAACTACACTTCATCGCAAAAACAAAAATCAAACAATTTGAGAAATATCAAGGATGGATGATTTTTCTGAGGTACTAAATGTTGCATTATCGCATAAAAATCTTGACTAGTTTTGCATTTTGAACTTTTTAAAATTATTGGATTCTCTTCCTTTTCTCACTAAATGCTTCAAAGCTAGAGATCATGGGGAACTTCCAATATTTTCTTAGTCTTCTGTCTAGGAGCTGATCAATTGTACTATGTGAATACTTGCCTTGAGATGTGATACATCGAATATCACTGAAGACCTGATTCCACTTCACACATACAAATGATTTAATCACCACTATTTATATGCAATACGCACTCAGGTCGTCCTGGTTCAATTATACCTTGACGCTTGTGCTATCTTGCAAAATCAAACATCATGTAAATTTTTCTCAGGTCATTATGGTTCAATTATACCATTATGCTTGTATAAATTTTCAACATATCCTAAACAAATCAATGCTCAATGATGATACCTACAAAGACAACAAACAAATATGGCTATATCGGATGGCAAATGCAGAATGAGGATGCTACCAAAAACATAATTGCATATCATTTTAAAATAACTGCATATCATTTTACAATTAATTACATATCATTTTAACATAGTTGCATATCATTTTACATTTAGTTGCATATCAAATCATACATCTCATTTCCAAGATACATCTCACAGCATATCAAATCACACATCTCATTTTCAAGATACATCTCATCCTGCATCATACATTATATCATATATTTAAGCATTGCATCATCATCACATAAAACAAAAAGAGCACATAAGCACATCCATCCATATAACAAACCACATGATCAAAGAAAATGGTGTTGTATATATATATATATATATCTCAAAAATGATCAAAATGTACAAAATATATCATCACTGTGTCCAGTACAAAGAATACAATAATAAAAAATACAGCAGAGACCACATCTCTCAAGTATGACTATCCCCTGACGGAGATGGTCTAGCTCCAGATGTCCCCACCCCTGGATCTCTAGGAGGGTCCTGTCTCGGTGGCCCTGTGACACCTCGGCTCTCAGATCGCGACCTAGTATCTCAAGATCGACTAGATCTCGACTGTGTAAAGCTCTGTACTCGACGGTCCCTGGGTACCGCAACCTCATAATGCTACCGGTAGTACTCCGCCTCCTGAGCTCTCAATGCTAGCTCTCTCAAGGTGTCTCTCATCGGACCACCCGTCGTTGCTCTCTGTACACTGGCTGTAAGCTCCTCCGCTCGCCCCCTCCGCTCTATCTCTTTATCCCGCTTAGTGGTCAACTGCGCAATCTGCCGCTGATATGTCAAAACCTGTGCCTGCAGCTGTTGTACAGTCACTTGTAGGGTCCGAATCTGAGCATCCTCAACATGTGTAGGGACCCGAACCCGTAGTGGTACTTGTGCAGGGGCAACCCCTCCCACTCTGCCTGTCCTCGGTGCTGGAGGTGGGAGCACATCCATCCTCCTCCTCTGCGCTGGTCGCCTCGCCTCCTTAGTACCCCCCACTGCAGCTAGCACCTCCCCCACTCTCCCCTCTCCACCGACTCCAATAGCCAATCCACCTCTCCCCCTGTCTCACCACTCTCTCCACACCTCTATCTCCTCTCCTCCCTCTATCTCCCTGCCTCCCTCTGGCTCCTCTCCCTCGTCCTCCTCCTCCATCGTCTCCCTCGTCTCCCTCCTCATCATCATCATCGAATGCTGGCCTCATCTCCTCCGGATCAGATATCCTAGCCACCGCTCGCACAACAAACAATCTAGCAAACTCATCGGTCATGCCTGCATCCAGAATCTCCGGGGCATAATCCCATATCTGCCCCGCCAACCTGACAAACTCCTCCATCGCCACTGCGCTATCAATGGTCGGACCCCAATTAGCTACATCCTACCTCCGTCATGCATATAGGCAAGCTCCCTGAGGTATACCCTACTGATGCCCAAACTGTCTCAAAACTTGGGTCACCACAAACCTCTCTATAACAAATGGGGTCCTCCCGATCAGATATCTCGTCATAAATATAAAGAGCATCTCCAGCCCGTCCTCCGCCCACACCTCACAACCTGTATACGGTCACCATGTGACCGTATCAATATCATCTAGTACTCTCCTCCAATGCTCTAGTCTGCCCAGCTTTCACTGGACAACTAGACCCCTGTATCCGTACGCATATGCCGTTCCAACGGGCTTGTCTCTGTCTACTAATGGCCTCGCAGCTGGAATGTGCTCCCAGCACCATACCTGTAACAATGTCACACTAGCTGACAGACTGCCATAACTGAGGTATACCACCTCATGCAAGCCCCTGTATAGATGGGCCAGCATAGCTAATCCCCATGAAAACCTCTGGCCCTGTGTAACCATCTCCTCTAATACCAATCCCCATCCCACAGAGAATCCCTTTGACTTATGATCAGGACAAAGGAATCCACCAACAAACCCTACCAGTACTGATGGAAGGGGTGCATAATCCAGGTCTAAGAACTCTTGCCACAGGATCTCATAACCGCAGATCGTCTCAGCGTGAAAGATGCGGCACAATGCCTCTGTACCACCCTCCTTTGACTGCTCATATGGTAGTAGTGCACCTACTACGGGAATGCGTAGGATCCTGTAACAGTCCTCTGGTGTGACTGTCATCTCTCCAGTAGCAAAATGAAAGGTGTTCATATCGCTGTGCCACCTCTCTGCCAATGCTGTCAGTAGCCCTCGGTTCACAGTGAACTGAGGCATATCCAAAAGGGATGTCAAACAGCATCTCTCAATGATATCGAGGTCGGCCTGAGTCAACCGTGGTATCAATGTCCACGGTCTCAGAAATCTCTCCCGCGACTGCACCACACCCAATCGCTCCTGTCAACAAGTAAAACAAATCCAATATCAGATTCCACATCAAAACAATGATATCAAAATCAAACTCACATCAACAACATGAAACAATTTGCTCATCTACATCAAGTTCAAAATCCTATCATTTCATATCAACTTGTAACACAACTCAAGTTCTCAAAAACCATATCAAAACTTGTAACACAACTCAAGTCTCCAAATCACATAAACTTGTAAAACAACTCAAGTTTCCCACCCATATCGGCTTGTAAAACAACTCAAGTTTCCAACCCATATCAGCTTGTAACATAAATTAGGCTTCAACCATTGAACTTGAAACAGAGTGCAAAAACACATCATATTTTGATCAACACAACACATTGATATCTATACATAACTTGAAATATCGCAAATTAAAACAAGTTATATCGACACTCATATTGGACAAATCCATAAAAATCATGATAGTACGACACAACAAATTCACAAATCACCTTATCTTGCAAAATTTTTCCAGATGCGCTAAAACAGATTCTTGATGCGCTAAAATTCACCCACGCGCTAGGCTGTTTTTCCTACGCGCTAATCTTTCCCCCCATGTGCCACCTAACCTGCACTATGTGCTAAACCTTACCGACGCGCTAATCTATACCTCCTGGGCGCTACCTGTTTGACCCTATGCGCTAGGTTTACCCTACGCGCTAAACCCCCTTACCCACCCATGCGAACCTCTGCGGCCCCTATGCGCTAGGTCTACCCTACGCGCTAACCTGCTGACCTGACGCGCTACCCGATTATCGCGATGCGCTATTTTAAGTCTATGGGCTAGCCTATATTTCCTATGCGCTACCCTATTTTATTTCGGACGTGACCCTAAAAATCGACTTGATGCGCTACCTAAAACTTCGTATGCGCTAATCTATGACTTTGACACGCTAAAACGCTAAAACCGAATTTTAAAAATAAAAAAATGACCAAATCAAAAATCAAAAGAGGGTCAAAAGTGTTGACTTACTGGTGGTCCATACGCTGTAGGTCTCCGGTACCTCCGAACGCGCTCGAAATGATGTCTGGAATATGGAATAGGCATTTTGACTTCAGACCAAATTCTCTTTCTCCAAAGTCAACAAGGCACAAATGAATCAAATCAAAGCTCTTTTCCCCTTTTATAGGAGGAAAATGAAATTAGGGTTAGCCAAACGGACATGTAATATGGTCGCGGTCTCCCGTATACCCTACACAATGTACATTATCGGGAGATGAATCAATTTACACACATTTCACATAGACGAAATCCTACACACCACACACAACTCATCAAATTAAATCAAAAATTTCAAAATATTGATTCATCTCCCGAGGGGGCATCACCATCAAATATCAAATCTAGGGCATCATGCATCAAATCAAATCTGGGGCACGACTTGCAAATCAAAAGAGCTACACAAAAATGGCATTTGATCATAAATCACGATAACGCATCATTTTCTTTGAAATAACATGTGCACACACGTCACTTCAAAGAGGGGCAAAATGTAGACGTATAAAAATGACCATATTCCTAAATGAATATTTTATGTTCATTTCTCTATTTAATTAAATCCAATTTAATTAAATTACCCACATTCCTCTATTTAATTAAATAAATTACTTAATTTATTTAAATTAAATTCACTATAGCCATTTAATAAATAAATCATTTTATTCAATTAAATTCCCCCTATCCACTTTTAATTAAATTCAAATTTAATTAACTAGTTATCCTAAATTAAATAAATCTAATTTATTTAATTACAACCAAATTAAATGAAATTCATTAAATTCAATTAAATCTTATTATCCCTCCATCCACTTGCATTTTCCTACATCTCCCACTTGCCTTCCTAAACCTATTTCTAATTTCTTCTAGACTCTTCTAATTAGCCTAACCCATCTTCTAAACTTTGTCACATCCCTAAGCAAAGGGAGGTCACTTCTCAAAAACCTCAAAGTCTTTGATAACCATTAAAGGCTTCAAGTCTTCAACCACTTAATTCCCCAAAGTCTTCATAACCATTAATGGTTAACTCAAACCCTCTTACATGGTTAAAGAATTTCTTTTAACTCAACCTTCATCCAACTCAAGGGTCTCATCAAGTCTTTAATGCTTTGACCATGATTATCTCTTAATCATTTGCACAAGAATTTATCCTTGGATTAACTCTTAATCTAATGGATAATCTTCACTTAGGCTTGACCCTTACCCTCTAGATAACCATAAGGTCTTCTAAGGCATTTAATGCCTCCAACCCCTTCTCTCAACCCAACCCTATGTTGACACTTGTCACCATTTCATTGGTGCAAATTGCAAACATGGATCCCCAACTTTCAAACTCAACCCTTGATCAACTCTTTCAATCCTGACCATCCATTGCCCTGTTTTTGCTATAAATAGAGCTCTCATTCCTCCATTTTGAAGGAGATCACACAAGTTTGTAGTATCATACTTATGCTCAAATACATTCAAACTTTTATTTCATATATGCTCATCATTTTAGCCTCCCTTTTCAATAGGAATTAATCTAAATATGCATGTTTAGAGTATGTTCCTTATCATTTAGCTTAAATCATGAACTAATATAGTATGCTAGGATAGTTTGTTTACTAACCTTGTCATCTTATAGTTAGTTTATTGCATTTCTAGAATCATGCATAGCTTAGGATGCATCTCATATTAAAACCAACAAAAAGCATCCCTCGTTCTTGCATTTGCCATCCCTAAACCATTTTGCTCAGTGATCTGAGAGCAAAAACATTGGTTTGAGGGACCGTGTAAGATAGAGAACCATGGGACCCACCTTGGGAAGCTGAGTGATACTTCATTACTCTATAGCTTGCACCAATAAGTTCTGTGTGTGTGTGAGCAAGGCTCCCTAGAGCTCCGTTTTTCGCATTTTGAGTTCTATCGACCCACTTTTCCCGCATACATCAGGTAATGAACATAACAATAGCATGCAACACTCTTCTTCCTAAATGGACACACCAATAGAAGTTAACTGTGCAAGAACCATGTTGAATGCATTCAAGTGGCCTGCCAATGGTGTTCTTGCATCCATCTTCAGAGAGTACAACTTCTTCCTCAAGAAACTTTTATTCACCATGGACTTGCCTTGATAAATATCTCCCAACTTATTCCAGATAAGATGTGCAGTCTTCTCCTCATGGATGTTTAATAGAACATAATCAGCAAGACACAGCCTGATTAGACCCCTTGCCTTCCGATCGGCTAATTCTCAATCCTCTTGCTTCATGCCTGTAGGTTTCTGCGCAAACATCGCAATCCAAAGGTCTTGGTTGACCAACAAGTCTTCCATCTTGAGTTTCCATAGTTCAAAACTGGAACCATTAAATTTCTCCATGTCTATGCGACCTAAGGTGCTCGCCATATTAACTTGTAAAACAAACAAGTAGACACTCTGCAAGACTCCCACTGAAACATAACTGACACAAAAACTAACCCTACCCAACAAGGATAACAAAATGGGCCAAGCTCTGATACCACTTGTAAGGAAAGCACAGTGCGGAAATGCCTTCCTAATGTCAATTAGCAGAGGAGATCATACGAGAATGCAGTTTAAAACTTTTACAGAACGTTAAGGATAACCTAGACAAAACACATAGAATCAACACAGAGACAAAACACCAAGAATTACGTGGGAAAACCCTTTCGGGAAAAAACCCACCACCAATAGTTGAAACACTTTATTTCCAGTAAATGAATTTACAATAAAGTTTCAGTCTACAACTACAGGTATTTGTTCTTGAATTCTCATGAACTAGACTCTACAATCGACATATGATATTCGTCATACACCATAGTTATCCAATGGCTACATATATCAGATTGTCGATAGTTCATTTAAGCAAGTGCACCAACGGTTTGAAGTCTAACCATCTGCGTCAGTCTGCATTCATGAGAAACACAATATCCCACATGCCCCAGGAAGTTGGGTCAGTTCGTATTCATATATACCAACAAGACCATCTTCAGTGTCCAAGTGTTTATCTTTTGGACTTTGGTTTGAGCGCACACCCATAGTCAGTCTCTACTCCATCGGTCATCAGAAAGACCATAAAAGCATTGCTCTGATCTCCTGATGAACCAGTGACTCCACTAATGTGGCTCTAAACAGATCGACTCCATCTTGTCAACCCGATCACCGATATTAACCCGATCACCAAAGGCAAACTCATTGAGTATCGATGTAACAAATAACCAGTTCTCTCGATCTTCGATAATACCCCGATCATCGAAGGCAATTTCATCGGGTCATCAACAAGACAACCAAACAGTCCCGATCATCTGATCTCCCTTGATCTCTTTCTGCGCTCTGCCACGTGGCACCCCTTTGTTGGCTTTGGGGTCCTTGCCTTGACACCTTAGCATGACCTCACTAACCGCCTAGAATGAAAGCTCTTCTTTGTCGCTGGGTCGCGATGGAAAGTCTAACGGGCAATTTCCCATCGCGACCTATCGACCACCATTAGATCTTCTGCGATCATCGTCTGATCATCTACGATATGCTCAACCTTTCACTCGCCTTGGCCACTCACTTATGCGACATGTCACTTCCTGATTGGCTCTGGTTTCCCTGTCCTGCCACCTTAGCATGACCTCACTAAACCGCCAGAATGAAGCTCTTCTTTGTCGCTGGGTCGCAATGGATATTCTATCGAGCAGTTTCCCATCACGACCTAATGACCACAGTTGGATCAACCTTGATCTGCTCAACCATTATCTCACCTGAGCTGCTCTCTTGCCGAGCCCCACCACTTGGTCACCAAGCCGTGATGGATAACGTTCGTGCATCTCGCCATTGCAGTATAGCGACAGTCGTTGATCATCTCGGACTTGCTCACCTGATAGCCGATCACAAGAAGAGGGTTCCATTGGTCCATCGACAAGATTCACACCGACAACTGTTCCATCGGGATAGGTTACTCCAATCAGTTTGAACACAAGTCAAGTTAATTCGAGGCACATTTCCAATAGTCAAATCCAAGGGTGTAATACTTGAAAATGGGTGAACACTATATGTGCATTATGATTCTACCCAGGCTACTATCCTATGTTGACATAATTTATCGTAGTAAAGAAAAATGCAAGAAAGTAATTACTTAAGATTATGATGACTAAAAATGAAATGTTATAGAAATAACAAGTACAATGAAAACAAAACATGACAATAGGAATAATTATAACAAAGACATCTATAGTTAACACTTACACTATTTTAATGAAAGGAACACTGCTACTACATGATAACAATTTTAATTAAATTACTATGCTACAACTGCATGGAATCTAACCCTGAATTAAAGATATCTAATTAAAATTCATAAATAGAACTTTGAGTTATATTACCTCAAGTGCCCCGCCTTGGGTAAGGCACTCTTCGAATGATCAACAAAATCAAATGATTACTTCAGCAAATATATTGCCATTCATATTCAAAAGGCATATATGCTACTTCTTACAAACTTGTACTAAAAAAAGAGATGTTATAAGATATTAACATTTATAGGTTTGAATTGGATTCATATATAGTCCTCAATCTAATGATTCTCTATAACTAACTAGGACATGTTGCTCAAATGTAGGAAGAGATTTATTAACATGTAAGGAAAGCGTAAAATATATAAGAGTTCTAATATGAATAAAACTCATAATCATATCAAAATATAAATGTTCACTTCCAATAACATAAAAAATCATTAAATAACACTTTTGTTGAACAAACCAAAATACTAAGAGGGGAGAGGGGGGTGAATCGGTATTTTATTTAAATTGTAAAACTGAAACAGATAATATGTTGATCTTAACTTAATATTAATTATCCTTGAAATGAAACACAAAAATGAACTACATAACATAGCCACATAAGAGACACCAACGATTTTTATACATGGAAAACCCAATAAGGGAAAAACCATGGAGAGGTTTAACTCTCAAGATAATATAACTAGTTATACAAGATTACAAAAATAGGCTCACTGTTGGAGGGCTCATTGCCTGGAGAGCTCATTGCTCAGATACAATCGACTTACTGCCAAAAGGAGTGAATTGAGAAAATTGCATCTACCCATGCATGAAATTAGTTTCAGTTAAAGCTCTAACAATATACTTACTGCTTGCAACTGATCCAGTTAAGAACCATTGTAAAACACTTCACCAACTCATTGCACCAATATGCTCTTACTGAACACAACTCTTTGAATTTGTTGTTTACCACATTAATCCTTCGCTCATCTTCACAACATAATCAATCCAAGTCATCTCTGAGATACTTTACAAAAGAACATTTTTAATGATCAGGATACACACTACAATCAATGAAGTTGAACACCAATATAAGTATTCAAAGCCGACCAATCCAGAAATGAACATATCCTTGAAGTACCAAAACAACACACTACCAAAATGCCGCAATTACCAGAGCATAAAATGAAACAATTGGATCATAGCTAAGACCAAAAATTTTGGGGCACAACAATTACGGGCCAAATCAACATTACATGATTCAAAACGTGAACAATAAATCATCAAGCAAATATCACCAAAAATCAAAGGAAACCAGAGAGAATCGAAGCATAAGAATCCACTCATCACAACATATCTGAACATACAACTAATGCACGACATACAAAGAATAGCTTCTGGAGTACAAGACTAAATGTCACAACCAACACCAAAAAACTCTCATCCAGATACTTATATCCTCATAATTTCGGAGTAATAATCATATAAAAAACTGTGAGAGCAACACTCAACAATCAATAGTAACAACACCAACAACAACAAGGATTTGCAATATGTAACATACATACCTATCTTCCATTGTTCTACATATATACCTATCTTCCATTGTTCTACATACATACCTATCTTCCATCGTTCTGTATACATACCTATCTTCCATTGTTCTACAACTCAACATATACAATATCTCATACCAATCCTATATCACACACCAATATTGACCAATCTGGATCATGAGATTTGACATCAATAACAACTCGGATAAGTAATTCCAACAACTTTTGCAAGTGGTTGCTCATGTCATCGAAGAAGTTCAAAGGTAAGTAGCATTATACAACAATTCAGGTTGATTGGACTAGCTATTGATTAGTTCAAGGTAAGTTCTATCTTTGCTACAAGAAGCTACAAAGTATTGGTTGCATGAACAACTTCAACCATCTTGATTGAAATGTTGTTGTAGACCCTAAAAATTGTTCGTCACCTGTGTCTACTTTTTACTAATTTTTCGTCTATGTCCATTAATTGATCTTCATCATTCAATTAACATTTGTGTATTTCTTCTATCCTTTCAATTAAATAATTTTAATTATTTAATTGCTACTCCTATTTCCATCAAGCCAATCATTTTATTTGTCCTAATCATTATTTCAATTTTCCCTAATTGACAATTCACCTTAGGTTAAATAATTTCTTAATTATTTGATCTCTTTACTAATCCTTACCTCTCAAATTAAATAATTATTTAATTTGTCATTAATTTTCAAATCATGATTAATTAAATTTATTTTAATTAATTATGTTCTATTTTCAAGTGAAATGAATAAATTTTAATTTATTTATTACAAATCCCTAACCTTCTATTGCCAACTAGCCATTAACTCTTACCTTTCCTTACCTCTCTCTCCACTTACCTCTTATGCCTTCTCTCTCTCTCTCTCTCTCTCTCTCTCTCTCTCTCTCTCTCTCTCTCTCTCTCTCTCTCTCTCTCTCTCTCTCTCTCTCTCTCTCTCTCTCTCTCTCTCTCTCTCTCTCTCTCGTCACTCCAATTGCATATTTCTTTCTTCACTTAATTATCCCTCTCATGTGATCTTGACCATTGATCTCTCAAAAGAAAATTTGATCTTGGTCATCTATTCAATCCTTAAATCTATATACATCTCAAATCGAATCCCCAATTTTTTATGAACCTCACATTTTATATCTTCTCATTGTCATATCATCTTGCTTTCAAATTTTATTTGTGCACATTTGAAAATATGAGAGCTATCATACAAGGAGATTAAGAAGAACAATTGAGGTCATGAATTTAATTTTCAGTATAGCTTGTTTTAATTTTAATTTTGATGCATTGTGAATTCATATTCTATTGGTTTTTTTAGGTTATTTTGCATATAACTGGGTTTCATGGTTGCTAATGGTTCTTTGCAAGTTTTCCTGATGTATCTGCAACATTTTTTATTAACCCAACGTGAAGACATGGTTTTAAATTCTGACAAATTTGTGAGTCTTAATGATTGCAAGTTTTGGTGGCACATTTGAAGAATTTAGTGATGCAATGATTATTGTTTTAATTTCTAATGCAATTGTTTTGCATTTTAACGTATTTACTTCTATGTCTAACACAATTGTTGCTAAATCTAACGCATTTGGCTAGTTAAAATGACTTAATTGGCAAAAGTTTACATGTGACCTATTTGATTGTAAACTTAACACATTTTTTTCACTACAAACTTCAATTTGTTGGTTTAATAAACAATAATGAATCAATTTCATTAAGGGTTGCATGGATTAATTTTGCAATCTAGAATAATTTTCATGACAAATTGAACAAACAATTTTAAATCTAGTTTAATTAGGTGGTAAACGAATCATAATCTAGCCTAATTGGCATAATAAATTGAACAAACTTTCACAATCTAATCTAATCAGGTGGTAAATGAATCAAATATAGCTTAAATAGGTGGTGAATGGATCAAATTCAACCTAATTAGGCAGAAAATGGATCTATTTTATAATCTAGCCTAATTAGGGGTTTTTTAATCGAATTCTCACAACCTAGAGATCCATTTCATAAAAAATAAAAAATCAATTGGCTTAAATGAATGTAATCTTACAATTAAATATTTTTTGGTCAAAATTTGATTGTTTTTCTAGTTTGCAAATATGTGTGATGCATCTATCAATAAACCCACTGCATATATTTCTAAGTCCACCACAACACATGATTTTTGCCATCCATCTGTTTGGTAAAATCAAAGGGTAAAATTGATTATGTTCAAGTTAGTTTTTTTAGTTATTTTAATTCTTATATCAAATGGTTTTTGTTACTGAAGGTTTGTTCAAATTTGTGGTGATCATGGCGTGAAGGTCATTGATATCAAATCACTAATTCATTTCTTGCAAGATGCCACCAAAGATAATATTTCAAATAGAGTGGTTGAGTTTTTTACATTAAATCACACTTCAATTTTTATAATGGAATGAACAATTGCTTGAGTGTCTTGTGTGCTTACACGTCTGTCAGTGACAAAAACCTCAAAATTTTCACAGTCATGGCAATTGCAAACTGAAATTAGAAAATAATTGCACTTAACTCCTAATTACAGATTATTTTCCCCAATCCAACAAAATTGCGTGATTATGTATCTTCACCGTTGAAATTATGGAAAATAGAATTCACTTGTACTTTATCCAGATTAAAGAGACATAAACTAATTGCTTAAATGTTATAATTAGAAAAATCAAAGAGTCAAACACTGGAAAGAATTATGAGATAGAAAAGAAGAAGAGAGATCACGCTTGATAACAGAGTTCACTCAATTAGAGCTACGTCTCCAGGTCCGCTTCTCAACGAGGAACCTCTTTATTAATGATGCCAAGTAATTACGGCTTTTGTACATCACTCAAGCTTTAGTCCTGCACCAAAATATCTCACAGTCTCTATTTTGCACCTAAAGTCACCTTCTTACACTCCTGCTTATTTTAGAATTTTGCCTCATAACCCAATTACAAAGGAAAACATTACAAAATGACAATGATTTTGTGCTTGGAAAAAATCCTCCCAATTGACTAATTCTCCTCAAGAGAATTTCTTGTCAAAATTCACTTCAATGAAAAATCAAACACCTTCACCCCCCCTTTATACATAAAAATATGCCTTAGTAAGGCCTAACCATCAAAACAACAATATAACCCCCTTACAACCAATTTCCCTTATTTTACAAATAAAACAATAACAATCCCCATCAAAAACCATTTTAACCGCTTCTCAACAAGGAACCGCTTTATTAATGATGCCAAGAAATTACGGCTTTTGTACATCACCCAAGATTTAGTCTTGCACCATAATCTTTCATAGTCTCTATTTTGCACCTAAAGTCACCTTCTTACTCTCTTGCTTAGGTTAGGCTTCAATTTTGCCTCATATCCCAATTACAAAGGAAAATATTACAAAATGACAATGACTTTGTGCTTGGAAAAAATCCTCCCAATTGACTAATTCTCTTCAAGAGAATTTCTTGTCAAAAATCAATTCAATAAAAAATCAAAAACGTTCACCCCCCCTTTATACATAAAAATATGCCTTAATAAGGCCTAACCATCAAAACAACAATATAACCCCCTTACAATCAATTTCCCTTATTTTACAAATAAAACAATAACAATCTCCATTAAAAACCATTTTAATTTGTTTTTTAAGCCCTTATCATTTTCCATTCACGAGCTATATTGGTTTTGGGAGTTTGCTTTTATTCATTAGATTTTTGTCTTTTATTTAATAACCATTAAAGGTTATTTATTTATAAATTGTTTTAAATGGCTTAATTGTTGTTTTGTTAATTTTTATGAGATTTGCATTTAAATCCCATAAAATCTTGGGATCCCACAAAATCTGATTGGAATCCCACAAAAATGGATTTTGTGAAATAAAATAAACCTCCACCACTTTATTTCTTAAATATAAAGTATGGAGTAGTGGTACCTAAATTTAGGGGGATCCACATTTTTGCCACATCACCTACACATGACACATCAACATCTAGTCAACTACCAAGTGTCAAGCCATGTCATCATTTTGACTAAGTTTGACCAAAACTTTGTCTGGTCATAACTTCCACATACGGACTCGGATTTGGTCCGTTCAAAATGCGTCAAAAAGCTCTCGTCAAGCTCTATGTGATGGAACTAGTAGAGAAATTTTCCATGATCATCAATTTTTTTGTTTGACCATCTTTGACCACATATTGACCAAATTTTGACCAAGCATAACTCCAGCATACAACCTCCTTTTGACGTGGTTCAAGTTGCACCAGGATCATGTCTACAAGATCTTTCCAATGATGCAGGTTCTATTGGATTTATGAGATTGTGAAATTTTTTGACGTTTTTGGATCCTCCTGGATCAATTAGGTGGACCCAAACTGTTATGCATATATCATCTCCCCTTGCCTTTGTGGATCTGGGGTGCATGAGAAACACATAATGACACCCACATTTTTGTTTTTAGTAAGAGACATTCTTGATGAATTCATCACCTCAGGGTTTGATGTCAAGTAAATAATCTCCAGTAGGCTATATAAAGGGACAAAAGTGAAAGCTTGAGTCCAATTCTATTAGGAGGTGGGCAGGTGTGTCCTTTGTGTTCCTTGGTGATACAAGATGCATTGGGCGAGGAACCAAGTCTGATTAAAAAATCTTGATAAACATATATTGGGTCTCCATGTCCTAGCCCTACTCTAGTATTCTTGGAGCCCTTACTACGAGCCATTGTTATTTAGAGGCCAACCTTTGTAATTGTTTGATTGGTTGAAGGTATGTGGATTGTACCTCGTAGATAATCCTCATGTAACTCCCTTAGTAAGGAAAAAAATCCTCAGTTCATAAGATCTGCAAACCTTTAGAGTAAGAGGAAAGGTGAACCAGTAGTCAGTTGATCTTACGCTACCGAGCCTGTGCCACCATACCTCTATCTAACAACTATGGATATGCATTTTTCTGCAAGAGCTTCAATCAAGTAGTATTGGTTCCCTTTAGTACTAGGTTGTAAATGTTTCTAACTATTTTCAATGTAAATACTAGTGTATTTTTTTTACAAATTCAAGCTAATCTAGGACACTAGTCTCACTTTGGTTATTAGAGTCAACAACCATACTTTCTACTTTGTCTTATGATTATTTGTAAATTCAATTTGATAAAAAAACCTAAGATTTAAATAAAATTTTCAATCACCACAGCTATTCCTAAACATAAAACAATTGATCCTAAAACCAATGCAATTGACTGTAAACATGATGCAACTACCTTAGGAAAAACTTCAAAACTAGGTCATGAAATTCTGCAATGTAATTGAACAATCTTGTGACACAAGTGAAGCAATTAGTGATGCAACTATCTATGGGTCCAACACAATTGTTAGATCCATTAATGAATTTGACAATAAACCCTAGACAATTGGTTGTTGAAACTAGGGTTCTAAATCAAAACCAAAAGGATCAACAAACTAAACTATCAAATCATTAAGACCACTGCAACTGTCTAAAAACAATGTTGGAATTCATAGGCTTAGGTTTAGCACCTTAGGTTAGAATTGATCTTAGTCAAAATAATTCATCAGGTCTTTCGCTTTAAAGTTGCATTTAGATCAAGTTCAATCTTCAACATAGACCAACATTCTTAGCCTATGTTTGCATTTGTCATAACTTAAGTTTCATTTAGATCAAATCCTTGCATCTTAAGTCTCTAGTCTTCCATTTCATTCTTTGCATTCATAAATTTCATTCTCAAAGTCCAAAATGATTTTGAAAAGATTGGAGAACAAATCTTGAGTCATATGTTTAGTGAGAAAATATTGACCTTATTGTCCTTTCATCAATTCCATCAACAAGTCAAACTTGTAGCTCAATATTCTAGTGAAGAGGGAGACTTTATCAATTTCATCTTTGTGAGGACTAGATTGCCTTTAGATCACTTTATCTTTGTTGTCATAGACATTGATCACAAAACGTTTTTAAAAATCTAAAAAATATAGAATTGCATTTGGCATCCTTAGTTGCATCCCAAACATTTAAAAAAATCCCCAAAACATAGGATTGTATTTGTCATCCTTAGTTGCATCCCAAAATTGTCAAAAATCTCAAAAACATAGGACTTCATTCCTTTAGTTTCAATTTTGAATCTCAAGGTCTCAAAGTCCCAAAAATTAAAATTGCATTGTCTTAGTTGCATTTTTATTTGTCAAAACCTGAAAAATATCCAAAAACACCAGCTCAAGTTGCATTTTCATTGTCAAAACTAAAAAATCCCCAAAACATAGCATAATATAGGTGCATTATCATAGGTTCATTTCCAAGAATTTCCAAAAACTCAAAATAAAAAAATAAATAAAAAGCCCAAGAAAATCCAAAAATAAGTATTGAATCCCACATGGTAGAAACATGGTCTAAAGTTAGGAAGAAAATAGACCAACCTATGTTCAATCCTTTTGACACAATGGAGCTAGGTTCACCTTCAAGTCCTTAATCGAGTAAATTGAGGAAGCATTAAATGACCCTCGAATCATGAAAGTAATAGACACACTTTTATCCATTGATCCCAATAGATACTTCTTGTTGCTTGCACAAAATGAAGCAAAACTCCCCACAGACTTTGAGTGTCAAATGTTTTAGAACCAGTCACTAGTGAACCTATTCAAACAACATATCTTATAGATATGGGGCCATGACCTATAAATCCTTTTACTCGACAATTGAATGTAAGAATTCCTTTGGGAAAAAGAGCACATAGTGTTACAAGCGTACAAATTCCCCTATCAAAATCCTTTGAAAAAATTGTCAAGCCGTTGCATAACACTACATTGCCTCTTCCTCAAACATGCGCCATGACATTAGGGATGATAGATAACATAGATCAACAACCAACAATGACACTAGGAATGGTAGTACAATCATGCTTAAACATACAATCAAGTGTTCCTCTGTTTATCTTGCAAGCCAACACATAAACAAGCATGCCAACATTGATATTATATGTAAACTCACATATAAGTGCATCACCATTGATATCACAAGTACAAACAACAACAATTTTCTATGGACTATCTATGAGACAACAAACCAATATGACAAGTATGACAAATTCCAATGTACCACCCATAGTGTCACAAGTCCATGTGGCAAATGTCTCTCAACCTCCAAAAAAAAATGTGATGTTGCAAATGAACACATCAAGGCAACAAAATGTCATGTCAAGCAATACCTTTCAAAGATTTATTGCAATTTTAAATCAATAACATCAACAAAGTTTACCTTTCATGACAATGCCAATCAATCAATAACAAACACAACCACATACACAATATCAAAACATTTCCAATATTTAGCCCTTAATGCAATACCAAAATGTTACATGAGCCCAACCTTGGGCTCAATATCAAAACATTCCTTCATTTAACTAGGGGCTTAACTATCGAAATCAAAATCCATTCATGTGAACAACATATTGGAAAACATATAATTCAAACATGAAATGGTTCATCCTTAACCATTGCTAGCATAAAATATGTCTCAAGAGATATAATCCATAAAACAACAAATGACCAATATTCAATTAAGTGGGACAAAAAAATATTATTCAATGCAAGCTATATGTCCCTTCCCCTTTGATAGGATTCTGAACATGCCTCCTTTTCCCAAGAAATTTGAGACACCAAAATTTGATAAATATAAAGGAAAAGGGGATCCAACAGAACATCGTAATGAATTTTACATGGCCTGTATAGAGATTTCTTATGATGATACCTATCTTATGTGTCTCTTTCCTAGAAGTCTTGCAATCCAAGCCATGAAATGGTTTGTACACTTACGTTCAAATATTAGAATGTGGAATGAATTGGTAGCATAAGAATTTTTGTTGCATTTCTCCTTCAACATTGAGAATGAGGTAACCACGATGGACTTGTGTAACACCAAATAGAGAAATAGGGAATCCTCTACTTCATTTTTGAAAAGGAGGAAACTTGCCAGTCAATACCCCTATGACATACTTGAGGATCAACTAATACAAATATTCATCAAAAATATCAATTCTGGAATGATGTTCCATTTACAAGTTAAATGTCCTGATACAATTTTAAAAACTTAGTCAAAAGGGAACAAGAATTGAAAAGGCCCTAATTTCAAAAGGACTTGTAAAAATATCCAAGGAAAACAATAATAACACAAGCAATTCAAATGATAAGACAAAATTTTGGTCTAGTAACAAATATGTTACCAATGATAGAATAATGGACATAAAAGTTAACAAATCACAATATAGAATCAAATTAAAAGGGCACACTCCATTTATAACTCAAATGTACAATCAACCTCAGTAACAAAACCAAACAACAAAGATGATTCTACAAAACCCTCCACACAAACCTCTTAGAGAAAATGATGCTCCTAAAAGGAAATTCAAACACCATTGGGAGAACCACTTAAGTTTGTTCTCAAACAATTATTGCAATCCAATGTTATCCAGCTATCGGATACAAAAAATTACAAACTAAAATTCACGTCTGCTTGGTGGAACGATAACAATTTCTGTGACTACCATTAGACCAAAAGACATAAAATGGCCACACATTTTAAACATAAAAACATCATCGAAGATCTTATTGATCAAGGATAAATTATAGTTGAAAGTCCTCTAGGATCTCCAAATGCAGATCATACAATATTTACAAATCCTTTACAAGATCATGGGAAAGGAAAAGCAGGTTATACATCTTGTTTCCACCCAATAGGTCACCTTCAGAAAGAATGACATCCCATATCATAAGACAAACCATAATGATCCTTTGCATCTTGAGGTATTCATCCACAAACATAAAATAATATGAGTTCTAGTAGATGGTGGAGAACGACTTAATATTTTTACTTTAAAAGTAATTAAAGCTCTAGGCTTTTCTAAGGACTGCATTGATACATCTAAAAAGATAACAATCAAAGCATATGATGATGCTTAAAACTTCTCTAAAGGAGTCATTGTTCTTCTTATCAGAGTGGGTTTGAAGTTACAATTCAGTATCATCCCCCAACCTATTTTAACTTCCTTATAACATCCTTTTGGGTCACCCATGGATCCATTCTATGAGAGTTGTGTCATCCATAGACCATCAGTGCTTGAAATTTCCTTTCAATGGAGTAAAAATTACAACAATTAGAGACCTTGACCCATTTTAGTATTGTCAACTTAAAAGGAACCCCTAAGCATCAAGTTCCCACCAATAGGGAATCTTCACTCTCTAATTCCAACTAGAATAGGGATCCCTCTTGATCTAAAGATTTCAAAACCAAGGTCTAGGTCCATGACCAAGGATGTGGTGAGTATACTATTGCAAAATATTTTCGCATTGGAAAATTTCCAATTTATCCAAAATCTTATGGCAAACCACATCTTCTTTAAAAGGATCCAAAAGTTACAATTAAGTATCATCCCCCAACCTATTTTACCTAATGGGGTAAACTAAACAAAGAGAAAATAGAGGATGATGTGTCTACTTGGATCTATAAGGATGAAGAAGACATACCACTTGTATAATTGCCTCTAAAAAAATATGGAAAAGGTTTCATTATCATACAAAAGAAAGGATATGATGGTCAAATGGTCTTGGAGCACAAAAAAATGTTATGATAGAGCCTATTTTGTTTAAAAATCATCCAAAGCGTAGAGGGCTTGGGTGTGTACCATTGCTGTTAAAGGATCCTAGTACTAAGTTATTCTCATACAAAAATTTAAGTGCCTCTAATGGTGAAGAGACATCTAATGAAAAATACGTTGACACATAATCCAATGAATGGGAGTGGGATTCCTATTCCTCTAGCAACTATGAAACAGACAAAACCTTTCGAGAATTTGATTTTTCCTTAAGTGATGATTTTGTTCCTCCTTGCAAAACTAAACAAATGAATAATGAAGCTTTTATTGAAAATTTTTTGGATCCTAATGACACTTCGGTCCTTACCCTAACAAATACATCCCAAGCCTTTGACGATACTAAAATTAACATGCCCTTAGTATACCTTGACCTTGTCAATTGGGATCAACAAGGACCACTAAATTTGGACATTTTAAAAAATGATGAAGCAATTGATGAGTTTATAGAACTTAAAGAAGGTATACCATTTAGAGATCACAAAGTTGGATCATTCAAAGATCTGGATGCAATTGCTTATTTTAGGGAGCCAATTCCATCTTCTATTCAAAAAAATGAAAAAAAACAAAAACAACAAGTCTTCTGCTAAAAACCAAAAGGCACCTTTAGATCATGAAAAAGTAAAAGAAAATTATGTATTTGAGGGTAAAAACCACTTTAAGGTGCCCAAGTATGAAATATTGGACACACCCCCAAGCAATCAAGAAAAGTCTTCATTGCTAGTAGAAAAGAATCAAGAAGTAAATCTCAATAGAACTGATAATCCAAAGATAATTCATCTTGCAGCTTCATTGTCTGAAATACATATGGCAAATTTCATCCAATTATTCCTAGAAAAGCAAATAAATTTCATATTTTCATATGCAAATTTTTCAACATTAGATCTTGAAATGGTTCTACATCATTTGCCACTTCATCTGGGTGCCAAACTAGTGAAACAAAAGTTGAGAAAAATGCACCCTTGAATTGCTTTGTTGGTAAAAGTTGAGCTTGAGAAATTGTTCAATGTTGGCTTATTAGACCAATAGACTATGTTAAATGGATTTAAAACCTAGTATCTATTACAAAACCAAATGGAGGTATTAGGATCTAGATAGCTTTCAAATATTTAAATAAATAATGCCCTAAAGATGATTTTCCTCTACCCAACATAAATATCATTGTGGATCTTATAGCTGACTATGAAATGTTGTCACTAATGGATAGTTTTTCAGATTATAATCAAATAAGAATTTCTCCCTAAGATAAACTAAAAATAGACTTCACTTGTACCCGAGGAACATACTATTGATATAAATGCCCTTTGGTCTAAAAAATGTAGGGGCAACTTACCAAAGAGCCATGGCAACAACTTTTTATGATTTCATGAATATCTTAATTGAAGATTGTTGGAGATTGCTGGAAGTATGATGCAAATATGTGCTTTAGTGATAACTGAGAGATCTATTGTTATTAATGTCAACATATTTCTCTGTTTGTGATAGTGATGTAGTGAGTTCAGTGAGTTGGTTTGTTCAAAACGACAATGATCAGAGTTTGCAGATTAAAGGGTTTGTAGAGGATTGTGTATAGATGATTCAATGCAATTTTAAAAGGTCCACATGAAGATTTGAGTGATTTATGGATATTTGTGTTGTGGTTGGTTTTTCTGTGTTCAGTGGTGACAAAGTGTTAGTAATTTGATCAGCATTGCTTCACATTGTAATATATTGATCTGCGGATTCAAAGATATGTTTGGAACATTGATATGCGTCCTCAATTCAAGTGGTTCATGGTTTGGAGTTTCACAATTTATTTTTCAAGGTTGACAGTCATTGTAGTTAGTGTTCTTGAAATTCAATATGATGATGATGTGATTCTAGTAATTTGAGTTGATGCAGATATTGCGGTGGTAATTCATGATGCTTGTGGATGTTTCTGGATCATGTGCCTTTTGTGTTGGTGGTCAACATTGATCATTGTGTGTGTAATTGATGATTTTCTTTGGCGTGTTAGTGCTCTTCATATTTGAGGCCGAGTAGATGCTTGTAGCGTGTTGTGGATGCTTGATGCATAATTATTGGAGGTATTTCACATTCGAGGCGTGTGATATGGGTCTGTGCTATGTCTTGGTCGATATTGCCTAGTCTGCATGTGATATTGTAGCGTGTGTGGTTATATTTTTGTAAATAGGTGGTGAGTGTTGAGCCGACCTTGATGATCTTCACAAGGTTGATGTCATGTATAAATAAATGTAATATCTTTGTAATTATGTGTGAGTGTGTATGGATGAGAATCAAAATGCATGTGCACTAAATATATACATCTTTTGGAGGCAAATAAGAAGTGTGAGAAGAGAAGTTGTTATGTGCTTAACCAAAACTATAACCAGGCATTAAGGAGATTCTATTATTCATTTCATGACCTTTTGGATGTGATCTGAATCTATTTGTAAGACAATGAGTCTTCCTTGGGTTGTAGCCCCTGTTGTTTTTGAACAGTGAGCTCTAGGAAATGCACTTGAATGCATGTGCATTCCCCATTGTAATATTTATAATACTTCTAACAAAGTATCATCTTATTGTGGATGTATTCCCACCATGGTTTTTCCCTTGACCAGGTTTTCCATGTCAAAAATCTTGGTGTTATGTGTGTTCTTGATGTGTTGTTTTTGATTGGGGGAAAACAGGTTTTGAAGGGCCCTTGAAACCCTTTACATCATTAGATCAAAAGATAGACATTAGAGAACACCAAAAAAGAAAAAGATAGCAGACATAGGAAAGACAGTTGGCCAAAAGACAAAAAGCCAGCAACAGAAAGACACAACACAAAGAAACTAAACACCAAACAACAGAAAAAGCAGAGAAGAAAAGCCAAGCCTAGGTGAAATTCTTTAGCGACTCGATAGCTTCCAGCTCCAGTTACTCCATGGTCTAAGCAATTTTCTTGATATGATCAATGTCCTTGCTTTGTTTTTTCTTCTTTCTGGTACTTGCATGTGTTCTTTTTCTAGGACCCGCCTCCTTATCTTCAGAGGTACCATCCTTCTCCTCAGTAGTGTCCCTGAGGGCCTTTTCCGCTTGGAAAAGTTTGAGCTTGCTGATAAGGACCTTGATACTATCAGAGGTGACCTTTAAAATCTTGTAACTCTACTCCCTAATCATTTTGAGAGCCTTCTCAATCCCTTCCATCCTCTTTTCAGTTGCCCCAGCTCTATCTTCCAGGGTTTGAAAGCTATTGTGTTGGATATTTATGATTTCCTCTGCATTGTTGATAGCTTTAGTAAGCTCACTTAAGAAGTCAGGAAGAGAGATGAATTTACCAGTGCCAATAGCTTCCGAAGCTTCAAGTTTGCTAGCCTCCTGGACCCGTTTGGCTTTTATGCTTTTAATTTCCTTCTGAACCCATAGGAAGACCTTATTGAAGTAGTTTGTGTCATTTTTGATACAAAGGTTGATGTCCAGATGAGAGCCATCTTGGGCCTTGTCTCCCACAAGATCCAAGTTCACCTCAAGACCCACCTCCTTCCACTCTACAGTCTTAATTTCCTTCATGGGGGTGTTCTCCCCTGCCAAGCCCTTACTGTGATCCTTGGAGTCGGTAGGAAGGGGCGAATGATTCTTAGCTCCCAACTCCTCACCTCTCATCATCTTCCCCTTTTTCTTCTAGCTTGAGATAATTTGAACCTCCTCACTGTCTATCTCCATGTCATCTTTAGTCTCCTCTTCTTCCTCATACCAACTATCATCATCTTCCCCCTTTTGCTTTCGATTGATTGACCCTTTACCCTGGTCCTCTTGCCCAATTTTCCTTTTATGCTTGCTCAACTCAATGGTATGGGGGTCCACCTCGACATCCACCTCTGTGTCGTATCCCTCAACATCATCATCATCCAAGTCACCCAAATATTCTTCTGACTTGAAAACCTCAGCTATAGTCAGTTGAACAATGGTGTTCTTGATATGGTTGTAAAGAACCACCATAAGACCCTCATGTAGAGCTAGATTGGTCTTGGGATTAGAGATAACATCCATAATCCCGACATTTAGGGCACAAAACAAGTAGTAGGGGAGGGAAATTTTCTCGTTGTATCATAAATGATTAAGAATAACAAAGTGGTAGCTATAAAATCTGGTATATCTACCATCTAAAGTTATGAATTCCATGACAACAAACAAAATCCGTCGCTAGATCAACTTGATTACCTTAGGGGAGTAGTAAGTGTGGCTTCGCTTCACTAGTTTTGCTTTCTCCTCCTCATCCTTGGGGAATTTCTTCACATCAACATCTAACAGCTTCCGGTCCCTATAAAATTTGATTCCATCCATCGACAGACCCGTAGCCTCAACGATCATGGTTTCATTAACCTTAACCTTCCTATTGCCAATGGTTAGGGTGCCCTTATTCCACCCCTTTTTGAAAATCCTAGTGATGTGTTGTTGATTTATGCTTTCATGTTCAATTATCAGATTTGATATTAAATTTAATTTGTGCAAGTTTTTGAGACAAATGATTCACCCCCCCTCTCGGTTGTCTACCCAAAATTGGAGCTATTTCATCAAAGATTATGTGGATGAAATATTGTTGAAATAACTCACCAGGGATACTCATCTTGCCACCTTAGATATGATCTTTAATAGATTGGAGGAGTATAAAGTAAGATTGAACTCGAAAAAGTGTCTTTAGGGTTGTATCAAGAAAAATCCTTGCTTACATAGTTTCTCGTTGAGGCATTGAAGTAGATCCCACAAAGGTCAAGGCAATACTGGACATGCCTCCTCCTTCCAATCTTATTCAAATACATTTACAAGGAACGATGTAATCCATTTCTTTGTTTATTTCTCAGCTTTTAGATAAATGTTTCTTATTTCAACATTTACTTCATAAGGGCGTTCCTTTTAAATTTACTGAAGAATGCCAACAAGAATTTTTGTTACTCAAAGACTACCTGTTATCTCTGCAAGTTCTAATGCCTCCCATTGAAGGAAAAAATTTGATCCTATATGTGTTAGCTACACCATAGGCCTTAGGAGCTCTTCTCTCACAACATAATGAAGAAGATTAAAAAAGGGCTATATACTATATTAGCAAAACCTTGTAGGGTATGAGCTCACTTATACCCCAATTGAAAGAGTGTACTTTGTTGTTGTATTTCTATTTAGAAACTTAGGAACTATATGTTGGATCATAAAATATAAATGATACCAAAGATAGACCCCTTAAAATATCTCTTAAGAAAAGTAGTTCTCAATGGAAGATTAGCTAAATGTGAGATGATTCTTAGTGAGTTTTATATAAAATACATTGATCACAAAGAAATCAAATGACAATTCATAGTCAATCAACTTGAAAATGCTCATATTCCAACAAACCATCCACTTCTAATCGATTTTCTTGATGAGTTATTATTCAAAATAGCACCATCTAATGAATTTAAAATTATTTTGATGGATATCATACCCAATATGGTTAAGGAGTGACAATTGAGAAGGAGGTGGCTCTGGCTTTGCATGTACAAGGGTTTTCCATCTCTCGACGCATGCACTTGGCCATCCCACCTCTCTCGTCCTTGCCTTGGTATCAAGTTTTTATGTTGCTTGGTTTTCTTGAAGACTGCTATCAGTTTTGTACTTAGTGTGTTGTGTTTTATTTCTTCCTGTTTTTAAATTGATTGATTGCATTTTATAGTACATTATGGTTTCTAGGTTGTAGATTACATGAATGTGTTTGTGTTAAAGGTCAGGTTGTCTCGTATGGACATAGGACAACAAGTGGAAGAAAATGAGAACCTTAGCAATAATAATTCTATTCAGGCAATACCAAATAGAGATGAAAAGGGTGGGAAAACATTCAAAGAAGTTGTGCAAGAAGAAGTCAAGAAAATACCCGTGGTAGTTGTGTTCAATAACAAAAGAGATGATTCAAGGACCTTCCAAGGCGAAGGAGAAGTAGATAGATGATCATCTGAAGGAGGTAAGGACTCTATCTTTCCCAAGGTACTAAGGTTAAACCCTAATGAATAAATAATAGTCGATGAAAAAAGAAGAAACAAGACTAAAAACATAACATTTTTATTTGTGTGTTTGGATAGTAAAACCCTGCTAGCAAGAAGGTTTCTTGATAATTGGTTGAATACGGTTCGAGGTAGGAAAATTGGGGTGTATATAACTTTCTGTAGAATGATTCAAACCATGCTATTTGTTATTTTCTTAAAGAAGAACAATATGCAAAAAAATATTGTTGAGAAGAACTAATAATCTTAGGAACTCCTTATTCAAAGCCATACAATGGGCACCAGATGTATCTCAAAGTAAAATTTTATTTTATTCAAAACTCAGATGGATTCAAGTTAAGAATGTCCTAGTGCAGAGTTGGAGATTTCTACCTAAATTGTTGGAACCATTAGACAAAACTCTTCCAGTGGAATAATCTTATATTACCCTACCCCAAATGAATGCTATGGTTTTGATCTCCTTCAATGAAGGAGTCCAAATCCTTGATATGATTGAATTCCTAGTCATAGATCAAATAGTTAAATGTGATGTAGAAGCTTTGGCGGGGCTAAATTATTATTTCTTATGTAAATCTGATAGACACCGCAAAAGAGAATACCCTAAAGTTATTAACAATAAAAGAAATGGAAATGACAAAAAATAGGGTCTAATGTTGAGATTGCAGTTCATATGGAGGATTACAACCATGGTGAACCTATGGAGGAAGGTAATAATAAAAATGTTGATTTATGCTAGAAAAACTAGCTAATGAGAATATGGAGGTTACCATGGATGCAACCCCCAATGAATTGGAGTTTGGAGCATCCATTATTAAAGATCAAGATGAAAAGTGGGCTAATAAGCAATACCTAATGCAAAATGACAATACAAATGTTGAACCTAATAGTGTGCAAACTCTAATAAAAAGGAAGATCCCTTTGGTGCCATGCCTCAAGCAAAAAATGCTCAAGAATAATTTTTAGACAAGTTGAGAGAAAAAATGCACCCTGGTCTAGACAATTTTTTCTGATTTTTTTAGTTATAGGTTTTGATCCCCTTCTTCTTCTCAGATCCCAATTTACAACTTTGTTTGACTTCTACAACATTCTGTTTTCATCATTTCATTTCAATTTCTCATTTTTTAAAATCAATTTAGCATTTGCAATTCAAAACCTAATTCAAACACAACTTCAACTCAAACAAAAGGGGAAATAAGACCTCAATTAGCATTCAACACTCTTCTTAATAGAATTGAGGTTGGATCTATTGAGTTCATCCCCCTTTTAGTGTAATGTTTGTGAAAGTTAGGCCATTTTCTAGTTTTCAAAGCATAACTTTCGAAACCCTAATTTTTCTTCCATTACAGGTATAATGCTAAAGGAACCACCCCCAATAGGCCATGAACTAGACATTTCATTAGCTATTGTGGAACATATCCCACCTTCTTATAATGTTCAAATCTCTGACGTGTTAGATACAACATGGTCATTAGGCTCTAGAACTGGTTTGTCTAACAGTAAGGGTTATGATTTGAATGGAGATGCTAGTGCATATGTTCCTCCCCTCTTTGATTGAAAAATCATGGAGGCAGAGGGATGGGAAAGAGTGGCACCAATTAAAGCTAGGAGGAAAAGAAAGAATGTTAGTAGAACTAACAACTCTAAGATTGATGACAAAAAAGGGAAAGGGAGTGACATCCCATAGTGTTTTTAACATTTATGTAGAAGTGGTAAAACCAATCCTTCTAATCAATAAATGATGATGCACTTCTTAAGCTAGAATATTTGGGGACTAGAATCTCTAGAAAAAAGTATATTATTAGGAGCCTATGCAATCAGAACAAAGATATAGACTTTTTTCTCCTTCAAGAAGTTAAAGTTGTGGGATTTTAGTTAGAAAATAACATTATGTGTTGGTAAAGGGGGAGTAGTACATTAAAATTTTGGTGAATGTTACCATTTCATGTATACTTTCATATTACCACTTTGGGGAGTAGTGTATATTGTAATTTCTGCAAAAGGGATAGTGTATATGCTTAGGGGGAGTAATTTTGATTATGGCATTTTTGTTGTAAAAACACTTAGATGTCAAAATTTTCCTAAGTGTTGCCATCAATGCCAAAGGGGGAGATTGTTGGCATTTTGATGATGTTTTGATTGTCATTGATGGACACACACTTTCTTGATATATGAGTTATGCTCAACCGGTAATTGCTCCAATCGGTATTGTGTATGTATAGTCTTTAGAGTTGGTATTTTGCAGAAGATGTTTACCGGTCACAGATTGACTGAAGAGCTCAAGTGGTATGGGGATCTCAAGCGGTACGAAGTAACCAAGTGGTAGTTAACTTTTGATCGAAACACTTCGATCTACCAATCTTCCTTTTTGACAACCGGTAATTGGTATATTGTATTAAATGGTAATACTCTGTGATGAGTTACCAATCGGTATTTCTGTAATGTGTGATGAGTTATCATCCATCGACACTTTGTCAGTGATTTTGTGTCGTCTTACCAAATGTGTCCAGATGCACTAAACCTAGTAACTTGTAGTCTAATCCTATTGGATTGACATGAAATCAGTTTCCTTTATAAGGACAACATGTCTAGGGTTTGCATGTATGAGAGATAGAATAGAAAAGGTTATGTGCAATCTTTGCAGAGAAGATTAGGTCTGTGTGAATAGATAGAGTGTGGAGATATTGAAGACTGAAGTAATGCTGAAATGCATTAACAATGTGTTGTCAAGGATCTAACTAAGCATACTATGCTATTATCTAGGCCATTCACTTGTTGATTACTAATATCTTTGACAAGTCTAAAACCCTTAACCGGGTAGGCCTAGCAAAGCCTTTGTAAATCCTCTAACAAGGTGGTTCACAACTGTGGATCTGAAATCCTTTAACAAGGTAGTCTTCAATAGGACTTATCTCCTAACAGAGATCTAGATTCCTAACAAGATCTGTTCTGGTGAAGAACATTGTATGACCTTAACCGGTTTGGTTTCTATTCTACAGATAGTTAGTTGTGAGTTTCTGCTCACCATGGTTTTTCCCATTTGGGTTTCCACGTCAAAAATCTTGTGTTATGGTGATTGTGCTCTTGTGGGTGAATGCTTTGTTTGCTATTTGGTTTGCATTTATCTTAACCGGTTTATTAGTGAATCTGTTGCACCAGTTATCTGCTAAACTATTTAAAGGATTGTTTATAGTATTTTTTGGTATACTAATTCACCCCCCCTCTTAGTATTCATCATTATGTTCATATGGAAAGAAGCTAAGGCCTTGCTTACCAAGCATGAAAAAGGGAGAGGGGAGATTTCAGTTCTGATTAACCCTAAATAAAGTGAGCATATGTAGAATACTAGTGTATCCTCGTGCAATAGATGTCTCTGGGTAGAGGTTAGGAAGAATGATATACATTTTGGAATATGTGTGGTGTATGCTTCTAATAATTATAAAGAAAGAATAGCATTGTGGCAATGGATGGCTTCTAACCTCTTGAAGGAAAGAAAATACACTAGGGGATACTAAGGGATTCTGGGTAGGTTAGAAGCCATCTGTTACCATAGTGCCATTATTCTGCCTTAAAGATATGATCCTCTTGAAGGAAAGAAAAGATACAGTAAGAGTAATTGGTTTACATGGTGTAATAACTAAGGGGAGGGAAAAAGAGTATTATATATTGGATAGAATGTATGTTAATAAAGACTTATTTTTATTTGAAGATAGCCCCAATGCTAACAATGTACAAGTAAAGCCAATGGCTATGCCAAATAATCACCCAATTGAAACAAATATTGTGTTCAAGGATAGAAATATAACTAAGATAACAGGGGTGGACTCTTTAAACTAAATTTGAACCTTGTCAAGCAAAATGATACAATTGAAGGGATTTATACCCTTAGAAGCCTTTCTAAAGCTCTAAATCATAAAGAGGGTTCGTTGATATATTGGAATACAATGATAGGTAATGTGTAGAGACTTATGAGGACCATGGGAAAAATAAATGCCACTATTACTAGAAAAGATGAATGTATTCTTCACGAGGAATTGATTGATATTGAAGATGAGATTTAGAAGAATCCAAATGATGCAAAATTGAGCCACAAAATTAAAATCACTGAGCATGTGAATTAAGGAAGTTTCAGACTAGGGGAGCATAAGGGACTAGAGTGAGGTCAAGGATCAATTAGGTGAAGGAGGGTGATAGAGGGTCAAAATTATTCTTCAACACATTAAAAATCAAACAAGATAGAAAATCTATAGGTCCTATCCAAGACAATAATCAGTGGCTTGATGATAACAAAGACAACACTAAACTATTTCATAATTTTTATAGAGCATTGTTTATAGTTGATGATAAAAAAGTAGAGTGTCAAGATGCTCAAAGAATTTGTAGAAGAATGATTGCAAGGGAATTCTCTCCAATTATGTTGGAACATGTTGGTAAGGATATTTCTAAAGGTGAGATTAAATATTCCATCCTCTCATTAAATAATGGGAAGTATCCTAGAGTTGATGGTCTTCCAATTGAATTTTACAAGGCCAATATGTCATGATGGATAGATGACTTGTTTGAAGTTTATAGTGATACATTTAGGGCTGGTACTTTGGGGAAGAATATCAATAAGGGTATAATAAAAAAATACACAAAAAAGGAGACAAAAGTAACATTAGAAATTGGAGGTTGATAACCTTATTGAATATATCTTATAAGATTTTGGCTAAGCTGCATATTAAAAGGCTTACTGACATCTTGCCTAACATTATTAGTCAAACCCAAAATGGCTTTATTAAGGTAGATACATCCTGGAGAAATTATTAACCAATTGGGAAGGTCTGAGTTTGGGCTAAGAGGGTTGGGCAGGATGTGGATATCCTACTTCTAGACTTTGAGAAAGCCTATGATAGGGTAGAATGGTCTTTTAGTGTTACAGTTCTTGAAGAAATTGGACTTTTTGATACATTTTTGTAAAATGGTGGATGTTTTATTTAAGAATGCAAATGCTCATGTGGAGATTAATGGTAAACTATCTGAGGCCTTTTCTTTGGGTAGGTCTATTAGGAAGGGGTGTCCCTTGGCCCCAACCTTGTTTGCCATTGCCTCAAAATCTTTGCATTATAGTTTGATGTATGATCTACTAGGACCTAGCCCTTAATGGATAAAACTATCCGATGAGTCTCAACTAATAAACATTCAATTTGTAGATGATACAACTTTATTCTTGTCCTGGAAAGAAACAATATGATAAATCTTAGAAACAGGCTCAAGTTATTTTGCCTTGCATCTAGGGAAAAAATATGTAAATCCAAATCCATCCAACTAGGATGAAATAATAAAGCACCAAACAAGCTTAGAGGATTTGGTTGGCAATGGGGTGAACTTGACAAATTTGTCAGATATCTTGGCATCCCTTTCTTGATATCTCCCACCCTAGCAAACATGTGGGATTGGATGTTTAATAAAATTGAAAAGAATCTCAATAATTGGAATAGAAATGTTATCCCCATTTTTAGCTATGGCGCAAACATGGGATAACCCCTACAAATTTTGTCCAAATTCGCAGTCAATGTGCTCTAAGCATGGAAATTGAGGCAAATTTTCGCTATCCTTTGTTTTCTTTTTGTCTTTATGAAAATTTCTCGATTTGAAGCAATTCATAAAATTGACTGTTCCCTTTGTTACACTTAGTTTTTATTTTTAGGTGCATTTTTAGGGTTGAGCCTCGATTTTGCACCTATTTTCATTTGTAAGGTGCATTTCGGGTTTGTAATCTTGAAATACACCCTATTTGTGTTTGAATTTGGAATGAATGACATTAAATACTAACTGATTGTACGTAAATTGATTTCTTTCTTTCTTTTTTTAAAATTCTTTCTTCCTTTCCTTTTTCATCATTTTCAAGCTCCTCTTCTTGTGTAACTGTCGATCATCTTCTTCATTGTCTCTTTCATTGTGTTTGGAGATTAAACTTATTCATTGTTCGGGATTTCTATTTTTTGATCCAGGTAAGTCTCTCTTGTTTTTCATTTATATTTCCCATTGGTTATTTTTGTGCCCTAGCCCAATTAGGGTTTTCATTACTTTTGTCTTATAATAATGCATGTTTCATTTTTTACTAGTGATGTTGTTTAGGCTTATGAACTAGAATGACATCACTGTGTTTTCGCACCACTACCAAATGGTTTTGTTTGGGTCCATAAGCCCTAACAACACTCTCATTATTTTGTAAATTGTGTGCTTATCATGCAGTTTGGCATTATGAAATCTAATTAGATGATGAACATGTAGTTTAGGCTCATAACTTTGAAGTACATGATCACTGTGTATTTTCCTTTGAATTATCCAAACATGGTGCAGTTCAGAGCCATGACTTAGAATGACACCACCAAACTAAAAACTACCACATGGGGTCATTTGGAGTAATCACCCTGAACTACACCACTACATAAACTTTTTTATAGTGCATTACAATGGTGTTGGTCAGAGTTACGACTCTAAACCACACCGATCATGAATTTTGCAAAGTGTAGTTTGAGGTTGTAACCTTGAACCACCCAACCACACCAAATGTAGTCTAAGGTGTAGTTCAAGTTTACAACCCCAAACTAAATCATTCCTTCCTACTTGTAAAAAGGGGTATAATTCAGGTTTGTAAACTCGAACTACACCACATATGTTTTTTGTACTCTCAGATGTAAATCGGGTTTACAAACCCGAATTATACCTTTATACATTGTGATTCCAAAAAAGGGTTAAGTGAAAATAGAGATTATACACCCAATTTAAACTTGTTTTTCCAAAAGTAAAATTAGGGTTTCTAAACCTAATTTTGGCATTAATGATACCCATAAAGCCAACTATTTCAAATGAAGAATGTTTCTCATTGAGTTTCTTATTAAGATGTAATGGTTTTTTCTTCTAACTTTGGAAGGTTCATTCTACCCAGTGTTGCAATTTCTGTTCTTTAATAGATGATAGAGCCATCTCCTAGCAAGGGAACCATGAATTTCAAAAAGCAAGACCCACATCCAATGTTTCCACCTTCTTTAGTATCATCTAATATTGAAAATATTGGAGATACCAAAATAGGTCATGTGGACTTGGAAGAATTTCTCAAAAGGTTCAAAGAGCCACCTCAATACTATAAGATGGAGTCCACCATAACAGTGGTAATCATTTTGTTTCAACTTTTCCTATGTCTACACAAAATCTAGAGTTTGTGTTTGCAGTGGCCAACCATTTTGATCCTGAGAGAAAAAGTGTCAAAGGTGCAAATGGTAAAAAGATCATCAGGTTGGATGAAGATTTATTTGATACTATCTTCAAATGTCCAAACATTTATAGATATGCTAACATAGACAAGTAGATAGCTCAAGCCTATTATGAGAAACATTCAAACAAGTGTCGAAAGAATATGAGTGATAATTGGTTGAAGACTCCAAGGCTCATCATTGCTAGCTGGCCTAAGACCTTCCATCATAGTGACTTCATTGAGGAAGTTAATGATTTGGTTACTCTTTTCAATAGAGTAAAAGGTCTTCCTGTCTCTGACACATATCATGAATGGATGTATCAATACATTCATCTCATCAGACAAAACAAAAAAAAAATATACTGGGGAAAACAAATAAGTAATGTATTGGGTGATCAACTCACCAAGGTACCTACTACTCTAAAGTTTTATATGACTTCCTATTTGGTGTATGTTATAACTTCAATGAGGTACTTTCCGGGTTTATCCATAGAGGGGGACAAAAGACAAGTTTTAGCTCATGAATGCTACTCTCATCTTATTCTAAAGAATAAATTGCATCATTTCAAGAGAGTCTTCTTTCTTCTATCATTACATATTTATGCTTGGCAAAGACCTTAAAAAGAAGAGGGCATTAGATGAAGTTTGAGGTGTGGTTAACTAGTATGGATGCATGTTCCCATAGTTTCCTACTTTCACCTACCTTAGGGTAGGATGTTTTGATGACCAACCCTTCATGCTTCCAAGAAATCCTTCTGATAAAATCATTCTCATGGAGTTAGCTTGAAAAATGGTTGCAGTCCATGATAAAAAATCAGGTTCTCATAAGCCCGATTTTAAATTCACCTTGACTATCAGAGGTATTCTATTTCTTCTATCTACAAAGCCAAGGCAATGCATGAAGAAATGAGAAGACTCATAATGAAGTTCTTCAAAGCCAGTAAATATTTTGATTATAGGGGGATGAAGAATAAGTTGAAAAAGAGCTACACTCATGTGCACTACATAGAGGATATCTAGATAGATTGAAGACTTGAAGAAGATATCAAAAGACTTGAATTTTGTTGTCTTACTGTAGTACCCCTGCCCTAATCAGTTTCTAATCTCGGTTTGACCTTGGTTTGTTTATCATAATATAATGTTATAGTCAGGTATTGTGATTTTAGTGCATACCTATTAATGTGGTTTTCGCACCAATTTGTATGCAAGTTTATTAGTTTTCCTATTTTGTGTTATTATCTCGGGCTAACGCTTTCATTAAATTTATATATGTATGCATGTGTGACTCTTGGTTGCAGGAGATTTCAGGTACAGTACCGCATGGGCGCGAGGTTCGTCTCCACCTGAATTTGTAGGTTTGAGTGTACCTCTTTAATCCTTTGAGTTGGATTAGGTGGTCGTAAGACCCTCATTTGACCACAGTCGTGCTCAAGTGAGCGTCGTCAGTCGTCCGTCAGTTTTCCCTTTGGTTGAGTTGTGGGTCGTCTGTTTGTTTGGTATTCTTGGGTTGCGTGTTTGGTGTGTGTGGTTAAATTGAGTAATTAGTCCTTAGTATTTAATTTGATTAAATATGTGTTTGTGCATTAAAGATTAATGGACTAGATTAAACAGGGTTTCTTTATGTGATTAATCGTTAATTGAAGTGCTCGATTCAGTTTAGGAGCAAGTTCAATTAAATGGCTAATTTTAATGTTAAATTTATTATGTTTATGCTGTTGGAAAAAGAATGATTTTTGTGATTTATTTTAAATAAAAATTTTAAATCCAAAAATAAAATTATTGGTCAAACTTTTCCCATTTAACCTAGACTTTTGGAAAAATATGGGAGATTGAATTTTTTTTTTTGGAGAAAAATATTATTTTTGGAAAAATATTTTGGATGGAAAATTTGGGGATTTTGCAAAAAGAAAGGATTTTTGGAGCTTGCAAGTTGGGCTCTCCTTCGATTTTGCCAGGATTGCTGAATCAAGTAGGTCTCTGGTTTACTTCTTGGGTTCTTGCTTAAAGAAAATCGTTTTTGGTGTTTTTGTAGAAATCTGGTTGTACAGATTAAAAATCTTATGCTTTTGGGAAATGGAGGAGTTGTAGTTTGAATTTATGGATCTTAAATCCTCCTTGCTTCCTTTCCAAACCTCCAGATGTCAATTTTGTTTGTTTAAATGGATTCTCAAAAATTAAAACCAAATTTTGGGGTTTGGTTGTTCTTGAGAAAAATTTGTTTAAAACTCCATGAATCTCTCTTATATAAGTTTAAAAAAATGAAATTTAGATTGGGGTTGTCAGATGTGATGTTAAAATTGTGTAAATCCATCTCTTTTTGCCAGTATGTCTTGTTTTGGAAAGATTTTCCTTCCTAAAACTGGTTATTTGAAAAATGAAAAAAAAATAAATTTTTTATTCTTTTAAGTCTCTGGGACTGTATTTTTTTATTTACTGTGTGTTTAACAGTAATTTTTAAAAAATAGAATAAAAAAAAATAAAAATAAAAACAAAGAAAAAAAAATTAATTATACCTCAACCACATGGGAGAGTTTCCCCACCGCGTGGAAGGGGGTGCTACGTGCTCCCTTTGGGGGCAGCAGCGCTCCCCATGGGGTGTTGCGTGCTCCCATTGGGAAGCAGCGCTTCCCCAAGGGGCAGCGTCAGGTCCAAAGGGGGGGGCCCACGTGGGTACCCTCCCCCATTTTTGTATTTTTTTTATAAAAACAAAAAAAAAAACATTTTTTTATATATATTTTTTTATTATTAAAAAAAATATAATATTTTACTATAATTTAGTGTTAATTTTTAATTAAGTCTTTTTAATTATGAATAAATATTGGCAATAATTAATAACCCATGGATAATTTGTTATTAATGAATTGTATAATGTTAAATATACAATAATTAATATTCAAATCTTATTTTATTATTAATGCATATTTTTGTAATTAAATACTTAATTTGTTAATTCCGTTATTAATTATTAATTTGTTATATTTAATTAATCGCGGATTAATAAATATATTCATTAATTAATAGTTAATTTTGGATTCTTCTATATGTGCATAAGGAAGTAATTTTTGGATTTTGGAAATGATTATCTACATTTGGATTCCTTATATATTTATGTTTCCTTGATCCGTATAGTGTAACTGGGCTTGGAAAATATGAAATTAGAGAGATTATTTTAGAACCAGTATGACAATGATGTTTTAATTGAAGATTAAATATCATATTTAGTTGGTTAATGGTTGTTTAATTATATTAATGTGAAATTGGTTTAAGATCTCATAAAGGCGTATTTATGTATGTTCGATGCAAATGAACCTTAGAGAGAGTTAGAAAACCAAGAACAACCTGTACCTAGATGAGGTAGATAACTGCAATCAAACTTAGATCATTTAGAAAACTTGATCAACATTTAATGTTTAAATCAATTCGGAAAAGATTGTATCTGCTGGTTATTGCCTATACGAGTTTAATTTCTATATTCGCTTTTGCTTAAGTAATGGCAAGCCTTGCTTTGTTTGATTGGACCCTGTCGTATGGTTGATTTGGGTACCTATTTTAGTCCTCGGTCTCGAGTTGTGACTGTTGTTTGTAGGTGTGTCGTAATAGGTCATATCCTTTTTGTGGTGTCGAATGATGATTCATGGTTGACCATAGTTGGTCAGGTCTCTGGTTAGAGTACCGTTAGTAAGTGTACCTCTTTTGAGTCATGTTTGACCAGATGGATGTTCCCTCCTATTTGAACTCTGTTTGCTTGACCATGTATGTTCCTTGGTGTCTGAGGTCGCTTGAGTAAAGTCTAGTGTCGTAAGGGAAAGTGGCTTTCAATTGGGGGCCGCGCCCAAAGTGGCTGCTGGGTAACCCATCGAAAGTGAGTCTAATAAGTGATAACCTAATAGTAGATTAGAATGTTAATCTCTAAGTAAGATAATTGTGCCTCACACATGGGATGAGTGCTAACACAGACTTGACATGCTGTGAGAAGGCATGAAATGGCAAACCATCGTCCTTGTCTTCACGAAAGGATGTGTGGGTCCACATGAGGCTTGGATGGGCCGGAGGTTCGGATTAGGTTGCTAGGGTAACCCAGTGTATGGGGTTGGAACCTATGAAGACCTGCCATGGTAACCATACCAGATTGTGTGATGACACTTGTCCCTACGTTCGCTAGTGTGTGGTTGTACGGTCTTGATAGGAGCACCTTTTGTGGAGTCGTCCTATTGTTTATGCCCTTATGAGTACCGGTTCATGTTAGACCTTGGGTTGCGACGACTCAATTTTGTGGATGCTCTAGTGGACTTTTGTGTTAGCTTCAATTATGTTTAGCTGGATCCTTTCCTTTTCAGGGATCATTTATGTATTTATTGACTGATGTGGTCGTTTGTATATTGATTATGTTTTGCCTTGATGGTAGGACTATAAATTATGAGAACCTCATGTATTCTTAACTTTATTATTATCAGAGGGGTCTTGCAGTTGAGCAGACCCAGAGATGTAGCCCTTCAAGGGTGAACTCTGAGATCATCTTGGTGTTATGTGATGCTTTTATTCTTATGTTTCATGTTTAGTGTTAGCATGTATGAATTGCATTTTATAGAATGTATAAGAGGATAAGATGAAATTAATTTTAAATGCATGTATGCAGTCCTCTCTTAGATGCAGTAAATTGGATCATGAATGAATGTAGCTTAGAGTAATGGAATATATTTAGTTGTTGTTAAGGAAATTAAGTATGCATGGAAAGATCTCATAAGTTTATGATGAAATTCTTGTGTGTTAGAATATTAGATGCATGGCTTATATTTTAATGAAAGCTTGAATGTAAGGTATGAATGAATCATAATGGATAAAAATTATCATGTGAATTATATTTTCATCTATCTGAAAGAAATTATCCTTGTTTAAGAATTATCTCGTTATAAGATAATCAACTTATTGGATTTATTAGTGTGAGTTAAGTGAAATGTGTAATTAAGTAATCACGTTGGGAAACTCTTTAGGAGTTAGATGTTGTCTTCCGCTATGTAATCTGAATCTTTGATATCTTGCTGTTTCTTAATGTTGTGTAACTTAAAAAAATAAAAAATTATTGCACTCTATTCTTGTGTTATGGCTTAATCCCTTCGGGGTTTCTTGGTGGGGCATTACACTTACTTTGGAGAAAATTGAAAATCTTAGTCTTGCAGATATCCCTAAAGGAATGAAGGATGATGGAAATATTTTGGATGCAATGTATGTGAATAAAAAGATTGCAGAGTCACCATTGACACTCATTCAATGGTCTCAGAAGGAAGTGACTTCCATAAGGGCCAAATTCCAGAACATCATTGCAAACACCAATTTTTGGTTGTCATTGAAAGAGATTTAATTGAATTCATTCAATACTAGGTCAGAGGATGATACAACTGGACCTGTTGGCAAGAGGTAAGAGCTTAGAACTAAAATAGGAAAGACCCTATGTAACTTCGTAGAAAGATCCAAAATACAAATTTACTATGGGAAAAAGTAAAGGTAAAGATCAAGGTGAGTATTCTGCTCAAGCTGCTCAATAGGAAAGAGAGTTAGAAGAAGGAGAATTAGAAGATGAACCTGTTGATGAAAAACAATTTGAGGAAGGACTATCAGCTGAGGAACAAGAAGAAGAATATGATGAGGAAAGATTGCTAGGAACTCCTGAAGCTTCTCAGCTTGAGGATACACAAGGATCTATTCCTCAGGTAACAAATCTTATTCCAACTATTGTACCCCCATAGGTTTCTACTTTTGATTCTATACCTTTTGGTTCTACCATTTCATATACTCCAATATCAACTAGTGTGGTTTTCCATACTATTCCATCTCCTACCACCAATGAATCATCCCTAGATACTCCATAAGACAACATTGAAAATGAGTTTTCTTCCTTCCCAAACTTGTCTGAAGTATCTACTGCCATGATTGATGAATTTAACAAGTTTATGTCAGAGGCAGATCATTATCCAAATACTTCTACGACACCTGTTGTTGTGACTTCTACTCCACCTATTGTAACCATTGCCATACAAGGACAAGAAATTCTGTCCTAGAAATTGGTTGCAAGGGATAAAGATGATTCTTCCTTACCACCTTGGTTGCTTTCAAACACTCCAAAGAGGAAGAAACAAGCCATGTGCCTAATGACTTTGACTTTCGCCAATTGGTCCTAGTAAAGCCTAAAACTACAAAGAAGGTTAAGATTCTTTCTCAAGTCAAGGTGGACAAGTCCAAGAATAAATATGTTGAGATCATTGTGCCTCCTCTAGACACAAATATTGATAAAATTCAGCCCACAAATTATGTCATCAACAAAATTGAGCTGGGAAACAAACCCATGAAGGTACTATAGAAGATGCTCAATCAACTTTTGATACACTTGTGGCCAAATATTATGAAGAGAAAACAAAAAAGGATAAAATTAATGCACAAGTGGAACAACTCACCATGGTGCTGACAAAGATAACAAAGTCTTCAGAAATAATTGAGCTAGTAACTTCATCAGTTGATGAACAAGTGATAGATCAAGCAAAATGGGTCACTTCACAGAGCAGGGTAGTTGGCAAATGGATGGATATAATGCTCAATTAGGGAAAACATCTCCTAAGCTCTATAGTCACATTGATTAATAATCTGGAAAGTGTAAAGTCCGAAGTGGACAAAGCACTACATCTTCTTTCACAAGAACTGGAAACATAGGAGAAGAACTTCGATGCTTGGTTAAATCTAGAAGACTTTGATTTATAAATCCTGGTTGACAATGTAGTGCTTACCACCCATGAAATGTACATTGAGCAACACGAGTCATTAAAACATCAAATGAATATCTTGGAGATACTCATGAAAGATATGTAGAAGGCATAGAAGGAGTAGATAAGAAAAAAAAAATTGTAGAGAAAACGTCAGAGTTTCCATGTACACTTCTAGATAAAAACCAAGGGATTCTTCACGTAGATGTAATTACCAAGTAATTTAATTTTCTAATCAGTGTAGAAGTTGATAAGGAGGACTTTTCTATATCCTCAATTGATAAACTAGTAGATCTGTAAGTCATCCCAGATAACATAGGATCTCTCCTAAAGAAACAAAAAGGAATGCTATATTATTTTGGGAGATTCCATCACTCGGGTTAAAATTATCTCTATCCATACTCAAGGTCCCAATGAGTTCCAGATGAGGATTGCTCTACAGAAAGTTGAAGAATTCCCGAAACAAGACCAAAATGAACAAGAAGTGTCATAGGACACTTAGTATATTTTCATGCTTTCTAGTTTAAGTGCATTTTCTATAGTTTAATCGATAATTTAGGTGTCACTTTGTATATACATTTTTGCATGCAGGATTACACAAGTCCTAAATCAAATTGGACTTTGATTTTGAAAAATTCATAGTTAGTTGTACTTTCCCTATTTTTGCTCATAGTCCCTCGCCTATATATATGAGGGTTCTCATTGTAAATAATCATCTTTTAGCATTGCAACAAAACTCTGCTAAATTGTGTAGCATTTTGAGATTTTGTGCTTATTTTGTGAAACATCTCTTCAAGTCAATAAAGGAGTAGTTTTGCCTTCAATATTTGTGTTGAAGCATTTTTTCATATGAATGCAATGTTCTTATGCTAATGCAATTATATGACCTTGAATTTATTTGAAGTAAATAGTTATTGTTGTGAGTTTTAAAAGAGATTTGAATTTGATATTTGCAAGTATTTGAGCTATATCAAGTTTGGTAATTAGAAGTCAAAGTCAAGAGATAGGAAATTCTGATGTCTTTGAGCTACAAGTTTTCTCTCTCATATATTTTAGGTGGTATTATATCTGAAAGTATTTGGGCTTCAATATAATATTATTTTGGTCATCTATAATTAGATAGGAAATTGTGGAAGTCTTTGTGCTACACAAGTTCCTAAATTGTATAAATTGCATTGGTACATTGTTAGGTTATTCTTTAGCTCAACTTAACTCTTTATCAGTTATTATTACTCATGCTAGTGTCTTGAATGTTCCAAGTATTTAGAGAAGTAAAACCCTTTATTTTGAAGAAAGAGAATAAGGAAACATTCATTTTGAAAAAGAGAGAGTTGAATGATTGTAACACCCTTGGATATAATAGATAGTTGATTTAAGAGTAGATACTAGTTCCCTAAGTGGAAAGGAAATAAGAAGGCAACCTCCCCTTTGTGAGGAGAGATTTAATCTCACAAACTATGGCTGAAACTTACATTTTGTAAACCTTTCTAGTTTACAAAATTTTCAACCAACAAGAACCTACCTATTTCTAGCTGGCATGGTCCAAGTTTGTCAAAAATTCCTTTCTTCTTATTCTATATACTATGCATCTATTTGGTTTTTTCCAACTATCAAATGAATAATATTAAGAAGGTCATTAGAAGATATTTATGGTTAGATGGGAATGGTGTTGTATAAATAAGGAAGATGGGGGTTTAGGATTGAATGATATGAAATCTCAATGTATTACACTAGCCACAAAATGGATTGTGAAAGCTATGGAGGGAAACGAACCTTGGAAAATTCTAGTCAAACAAAATATTCTAGAAGCCTATCTTGAAATTTCAAGAAGGTGGAATAATATCCACATTGTTGACAACCTTTTCTCTAGCTATAACATTGTACCCTCAGGATTTGTTATCTTTCACAACATATGGAGGGCCTGGGAGAGATGCATAGGTAACGTAAGATGTAGTGAAACTATTATATATAGTCAAGGTATTATAAGCGATTTTAGATCCCCGCGGTGGAACATAATGCATAAAGATAAACCCATAGCATTGTTACAAGGGTGCTCTAGTAGGAAATGGAACAGACTAGGTATCTCTACTTTCAAAGATATTTTTTATAATGACAAACTAAGAGTGAGACACATTACATGAAGAATTAAATCTATCTAATAATAATAAAAGAACATATGTAGTGGTAAAAAAGCTACAATTGAAGCAACCTATGCAAATGAAAGGTGAAAATGAATGTCTCTCCAGTTTCAAATGGATAGACGGTTCTCCTTTTTTGAAACTTAAAGCAAAAATTCATGAATAATATTTTTGTGTAATCTAATTGTATCCTTGAACATGTCAACAAGGTTTGTAACTTGTATTAGGAGGGTAGAATGTTGTCAATTTTTTTTTCTATGTGTTGGTCCCGTATGTTTGATCCTAAAAAAGAAATGTTTTAGATGGCAATTGATGATTCAAAAATTACCATTTGATTTTTGAGCTGCTATATCTCTTGTGTGTAGTTGTCCCGAGGATTATATACATCTTTTTTTCAAGTGTAGGTATGCAACCTCTACTTGGTCTCTGTTTATGGGTCACATTGATGGTTTAATATGTGTGAGATGAATTCTCGATCTGAAATTGTGATAGGTCATGATAAAAAGCTTAAAAAGAGTCATAATATGTTTGGGTTTTGTCCTTTTATTGAAATATTATGGTTCTTATGGAAAAAATGTAATGAACATTTTTACCAAGGCAAGGATAAAATTCTTATTGGATCTTTTCTTAGATACACCTTTATTGATTGTTGAGTAGGTCACTCTAACTCTCAAGTTACCAACAAATAGATTCATAAAGGTGATAGAAGAGGGTTCCTTCCTGCTATTTAGAGAGGATATAAAGGAAGCATATTATTGGCCTCAAGACTTGAGACAGGTGGACAAAAAAATTCAAGAGGAATATATTGATTTTCAGAATGTGTACATCAAATAACATCAGTTTTAGCTTAGAAGGGATGCAACAATTAGATATATGGAAGTGTCACATCAAAATTTTTACACCACAAGTTGGGAAAGGATTTCCTCTTAATTAGACACATAAAAATCCTTCAAGGAAAGCAAGGGATAACCAAATCAAAAAGAAAAAGGTAAAAGGAAGGGTAAACAAGTGATATCTAGGGAGGATCAACAACAAGAAGAAAATGATCAACAAGAGGAAGATGATGATTATCAAGGTGGGGATGATGATCAACTAAATGAGGAGGAAGGACACCAGAGGGATGAAGATGAACAAAATGATGATGATAAAGATGGTGTTGGAGAAAAATAGGATGATGTTGAAGGAAAAATGGATGATGTCGAAGATAAGGGGCAAGGCAGGAGTGATGATTAACTCAAATGTCATGCTATTACATGTTTCTTTCGGTTATATGTATTCACCCTATATTAATGCTTGTAGTAGGTCTTATGATATTTTGATTTAGACTTTAGTGTCTTGGTTTATCAATAAATAATGTTATTTTGGTGGAGCCTGAATAGGCTATATTGAGTGATCTTTTTTATCATTACTTGATGTATCTAGACCTATGATCTTTTTGATTCAATAGTATTGATATACAATCTTCATTTTTTTTAAATAGTTAAGGAGCAGAAACTTTGTTCATCACACCACAAGGGGATGCTATCCCTAAGTCGTACAAAATAGTATTTCAATGTACAAATAATATTACAGAATATGAAGCCATCACCATAGGACTTAGGATGACCATATAATAGAACATAAAAAATCTTCAAGTATATGGGGATTCTTAGTTAATCATCCAACAAGTATATGATGAATATGAAATAAAGAATGAGAAGGTCTCAACCTACAAGAAAATGGTTGATCATTTTAAGTCTCATTTGAAATGAAAGGCTAATATTGCATTTACTACTACTAATAATTTATTGTAACCATAAGAATGTGAGAGGAAAATGCATTTGTCACTCACTTATTCTTGGAAATGGTGGAGGAGAAAGTTAGCTAAATTAAATAATACTTAGTTAATTATTTTAGCCACGTGAGGTGGAAAATAGGATAATTAATTTAAAAAAAAATAATTTAGTTATGCGTGAGAGGAAAAATGACTTACTAAATAATAAGATTATTTAATTAGGTATGGGATAAGTACTAGGAAATTTCTAGGTGTATGCAAGAAATATTAAATCTATAGATAAATTTGGGATCCTAAATATATCTATAATTCAAGGTCCATTATTTTGATTTTGATCCCACAATACTCAGTTACACTTTTTGGTACATCTTGATTTTTGTTGAAATGACACATTTTTTAGAAAATATAATGATTTAAGCCTTGAGAGGTCTCAATTGAAGTAGTTAATTGAAGAGAGTTAGATCAAAGCCTCTTAGATCAAAATCCCTTGGATAGAACCTCTCTACTCTTAAATCATACCTACAATGGAGTCTCCTTCACACCTATCGAGATGCTAACAAAAAACCAACTTTTAGTTTTGGGCCCGAGTCAAATGAATTCATTTAGAAGTTTTTTTTCCTAAGTATGTAGTCCTTATTATAAGCTTTTCAAAAATTACAATTTTTAATATATTTAATTTTATTAATATATTTATTTTTTATTTCTTAGGAATGTAGGTTTTTCATCAAACATTAAGGATAGTGTTTCACATGTGTGGAAAATTTGAAAAATAGATTTTTTTTAGATATCCTTTTCCTAGGTATTGATATCCTCATTTCTACACAAAAAGAAGAAGTTAAATCAAATGCATACAAAAAAAGTTATGCATTACACAATACATCTCTATCCAAATTACAATTATTTTGAGTTAAAACTTAACTAAAGAAAATATATGTATTAAAAAATATCCATCCACTAGACATTAGCATGATAAATCTGTATTTTAAAAATTAGAATTTCATTCTTGCTATAATAAATGTTATGCACTACATAGTAAATGTCACTTCTAAAAAATATTGATTACTATAGATATTAAGTTATTAAAAGTTACGTAAAAAGATGGACAATTCATTTCTAATTTTTAAATGAACACTATTAAGAATCTACATGAAAATTATCACAAATCAGTAGTTTAATTCATCTTCAAATTCTTAATGGTTTAGTTGCTATATGTGTTAGAAAGTGAAGATCTACTACAAAATGCTAATTTAGTGCCAAGTTTGACCAAAAAGTGTAACTTGATATTATGGGATCACCTCATGAATGTCTCCAAGATCATTTTCAAAGCTCTTGTTCTTCATAGTAGGCATCTCCTCTTGCTAGTGGTCCAACCGAAATAAACTAGTTTGATATCTAGAATATTAATACATGTAAAGTTTTTGGTCACAATGTGCAATGGAAATATACCAAATCTTTGAAATTGTCTCTAAAATACCATACTCCAATTTTTTTTAAATATCAATGAAAAAGGATTCATTCTATTTCATCTTTGTGTATTTGCCATAGTGTGTGATTTGTTTTATGGTATTGTTCATATATATATTAGACAATGCCATTATTGTTGAAAAAGCTATGGATTGGGCTAGGAAATCTACCTAGAAATATCTTTTTTAATTTTTTTAGAAATCCTATAATACAATCAAGTAGTCTCTCATCTTAATCCATGCATTACACTCTTAGCTTTGACTCTAATTTATATAGTTGATTGAAATTTTATTTATAGACTCCTATTCTTGCCTCACCATAAACGAAATATGATCAACATAAGTTTTTCTCTTTAGATCCATTAATCAAGGATATACTCTTAAGCTTGTATTGTATGTGTTAATTATTGAAAGTTTGACAATCTTCTTGTCAACTCCATTTCACATTGACGAGATAAAGGGATCTCTCTTCCTAGAAACGATGTCTAGTAATTGCTCAATGGTCATTCTTTTGATAACTCTTTCCTCACTTTTATTATGGATAAAAATAATAGAAAACAAGCTTTAAAGTATCTTACACTTTTTGTTTAACTTCTAGCTTTGATATTGAATAGAGAAATTTTTTTTATATGCAATCCTTTTCACTCAAGTCTTTTGGTTGGAAACATATTAACCATGTGGATATTTTTAACTTTTAGTAGATTCTTCTTTACCTTCCAAGCTTACTAGTTTATTTCATATGTTTTCAATATACTTCAAAGTAGTTGTGGCTACACATTCTTATTACTCATCCCATCAATTTCACCTTCGAAGTCTTTATGCAATATTTACTTTATGTATAAATATAAATACTTTAACAAAGTTACTCAAGGGACATTTTCAATCTTTATAAAGACTGTAGAGAATTAGGGCTTAATGATGTGAACAAGGTAGCTTTGCACTAAATGGATTATCAAAGTTTATGATGACAATGAATCTTATAATGTTCTATTATAAAATTATATATTTAATTCCTTGTATGAGATCTAACTACCTAAAATAGTATTGTTTTTTAATCTCTTATAATCTCTCCTATTCTCATCAAGATTATTGGAATATTTTCGAACAATATTATGTGGAAGCCATAAGAAGCAATCAATTCATGACTAATATAGAATAGAGATGCATTTTATACTGGTCCATCCACAAACCTTCAATCCTTGCGGTGATTTGACATCATTATTTTACAAGATAAGTTGTTGGATAAGATTCCTTGGATGCACTCTAATTTTTTTAAGTAGAGAAGTTAGGCATATATTATAAGGTAAAATCGATTTGGATCTCTTGGTTGCAAGCAAGATATAAATTTAATTTGAACCTTGCTGATAAAGAAACTTTCCAATGAAAGGCACAACTTTTAGGCTCTGCAACTTTCCCACCTCTGCCAGCATTTGAATCTGAACTGCCTGTATGACTGCCCCCTCTGGGGAGGTCCCTTCCTCCTTGCAACTAGACCCCCTCGATACCACGGTCGGTTCACATGTTGTTGGGACCCCACTGTCTATGGGTCATACAGAAAAGACCGCCAAGATTGATATTCCTTCCCACTCTTCGTCTTTGGTACTGACTGTTGGCATTTTGGATATGTTGATATATTTTTGGCATTGATGTCAACACTTGTCATCACTTGTCAACACTTATCAGCACTTGGAGATTTTGGTTATGTTCACCGGCAAGTCAGAGACTTATGCAAAGTCACCGGTATTTGGTTCACTGGTAGATTATGTTGTTCACCGATACTTGGAATGACTTGGAGACTACTTGGTTATGTTGAAGACATTATTCGATCACTTGGTTTTGGCAATTTGGTTAATTATTTATTCGGGTTTGCATATTTGCTATTATCGGCAAATAGGTCCAGGATAAGCACCGACAGACATATCTATTCCAGATCAACACGACATGTTATTGAGATGATTTATTATTATTGTAAATGCATTGAGCCGACATCATGCATTGGATATTGATTTACTTGTAATTGATTTTATTGTAATATCTTTTAGTGAGCCGACCTATTCAATTGGTCTTAGGTTATGATATAAATGTAAGATCTCATTTGTGAGATTAATATGTGAATGCGAAAAGGATTGCAATAAGGTATATGCATAAATAAGCAGAGCTATACATGCAAACATCATTTGAAGGTTGAAGGAAGGATCTTGTGGAGGCAATCAGAACTAAACCTGTACTGAATCCAACATATGAAGATGCTATTTTATGCGGTACATTATCATTGGATTTAACCATCCAATTGTAGTTAGTGTGACTCTCATTTTGTGATTGAGCAGTGAGCTCTAGGCAGCTGGCCTTTCTGCATGTGCAGAATCCATATTGTACACACATACTATCTGCAGTAGTATCATTTGATTGTGGGTAAGGCTTCCCAAGGTGGTTTTCCCCTTATAGGGTTTCCACGTACAAATAATTGTGTTATGTGTTGTGGATGTTATTGTCTTTTTGTTTCATGCATTAATCTTTACCGGTACTGCAATTAACTGTTAAGATGGCCTACCGACATAAAGTTTGGGTTACTGGTATTAAGCATTAAGTTTTGATTAAGTTAATTTTGGTTGAATTTATTGGACAACTGATTCACCCCCCCTCTCAGTTGTATTTGGGAACTAACACTGACAGACTCTGGCCTGAATGATGAAGACAAAGGATTGGATAACCCGGAAGCAAATAAGAAGACTATACCCATCGGGTTGGAATCTGCTGCCAGACAGAAGAATGCAGAGCTTGGTAAGAAAGATTCCAAATCTAGCTGGAAAAGCGCCCTTCTTGGGGCCACTAATATGACTTTGGAAGTGGTTTTGGCTAACTTTACCCAAACTGACGAAGGAATGAAGATCAAGCTCCCAGATAGTCTCATGGATAAAATCGCTTCATCTCTTCACCTGGGGATAGTTGGACGCTTCTTCTCCTTCAGGCCATCTATTGACATGATTAGGAGATGGGCTTGTTGGCATATGATGAGCTGATATGATGATAATGTATGTTGTCATTGATGTAAATACGTACAGGTGAACCAGTATGAAGATTGGAAGAATTTGTTATTGATGTTCAAGTAGGAGAACTGGTATGAAGAAATGAAGTGAACCGGTGTTAGAGTTTCACTAAGTGTGACTATCGGTTGGTAGTCTCAGCTCTAGGGTTTCCAGTTTGGTAATCTAGCTTGTGCGATGCAACCGGTGACATTCTATGATGAGTTAGCTAAGAAATAAGGATGAGATCGAGATGCCACGTTAGTTTTGTGCACGTGAAGGATTTCCTTGAGGATCTTGCGTGTGAAGATCGATTGCATTAAATGTCTACCTCGGGAATGAACATTCTTCTTAGCGGTATGTGAAGAGAGCGTGATGGGTTATTGATTCCCATGTGCAATGAAGAATGGACGATGAAGAATGACTCGTGATCTATTCGAGATTGTTTTATTCTATGCAAAGTGTTTGAATGGTCAGGATTGGACCACTTGTAATTATAAACCTAAATTGTTTAGGGTTTAGGGTTTATGCTACCGACCTAATTGTTGTCTATAAGATTGATGATGTTTGTTATTGTTTGTGTTGGGAAATGTTGTGTTTTTATCCGAGTAATGAGATACTTGCTAGACCAGTGAGTGGAAAACTGCAGAGTGTGATTGTAGACTAGAGGAACTGAAAGGGATCTGCCTTAGCATGTAGTGTTGTTATCATATCAAAGCTTTACCTGTTGTCTTCTAACCATTTCAACAGTAGGAAAATCCCTTTGTTAGGTAGCTTTAACAGGCTTATTGTAAATCCTCTAACCAGGTGACTCAAGATCATTGAGTTCTTCAAATCCTCTAACAAGGTAACCTTTAAAAGGGTTTCAAACTTTAGCAGGGTATATAGCCATCCCTTAACCTGGTGATCTTTAACAGGATCAGTTCCTAACAGAACCTTATTGTAAAGTCGTTCGCAGCTATGTTACAGCAGATTCAGTTACTCTTGCTAAATCCAGGTTGGTTTATGCCCATTTTTGTGTCAATGTTGTGATTAACAAAGCTCTCCCCAATTTTGTTTCTCTTAACTCAAAGTGGGGAAAATGGTCTCAGGCCATTGTCTATGAAAATGCTACTCTTTTTTGTCAGAAATGTGCTAAACAAGGGCACATCCAAGCTAAAAGAAGAGGCTATTGTAGATGAACCCATCAGCCCAAGTGCTCCCTCTTCCTCAACCCCCTTGGGACTGCCTAATGTGAGTGAAATCCTCGATGATTACCCCCACACTGACAAGATCCTTGAGATTTTAAAAACCTCGGTGGATCTAGTGAAGAAAGCTAGCCCAGTTGTGCCCCTGGAAGATGGTGAAATCCCTCCAGTGACAAGTGTATACACCTAAAAATGGTCTGAAGATAATTAATTAAATAAGCAATTATTTAATTAATCCTGTATGTGGGAAAAGCGGTTCGATGAAATCCAAAATGTGAAAATATTTCAAGGACTTGCCCACACACCCATGGGACTCTTGGTGCAAGTTATGGAGCCATGAGGAATGGCTCAACTTCCCAAGGAGTATTCCATGGTTCTCTATCTCACAGGGTCCCTCAAGCCAATGCCTTTGCTCTTAGATCACTGAGAAAAGTGACTTAAGGATGACGAATGCAAGAACGAGGGATGCTTTTGATCGAATTTAGTATGAATGCATCCTATTTATGCATGATTCTAGTAAATGAACTAAACTAGATGATAAGATGGAAAGGTTAGTAAAAATACTATCCTAACATGATATACTAGTTATATGATTTAAGCTAATGATAATAGAAATACTCTCAAATGTTTATTAGATTAATTTCTATTGCAAAGAGAGGCTAAATGCTTGTTAAAATTAAGTATAAGTATGATGCTAAAAGACTTGGATTCTTCAAATGGAGGAATGAGAGCTCTATTTATAGGAAAAATAGGGCAATGGATGGTCAAGATTGGATAATCTTAACAAGGGTCAAGATTGAAAGTTAATCAATCCATGTTTTCAATTCTCACCAATGAAATGGTGACAATTGTCAACATAAGACTACTTGAGAGGAGAGATAAGAAGCATTAAATGCTTGAGAAGACATGAAGGTTACCTTAGGGGATAAAGGTTAAGGTTAGGTTAAGGTTATCCATTGGATAAAGCTTTTACCCAAAGGATAAACTCTTGTGGAAAGGTTAAAGGGATAACCATGGTCAAAGCAATGAATGCTTGATGAGACCCCTGGGTTAGATGAGGGTTGAGATAGGCAAAAAGTCTCTAACCATGCCACTAAGGGTTAGTTAACCATTAATGGTTTGAAGACTTTGGGGACAAATTTGTAAGAGTCCTTCCAAATTTAGGGGTTTTCAACAAGTTAGCTTGTTGAAGGCATAAAGGCTTTAATGCCTTTTGAAGACTTTACTCCAAATTTGAGAAGTGACCTCCTCAAATTTAGGGAAAGGGGATAATTGATGGGTTAAACTTAATTGATTAGGATTAGATAGGTTCTAGAAGAATTTAGGAAGAGGGTTAGTAGGCAAGTGGGAGATGTAGGAAAATGCAAGTGAGTGAGGAATAATAGGATTTAAAATAAATTAGTTTATTTCAATTTGGTTGCAAGTTGGGGATTTTAAATAAATTAGATTTATTTAATTGGGGTGAACTATTTAATTAAATGTAAATTTAATTAAAAAGTAGAGAGAAGGGATTTAATTAAATAAAATGATTTATTCAATTAAATGATATAAAAGGCTTAAGTGAGTTTAAATAAATAAATAGAATAATTTATTTAATTAAATAGAAGAATGTGGGTGATTTAATTAAATTAGATTTAACTAAATAGAGGAATGAGAATAAAATGAACATTAAATATTCATTTAGGAATATGGTCATTTTTATACGTCTACATTTTTCCCCTCTTTGAAGCGACATGTGTGCACATGTTGATTCAAAGAAAAATGATGTGTCGTTAAAATTTGATTATGATCAGTGTGATGTCGTATTGAGATGTTCATATTGTGTCCCAGATTTGATAAATGATGCCCCAGATTTGATAAATGATGTTGATAATGCCCCCTCGGGAGATGAATCAAAAATTTGAAATTTTGTTTTGAGTTGATAAATTTGATTGCATTTTAAATTTTTGTCTATGTTGAATACGATAATTTGATTCATCTCCTTATAATGATGTTTGTTAGGGTGAGATGGGAGACCGTGAGCAATTTACGTGTTCTGCCATGTAACCCTAATTTCCATTTACCTTATAAAAAGGTAAAAAGTGATTTATTTTGTCTCATTTGTGCTTGTTGACTTTGGAGAAAGTGACACTTGGAGAGAAAGTCAAGAGGCCGGTTCCCTATTCTTCTCATCGATTCGAGCGCGTTTGGAGGTATCGGAGGCCTGCCACGTATGGACCTCCAGTAAGTTATCATTTTTAGTTAGGTTTTTTCATTTTTGGTCACGGAAATTAACGGTTTAGCGCATCCAGTGGTTACCGTAGCGCATATGAAACAAAACGTAGTGCGTAGTGTCTTAGGAACTAGGATAGCATCCAGGTAGGTTAGGATAGCATATAGGGGGGTTAGGATAGCGCATAAACGGAGTTTAGCACAACAGGTTCATAGGATAGCGCGCAGGGGGAAACAGGTATCGCATCTCTTAGACCTAGCGCTTAGGGTTAGCCCGGGGTCGCATGGGTAGGTTAGGTTAGCGTGTAGGTGTGACCTAGCGCATAGGGGTAGTGTTGCAGCGTAGAGCCAGATTAGGATAGCGCATAGCCAAGTTTTAGCACTTAGGGTGTTTTGGGTGGCACATTGATAGATTAGGGTAGCGCATAGGTGCATTTTAGCGCCTAGGGTGCATTTTGTAGTGCATGGAGATTGTTGGATAGCGCATGCCGAGCAGTGTAGCGTGTGGATAAAAGTTTTCAGCATGTGAGCCGAAAAATTGGGGAAAGTAGGATTTTGGTGAGGATTATGAGATGAAGAAAGATAGGTAGGTGTTTGCCAGTTTTGTCGGGATGGGTGTGATAGTTAGTCTATGTGTCTGCGGTCGTTTGTTTTGAGAATTTTTCTGATATGAGTTTTGATATGGGATTTTTGATAGATAACTTGATTTGATTTTCAATGTTTCAAGTTGATATTAATATGATGTTGATATTGATATGATATGATGTGGATCTGATATGGATTTGTGATGTGCAATGAATTTGATTTGATATGCATTATTTCAAGTTGATATAAATGTGGGACTCGAGTTGTTTTTCAAGTTGATATGGTTGTGGAACTTGAGTTGTTTTACAAGTTGATATGAATGTGGAACTTGAGTTGTATTACAAGTTGATATGGCTGTGGAACTTGAGTTGTTTTACAAGTTAATATGATCTGATATTGATATGGATTTGATATGATGTGGAACTTGATTAGATTTTCAATGTTTCAAGTTGATATGAATTTGATTTTGATATGAATTGATTTGATGAGGAAACTGATATTGGACATATTTTGTTTGTGACAGGAGCGGCTTGGGGTTGTGCAGTCACGAGAGCGATTTTTGAGACCGTGGTTGTTGATATCACGATTGACACAAGAAAACATGGATATCATTAAGAGGTGTGGACTATCCTCTTTGTTGGAGATGTCTTGGTATATCATTAACCGGGGTTTATTGACAGCTTTGGCCGAGAGGTGGCATAGTGACACCAACACCTTTTATTTGGCGACAAGTGAGATCACAGTGACACCTGAGGATTGCTACCGGATTCTATGGATTCCCGTGGTAGGTGCACTTTTACCATATGAGCAGACCGAGGAGGGCAGGACTGAGGCTCTTCACTGGATATTACAGGACAATACAATTTGCGGATATGAGATCCCCTCGTAGGAGTTCATTGATTTGGATTACACCCCTCTACTATCGTGCTAGCAAGATTTATAGGTGGTTTCTTATGTCCCGACCGTAGGTCAAAGGGACTAGCAGTAGGATGGGGGTTGGTCTTGGAGGGCATGGTGACACAGGGTCGCCAATTTGCATGGGGGTCTGCTATGTTGGCCCACTTATACAAGGATTTGCATCAGGTGGTTTACTTGGGATATAATAGTCTATCAGTTGGGGTCACGCTACTACAGGTATGGGCGTGGGAGCATATTCCTGTAGCTAGGCCACTTACAGATAGAGATAGGCCAGTTGGTTGTGCGTATGCCTATGGATATAGAGCGATAGTTGTCCAGCGTAAGCTGGGCAAACTAGAGCATTGGAGGCAAGTGCTAGATGATATTGATATGGTCGTCTGGAGACCGTATACAGATTATGAGGTGTGGGCAGAGGATGGGATGGAGATGCCCTATGTCTACATGTCCCGATTCTGATAGGGCGGACACCCTTTGTTATTGAGAGATTCCTACACAGCCGAGTGTTGCAACAGTATGGTCGACAATAGGGGATACCACAGGAAGCATGCTTGTATGCTCGACGGAGGCAGGATGTACTAGAGTGGAAACCCACTATTGATAGCACAGTGGTAGTTGAGGAGTTCTTTCACCTAGCCGGTTAGATATGGGACTATGCCTATGGGATAGTGGATGCGGGGATGAGCGATGAGTTCGCAACACTTTTTGCGGCTCATGCGGTGGCCAGTATATCAGATCTAGCGGAGATGATTCTCTCTTTTGACGATGATGAGGATGAACATCACGAGAGACTAGGGAGATGGGAAGAGGAGGGAGAGGAGCTGGATGAGGGAGGTGAGGATGGTGGAGGTGATGATGGTGGAGATGGTAGAGGAGGTGGCCAAGGTCGACATGGGGATAGGGGGAGAGTTGATCGGGGGAGGAGAGGGGATAGAGGTGGAGCTGGTGGTGACAGAGGGATATGGGTGGAGAGAGTAGTGCGATGGGTTGCGGAGGATAGAGGGAGGGGAGGTTTGACTATAGGAGCTGGTGGTGAGGAGAGGGTAGGAGAGGTGATAGTAGCTGTGGGAGAGACAAATGATTTTAGATGGCCAGCCCAGAGGAGGAGGTCAGATGTTTTACCCCCACCAGCATCGAGGACAGGGAGAGGGACAAGGGGTACCACTACACAGGTACCCCTCCAGATTCAGATTCCTACTCACCGGGAGGATGCTCAGATAAGGTCCTTATAGTTGTCAGTGCAGAATCTATAGACATAGTTGTTGGCGCATCAACATCAGATTACTCAGCTTACCAAAAAGCGGGATTCAGAGAGAGAGCGTCGGGGTCGAGAAAAGGCGCTTGTAGAGAGCGAAAGTAGGTGCCTCGATGCGAGACACACTGAGGGAGATACGACACACTACCATGGCGGTCAAGTACTATAGGCGATTGTATGAGGACCTAGTCCCTAGAGAAGAGAGGGCCCCTAGTTTTAATGGTAGTCGGTCATCTTGGAGTCAGTCATGGACAGAGAGTAGGGGTGTAACTGGGCCACCTCGACAGGATCCACCTGGAGATCCAGGTGCTGGGACATCTGCTACAAGACCATCACCCTCAGGAGATAGTCATACCTGAGAGACGTTGTCTTTATTGTATTTGGATCATTTTGTTGCATTTTGGGACATACATGACATATTTTGTACTTTGATCATTTTTGAGATATATACGACACCATTTGCTTTGATCCTCATGTGATGTGTTTCATGGATGATGCTTTCTATATGATTCTGATGTTTCTATGATGATGATGCAATGCTTAGATGCATGTGATTTGATATGCGATGAATATGATGTGATAATGCATGATGTTGTGAGATGTATCTTGAAAATGAGATGTATGATATTGATATGTTGTGAGATGTATCTTGAAAATGAGATGTATGATATTGATATGCAACTAATTGTAAAATGATATGCAACTAATTGTAAAATTATATGCAACTAATTGAGCATCCTCATTCTTCCGTTTGTCATTCCTGTAAAGTCACCTGTTTTTTCTTTCTTTGTAGTTATCATCATTGAGCATGGATTTGTTGGGATATGTTGAAAATTTATACAAGCATAATGGTATAATTGAACCACAATGACCTGAGAAAAATTTACATGATTTCTTATTTTGCAAGATAGCACAAGCGTCAAGGTATAATTGAACCAAGACGACCTGAGTGTGGCTTGCATATAAACAGACAATATTAAACCATTTTTATGCATAAAGTGGAATCATGTATTCAGTGATATGCTTTGAATCACGTCTCGAGACAAGTATTTGCATAGTACAAGTGATCGCCTCACAGACAGAAAACTAAAAAAATATTGGAGTCCCCATTACTTTCTCTAGCTCGATGCATCGTTGAGAAAATGTAGAGGATCCAATAGTTCAAAAAAAGTTTAAGTGCAAAAATAGTCAAAACTTCATGCCAGATGCAAACATTTGATACTTCAGAAAATCATCCATCATGTGTTGTGAATCCTTTTAAGTGATCAATGTTTGTTCTCATGATTGTTGATTTGTTGTTGGACATGATGCTTTGAGTTTGCTGCCAGTTTTGATTTAGGATGGAATTTTGATCAATGTTGCCCCTAGCTAATTTGACCTCCTGATGCGGATATGTATAGTGATCACCAAGCCATGGTAGATGACAAAATGGTATTCGGGTTAACAAGGATAGTGACTACGCTAAGTATGTATAGAAGAATGGTATTTTGATAAAGTGTTGCGCGATGGCCAATAGTGCTTGATTGTGTATAAAAGACTCGTGAGTAAAGATAGATAAAGGAGTTGTCCTCTCACAATAGCGCTTCTTTTTAGGTTTTCACCAGTTGTTTTTATTGTACCTTTTTAGTTGCTTTTTCTTTTTCTTGATTTTTGATTTTTGATTTTTTTTGATGTTTTTGACTTTTCCGTGCATTAGATTGCTTAAGTGTAGTATTTCTTCAAATGGATGTTGTTGGTTGGTTCATCGAGCACATCTCCTTTTGAAGTTGTTAGCTGATAAGCACTTGATCCATAGGCTGATATGATAACATAGGGACCTAACCAGTTAGGTTCAAATTTTCCTTTCTTTTCCCGATCCTGCTGATTTCTGGGTTTTTCTTTGAGGACTACGTCACCAATTTTAAAAATTCTAGGGATGACCTTGTGATTGTAGCTTCAGCACATGCATTGTTGATATGCTTTGAGGTGAGTATAGGCATGTTGGAATTTTTCATCTAGAAGTTCTAGCTCTTGTAGTCGGTTTACTCAATACTCTTCATCTTGAATGAGGCCTTTCAAAGATACTTTGAGAGATGGAATCTCTACCTCCAAGGGTAAAATTGCCTCTGATCCATACACCAATGAATATGGCGTAGCTCCCGTAGGTGTGTGGATGCTAGTTCTATATGCCCAAAGTGTTGGATTGAGTTGCACGTGCCAATCTTTGCCTACATCATTCACTATTTTCTTGAAGATTTTTAATATTGTTTTGTTGGATGCTTCGGCCTGATCATTCCCCTGTGGGTAGTAAGGTGTAGAGAAACGATGTTGGATTTTGAATTTTTCACATAGTTCTCGCACATCTTGGTTCTTGGAAGGTCATCCATTATCTATGGTGATGGAACTTGGAATGCCATATTTGCAAATTAGATAATTAAGAATAAAAGAGGCAATTTGTTTCCCAGTCATTGTGGTCATGGGGACCGCCTCAATCCATTTGGTAAAATATTATGTTGCAGTGATAATGAACTTGTGTCCATTTGAAGATGAAGGATAGATTTTTCCAACTAAGTCCAATCCCCACTAGCAAAAGGGCCAGGATGTTGTGAATGGCTGCAGTTCCTGTGCTAGTGCATGTATAAGATTACCATGGATTTGGAATTTAGGACATTTCTTTGCAAAATGATAAGATTCCTTTTCCATTGTCGGCTAGTAATATCCCATTTATAGAAGTTTTTTAGCAAGAGTAGAACCACTTGAATGTGTGCCACATATACCTTTGTGAAGCTCTTGTAAAGCAGAGTCAGATTCATTATGATCAAGGCAATAAAGAAGAGTACCATCTAGACCTCGATGGTACATAGTATCAGTAGTGAGAGTATAACGGGTGACTTGCCAAATAAAGTTGTGTTTTTGGTTTTGAGATAGGTCAATGGGTAGGATATGGTTTTTAAGATAGTCGTATATTGTTCAGTATAACAGAGAGTCAGAACCATTTAAGGCATAGATAACATGGGATGCGGAATGGTCATAGGCTGGGGAGAATAATTGCTCTACCAGAAACTCGTAACAACTCTGTTTCTCTGGAATTTGTAGTAGTGAAGCGATAGTAGCCATTGCATATGTTGCTCTGTTGTCTAACCTTGGTATTTGATCGAAGGTAATGTGTACAAAATATTGTTTGAAATCATCCACCATTCATTTGTATGGTAGCAACTTGTCGTCTTTCATCTGATAGTCATTGTTGATCTGATTGATGAGTAGTTGTGAATCTCCGTAGACTTTCAATTCTATGATTCTCCATTCCACAGCCATTTTGATCCCTGTAACCAGTGCCTCATATTCAACAATGTTATTTGTGCATGGAAACATGAGCCTATATGATCTTGGTATGGTGTGCCCATCAGGAGTGATGAACAGAATGCCAACACCTGAGCCATGTTGAGTATAGGAACCATCAAAGTAGAGGGTCCATTGCTTGGTGTTTATAGTAAGAACATCCCTATCTGAAAATTCAATCTCCATTGGTTGTTTATCTGGTAATGGTGCATTTACCAACTGATCTGCAATCACTTGTCCTTTGATAGCTCGTCACTCTATGTAGTGGATATCAAATTCGCTGAGAATCATTACCCATTTAGCCAATCTACCAGTGAGAGTTGCTTTGCTGAGTAAGTATTTTAGAGGATCAATTTTTGCTACGAGCTTGATTGTATGTGCTAGCATGTAGTGTCAAAACTTTTATGAAGCAAATACTACTGTTAGACAAGCCTTCTCAATGAATGCATAATTGAGCTCATATCCATTCAAAGTTCTACTGATGTAATAGATAGCTCATTCGTTTCCTTCTTGATTTTCTTGTGCTAATAGTGTCCCCAGTGATGTCTGTTGTTGATATGTATAGAATAAGTGGCTTCCCTGCTATTGGTGGTACTAGAATCGATAGGTTCATTAGATATTGCTTGATTTGGTAGAATGATTCTGCGCATTTGGCTTCCCATTTGAATGGTACATTCTTATGTAGCAAATGATTGAATGGTAGACTTTTATCTGCTAGTTGAGTGATGAAATGCCTGATTGACTGGAGCCATCCTTGAAAGGATCTGAGTTGACTGATCTTCTTAGGTGGTGGCATTTCCATGATGGCTTGTACCTTTGTTGGATCGACTTCAATGCCCTTTTCTGAGACTATGTAGCCTAATAACTTGCCTGATGTAACCCCAAAGACACACTTCTTAGGGTTGAGCTTGACTTGAAATTTTTCTAATCTGTCAAAAATCTTTTCTAAGATGCTTCGATGTTCTACTCGGGTAAATGATTTAGCTAGTAAATCATCCACATAGTCCTCCATGAAGGTATGCATCATGTATTGAAAGATTGTTGTCATTGCGCGTTGATAAGTTGCCCCAGCATTCTTTAAGCTAAACGACATGACATTCCAACAGTATGTTCCCCAAGGACAGGTAAATGCTATTTTATCTTGATCCTTTGGAGCTATCTTGATTTGATTATAGCCCAAAAAATCGTCCATTAGTGATAGCATTGCATGGCCTGTTGTGAGGTCTACAATTATGTCGATACTGGGCAAAGGAAAGTCATCCTTTGGACAGGCTTTGTTTACATCTCTAAAATCGGTGCGTATCTTGATGCTGCCATCTGATTTTGAAACTGGCACAATGTTGGAAATCCATTTAGCATAGTCGATAGGTCGAATACATCCGACGTCTAATAGTTTCTTTAACTCATCTTTGACCATGAGTGCTACATGTGGATTCATTTTTCTTAGTTTTTGCTTAACTGGCTTGGCTCCCAGAGCAATGGACAAGTGATGCATGATTAAGTGTGGATCAATCCTGGGCATATCTACATATGACCAAGCAAAATTGATTTTCTTTTCTTTAAAAAATTGGGTACACTCCGATCTTTCTTTCTCTGTCAAAGATTCTGCTAGGTGTATGTTTTTGGCTGCTTCTGTTGTACCAATGTTGATTGATTGAGTAGGCTCAATCAATATGGGTGATCGCTCCTGATAGTGTTCAGGAAGAGTGTCAAGTCTCCCATCTTTAGGTGCCTTAAAAAGGTTTTCACCTGCAGATGCATCCTTTATTTTTACTTTTTTTGTGATCTAGTGCTGCCATTGACTGGTTTTCAGCAATAGATCCTTTATTTCGTTCATTTTTGCGACTGAGAGACTTGGCACTCCCTTGATTGTAGATGTCGTTACTTTGTTCACTGGTAGAGTCTATTTCTAGGTTGATGGTACACAAGTAATGGATAATCGAATCATCATTTGGGAAAATTGGTATGTCATGATTTTCAGGTTCATCCTAGTCTATGAGGTCAGGAAATATAAGTGGTAAAGAGTCATTGGGTGGGTCAAGTTCAGCTGCTGTAAGTGTCAGGATGGAGATATCATTGTGGTTGGTTGGGATATTAAATAAGTTAATGATTTTGTCGAGGTCTTCGATGGTATCATCTTCTATGTAAACTTTCTCATAATGTCGCAGCTCATTTTCCTTGGCGTCATAGATATTATGTGGACCAAATTCAAGTAGTCTAGGCTCTGTGCCTTGTTCTTCTTGAGAAATGGGTGTATGAATGTCATTTACAGCAATATCTTTAGTAACATTGGAACAACTACCCCATTCATATTCATTTGAATCAGTCTCAGAGGTATTATCCCATATTCTGGCAGTGCTGTGGACTGGTATGTTGTAGGGTGAAAACATGTCTTTGAAGATTGATACGAGCTTGATAGTTTTCTCTGATTCTGTATCAGATCCTGCTTCTACTCTTTGCATTTTATCATATGCTGTCTCTCCTCGGGGAGTAATGATGTGATCAGGGAGGGATTCTTCTTTGTTTGAAACTGTTTCTTGAACATGATGTACTTCCGCACAAGGTGTTTCTGTCTTTTGATTGACTAATTTCTCTTGATGTTTCTTTTTTCCCTAGTATTCACGTTCCTTGCATATTGTTTCTGCTGATTCAAATAATGCCTCCTACCATGAGTCCTCCTTGTATTTCTTCTTTTCCTTCCACTAAGGTCTTTGGTATTTGCTTGGTGTCTTCCTTGGTGGTAGAGTGTGTTTATAGTCCAATCCTGTTTTGTTTTTACAAAAGGGTGAAGGAGGATCTAATGGTTTTGTGACACCTTCCTGATGCTTGTCAATAGGTCCTTTGCCATTGTATCCCATTTGTTGCATGATCAAGTAGCCTTTTACATACAAATGTGTTGGTATAGCTACTTCCATAGTAGCCACTTTGTCTTTTTCCTCATCCTTGTATAGCCAACTAAGGATGTCCTTTTCCTCTGATTCATGTGCTAGTGTGCCTAGTTGGATAAACTTGCCATCAAACTTGGTGATGGGCTGTGCTGCTTGATGTGTTGATGCTGTAGGTAATCCATGAGATTTAGGTGATGCTGGTAAGTTGGCTAAACACAAGGGTTTCAAAGAGTATTCTCCCATACCTTGCTCTTTGATTTTCATTTTCTGCTTGAAATCCATAGATAGCGATTTAGACTTTTCTTGCTGAAGATTTGGTGTTGAGGAACTTTGTTTTTCTCTATTATGTGGAACCAAATTGTCTTGGGCTGCCCCCATAGCATTACAATGTTGAAAAGGGTTATGATCTTCTGATATAAAAATCTCCTATCCATTGTAGGGGAACTTAACATATTGGTGATAAGTAGAAGGTACTGCTTGCATTTCATGTATCCAAGGTCGACCTAATACGATATTATACGTGAGGTCTATGTCTAAGACCCGACACATAGTGTCCTTTTGTAATGGTCCTACCCTAATTGGCAACATTACTATTCCTTTGGATGATCTTTCTTCATCATCATATGCTTTGATAGTGATCTTTTTGCGTGGATCAATAGATTTCTCAGAGAATCCTAATGCACGGATAAGTTTCAAGGTACAAATATTGAGTCCAACTCCTCCATCTATTAATACTCTTTTGACTCAATGTTTGTAGACCAAGACTTTAATGTGGAGTGGAGTATTATGTGGATGGCTTAATGAGATATTATCATGCTCAGAAAAGGTGAGGTTATGAGGCCCTGTCATGTGATCCACCATGGATTGGAATTTGTCAGCATCCAGATCTTGAGGTACATTTGTTTCCAAAAGTGCTTGTTCCAAGATGTCTTTGTGTTTTGGCTAAAGTTTTAGCAACTCAAGTATAGATATTTGAGCAGGAGTTTTGAGCAGTTGACTGACTAGATCATATTGAATTTTGGATATGGTGTTTTTTGTTGACGTATGTCCCTTCAAGACATATTTTTGAGCTCTGATGGTTACATTGATGGATTCATGTTCACACTTTTCTTTGATTGTAATGACATTTACTTGATTGTTCTCAGCTGATATATGATTAATGGTGTTATTGTATATGTGATTGATACGAGCTCCATGTGTATCATTTGAGGTTGAAGCTCCATCCTTTTAGCTTGGAAGAGGATTCTTAAAGGCTTCACGGTCACCATTTGTCTTGAGACCATCGATTGTTAAATCGCCTCTATCAATCATGTCTTGAACAATGTTCTTCAGTCTCATGCAATCATTTGTTTGATGGCCTTTGTTGCAATGAAAATCACAAAAGTGTGAGTCATTCCACCAGGGTGGTTTGATTTGTGGTTCAAAGTTGTTGATTGCTGGTAAGGAGACAATTTTGTTTGCCAGGAGTTCTTTGAATGCTGACTTTAATGATTGCCCTAAAAGTGTGTAGATGCGTTTTGGAAAGTTGTTGGTCTTACCTCATGAGTTTGTATTAGGTCCTCGATTGGTGTTATTGTCTTGGGTATTGTTGGTGTTGTTAAGATGATCTTGATTGGTAGTTGGTGCATAAGTGTTAGTACCTTGGTTAGCACCTTTTTGATTTTTGGTAGCCTAAGGATTACCTGATAAATCTAACACTGGTTATTTGGACTTCGTATCATTAGGATCATGTCCTCCTTCATTTACAATATTTTTTTTTCGGGTCCAGAACCTGGATTCGTCTAAGTTGTTGTTGTTTTGGTTATTGTAATTAGAGTTGGATGAATTCATCCCTTTTTTGAAAAATTTCAATGTTCCTTTCTTGACACATGCCTCTTCTACTTGGATGCCATTCTCAATCAATTTAGCAAAAGATGGCATGCATTGGAGTTTGAGTATGTAACTCATCTCACTATTTAAATTGCTGATGAAAAATTCCATCTTTTCCTTCTCAGGTACATCTCGAGGATACCTTGAGACCATTTGTCGCCAATGTTGAAGGAACACCATGAATGTTTCATTGTTCTTTTGTTTGGTATTGTAGACATCTAGCATGGTGATGGCATGTTGAATGTTGTAGGAATATTGAGTAATGAATTTGTTGACTAACTCATCAAAGGATTTGACATGAGGTGTGATTTTGGATAACCATTCTATTGTTTGCCCTCCCAAGCTTCTTGGGAATAATCTCGTTAAATAAGTGTCATCATGGGCAAATTCTAGGCTCATGGTGCAAAATTCCCGGACATGATCGCGGGGATCGCTTTTCCCATCATATTTGTCAAATTTGGGAATGTCTGAATTTGGGGGAAAAGGTACCATGTTTAACCTCCTGTCAAAAGGATAAGGAAAAATTTCATTCAAGGAATACTATTCTGTTCATCCTTGTTACATGTCTTGCATCTGTTTTTGCAGCATTTGTATTTGCTGTGTAAGAGAAACCAAGGGTGCATTTGTTTGCCAAGGGAAGATTTCTTCCCTCACATTGTTTCTAGTTTGGAATGGCGTGTGTAGCGGTATGTTTTGCTCGGGTAAATTCTGCTCAGGTAAGTTTTTCTCAGGCATGTTTTTCTCAGGTATGTTTTGTTCATGGTCATGTGCTTCCTCCTCTCTTTGTCATTATTGATAAGCATAATGTTGAGACCTTTTTCTAAATATGTCAGTATCGAAGTCTTCAAGGAGTTTAACTCCTTTTCTTGTGAGCATGAGTAGGTATTTTTCTTTGTCATTTTCCATGAGTTTTTCCACAAGTTTTTGAAATGAAGCGCTTTCTTGACACTCTTGGAGGAGTTCCACATAAATTTTTGTGTCTTCTAGATTTGGATATTCGAAAGGATTTGATAATCTTTGATCCATGTTGGACTCTGGTTGTGTTTTGCTTTGTTTGTTTTATTGAGAGAAAGTATCAACGGGCATCTAGTAGAAACTTTCTGTAACAAAGGGAATGAACTCCTCTTCGATGTTTTGCTCAGGGGTTGGTGGTTCAAATCGAGGTATATTGTAAGTGATGCACACTTCGGGGAAGAAAGCTGGATTGATCTTTCCTCCTTGATTTAGGCGTTGACTGAATGTTAATTTTTGACAGAATGCTCTACTCCTCAATGGTTCCTTGTCAAATTCGTTTGTTTTGTCTTGAAGATAAAAGTGCATATGACGGAGGAATGTTCGATGAGATTTGAAGAGTTGGCGATTGATGTATAAAAATTTATTCCATTTGGCAAGTTTCAGAGAACTGGGTTGTTGTTTCCTCAACTTAGTGTTATGATAAATACTCTTTCTTCTTAGAATATGAGGATTAGTCATGCACAAGTGATCAATGGTTTCCTTTGATTTGTTTTGGATTCAAGATATCTTGTTTGTAAAATTAAGTTTTACTTGATCAAATGAAGGTTTAGATGCCCCCTCATGACAAAGCATGTCAAATGATATGGAATAAGAGATTTCCCAATATGGAAACTCGATTTGACAACTTGGAGTTTAAAACAAGTATGTTTTGTATAAAAATCCATTTGATTGAAGGACCTTTTGATACGTGTGATGGTGTTTCCTGATTTTGAATGGAGAGATGTGTTTTATCCTTTGACTAGTTTTTGGATTTGGACAACTTTGTTTTACGAAAAACTTGCTTTTGGAGTAGTTTTGATACTTTGATTTTGATTTTCTGTTTGATGGAGTTTAAGATGAGAAAAGAAGGTTTCCTAAACTGTTTTTAGATTTTTAAAAAATAGATTCTGTTTTGCCCCTTGTTTTCTCAGTTTCTGCTATGCGCTACTGACTTTCTGCAACGTGCTAGAGAATGAACTCCACGCACTAAGCTGCCTTTCTAACGCGCTAACTAGATTGTTTGAGTTTGTTTTGGTTTGAAATGTTATGCACTAATATGTCCTATCAATGTGCTAATAACTGATCTTGACGCGCTAGTGTTTGGTCTCAATGCACTAAGCTGTTGCTTCAACGCGCTAGAATGTTTTCTGAAAGCGCGTAGGTTTGAACTGCTAATTTGGATTTGATTATGCACCAAATTTTAGTACTGATGCACTATGTTGAAGCTTACATGCGCTAAACTATGGTTCCAAAGTGCTAAGATGTTTCTCTTACGTGCTAAACTACCCTGATAATTTTGACTTGGTAGTTTTCTGTGATTTTTTTTGAATTTTTTCTTAACTGTGATAGATGATTTTCTGAAGTAAGAAATGAATGCACAACACAAAAGAGATAACCATTTTTCCTAGTCTAAACAATGAGTGTATGTTTTATGAGGATGTGTTCAAATCCCCAATGTTTCAACAGGTTTGGATACATAAAATACAAATCAATCAGACTCTTTATTCAAAGGTCATCGACAATACCATAGCTCACTAGTCTCGATACTCCATTAGCTCAAACAGCCTTGTCACCCCTAGGGGGCGCACATTTTTTTGCCTTTTGCCAGAAATTAACTCAAAGTGAATCGCTTCACAGTTGAGTAGTTATCTTGGGAGATATATGGTGAGTAATCTTGGGGGCAGATTCTTCCCAACCCTTGCACTATGATACTGCAAATGTTTGGATACTAACTTGGCTCAAGGTTTCTATCTCTAAGGTTCTTAATCAGGCTTCCTGTTCGGCCGCCAATGATAAACTCCCTTAGGAGACTTCCCAACCTTTAGAACAAAGGATTTATGTATCGTAAAGATACTGGGGGAAGGCTAATTGATGCGCGCAACCATTGAAAAGGACTTTCGTCACTTTCCACTTTTGATTATACTATGTTGGAACACTTGGTGTCAAAGCCGTTCCCCACTTAGGTCATTCCCCTCACACCGGCCAAAGAATGGATTTAAGAGTTTTTCAACTACTCAGGAGGGCAGACCTACTAAAGCTTTTAATGCTTAAACACTGAAAGTGTAAGAGTGGTCTGGCTTTTTGATCACCCAGTTAAGGGGAGAGCATATTCCTTCCACTTTTGAATCAAAGCACACAAGTGTTCTTTTTAACCTTTTATTGCAATGATTTGGTAAAATCTATATGGAGATATTGCTCCACAAAAACATTGTGTTCATTTTATCCCATCAAATCAGTGATTATCTGAGCTAGTAAAGGAACCTGGTCAACAAAGCAAAATTTCAATTTTGGTGGCCAACAAAAGAAATTGACAAAAGGGGAAGAACTTCCCTCTTTAATGGTTTTATGCTACTGACCTAATTGTTGTCTATAAGGTCAATGATGTTTGTTATTGTTTGTGTTGGTAAATGTTGTGTTTTTATCCAAGTAATGAGATACTTGCCAGACCAGTGAGTGGAAAACTGCAGAGTGTGATTGCAGAGTAGAGGAATTGAAAGGGATCTGCCTTAGCATGTAGTGCTATTATCAAATCAGATCTTTACCTATTGTCTTCTAACCATTTCAATAGTAGGAAAATCCCTTTGTCGGGTAGCTTTAACATGATTATTGTAAATCCTCTAACCAGGTGACTCAAGATCATCGAGTTCTTCAAATCCTCTAGCAAGGTAACCTTTAGCAGGGTTTCAACCTTTAACAAGGTATATAGCAATCCCTTAACCGAGTGATCTTTAATAGGATCGGTTCCTAATAGAACCTTATTGTAAAGTCTTTAACCGGACTAGGCTCCTAACAGAGCGAGCTTCAAAAGAGTTCAAAAAAAAGCTTGTGGGTATTCATCCCCACCGTGGTTTTTCCCATTTGGGTTTCCATGTGAAAAATCTGTTAGCATTTTCACAAAAGGAGATTGTTAGCATCTCAGTAAGTTTGTTGGTATGAGGATATTGAGAAGGTTGTTGGAGATTGTTGATATAATTGAGAAAGGATGATTACTATCTTAATAATATTATTTTGTCATTGATGTCAAGCAATCAATCTTCTAATTCAGTATGATGTTGCCATATCTTAATGAGTATGTTTTGATAAGTATAAAGATGTCAGTAAGAGACATAGAATGAATGTGAAAATAAAAGGGGAATAATAAGTTATTCAATGGACAACTATTACCGAGTTAGAGAGTGATGAGATTATGTTATTTTGATTGTTTTGATATCCTATATGTGAGTATTCAAAGACTGAACAAAAATGAGAAAAGATTTCAAGCTATAGAATTAGTTAAGGCTTGATACTGTTCTATGTTACCAAGCAAGATGCTAGTCGGTAAACCCTAAGGTTATCACTATCGGTTAAAGAAGGCAGAATATCTACCGAGTGAAGTTCATTATTTACCGAGTAACAACCGAGTAATGACATAATGCATTGGATGGATAAATACATTAGTAAATGTAGAATACCAATAAGCTGGAGTTGATCAGATGATTGGTATGTCGTGCAAGAAGTTTGTTGAGGATCTACGACATCGAAAATACAAGAGATAAGATCTACAACACAGATTGAACGGCCATAACCTAGCACAAGTTCCAAGGCAAGGTAAAACGCTTTCAGATTGAAGGATACAATGAACCTAGTCACGTTTTAAGATCTGATGGCTAAGATTGATCATGGGAAATGTGATCAAGGAGATTAAGCGGTTAGGTATTGTTCATAAATAAGAAACTGTTGATGAACAATGCATGCGGGAAAAATAGAAAAAAAGTGACACGATAGTAGTGATCACCGAGCACAGAAGATTGAAGATATGATTGAAGAACAGATTGAGAAGCCCAACAAGAAGCAAGATAAATCTTATGACAAGATTGTTTTGAGCATATAGAATCTGCTTTAGCATTTCAGATGTGAAGTTGCAGATATATTTTATTACTGTTATTTATTTTGTAAGTGACAAGAAATCTCTTAACCGAGTGGACTTAACAATCTTATTTGTAAACCCTCTAGCAAGGTAACATTCTAAATGAGTGTTTGAAATCCTTTGACAAGGTCACTTCTAATAAAGTGCAAGACTCTAACAAGTTTGAGGGAAATCCCTTAACTAGGTCACATCTAGCAATGTGTTTTTGTAATTTGTAACTGGATTAGCTTTTAACCGAGCATACTCTAGAAGGGTATATTTCTTAGTGAGTCCGAAATCCCACAATGGTTTTTCCCTATTTGGGTTTCCACATTAAATCTGGTGTTAAATGTGTTGTGATGTTTTAAGTGTATCTGTTTATGAGTATTGAATGATTTACAGTCATAGTTGCATATCAGTAAAGGCTACCGAGGTTGAATCTGGTGAATATATTGTATAGTGAAGTTTTTATGATTCAACCCCCCCCCCCTCATCTTAACTAACAATTGGTATCAGAGCTTTGGACTCCAAAAGAAAATTTTAAAGGTACTTGAGGCAAGATTCGAAGATGTATAAAAGGGATGCACCAAAGCTAAACAAGTCAAGTTTCTCCACATGGCAGAAAAGGATGAAGCTGCATTTATCAGGAATTGGAGAATATGCAACATATTATCTGGAGAATGATTACATAGCACCTAGCACCAACCCAATGACAATGGAAGAGATAAAGGCAAAGCAAGAACATATTCAAGCTATGATTGAAATAACATCTGCATTAACCAACTCAGAGTTTAATGATCTAGAAGGCTGGAATGATGCCAAAGCGATGTGGACCAAGCTTATATCTGTGTATGGTGGTGATGAACATGTTCAGAGAGAAAAAGTAGACAGTCTAAAAGGTCAACTTGAATCCATGAGAATGAATGAAGGTGAGAACATAACCCAATACAGTACAAGGTTAAAGGAAACTGTCAATCAAATCAAAGGAGCAAGAGGAACTATTGAAGAAAAGGATGTAACAAGTAGGTTGCTTAGAACACTTCTACCTGCTTATGCCATTCGAGTCTCTGCAATCAATGAATTAAGGTCTGTGCCAAACATGCCAGTCTCTTTGGATGCTACTATCAGTAAGCTACATGCATTTGAGCTAGGTAATTTTGATAACAGTGGGTCCTCGGTAAATAAAGTTGAATCTGCATTCAGTTCTTTTCATATTGGTGAATCTGATGATTAAAATGATAGAATGTATAAGTATACTGAAGGAAATCATAGTGGAGCAAGTGAAAGATTTCACAAAAAACATGGAAGAGGTACACAAACTATATGAAGAAATTGAAAAGCAAGAAGAGTTTGAAGCATTATTAGCCAGAAGGTTACTGAGAGGCAAAGGTAAGTATAAATGAAAGTTATCTTTAAAATGTTTTAACTATGATAGAATAGGACATATGGCTTCTAACTGTCCTGACAAAGAATCTTGTGAAAAGAGAGAATACCAAGATGACAGACAGGAAGACAACCAATACAGAGGACACCAAGACTTCAGAAGGAAATATAGAAAGACATGCCTAGTAGCTGATGAGGAATCCAATGATGATAAATCTAATGGTATTGATACAAAGGAAGTTGTTTATGTGGCTATCAAAGATGGATTAGATGAAGAAAGGTATGAAGAAAAAGCCCTAATATCTCACATAAATAAAAATGATTCTTGGATCATAGATAGTGGATTCTCACATCACATGACAGGTGATAAACACAAGTTTGTTAAATTAGAAGACTATGATGGAGGATATGTAAGATTTGTTAATGATGCACCATGTTCGGTGAAAGGTAAAGGATCTATAACACTTCTTGACAATGCTAAATGTGATGATGTATACTGGGTTGAAGGTTTGAAATACAATTTGTTGAGTGTAGCACAGCTAAACAATACAGGATACCGAATAGAATTCCAGAAGGGATGTGTCAAAGTTCATGACAAACATGGACAGATGGCTGCTACTGAGACACAAACAAAAGGTAATACATTTCATCTTGACTCAACTTGGAACAATTGTCTGTATGCTAAACTAGAAGATACCTGGTTATGTCATAAAAGGTTTTGTCATGTAAATTTTGATAACCTGATCAAAATAAGTAAGAAGCATCGAGTAAGAGGTCTACCGAGCCTAAAAAAACCTGAGAATGCAATATTTCAAGGATGCCAGATGGGTAAGATGAAAAAGTCAAGATTTACAAGTAAGTCCTACACTTCTAAAAGAACTTTAGATCTAGTGCACACTGATCTTTGTGGTCCTATGAAAGTTCAAAGTCATTATGGAGATAAATACTTCATATTATTTGTGGATGATTACTCAAGAATGATGTCAGTTATGTTTTTAAAAGAAAAATCAGAAGCCTTTCAAATGTTCAAATGGTATAAGGCTAGAGTTGAAAAAGAAACAGGAAGATAGTTGAAATGTCTAAGATCTGATAGAGGAGGAGAATTTATTTCTGATGAATTGAACCTATTTTGCAATGATCATGGTATAAAGAGACAAGTGTCTGCACTAAGAACACCTTAGCAAAATGGGATAGCTGAAAGAAGAAACAAATCAATTGTAGATTGTGCCAGAACCCTGATGATAGAAAAGAGGGTACCACAAACATTTTGGAGAGAAGCAATCAACACTGCAGTTTACATCCTGAACCGAGTACAACTGAAGAAAGGAACTTTGAAGACACCATATGAAATCTGGTATGATAAGAAACCCAATGTAAGTTAATTTAAAATATTTGGAAGTAGATGTTATGTTCACAAAGATGACAGAAATGGAAAGTTTGATCAGAAAAGCAAGGAAGGAACATTTCTTGGCTATTCTTCTAGAAGTAAAGCATTTAAATGTCTGATAAAATCATCTAACAAAATAGTAGAAAATGCAAATGTGAAAATTGATGAATTTGCAAAAAGAAATGATGAAGGAAATTCCAAAGAACCAGAAAATTATGAAGAATTTGCTTATGTTCAACTGAGAAATCCTACCAAGAAAGTTGATGAAGAAAATGAAGAAAATACTCAGTTACCGAGTGATGAAGAAGATCAAACAGAGCATACTGAGCCCATATTAGCCAAGTATGTCAAAATAAATCATGCATCAAGTTAGATTATAGGGGATAAGGATGATCAAGTGATGACAAGAAACAAACTAAGACAAAACACATGTCTGATATCTGAATTTGAACCAAGGATAGTAAAAGAGGCATTTAGTAATGAAGATTGGATAAATGCTATGAAAGAAGAAATTGAACAAATCAAGAAGGATGAAACATGGTCACTGGTCCCAAGACCAAAAGAGAAAAATGTAATCGGTACAAAGTGGATTTTCAGAAACAAGCTAAATGAAAAAGGAGAGGTCATGCAGAACAAAGCAAGACTAGTTTGCAAAGGAGATGCTCAAGAAGAAGGAATTGATTATGGTGAGACTTTTGCACCTGTGGCAAGACTTGAAGGAGTGAGAACATTGTTGGCATATGCTGCTTACAAAAATTTCAAGGTATATCAAATGGATGTTAAATCTGCATTTTTGAATGGTATACTAGAAGAAGAAGTTTATATTGAACAGCCTAAAGGATTTATTGAAGACAAGAATAAAGATTAGGTATGTAAGTTGGACAAAGCATTATATGGTTTAAAGCAAGCACCTAGAGCATGGTATGAAAGACTGCACTCTTATTTGATTAAGATTGGATTTATAAGGACAAGTGAAAACAACAACATGTATATGAAAAATGATGAAAACAATGGTATACTACTTTCAACCATATTTGTTGATGATATTATTTTTTGTGGTAATGACTTCTTATGCAAGAACTTTGGAAATGAAATGTGCAAAGAATTTGAGATGTCATTAATTGGTGAAATAAAGTATTTTATAGGTTTACAGATACTACAAATGAAAAATGAGATTTTCATTACTCAATCCAAGTATATAAAGGAAATCTTGAAGAAATTTGGAATGGAAGATTCTAAACCTATAAGTACTCCTATGACTACCAATTGTAAACTATCAAAGAGTGATGAATCTGCATCTATTGATGAGACACTTTACCGATCTATGATTGGAAAGCTGCAATATGTGGTTCACAACAGGCCAGATATAGCACATGCAGTAGGTATAGTTGCAAGATTTTCTACAGATCCCAAAGAAACTCATTTGATAGCAATCAAGAGAATTTTAAGATACCTGAGAGGCATTGAAGATTATGGCTTAGTGTATCAAAAGAGAAATGTTTTTGACTTAAAACTCTATACTGATGCTGATTGGGCAGGATACATTGATGATAGGAAAAGCACAAGCGTTGGAGCTTTCTTTTTGGGAGATAGACTAGTAAGTTGGCTTAGCAAGAAACAAGGATGCATTTCATAGTCAACAACTGAAGCTGAATATGTCGCTGCAGCATTGAATTGTACCAATATAACATGGATCAAACAACCGTTGGAAGGTATGAATGAGAAAGTTACCGAGCTAGTAACTATATTCTATGATAATACTAGTGCCATTAACATTTCAAAGAATCCGGTACTGCACTCTAAGACAAAGCATATCTCTATAAAGTATCATTATCTCAGAGAAAGAAGTTCAAGAGAAGAAAATTGTGCTGGAATATATCAGTTCAAAGGAAAAAATAGCAGATATTTTCACAAAGCCATTGCCAAGGGACACTTTTGAGTATCTCAGAAGTCAGTTAGGGGTCCTACCCCTATCTAGTACTCACTGACAGAGTTCGGTGAAAGCATCAATTCTATGAATCTAAAGGATAACTATTTATGAGTTGATGTTGCTTTACACACTTTAGGAGGTTGCCTAAAGTTGTACAAGAAAAAGTGATTGAAGACAAAGATGCTCTGACCGTGAATGAGACTGCAAGGAAATTACTTCACAAAGGAATAAATCATGAATTAGTTTTTCTTTTTGGCATTCTTGTCAAAGGGGGAGAAGACTAATTTATAAGAAACTAACAGAAGAAATTTATAAGAAACTAACATAAGAAGCTGGGAGAAGACTAATGACTGGGGGAGAATTCTAGAAAATTTCAGAGAAGTTTAAACATCAATCCGAATCTAAATCAATTGAAATAAATCATGTTGGTATTTTCATCAATGCCAAAGGGGGAGATTGTTAGCATTTTCACAAAAGGAGATTGTTAGCATCTCAGTAAGTTTGTTGGTATGAGGATATTGAAAAGGTTGTTGGAGATTGTTGATATAATTGAGAAAGGATGATTACTATCTTAATAATATTATTTTGTCATTGATGTCAAGCAATTGATCTTCTGATTCAGTATGATGTTGCCATATCTTAATGAGTATGTTTTGATAAGTATAAAGATGTCGGTAAGAGACACATAATGAATGCGAAAATAAAAAGGGAATAATAAGTTATTCAATGGGCAACTATTATCGAGTTAGATAGTGATGAGATTATTTTGTTTTGATTGTTTTGATATCCTATATGTGAGTATTCAAAGACTGAACAAAAAGAAGAAAAGATTTCAAGCTATAGAATTAGTTAAGGCTTGATACTGTTCCATGTTACCGAGAAAGATGCTAGTCGGTAAACCCTAAGGTTATCACTATCGGTTAAAGAAGGCAAAATATCTACCGAGTGAAGTTCAGTATTTACTGAGTAACAACCGAGTAATGATAGAATGCATTGGATGGATAAATACATTATTAAATGTAGAATACCAATAAGCTAGAGTTGATCAGATGATTGGTATGTCGTGCAAGAAGTTTGTTGAGGATCTACGACATTGAAAGTACAAGAGATTAGATCTACAACACAGATTGAACGACCATAACCTAGCACAAGTTCCAAGGCAAGGTAAAACATTTTCAGATTGAAGGATACAATGAACCTAGTCAAGTTTTAAGATCTAATGGCTAAGATTGATCATGGGAAATGTGATCAAGGAGATTAAGCGGTTAGGTATTGTTCATAGATAAGAAACTGTTGATGAACAATGCATGCGGGCAAAATAGAAGAAAAGTGACACGACAGTAGTGATCACTGAGCATAGAAGATTGAAGATCTGATTGAAGAACATATTGAGAAGCCCAACAAGAAGCAAGATAAGTCTTATGAGAAGATTGTTTTTAGCATATAGAATCTACTTTAGCATTTCAGATGTGAAGTTGTAGATATATTTTATTACTATTATTATTTTGTAAGTGACAGGAAATCTCTTAACTGAGTGGACTTAACAGTCTTATTTGTAAACCCTCTAGCAAGGTAACATTCTAAATGAGTGTCTTAAATCCTTTGACAAGGTCACTTCTAAAAAAGTGCAAGACTCTAACAAGTCTGAGGGAAATCCCTTAACTGGGTCACATCTAGCAATGTGTTTTTGTAATCTGTAACTGGATTAGCTTTTAACCGAGCATACTCTAGAAGGGTATATTTCTTAGTGGGTCCGAAATCCCACAGTGGTTTTTCCCTATTTGGGTTTCCACATTAAATCTGGTGTTAAATGTGTTATGATGTTTTAAGTGTATCTGTTTATGAGTATTGAATAATTTACAGTCATAGTTGCATATCAGTAAAGGCTACCAAGGTTGAATCTGGTGAATATATTGTATAGTGAAGTTTTTATGATTCACCCCCCCCCCTCATCTTAACTAACAAAATCTGTGTGTCATGAGTTGTGCATTTTTCAAGTGATGATTGATTATTCTTTGTTTAGGTGAATATGCATGCAAAGCTAATAGTTATGGTATTACTGATACAACACATGCATATGTATATTGGTGAAGTAGTTATCAAGTGCTGAATGTTATTTGAAGAATTCAGTTTTACTGGTTTAAGATGTCTGAAGTTGTACTGTGTTTAACCAATATTTCCATGGTTAAGTTCAATGATGAAGATAATTGATTATCATTATTTTAACTTGATAAGTTGTTGAGAAGTTTTTGTCTGTACTGATTCACCCCCCCTCTCAGTACCAGTTAGGGTATTTGTTGTTCATCATTATTCATCAAGGCTAAATCAAGATGGAAACTAAAGGGTAGTGTCGATATCTTGACAATGCCAGGAGGTCTCTTCCTTTTCAAGTTCACTATGGAGGAAGACCTGATCTTTGTCCTCTTAGGCTCTTGGGCCTATGGGAAACATTTTTTAACTCTAGCTAAACAGAAGCCTTGTTTCGACCCTTCAGCTAAACTCAATCACATGGCTCCTGTTTGGGTTAGACTCCCTGGCCTCCTACTGGAATTCTAGGATGAACAGATCTTCCATTGGATTGGAAACTCATTCGCAGCTATGTTACAACAGATTCAGTCACTCTTGCTAAATCCAGGTTGGTTTATGCCCGTTTTTGTGTCAATGTTGCGATTAAAAAAGCTCTCCCCAATTTTGTTTCTCTTAACTCGAAGTGGGGAAAATGGTCTCAGGCCATTGTCTATGAAAATGCTACTCTTTTTTGTCAGAAATGTGCTAAACAAGGGCACACGTATGCTGAGTGTAAGACCCAGGCATTTGCAGAACCCAAGATGAAAGAAAAGGATATTGTAGATGAACCCATCAGCCTAAGTGCTCCCTCTTCCTTAGCCCCCTTGGGACTACCTAATGTGAGTGAAATCCCCGATGATTACCCCCACACTGACAAGATCCTTGAGATTTAAAAAACCTCGGTGGATCCAGTGAAGCAACCCCCAAGCGAAAGCCACTTTCTCAAAGGACACTACACAAGAATGGTCACTCCCCAAGGACCCTATGGCGAAGTAGATAGCCATAACACCACTATCAGAAACAAGTGGTCAAACAAGGACATACCGACTCTTGACTAACCATAAGACAAAGACACTACATGGTTAAGACAATGGAGCCAACATATATCTCTTGGTCAAAGGTACCAATTACACCACCACAAGATGACTGAACCATAGACCAAAATATCACAATAAACACTTGCAAGGATAGCTAAATACATCAAGTCCGCACTCAGACAATCTTTGAGAATATCAACATCATAAGCACTTGCAACATCATTGATTGAAAAAAATGAAATAAAACACTCTTGCAACAGTCACATTATTCAATTCCCAAATCAATGTTCCATCAGAAATGAAATCCACATTATACATTCAACCAGTTATAACATGATTTCCAACAGGCATATAAATTATTTTCAAAATATATCCAAAACTAACAATTTGAATCTCTAATTCATGTCTTAATTTTCATTGATAAATTTATCAACCACATAATAAAAATCATATGAAAATCACATTACATCACGCAATACCACTTTAAACATTCCATTTATTAAATTTAAGTTCTTAGCACTAACTGATTTGGAGACTGGTGAGGGCTCAAAGCTAAGTGGGGGTCAAACCAACCCGCGGTTGTGCTGCTACTGAGGGCAACAAACACTACCTACCGATAGTGCTGCTACCACTGGTAATAGCCCTACCAACTGGTGGCTGCCGCTACCAACCGGTAGCGGTGCCGCCGACTGGTAGTGCCCACTACCAACCGGTAGCCGTACTGTCGACCGGTAGTTCTGCTACCTATGGGTAGCAGACACTATCAACCCACGTGATGAGGCAAGCCCATCACGGGAGTGGTAAAGTCCACAAGAGAGGCACAAGAAACATGCCTCCAAGCATTATAAAACCAAAAAGACACAAAATCAATAACCAAAAGGGACATTCCATTTCCAGAATTATTTCACAAGCACACACATATAGTGCCAATTTCCAAAATTTCAAGGAGTTTACTAGCAAGGTAGATGGTGAAATAAACACACTGGAAAGAATAGCTAGCCAATTCTTGACAATATAGAAACAAGGATGCACCCAGTCAACCCAAACTAAAATTCTTTCTTTCAAAAGAAGAGGTAAATCAAGAATTTGTTTGCTATGAACAAATAACACACATCAAGAAGAAATGAACAATTCCTTTCCTTAATGCAACCATATGCTAATAGCATCACAAAATCAACTATATTAGGCAATCTTTCTCCCATTTCAACATTCCAAGAAGAATCTACAGGCATATTGCATAAATTTCCACACACAGGAAGCAAACTAAAAATTTCAAAAACAAATTCAAAACAAGAAGGAAACCTCCAAACTTGAATCAATTAGCAAGCAAAGAGATGAAGAAAATCCAGTCTTGCAACCAGGTCGAATCTCCAGCTCCTCCAGAAAGTTTTCCAAAATTTTCTCTCCAAAATCCTCTTCTTCTCCCATCGTGAATGCCCAAAACTATCTTTTAACCCAAGCTTCTAGGTTAAAGTTCTCATCCAATCAAATTTAAATATTTTAAAACTAAAAGGCAATCAGATTTATTTCTTTCCCCAAAAATATAATTCTTTCCAATGATTAAATTAAAAATGCCAAAATGGAAAAATAAGAAGGGAAGCTTTTATTTATTTCTTTTTCCATAAATACTTCCTTCAACAAAAGTATTTAACCTTTTTAAATGACTAAGCAATTTATTTATTTCACAAAAATATCAATGCAACTTTACACAATAAATTAAGCCATTTAACCATTTAATCTAGCAATTCATCAATTTAGTAAATCAATAATCACAGTGCATAATAATTAAATGATTACTCAAACATGAGATAACATCATCCATTTAAATTAAATAAATATTTAAATAAATAGAAACATGCAAAACCAAGACAGATCAAATGACGACTCTCAAATGACCAAACCAAGGCACCATGACACGCATAACAACCAGACGGGGAAACACAACCGAATGGCAACACTCACACGAGTGTAACTGCGGTCAAGATAGGGTACACCAACTATCTCCTCCACTCCTATATATATATATATATATATATATAAGGAACGCTCAGACCTGTGAAACCAGGTGGATTCGATACCCCATACCTACCTGGTACTTGTACCTGCAATGTCCTGTACCAAAGAACCACACGTGTATATAGACAATATACATATAGACACGGTAAACACACCGATGAAGGAGAATCATGACGTTCCCTGTCTCACTGAAGTGAGTGAAGGAAAATCATCCCCTCGCATCCCAATACACTTGCAAACACGCAATATATTAATAATGCATCGCAATATAAGGGAAAAGTGTCAGTCCATGATAATGATCCATAAAAAAAATAACATTACTCATAAGCACTGAAATACTGCATAAAATACTACACCATAAATCTAGATAAAGTATGAAATAACATCGCATAATATCCGAATCAAAATACAATAATGTTCCACAGAATAGTCACTGAAGTAACTCAAAACATACAAAAGAGATTGATCAAGGAGGGGTACTACATCCTTCCCCCCAAGCCTAGGCTTACTCCTGGAAGCCTAAAACAGATAAGAATAAAGCTCTCTCATCTTCACTGCATCTTCCCAAGTCGCAGAGGACTCATCACTGGGATCCCATAGGACCCTTACCTGCTCGATGGTACGACCCCCGAGAGTCAAATCCTGATGCTGAAGGATGCACACGGGCTCCATGGAAAGCTACCCATCCTCGGCCTGCAAGGCAAGATGGTAGGCAATGGGTCCTATCCTCTCAAGGATCTCAAAAGGTCCTACAAAATGAGGTGCCAACTTAGAACCCTTTCCATAATGGATCAGACTCTTCTGCGGATGCACTCTCAAGAACACACGATCGCCAACCGAAAACTGGCCATCGACTCTATGAGCATCGACATACTTGTTTTGCCTATCCTGGGCAACAACCAAATGCCCACAAATCTGCTCAACCTGCTGCTCCATCTCACGAAGCAATTCCGGGCCTAAACACACCCTATCCTCCAACCGATCCCAACTCAAAGGAGTACGGCAAGGATGACCATACAATGCCTGGAAGGGTGACATTCCTATAGAGCTGTGATAACCGTTATTATAAGCGAACTCCACAAGGTGAAGATATTCCTCCCAACATGACTACTGATCCATAAAATATGTGTGAAGCATGTCCTCCAAGACCTGATTCACATGCTCAGTCTGACCATCAATCTCTAGGTGATAAGTTGAACTGAAGTTCAACTGGGTCCCCAAAGCATGCTGAAGTGAGGTCCACAAAGCCGATGTAAAGACAAGGTCTCTATCAAAAATGATCCACCTTGGGATCCCATGCAACCTCACCACATCTTCCAAGAAGACTTATGCCACCACTACTGTAGTGTAAGAAGATCGAATAGGAACAAAATGAGCAACTTTGGTCAATCTATCAACAATGACCATGATGGCATCATGATGCCGCGAAGAAACATGCAACCCTACTACGAAATCCATGGAAATGATATCCCATTTCCAATCCAATATCAAATTCGGCTGTAAAAGCCCTGCAGGGTGCTGATGCTTCACCTTCACCCACTAACATTCCAAGTACTTGGACACAAAATCAGCAATGTCACATTTCATACCAGCCCAATGATAAATCCGCCTAAGATTTGCGTGCATCTTCTTGACACCAGGGTGTGCCAAATAAGGCGCATGATGGGCCTCAGTCATGATCAAAATGCAAAGATCCTCCAAAGGAGGTACATAGATCCGTCCAAGATGTCTAAGAAGACCATCTAGCTCAAGAGTATATCCAAAATATCTACCCTCCAATGGTCTTCCTGACTCCGCCATGGCTCTAACATCTTGATACCAGGTGTCCTGAGGAAGAACTCCAAGAATTCTCTCAGTCAAGTCCACACCAAGGGACAATGCTGCAACCTCATGCCGCCTACGGCTCAAAGCATCTGCCACTACATTCTCTTTCCCCTGAATATAACGAACCTCAAAATCATACTCGCAGAGGAGTTCCATCCATCTTCACTGTCGAGCATTCAAGTTCGGCTATGTGAAGATATACTGAAAACTATGGTGATCACTATGTAGCTTAAACCGACGCCCCAACAGGAAATGTCTCCAACAAACCAATGCATGCACTACAACTGCCAACTCCAAGTCATGAACTGGATAGTTCAACTTGTGATCCTTGAGTTTGTGAGACTCATAGGCAACCACACATCCATCCTGCATAAGCACCGCACCTATACCTTCTAAAGAGGCATCTGTGCATACCATGAAATCTCTGGATGGGTCAGGAATTGCCAAAATCAGAGCACTAACAAGGAGTTCCTTCAATGTATGAAAAGCCAATTCACACTGCTTTGACCAAACAAACTTCTCCCCTTTCCTCTGAAGAGAAGTAATTGGATGACCTATCCGAGAAAAGGTCTGAACAAAGATACAGTAATATCCGGCCAAACCCATGAAACTTCAAACTTTAGAAACATTATTCGACACTGGCTAATCAACAATGGCTTGGATCTTAGAAGGATCCATAGATACACCTTCTCCTGAAACTATATGACCAAGATAGCTCACCTCTGACTGGAAGAAATCACACTTTGCCAAATTCGCAAAACGCTGATTCTCCCTCAAGCACTGCAATACCTGACGCAAGTGACCCTCATGCTCTTCCATGGATCTAGAATAAATCAATATGTCATCCAAGAACACAAGAACAAAGTGATCAAGGTAGGTGTGAAAAACCCCATTCATAAGACTCATGAACACTGAAGGCACGTTCGTCAACCCAAATGGCACCACTGTGAACTCATAGTGACCATAACGAGTATGAAACACTGTCTTATGAATGTTTGCATCATGAATCCGCAACTGATGATACCTAGACTTCAGGTCTATCTTAGAGAACACCTTGGCTTCCTTCACTTGATCAAAGAGGTCATCAATCTGAGGCAATGGATATTGGTTCTGAATGGTTACCTTATTCAATTGTCAATAATCAATGCATAATCAAAGAGAACCATCCTTCTTCTTGATGAAGATAACCAGTGCACCCCAAGAAGAAACACTAGGACGAATGAATCCCTTTGCCAACAACTCCTCAACTTGCAACTTCAACTCACTCAACTCCTAAGTAGTCATACTATATGGTGCTCTCGAAATAGGTTCCGCGCCAGGAACCAAGTCAATGCAAAAATCTATGTCTCGTTTTGGAGGCATACTGGGAATATCCAAAGGAAACACATCCACATACTCTCGAAGAATAGGGTGACCATCAAGAGTGATTTATCGACTCTTTCCTGCATCCACATCCTCAAGAGAAACTACAAAAAGATGACACCCTTGATGCATGCACCGCCTAAGTTGCATAGCAAAAATCATACATAAGGATATCGATCGCTGAACTCCAACGATCCCCACTCTCCCACCATGGTCATCTACACACTCTACTGTCTTTTGACGATAGTCTACCTAAGTGCTGTGAGATGATAACCAATCCATCCCCAATACAACTCCATAGGACCCCAAAGGAACGACTCGAAGGTCAACTGAAGTGACAAAGGGTCCTAGGTCCAACTCACAACTGGGAACGAAGGCATCGACAAACACTCACACACCGGTAGCCAACTCTACTTGCCACCTATTTACCTGCTTAGAAGACATGAGCCTACACCACTCCATAATGGATGAAGAAACAAAAGAATCTGAAGCATCAGAATCAAAAAGTATAGAGATAGGGGTACCACGCAACACACCTGTGGTCTCAATCACAATACTCTGATGCTCAGCCTGGTGGTCATCCACCACTGCAAAAACTCTATGGGATCTACCTGCATCCCCCACTATCAACTCTAATGCAGCTAGCCTCTGACTGACCGACTGATGTGAACGTTGAGGACACAAAGCGGCCTTGTGGCCAAACTGACCACAAGTGAAGCAAGCTCCACTGCCAGGTCCTCTACTTCCAGACGGTTCACTAGACTACTGGCAACTCTTCCCACTAGGGGCCTGAGATGCTCCCTGAGAAGACTGCCCTGGAAAGGTCTGCCTACCCCTCGGCCATCTCCTACTCTTCTAGGACTAAGAGATGCCATCCTATTGGCCCTGCGACTGCTTCAGTCTCGGCTGCTGCTGTCCACCCTTGGCAAGTCCCTGAGGACCCCTAAAAGGTGCAGCAGTTTGGGTTTGATTCCCTCTATCTCTAGACCCACTGAGAGGATCACTCCCAATCTGAACTCCAGATTGGCCGCCATGAGCATGGCTAAGGTTCCGCTCTACCAACCTGGCTTTTGCCACGGCTACCTCTACTGAAGTAGGCTCAAAAAATCTCACTCCTCCACTGATGCAGTCATTAAGACCCCTCAAGAAGTGCTGCACAAGTATAGCCTCGTCATTGCCGATCCTGACATACTGTTTGAGCTCATAGAACTTGTGCTCAAACTGATCCACTGACAACCCAAACTGGTGCAGAGCATAGAACTCATCTGCTCGCGACTTCCTGCACTAGGGTGAGAGGAATCGTGCCCTGAACCTCTCCAAAAAGATCTCCCAAGATGCGGTGTTAATGCTCACACTGATCCTCTCCTCCTCTAATCTCCACCAGATAGATGCAGAGCTCTCGAGATGCATGATTGTGCACCTCGCCTTGGTGTTTCTACTATAAGGATACATAGAAAAATACCGGTCTAAACTGATAAGCCAGGTCTCTGCCTCGAGACCGGTACCTTTTCCATCAAAGAAGGGAGGATTGAACCTCATTAAGTCCCTCATGTGCCCTAAGATAGCTGGATCCGGGTCCACTGGGATCTCTCTCCTTCTAGGAGATCTCTCTCTCTCTCTGTGGAATCTGCTAAAGTGATTCCTCTACCCGGCCATGGATGGGTTGATCCACCTCAGGTCTGGGGCCTAGTCTAGCTAGCACTTCCTGAAACATCTGACGTAGCTCCTCCCTTTCGGGAACCTACTCCACTGAATGTGGTTCCTCCTGATGAACCGAATGATCCCTATCCACACTCGCATGAGTGGGTGGTGGCGAAGGACTATGGCGGTCAGAACCTCGACCCCTTCCTCCTCCTCTACCTCTGGTGTGGCCACCAACATGGTCACCTCCCTTGGCTTTCCTAGCCATGACCTAACACTGCACAACAGAAAAAGTTCAGATCAAAGGCAAAGAAAGACACAAGGAAATCACACCACAAGTCCTACACAAAAAGGTCAAGGCAAATGGGCTCACTACAAACCCAGAGTACCCAGTGTTGAAACATGGGCTCTGATACCAAATGTAATACCCCGCTAGGAACCCTGAAGGAAAACCCACAACATTGGTGAAACAAATTTTTAAAAAAAAGTATAAACATCATAAGTGCATTTACACAACATGCACGATAACACAAGCAGAAGACTTACACCAGAATTCCTTAAGGGTTACCAACGAAGAATTAACTTCAAGAATAAATTCCACAAAATCATAAATCCACATATGCATCATTAACTCAATGATCACAGAAAGCCATAAGCAAATAAAGATTCATCATAGAAAGATTGAAAGTATACAACATAATTTCCAGTTCAATAAGCATTTACTAACATCATCAAGGAAACTAATAAAAACATCCAAACATAGGATTACATTACTCTTCCAATACATAGCTTCTCAATAAACATAAGGGATAGATCTCATCCAATTACAAGGTTACATAAGATCAATATTACAATGATACAATGACCACATAGGTCTACAAATGCCAATAATCTTCAAAACATGAGATGAAGCATGAGCCATGAACCACAGGAACACCTGCGAAGCCAATCCTTGCATGAAGGTGCAAATCCGAACATCCGATGGGAAGTGACACTACCACCCGACCATTTAATTTCCAAATAGAATCACCCCACCGTGCTAGGAGATAGCTGAGGACCCTCAAACAAGCATAAGCATGACATGGTCGACAAAACAATACGACTCCATGACAACACAAAAGACTCCACAAGAATCCATGTGACTCAACTTCACAAACACAAGTGAACTGACATCACAAAAGACAACTGAACCAAATGAGAGAGTGTCATCGCATAGCTTAAGATGGATACCATGGTACAACCTCCATAGGTCCCGGCTCACTGTCCTGGTAATCTTTCCTGACCTTCGGCTCCAACTAAGTCTTATGCGGACCCTACCAACCTTTCGTGAAGACAAGGTGGTTGGTTTGCCATTCCAGACCTTCTCACTACATTATGAGCCCTGTACTAGCACTCACCTATGCACGAGGTACAATTATCTTTATTAATGTTATGATACTACCCACCTAATCAATTCATTAGATTACCAATTATTATCTGACTTTTGTTGGGTCGTAATACCTACCACTTTGTGTGCAACCCCCAAGTGAAAACCACTCTCTCAAAGGACACTACACAAGCATGGTCACTCCCCGAGGACCCTATAGTGAAGCAGACAGCCATAACACCACTATAAAAAACAAGTGGTCAAACAAGGACATACTGACTCTTGACTAACCATAAGGCAAAGACACTACATGGTTAAGACAACAGAGCCAACATATATCTCTTGGTCAAAGGTACCAATTACATCACCATAGGATGATTGAACCACAAACCAAAATATCACAATAAACACTTGCAAGGATAGCTAAATACATCAAGTTCGCACTTAGACAATCTTTGAGAATATCAGCATCATAAGCACTTGCAACATCATTGATTGAAAAAAATGAAATAAAACACTCTTGCAATAGTCACATTATTCAATTCCCAAATAAATATTCCATTAGCAATGAAATCCACATTATACATTCAACCGGTTATAACATGAATTCCAACAAGCATATAAATTATTTTCAGAATATATCCAAAACTACCAATTTGAATCTCTAATTCATGACTTAATTTTCATTGATAAATTTATCAACCACATAATAAAAATCACATGAAAATCACATTACATCATGCAATACCACTTTAAACATTCCATTTGTAAAATTTAAGTTCTTAGCACTAACCGGTTTGGAGATCGGTGATGGCTTAAAGCTAAGCGAGGGTCAAACCAACCCACGGTTGTGTTGTTGCCAGGGGCAACAGACACTACCTATCGGTAGTGCTGCTACCATTGGTAACAACCCTATCGACTAGTGGCTGCCACTACCAACTGGCAACACTGCTACCAACCGGTAGCGGTAGTGCCCACTACCAATCGGTAGTGGTACTGTCAACAGGTAGTGCCCACTACCAACCACTAGCGGTATTGTCGACCGGTAGTTCCGCTATCTGTGGGTAGCTGACACTACCGACCCACGTGATGAGGCAAGCCCATCATGGGAGCAGCAAAGTCCACTAGAGAGGCACAAGAAACATGCCTCCAAGCATTCTAAAACCAAAAAGACACAAAATCAATAACCACAAGGGACATTCCATTTCTAGAATTATTTCATGGGCACACACATATAGTGCCAATTTCCAAAATTTCAAGGAGTTAACTAGCAAGGTAGATGGTGAAATAAACACACTGGAAATAATAGCTAGCCAATTCTTGACAATATAGAAACAAGGATGCACCCAGCCAACCCAAACTAAAATTCTTTCTTTCAAAAGAAGAGGTAAATCAAGAAGTTGTTTTCTATGAACAAATAACACACAACAAGAAGAAATGAACAATTCCTTTCCTGAATGCAACCATATGCTAATAGCATCACAAAATCAACTATATCAGGCAATCTTTCTCCCATTTCAACATTCCAAGAAGAATCTACAGGCAGATTGCATAAATTTCCACACACAGGAAGCAAACTGAAAATTTCAAAAACAAATTCAAAACAAGAAGGAAACCTCCAACCTTGAAGCAATTAGAAAGAAAAGAGATGAAGCAAATCCAGTCTTGCAACTAGGTTGAATCTCCAGCTCCTCCAGAAAGTTTTCCAAAATTTTCTCTCCAAAATCCTCTTCTTCTCCTACCGTCAATGCCCATAATGGATGCCCAAAACTATCTTTTAACCCAAGCTTCTAGGTTAAAGTTCTCATCCAATCAAATTTAAATATTTTAAAACTAAAAGGCAATCAGATTTATTTCTTTCCCCCAAAATAATAATTCTTTCCAATGATTAAATTAAAAAGGCCAAAATGGAAAAAAAAGAAGGGAAGCTTTTATTTATTTCTTTTTCCATAAATACTTCCTTCAACATAAGTATTTAACCTTTTTAAATGGCTAGGCAATTTATTTATTTCACAAAAATATCAATGCAACTTTACACAATAAATTAAGCCATTTAACCATTTAATCTAGCAATTCATCAATTTAATAAATCAATAATCACAGAGCATAATAATTAAATGATTACGCCAACACGAGATAGCATCATCCATTTAAATTAAATAAACAGAAACACGCAAAACCAAGTCAAATCAAATGACGACTCTCAAATGACCAAACCAAGGCACCATGACACGCATAACAACCAGACGAGGAAACACAACCGACTGACAACACTCACATGAGTGTAACTGTGGTCAAGCTAGGGTACAAAAACTATCTCCTCCACTCCCATCAGTTATATATATATATATATATGTAAGTCACGCTCAGACCTGTGAAACTAGGTGGAGTCGATACCCCGTACCTACCCGATACTTGTGCCTGCAATGTCCTGCATAGAAGAACCACACGTGCATATAGACAATATACATACAGACACGGTAAACACACCGATGAAGGAGAATCATGACATTCCCTGTCTCACTGGAGTGAGTGAAGGAAAATCATCCCCTTGCATCCCAATACACTTGCAAACATGCAACATATAAATAATGCATCACAATATAAGGGAAAAGTGTCAGTCCATGATAATGATCCATAAAAAAAATAACATTACTCATAAGCACTGAAATACTGCATAAAATACTACACCATAAATCCAGATAAAGTATGAAATAACATCACATAATATCCGAATCAAAATACAATAATGTTCCACAGAACAGTCACTGAAGTAACTCAAAACATACAAAAGAGGTTGATCGAGGAGGGGTACTACATATGGCAACTATATTTCATGACATGATGCATACATTCATGGAAGACTATGTGGATGAGATCTTGGCTAAATCATACAACAGAGAAGAACATATGAAGATATTGGAAAAGATATTTGATTGGTTAGAACAATACAAGCTAAGGCTAAATCCTAAGAAATGTGCCTTTGGTGTTACTTCAGGAAAACTATTGGGATACATTATTTTAGCTAGAGGTATAGAAGTGGATCTAGCTAAGGTTAAAGCAATAATGGAAATGACATCTCCCAAGAATATCAGTCAACTAAGATCACTCCAAGGAAGACTCCAATCAATCAGAAGATTTGTTGCTCAACTAGCAGATAAATTCCAACCATTTACTCATCTATTGCACAAAAATGTTCATTTCAAGTGGGACCATCAATGTGAGGACGCATTTAACAAGATCGAGGCTTACCTCATACAACCACCTATCCTAATGTCACCAATTCCAGGAAAACCATTATTACTCTATGTATCAACCACCGAAGCATCATTAGGAGTTTTTCTTGCACAACAGGATAATGAAGGAAAAGAACGAGCCATCTACTACATCAGTAGAACACTAGTAGGATATGAGATCAACTATTCACCAACAGAAAAAGTATGCTTGGCAGTAGTTTTTGCTTCTAAAAAATTGCGACACTATCTACTATCTCACTCCATCAAGTTAATAGCTAAAATTGATCCTATGAAACATTTACTCAGCAAAGCAACATTAATAGGATGACTAGCAAAATGGATCATGATCCTGAGTGAGTTTGATATTGAGTATGTTGACAGAAAAGTTATAAAAGGACAAGTCATTGCAGGTCAACTAGCGGAGGCACCACTTCAAGATGATCATCCTTTATAGATTGAGTTTCTCGATGCTGATATCTTAACAATCACAACAAAAACATGGCAATTATACTTTGATGGTTCATATACACAACATGGATCAGGACCAGGTATTTTATTCATCACACCACAAGGTCATACAATTCCAAAAGCATACAAATTAAGATTTCCATGCACCAATAACACAACAGAGTATGAAGCTTTGGTTATAGGTATCAAAATGGCTATAGAATGGAACATTACACAACTTCAAGTCTTTGGAGACTCTCAGCTCAACATTAATCAAATCAATGATGACTATCAAACAAAGGACAAAAATATAATGCCTAATAAAAAGATGGTTGATGATATCAAGAAATACTTTGTAGAAATAACTTTCCAGCAGATTCCAAGAAATGACAACAAAGCAGCAGATGCCATGGCTACACTTGCTTCTCTACTTCAGACACAAAAAAATAAACAACGTTATGAATTCCTGGTAGAAGAGTTGATTTACCCTGCTCATAATTGTCCCGATTCCCAAACTATCTGTCATCTTATGGGGCATGATTCCTCCCGCTATGGTTAAACTTACACATACCTGAAAGATAACACCTTACCTCCCAATTTATCGAAGAACCAAAAGAGAAAATTTATTCACCAATCCTCCCATTTTACTCTTGTCGCGGATACCCTGTTTAAACGAGGTCTAGACGATACTCTTTTAAGATGTCTTGAATAAGAAGAATCTGAGAAGGCCTTACATGAAGTCCATAACAACATTTGTGGCACTCATTCAAGTGGTCTTACCCTTTCAAAAAAACTCATATGCTTGGGCTATTATTGGCCGACCATGGAATGAGATTTGTTTTAGATAGCTAGAACATGCAAACAATGTCATATCCATGGGAATTTGATTCATGCACCAACACAAGAACTTCATGGTTTGGCAACATCTTGGCCTTTTTGCCAATGGGGTCTTGATCTAGTAGGAAAGATAAATCCTTCTTCATCTAATGGCCACACATTCATCCTTGTAGCTACAAAATATTTCACAAAATGGATTGAGGTAGTACCTCTCATAAATATCATAAGAAAACAAATTGCTGCATTTATCTTCAACTATATCATCTGTCGCTACGAAATACCAATGACCATTATCACTGATAATGGGTGACCATTTAAGAATCAGGATGTACAAGAGCTATGTGAGAAATTCAAGATCCAACACAAATTTTCCACACCCTACTATCCACAAGGGAATGGGCAAGCAGAAGCATCAAACAAAACTATTCTAAAAATCCTCAAAAAGACAGTGAATGATGCTTGCAAAGATTGGCATATTCAATTGAACCCTTCTCTATGGGCTTACCATACTAGTATCTGCACACCAACAGGTTCCACACCTTTCTCTCTTGTTTATGGATAAGAAGCAATACTGCCAATAGAAGTAGAGATACCTTCTCTATGAGTATCATTAAAAGGTCTCATCCCAGATGAAGAACAATGAGTATCTAGACTACAAGAGTTGGAACTAATCCATGAACGAAGACAAAATGCCTTTGATCATTTAAAGGTATATCAACAAAGAATGTGCCAGGTATATCAACAAAGAATGTGCCAAATCTATAATCACAAGGTCAAACTATGAATCTTTCAAGTGGGGGAACTAGTACTAAAGGAAAATCCACACAATTAGGTAGATCGAGAAAAGAAAGGAAAGTTTGAACCAAATGGGTTAGGTCCATTTGTAACCACAACAATATTTGGATAAGGAGAATATCAACTATCAACACAAGATGAAGATCAAATCAAGGAACCAATAAATAGCATGCATTTGAAGAGGTTTTATGTCTAAAAAAGAAGAAAAATCCAAAAACAGTGAAAAAGCAAAAAAAAATCCAAAAACATTGAAAAAGCAGAAAAATACAAAAACACTAAAAAAGCAGAAACAAATCCAAAAATAGTGAAAAAGTAGAAAAAAAAAATCAAATATTAGAAAAAAGTGCAATAAAAACAGATGGTGAAAACCTGCCAAACAGGCGCTATCTATCGGCTAGCTCTTCCATCTATTAGTTCATGTATCTTTCCGCTTGCATTCATTCATTTTCCATCAGTGTTGTTCATATGCATCATAAAGATTTTGTACATATGCAGGCATCGCAACTGCTCTCTCACCATGGTTTGGATCATTGGGTATATCATATTGAATTTGTTTCTAGGCTTGGGGCAAAATCCCGCACTTAGCTAGGGGCAAAACTTTGGATCAATTTTGAGCTTAATCAAAGAGATAGAACAAACGGTTAGACAACTCTTATCAAGCAAAACTGTGACATATCCAACATTGAACATGAGATCAAATTATCAATGATCAACCTATCACAAAGTCAGTCTAAAACGCATGGATGATATCTTTTGGATAATGATTTTAATGATTGTTCAACTTTTCTATATTGATTTTTCGCTATCATGATTTCTGACTCCAGGATGTCTTTGACTAGAGGAACAAGGAAGGAACATGATATTTTTCTTGTCTGCTGTCTGAACATTGATCATTTATATGTGCAAATTTGTCTCAGGACATGATCATCAAAGTATCATTGAAGACATTTCCGATTTGCGTATTGAAATGATTAATACTGCCTGTTTTATGCAAGCAACACTCAGGTCATCTTGGTTCAATTATACCTCGATGCTTGTGCTAACTTGCCATATCAAAATCTAGGAAAGTAGTGCTCAGGTCATCATGGTTTAATTATACCATCGATGTTTTCACTCACTTCCCACATTTTAAAAAAGCTCAATGATGACAAAAATGCAATAATCCAGTGACTGGTTCGCTCATAGCTTTGCATTTCATTGCATTTAAGCTTTCATTTCATTCTTGCATGGGATCTCGCATGCTCTTTTATCCAAGGTTAAATATATCACAAGAATCATCAAGGTATCATCAAAAGTGTATACACAATTAGATTGATGACTCATATCTCCAGAGATTGTCGACCAAATGAAAATCTTATGCTGCCCTCTCAATAGAACCAACATCAACATATCCAAATCTTTCTACAACTTGATATCAACAAATTGTTAGTTCTTTATCCAATCAATCTTATCAATTCTATCAATCAATCACATCTAAATCGATTTTCTCATGTCTTATACAAGATGTATCTTTCCTGAAACCAAACATTCTGATCATGTCTTATACATGATACATCGTTCCTAAAACCAAACGCTTATGATCATCTTTGTCTTATACAGGAGGTATCATTCCTGAAACCAGACTAAATATCAATCTTATCAATCTAACCAATCAAGCTTTATCAATCATCAAGAACCACATTAGCGTGATCATAGAACTCGCATTTTCATCAACCATAGGTGCAGACATCAAATCATTTCTAATTGGGACATCAATTTCGCAAAAAATCCAAAAACTCCAAAGATCAATTATCTCAATTGATCTCCCGAGGGGGCATCATCATACCACAATTTATCAACCAAGAGCTGGGGCATCCTGTCAAACCAATATCATCATCAAAATGAGATTATTCTTTGAATCAACGCGTCATCACACCTCGCTTCAAAGAGGAGCAAAATGTATACACCTAAAATGGTCTGAAGATAATTAATTAAATAAGCAATTATTTAATTAATCCCCCTTCCCAACTTAATTGAATTCACTAAGCAATTTGATTAAATTCCCCCTTTCATCTACTTATTAATAAATCTAAGGATTTATTTAGTAGGTTCATTTCAATAATCCCCTTTAATAAATTAATTCAAATTAATTAATTCCCCCCATCAAATTCTTCATCAAATTCATTTCTTCTAAATATTCTAATTAATTAAAGTAAATCAATTTATGAGTTGTTGAGATTAATTATCCTTCTCCTATTATTTGAATTTTTAAATTCAAATTCTCCTAAATTTTAACCACCTAACCCATCCCCTAGCCTAACCCATTCCATCTAACCCTGGGTTTTAATTAACTATATCCTAGCTTGCACATCCTAACCACCATGTCCCCTTTCCTTAGACACTTTTCTCTCATGAGCAAAGCTTCTTGACACTTGTCACCATAGAGATGGCAAATGTTCCCTTTCATCCAACCTCTTTTCCAACCTCCTCCAATTTCACCATTGATATCTTCAGACTTAATCTTGACCGTTGATTCCTGCCACCTCACCCCTAGCCTTGGAAATCCTATAAATAGACCCCATTTTGGAGCAATAATCATCCAATCTCATTTTCATTCAAGCATTGTTGCTATAGTCATATAGCTCTTAGCAATATCATTTTAGCATTGTCATCTTGACCGTTGATTCCTGCCACCTCACCCCTAGCCTTGGAAATCCTATAAATAGACCCCATTTTGGAGCAATAATCATCCCATCTCATTTGCATTTCAGGCATTGTTACTATAGGAATATGCAATTAGTTTATTATTTGAGCATTGTTATCATAGCTTAATTACATCATTCTATCTTATTTTCTGGCATAATCATGGAATCATGTAGCTTAATCATTTATCATTTAAACCCTCCATTTAAGTGTAGTCAAGTCATTGGAATTTTCATGACCAGATCTAAGAGCAAAATTCATACTCGCATTTACTAGGAGGCGATAGATTGCTTAGCTATGGTTTTATCTTTCTTTTCTTTAAATTCATTAACCATGCTTGCAATGATCTATTGAGTGTTTTGTGTTTGCAGGTACAAGTACACTTCACAGGGATGACAACAAGTATTCAGCTATTCCCTGGTCCCTCTCCCTTCCCTTCCTTGGCTACGGGTGATGGCTACCTCTCCCCCAAGCCTCTGGATATTTTAATCCCCACAACCCCTCAACCCTCCAACCCTTGTGGTGCTATGACCCCCTCGGGTGAGAAAAAGCCATTAATCACAACCCCTCCTTGTTCCCCTAGCAAGGCAGAGTCATCTATTGAAGTAGCAAAATCCCTTGTATCGACTTCTCCTATGAAGTTATCACCACCCGATCTTCTTTGACGGATAATGAGGAATGACTAACCCAAAAGAAGAAATCTAGGGCTAGTAGATGTGGGTACTGAAAGTAAAGTCAGAAGACCAACAGAGAGGGTGCTGAGACATAAAGTTATGGCAAGGGATATTGCAAGGGGAAGACAACTGACCCTTGATGGAATCAACATAAATAGAAATGAAGTTCCTCTCCTGGAACATAAGGGGTCTTAACAGTCCCTAGAAGCAATTTTCTATAAACCAATATATCGTGGAAAAGAAACTTGATATTCGTCTTCTTCAGGAGGTTAAAATGACCTACCAAAATTTTGCAACCATTGCTGGTAAACTTTGGCTAGGGGCTACCTTTTTGTACATGGATGCTTTGGGTGCATCTGGGGGAATTTCTACCCTTTGGAACCCCTTCAAAGTCCAAGGAAAGATTTATGTTAGCACTGAGAACTTCCTAGCGGTCAATTTTCAATATGGTGAGCACTATTGGAACCTGTTCAATATATATGCCCCCAATTACAAAGTGGGAAGGCGTTTGGTGTGGGAGGAAATCTCTGAACACATCCTTGTGGACCATAAGTCTCATTACATGTTGGAAGGAGACTTTAATACCCCCCTCTACCCCTCTAAGAAATGTGGAGGCCTAGTGGATTTTCAGATAGCATGGGAGATCTTGCTCATCTTATTAATGTTACTAGCCTCTTTGATCTTGATCTTCAGGGTGTCCCCTACACTTGGTCGAATAATAGGAAAGGCAATCATCTAATTCAAGTTAGTCTGGATAGATTTTTTGTCTCTACCAACTGGGATATTGGTCACAACTCCTACCTAAAGACTCTCCCAAGGACTGCTTCTGATCATAGCCCCCTCCTGCTTCATTGGAAGGATAGGCCCATCTTATGTCCCCCCCATTTCCTCTATGAGATTATGTGGGCCTCCCACTTGGATTTTACAGACCTGGTCAAGGGCTTGTGGGCTACTCCGATCCAAGGGACTACAATGTTAAGAATTGCTGAGAAACTAAAACTCATCCACAGGGAAGTTAAAGGCTGGAATAAGGCAACCTTTGGTGATATATTCAAGAAGAAAAAGGTGTTGAGCTCCAGATTGGAACAATTCCAGAGCAATATGGTTGCAGGTGACCCCCCTCACTCTCTGCTAGTTGAGGAAGAAGAATTCCATAAGAATTGGAAGGAAATCCTTTTTAAGGAGGGAATCTACTGGAAATAAAGATCTAGAATTCAGTGGCTGAAAGAGGGGGACAAAAACAACTTTATTCCACCGCTCAGTGAGCATCCATAAAAGGAGAAACTTTATCAAATGTCTAAATGGCGACTTGGATCAGGAGATCACTAGAGAATCCCTAATTGGCCAAACTGCCATTGACTTGTTGATCCGTATGTATATTGAATTTGGAAGAAACAATGTGTCTCTCCAGGACAGGCTTTTGAGTAAGCTCCCTAATGCCATTGGGGAAGAGCATAACTGTCAGCTCCTTGCTCCTATCTCCTCAGAGGAGGTCCACTTAGCGGGTCTTTGCGATGGGTGCTTTCAAGACCCTAGTCTTGGATGGCTTCCCCCCAGTGTTCTTCCAGGATTATTGGGACATCGTTAGTTATGACATTACTAAAGTGGTGAAGGACTTCTTCAAGACTGGAAAATTACTGAAAAAACTGAATAACACCTACATCGTTCTTGTCCCCAAGTCTTCGAACCCCAGTTGCATGAAGGACTTTCAGCCCATAAGCCTCTGCAATTCTATCTACAAAATAATATCTAAGGTCATGGTGAATATAATTCAACACCTTCTGGCAAAGTTTATCAGTCCCTCTTAGAAAGGTTTTGTCCCTGGTCATCAAATTATGGATGCACCCATTGCCACCCATGAAATAATCCACTCCATGGATAGGAGAAGAATCCCAGGTATGACTTTCAAGCTTGACATTTCAAAATATTATGATAAAGTCAACTAGTGCCTCCTATTTAAAACTCTCTCAAAAGTGGGCTTCAACTAGAAGGTTGTTGACATGATTTAGGAATGTGTTTCTACAGTCCAGTTCTCGGTCTTGATCAACGAGACCCCTAGGGGCTGCTTTAAAGATGAAAAAGGTATTAGACAAGGAGACCCTCTGTACCCTTATCTTTTCATCATGATTGCTGAAGTCTTGAGTAGGAATGTGGTTGATATGATGACCAATGTCAGACTACAGGGATTCAATGCAGCTTCTACTATCCCCCCCTCAGTGATCCAATAATTTGTTGATGATACCTTTCTGTTTGGTATATCCTCAGTAATTGAGGCCAAGCTATGGAAGAATTTACTGGCAGATTATGCCTATGCCTCAAGGTAATGTATCAACTATGATAAGAGTAATCTCTTCTTCTTCAACACCTTTGTCGACTTTCACCTTAAAATTCTCTTTGTACTGGGGTGTAAGTCTATTGCTCTTCTGGGGACTTACCTGGGTCTCCCCCTCATTGTTAAAGAGGTTACCCCTGCATTCTGGAATACTATTATTGAATGAATATAGAAGAAATTTGCTGGTTGGAAAGGGAAATTCCTTAGTAGTGCGGGCAAGCTCCAACTCCTTGCTGCTTCCCTCCAGAGCATCCCGGTGTACTTCCTTTCCATGTTCAAAATATCTAGTGCTATGGGGGAAAAATCTTGAGAGGATCCAAAGAACCTTTCTCTAGATGGGCATGGAGGAAAAGAAACACCTCTCTCTGGTAAATTGGGACACTGTTTTCTTACCCAAATCCATGGGAGGACTTGGTATCAGAAAGATAAATGCCTTGAACAAGGCTTTAATTGCAAAAGTGGGATGAACCCTAGCTAAAGGCGAGGTGGATTGGTGTAACATTATCAAGGCCAAGTATTTGGAAAGGGAGAAATTCTATTATAATTTGAGTGTTGGTGACCTACCTCATGGGTATAAACTATGGAACAACATATTGAAACTTAGACCAGTTATCAGAGAAGGACTAAAATGGTAGATTGGAAATGGTAGGAAGATTAGGTTCTGGGAAGACTCTTGGGTGGATGACAAACCTCTAGCAGATTCTTGATTCCGCCAAATAATGTATCCCATAAAGGAGCACATAGGGGAGTACATTGTTGATTACATGGAGCCGAGAAGAGGAAGATGGAAGAACATAGCCCAAATATTTTCTAATTGACCTAACCTGTTACCCATTGCTCTGGAGCTGCATGATCTTATGCTAGAATGCAAAATTCCCTTAGCTCCCCAGGAAGATAGATTCATTTGGAAGGGGACCCAGTTGGGGGCTATCTCAGTTAAGTCTTCTTACAGACAGCTCCTGTGACCCACTGGCAATGTTGAGTGTTGGAGGAAGATATGAAACTCACAACTGATCCCAAAAGTCAACTTCTTCTGGTGGTCCCTAATGCATGGAAAGATCCCGACTCAGGACAATCTTAAAAGGAAGGGTTTCCAACTTTCCAATAGATGCATTTTATGTAAAGCTGAAGAGGAAACTATTGATCATCTTTTCATCCACTGCCCCTTCGCTGGACACTTGTGGACCATTACCCTTGAAAAATGTGGTATGCAATGGGTTTTTCAGGATAGCATTAATCAGTTTGTCACTGGATGGACACCTCCCTCCCACCACCCCTTGATTCTCCAATTATGAAGGCATATCCCTCCCCATATCTGGTGGGGTGTCTGGAAAGAAAGAAATAACAGAATCTTCAGAGATGCTGAATTCCCCCGGATAAAGTCTTCTACAATTGCTTCAAAATGATTTTGGATAATATATTAGTGACTAAGTTGAAAACCCCCCCTAATCCTCCTAACCTGATGGACAAAAATATTGCTGAACTATGGAAGCTCCCCTCGGAGTTTGAAGTTTTCAACAACAGTGCAAAGATCAACAGGAAAAAGACCAATTGGTTAGCCCCAAACCCCCATTGGTACAAATTGAAATTTGACAGGTCTGTCCAAAATGCCTACGAGGCAGGAGGTGGATTCATCCATGACCACCAGGGGAATACTATTGCAGCCTATGCGGGCAACCTAAAGAACCATACCATCACTCAAGCCAAGGGAATGGATCTCCTCTGGGGTCTGAGATTTGATACTACTATTGGCATTAAACATCTGGAAATTGAAGGCGACTCACAGATCATTGTGGAAGTGATTAGTGGTAGATCTGCTGCTGGATGGAAAGTGGATTCCATTTTGAGGGATACTAGGATGCTTCTGGCTAACCTTGATGGTTTCACCATCCGCCACATCTTCAGAGAAGGGAATGCTACTGCTAACTCTATGGCTGCAGTGGGAAGGCTGCAAAATGGCTTACGATGCTGGAGGAACCCCGATTTGCTACCAATGATCAGCAAGGAGATCTTGGAGATTGAAAAAACCAAGTCTACTAATGAACTTGTATAACTATCACCAGATGAAGAGAGCCAAATTAAAAATTTTGAATTTGGAGGGGAAACCCCCTCGTCATGGGTTGGGCTTGCCACGTAGCTACGTATGGCCTTTTCATCAACTACAAATGGGGTTTAATAATGATGATAGCTATTGTTATAGAACTGATATTGGGAATGGTAATTTCCTAATTATCATCTAGACAGATATAATTGGCGGTGATAAAGGCGACAGCTGGGATCAGCCAAATCACATTGGTTGGATTGAGGGTTCGCACGAGTGTAATAGATTTTGTGAAAGTGAAATCTGTTTAGGCACAACTTGAAATAATCACACCGTTTATTGTATGATTTTATCCTAGAGCTGGCTAAGTTTTTTTCTTGACTCTGCCTCTGCTCTGGTTCGGCTCTATTTCTTTGATACCCTGTTTCTCTTTCGCTTTGCTAAGCTGGAAGAAACAACCATGGGGGGTGATAGGCTAAGACTGGAACCTGACAAAACGAATTAATTTAAAGCCAAGCCGACGGTGTGGTTTGTATGTTCGGAAGGTGAGATTGATAAATTTATGGAAAGCATGAAAGGAAATGATGAGAGATTGTCTAAGTAGTTTGTGGTTTCCTGGGAGGATAAAAGGGCTACCATGGGGGATATTTCCTTTGAAATCAATGAAGTGGTGATTGCTCAAGTGACGGGTCTATCTACGGAGGGGAGGAAATGTAAGAAACAAAGCTGCATTTCAGATACCACCAACCTGAACCAGTTTTTCCGTGAAGGGGAGAAACCTGTGAAGAGGGCAGGCGACTTCAACTGGGAGGAGCTTCTGCAATTGTGGGATGAGGTCTACTATATCATTATAAAATACTTCACTCTGGAAGGACAGTATGGGATCCTTTACTATTATCACCTCCATTTCCTTAACCATCTTAGAAATAAAGATCTTATCTCCATTTCTTTTTTTTTCTGCTGCACTCGCTGGACTCTAATGTTAAAGATATTGCCGAGGCCAAGAAAAAGGAAAAGACTTTCCTATTTTGCACCAAGGCCTCATCCTTCACCTCTACAATTTCCACCTTGCCCTTTGCCCACCCTGCACAATCTTTGTCCAGAATGTGATTGAAAACTGTCCACTAGCCATTGCTACTGATAGACCCAATACAAGCCCTCCTCGACTACTTGAAATTGGCTCCTGTAGTAAGAAGAACAAAAAACGCCATCCTGAGGATGCCAGAACCCCAAAGAAAGTTAGAATTCATGAGATTGATTCTGATGTGGAGATTATAGATGACGCCAACACCCCTCACCGTTTTGTGAGATTGGCCTCCAAACCCCTTGAGAAATCCTTAAGAGACCCCTCCTCATCCCATGAAATTGGGAATTCCATGCCCTCTGAGAATGTGGGCCCATTTCAATCTACCTCAACACCCCACTCTATTAGCTCCACCCACACTTTTGAGAGCCCAAAAAATTCCATGAGTCCAGAGGCCGACCCCAAATCCTAGACAAACTCTCCCTCCCCAACTCTCAAGTTCGATAAGATGATGGTGGTGGAGGAAGTGAGAAACATAAAGGAGGAAGAGGACAAAAACCTAGTGGAGTTGGGTAAGAAAGTGGAGGGTTTGTTTGATAATTTGCAGGAAATCACCAGTAGAATGGAGGCCATGGAAAACAAACTGCAGGACATCTCTAGGTTTGCTTTGAATGTTATGCATTGCTCGATGACCACTTTGTGTCTTCTGTAGGAAAGTACTATTAAAGGCAAAGGCAAGGAGGACGATGACTACAGGGCCCTCTTCAAATTACTCACCAAGGAATGGGTTAGGAAGCTCCTCCCCAACAGGAGCCATGGAAAAAAGAAATAGTTCACCTCTATGTCTCGGACCTCTAGTTTTTTGTTCGGCCCTAGTAGCCTCCGGGCTTATAGTTTTAATTTATGTTTATGTTTGAACTTATCTACCTATTTCCCTACGTGGAAATGTTTAAAATGTTTATTAAGACTTTTATATATCTGATGAACATGCATATAATGATTATTATTTTTGATAGATGAAAGTTGAGGGGGCTATAATTTTGTTGCTGCTCTGCTGACAGTTGGCTTGCCACTGTTTCTTTGTTCTGTACCTGGGTCAACCCCCTTGTTTTGGCTGCTTTTAATATCAAAAAATTTCCAATGACCATGTTGGTAAAGTTGTGTTAAACACATTACATTGTAATAATGATAATATTATAAAAATAAACATCTAATTGTAATAATGATAATATTATAAAAATAAACATCTAATTATGGGACATCTTAGAATAAATATTTAATTGTATATATCAAATGTGTTAGGCATTTTTAGGGGACACTTGTATATAGAATAAGTCATTGGGATAAATATCAAATGAGGCTGTCATATTGGAAAACTATTTATTATTGTTAAAAATTAATACAAAGCAGTTGATCTTGGGTCATGGTTTAGTGAAATCATAGTTTTGAGGCACTTGGTTTATGTAATACCACTCAGTGTTTTTTTGTAAGATTATTTATACAAAGAAAACACATGAGCGATTTTTGATGTTGGCATGCATGCAACCTTTGGCTTTCTTATGGATGATTGAAAATCTCTTTTATTTTTCATATGTGGAAGCATAGATTGGGATATATAGCTACATGGTTCTCATTTTCTCATTCACATGGAGGAACACAACTAAGGTGCTTGATGCTTTAGAGTCCTTGCATGAATATTTTTCAAGTAGATTGTAATCTTATTCTTCAAAATTTACATTGAGTTGTGTGGGTAATTTTGGAGTTTGGGTTTTTCCCTTGTGAAGGTTTTTTCATTATACATATAGTATTATCTTGTGCTATGCTTGTTATTCTTTTGCATTATAAATTTTAAAGGTTTATTTTGCATATTTTTATTAGATGAAGGTTATGTGAAAATTGATTAGTATTGTCACAAAATTCCTTTTAGATAATTTACGTTATAATGGTTTTCTATAAACAAAAAACCTACCCAAGACATAAGCATGTGAGTATATAAAAAATATAAATGAAGAATGAAGATATTATATATTTAATGAAATGGTAAAAATTACAAAGAGTAACATGTACACACATACAAGCCTCTAGGACATATGGATCAAAGAAATATTGTCTAGAGGTCACAAGTTTAACTCTTAATCACCCCTAATTAGGAAGAGAGTTAGCTCAATCTAACTAAGATGTTAGAAGTTCAATTAACAATTGATAGATTAGTTAACTATATTTAACTAAGATGATACCTTGACTAATAGAGGTAGTGCATAATCACCATCAATAAAGGATTAATGAGGAATTGGTAAAACTTGTGTACCTCAAGTCAAGGTAAACACATATTATTATCTACTTAGATGACAAAAATTGATTATTCTAAATATTTTAATTAAATATATTTAATAGGTACAATATTATATTGACATCATCCATAAGTGTAACTTAGGAGGAACATGAAATAAGAAATGGATCTTTGATAATATAGTATATATTAATTTCCCATGTTTAATGATAAGTCCCATTAAAGATAGACAATTGAGAGAGAACAAGTAGTTATTGCCAAAACTATGATGCCTCTTACACTCATATTAGATACTTGGGCTAGGAGGTTCTCTTCCTCCACTACATACTAGTTGGTTAGTTCATCCCAAACTCACAAAAATTCCACACAAGGCATTAAAGAAAAAACCAAACATCTGAATCACAACATGAAAACTCATGCAAGTATGCACCAACATAACAACTTCAAGGGAAATGACATAAGTGTTACAAGTGCAGTTGCCATTGCACCAAAAGTTTGACCTGTTAATGCCTGATATAACCACTAGACTTATAGAATCCATAGGAGGTGGTTAAGACATGTCACAAACATGAGTGTTGCACTGCTCAACACAAGGATACCAAGGGCTCACACCTAGCAGCAGTCCCCCCCAGTGCAAGCGAGGGGTTTGAACCCGTGACCAAGCTCTGATACCACTTGTTACAAGGGCAATTGTCGTTGCACCAAAAGATCAACCTGCTAATGCCCAATACAACCACTAGACTTATTGAATCCATAGGAGGCAGTTAAGCCATGTCACAAACCCAAGCGCTGCACTGCACAACAAAAGGATACCAAGGGCGTACATCTTGCAACAATAACTAGATATCCCAATGTTGCAACACGGACTTTGATACTAGATGTAATGCCCTACAAAGTGACCCTAGAGGATATGAGCTAAAAGAACATAAGAATGCATGTAATAATTTTTTTTTGAAACATTTAAGCATAACAAATGCATCTAATGTAATAAAAATAGCCCAAATCTTGAACTTATGACATACAACAATGCACAAGCAGAAGACTTAGACCATGAAACATCTACCAAAGATAGGAATAGATATATAAACACATTAGGTAAGGCATACAAGATTATTTGACACATGCAAGACCCTCCAAAAATTTACAAGAGTTTACTCAATAAATGAGACCTTAATCTATGTCCTAGGTGTCATAAATGGGCTTCGACGAGCATCAATTCATACATGAACACTATCTATCAACACCACTCAAATCACTTGAAATACATGGGAAATGATGGGGAGGGCCCTAATCACCTCCAATCCACCCTAAATTCTCTAATGGGATCCCAAACACTCAAATAAGTCTCAACTAAGTGTTGGAAACTTTAGTTGTGTTGTTGCTTATGTTGTCATTGATGTCACTGTGTGTAGTGGGGATGTTTTAGATGGCATGGAAATGAATATTCAAATGTTGCTATGTTATTTTGTGATGATGTTGAGTAAGTATGAGGAATTTTCAAAAGGCGAGTGTAAGAAAAGTGTTAATATGCAGGAAACAATATCTATATGAAAAAAAAATTAATGTTTTCCACTAGTTCTTGAAGTTCATGGCTTGCGGTTCTAGATATAATGTCTATGTTCTGTGAATGTTATACTATCATGTTTTCAAGTTATCAGTTGCTTAGATGATGTAGTTGGTTGCTATGGTTCACTAATAGTAAGGTTTTCTATTAGGATTGGTTTGGAGAATGCTCTACGTTGCTCCGCTATGGTGAGTCAAGTATTGTAGTTTAGTGGACATGTTTATATGGTTCATATAGTGTTCTAGTTTAGTTTTTAGATGTTTGTTTGATTGACAAGTGAGTTATATTTTTTTGTGTTCAGTGCTGTCAGCTATGATGGTCTTTGGCTGACTCAGGTGGTGTCTCTTATTTGTATCATGCTATTTTGGTTAGTATATGCTTTTAATATTGAGTTAGGATGTTGATATGGGTCTCAGAATAGCGTGCGTAGATCCAAATTGAGTATTTTGTATTGGATGATGTGTTTGGGTTGATTGGTTAACATGTTTTATTATTGTTCTACACATTACGGTTGATGCAAAATTTGGTGAATTTTCTAGTGTGTGCAATTCTTTGGAACCATATTAAGAATATGTGTTGTGATGTGTTTGTGTCCCCTTTATCTCTTTGAGTGGACTGTATTATGTAGTTTTGGTCCAGGTGGCCATCTTTATGTAATTCATGTTTACTTTGTCTATGGCTGACCTAGTCGAGGGTTTCAATGTACAATATTGTATAACGGATGTGAAAATGTTTGAGTTGAGGTATGGAGTGTGTGTGGATTGTTGAGAATTAGATGTGAATGATATGTGAGCAACAAAAGTGAAAATTTCAGTTTGTGATGAGCTTTGATGATCATATCTTCAGTGCAACATTAAGTTGAGACAATGATGTTTGCCATGATATTGTTTGCTTGACACAATGTTTCAAGGATAGTTTCATGATTAAGAGATCTTATTCATTAAAATTTATTATTCCCTATACCTGTTGAAAGACATTGTGTCATTTGGAAGCCTGTACAACTCTTTATATCTTGCCCTGAGATTGTATGTCTCAATATTGTAAGTCTTTTGTATCTTTCCCTAAGGTCACAGGCCTTAGTTTTGCAAGTCTTTTCAGGTGTAGTGTGATCCTTGGACTTTATCCTAAAATATTGTAACCAATTATTCATACTGCAAGTGTGATTCTCACCATGGTTTTTCCCTCCTTAAGTTTTCCATGTAAATCTGGTGTTCTTGTTATGTCGTTCTTTATGCTTTCATGTTTGATAATTGTAGTAAGAAGTTTGAAAGAGTATAAGTAAGTTAATTAAAGGTCCAGACCGAGTCACCGCTCTCTTAGTCTTGTGGTGTAATAAACACTATGCCTACACCTCCTTGCAAGGCTTTACAAATCTTTTTGGATTGTCTTGAACGAATCCGAACTGACTCAAATCCACTCTAAACTTATGAAACAAGTCAAGTCTTCTTGACAAAATTAAGAGGGGATTAATTTTCCCTCCAACACTACAAAAAACATCTCTAGATTCATTTTAAAAACAAACTAAAATTTACCTACACAATTAATCAAGATGACCAAAAATTGATCATAAAGAAAGGAAACAAAACCAATAGTGTCTGGTACCAACTGTATACACCTAAAAATGGTTTGAAGGAAATTAATTAAATAAGCAATTATTTAATTAATCCCCCTTCCTAATTTAATTGAATTCATTAGGCAATTTGATTCAATTCTCCCTTTCATCTACTTATTAATAAATCTAAGGATTTATTTAATAAGTTCATTTCAATAGCCCCCTTTGATTAATTAATTCAAATTAATTAATCTTCCCCCCCATTTAAATCAACTCTTCTAATCTTCTAATTAATTAAAACAAATCAATTTATGAGTTGCTGAGAATTAATTAGTCTTTTCCTATTATTTTAATTTTTAAATTCAAATTACCCACATGCCTCCTAACTTCTAACCATCTAACCTAACCATCCCTCTAACCTAACCCATTCCACCTAACCTTAGGTTTAACCAACTCTATCCTATCTTGCACATTCTAACCTCCTTATCCTAACCTCCTATGGTGTGGATATTTTCTTCTTGAGACACATGACACTTTGGCCACATGTCTCCTCTCTTGGACACTTGCCCTTTTATGAGCAAAGCTCCTTGATACTTGTCACCATAGAGATGACAGGTGTCTCTTCCTCCAACCTCTTCTCCAACCTCCTCCAATTTCACCCTTGATATCTTCAAACTCAATCTTGACCGTTGATTCCTACCACCTCACCCCTGGCATTGGAAATCCTATAAATATCCCCTATTTTGGAGCAAAAAGGATCCCATCTCATTATCAAATTAGGCATTGTTACTATAGGCATATCATTTGAGCATTATTGTTATAGGCAATTGTATTAGCTTAATTTGATCATTTTCTAGCTTAATTGCATCCTCATCATAGCTTAATCATGCATATCATTAGTTTAATTAGTCTCTTTGATCAATTTAGCATAATAAATCCCATCTTTGCATATCATTATCATTTCAAATCCTCCATCTAGGTGTAGTCAAGTCATAGGGATTGCTTATCTAGATCTGAGAGAAAATCCATACTCGCATCTCTTAGGAGGCAATAGATCGCTTTGTCATGGTTCATCTTTATTTGGTTTTAATTTGCTAACCATGCTTGTAATGATCTATTGAGTGTTTGTGTTGCAGCTGTAGGTATCACAATTCACATGCACAACATTTTGGCGCCCACCGTGGGGCCGGAAAGCTCATTTTTGGCCTCTTAGCATCATCAAATTTCCAATTTAGCAGGTTTATGGCCGAGTCTGATTCAAAATTTCGTATGAGTTCCCTTTTTGCCTCGTACGAGTTCCTTTGTGTCCTCATACAAGCAGAGACAATTGTCATACGATCAAGTGATAATTGTCGTACGAAATTCTGTTTCTGTGTTTTCAAAACAAATTACATTTTAGGGTTTTCATGCTTCAATTTGGTTATTACTAATGCTAACCATGGTCTGTTTGTGAGTTTTTCAGCAGCCTAACTGGTTTTTGCAGGATGATTGTCAAATATTATGCTTGTCAAAGCTTCATTTCATCCAAACATCATGACTACTAATGTATCTATTTTGCAGGTTGCCTAGGAGGACTCAACCAAATTTTATGTCTTCTTTAAACTTTCTAGGCACAATTATTTTTACTAAAGGAACTGAACAAACATGTATTATGTGTTTTGATGAAAGGCGAGTATGCTCTCACCTTTCTTAGGTGATCAGAAAGCCAGACTCATCCTTTTCTTTCATTAGTGCATATCATTAGCGGGCCTGCCCTCCCGAGGAGCCTATAAGGCTAAAGCCATTAAGGTCGGTGAGAGGGGAATGACCCAAGTGGGAACGGCTAACACCAAGTACGCCAACCCCCTATAAAATAAATGTGATTTGATGAAAATCAAGTCAACGAAAGTGCTCGGGAATAGCTCTCCTACATACCTTCGGGTATATCAAACCTTGGTTTTCAAGGCTGGGAGACCTCTTAATTGAGTTTATACCCCGACGCGTCGAACAGATCCCTTACTAGTTCCAATTAAATTAGAAGCTACTCGATTCACCTCCGAAAGGGGGATAATCTTTGTGCAAGAGAGATAGTAACTCTCCCAAGACACTTGCCATATCGTTCCCCCATTAGCGTTTGAAGTCGGATAATACTACATTGAGAATCCATTGCATGAGACTCAACAACCGTATTCTGATTAGCTATTGGGTGTGTACCTAAGCTTGCAAGCAAAGGTTTTCTCTCTCATCCAACTTCCTTAGGTAGCGTATTATTCTTGAGGTCACTTAACATATCACGTGTTTGTTGTGTCTTTGTCCCTAAAACAGAAAATCAAACATCTAAGAAACTGGAAAACAAAAGTAAAACATCAAACTTCATCGATAAAAAATCTGTCCAAACAAAGTTCCTGTCTTTGTTTTGTCCTTTTTCGTATGAGCTTGTTAGTTTGTCATACGAGGCATCTAGTTTATCGTCTGGTCCAGTGAGAATTGTCGTACGAGCTAGTTTAGTAGAAAAATTTGGGTTATCTTTTTATCGTCCGGTCTAGTGAGAATTTTCGTACGAGCCAGTTTAGTAGGGAATTTTGTGTCATCATTTGTCATCTGTTTCTGTGAGAAAAATCATACGAGTTTATGTCTTTTGTCGTGCAAAGTTTCTGGTTTGTTGTATGAGCCTGTCTAAATTTTTGTTCGGGGCTATATAATCTGTTGTACGAATTTATGTCTTTGTCTGCCTAGAACTGTCTTCTTGCATGTCTTTTTCAGATCTGTCATATTTGCTTGGTTAGTTTACAGTGAGCATAAATACTTGTTATCAGTCATTGTGTGCTTGGATTGTCTCCTTTGTTCTCTTGGTCAAGTTATCATTTGTCAAATTGGACTCTAGAAATAGACACCTCAAGATTTTCAAGTATTCACATTCAACAAGTTCAAGATCTAAACATCTCAAAGTGCATCATCACCCTCTTTGATAAACTGATCACTCAAAACATAGTTTCTCATCAGGACTATCATCATCTATCATGAAACTACAACACTTGGTTAGGATAACCTTGTCCCACATCATAGGATATATCATTCCTATTGGACCTGGTTTTTATCAAATCATCATCATTGCACTCCAAAACCGAATATCGAAAAACTTGCAAACTTTTAAACACTTGAATCATCTTTTCGTGTCATAACATTTTATCACCTTTACATTGACAGTTGATCACTTATCGAAACAACTTTTGGACAATCGAATCCTAGCACAGTATTTAACACACGTATATGCTCATTTTAACTAGGGCGTAGAGACATAAGATCGCTGAAACAGAAATTAAAACTTTTGAAATAGTTGAAAATCATATCAACATGGCATACCAAAACAAAATACAAGAAGACATAACAAGCCACCATATCAAAGAAATCAAACAAGTCCAAAATCAAAATCCAACTATGTCAAAACCTCACAAGGATTCAAATGCATCTCCAAATAAAGGTGGCTCTTTTATGCAACTCTTAAAGAGATCCCTAAAGGATTTTGCCAAAGAAGATCAAAATCGCGCACCTATGTCTAGCAAAGGTTCATCCCCCCATAAGAAAATTGACTCTCCAAAGGCATCTATTCCTACACCTCTTGAAATCTTGCAAGAACCTTCCATAGCATCATCACCAAACAATATACCCATCAAACCTATTTTAGAGGATCCTATTCAAAGCTCATCTGCTTCATATCCAAGCATTGATTCCTTGCAATATCCCCATAACACTCCCTTGCAAATTGAAGTCCTCATTCATAGAATGCTTGTTGAACATGTCCTAATAGATGGTGGAGTTGGCTTAAACATTTTCTCATTGAGTCTAGTCCGTGCTCTAGGTTATTCAGAAGATGCAGTTGATCCCTAGAAAAAGATAACAATCAAAGCATATGATGAAGAAGAGCATTCCTCTAAAGGAATTATGATATTACCCCTCAGAGTGGGAACTTTGCAAAAAGACACAGCATGCCAAGTTCTAGACTTGGATTTACCATACAACATACTCTTGGGAAGACCATGGATACATGACATACATGCTATTCCATCAACATGTCATCAGTGCCTGAAATTTCCATACAATGGACAGGAAATCACGATCTCAACAGAATCAAATCCATTGGAGTGCTATAGTAATCTAAAACCAACTCAAGAGGTCATTATTATACATAATAGAGAGACATCATCTTCAAGCACACAATCCAAGGAACAATCATTTGCATCAATTTTGTCAAGCATGGAAAAACAAATGCAACTAAGAGATCGAGGGAACGAAGAATATTAACTATCATGGAAAAACAAACAAGAGCAACTTGAAATTGAAAGGGAAGAAGAAGATGTAGATGTTGATGTAGTTCATGCGTATGTAGGGCAAACATTAGGAACTATCCCACTTGAATTAGAATCACATTCAGCTGATTTGGACTTAATCAAGGACAATCAGGAGCTCCTTGTGTGAGGTCATTCTGACGAGAGTATCATTCTAGACATGGAAATACATATTGAAAGCTCTGACATCTCTATCATGACCCCTAATATCTTTGACATTATTCAACATGAGGATCCTTTATCCTTAATCCCTCTTGAACCTATGGACTGGGAAAATGAAGGACATACTGCCATTGATACCTTTCCTAATGACAATGCCATATCCATATATCTTAATGCAATTGAACCAACAACAACTCTCACTGGGAATTTCAACAACGCATCTTCCAGTCAAGTGGGTGCCAAATCTCCTAGTCGCAAAAGTGAAAATAAGAAAACAATATCAGGACTAATGCTGAAAACCATTTATTGGCAACATTAGACCGAGAAAAAGTAAAAATAAAGGACACATCTAACGGTGAAAACCTCCTCGAGGCACCAGAAGATGGGAGACTTGACACCTTACCTAAATACTATCAAGAAAGGTCATCAATTTTGATAGAATCAACAGAGGCAGTTACCATTGGCACAACTGATCTACATGCAACAACTTCTCTATCAAAACATGAAGTACATAAATATTTAGAACTCTTCAAAATAAGGCAAATCAATTTTACCTGGTCATATGCAGATATTCCAGGGTTCGATCCAGATCTTATAATACATCACCCGAATATCAGTCCAGGAGCAGGCATCAATAATGGAACACAACATGGATTAGGAGCAGGTATTCTATTCATCACACGAAAATGTCATACAATTCCAAAAGCATACAAATTAAGATTTCCATGCACCAACAATACAATAGAATATGAAGCTTTGGTTATAGGCATCAAAATGGCTATAGAATGGAACATTACACAACTTCAAGTCTTTGGAGACTCTCAGCTCATCATCAATCAAATCAATGACAATTATCAAACAAAGGATGAAAAGTTAATGCCTTATAAAAAGATGGTTGATGATATCAAGAAATACTTTGTAGAAATAACTTTTCAGCATATTCCAAGGAATGACAACAAAACAAGAAATGCCATGGCTACACTTGCTTCTCTACTTCAGACACAGGAAAATCAACAACGTTATGAATTCTTGGTGGAAGAGTTGTTTTACCCTGCTCATAATTGTCTTGATTCCCAAACTATTTGTCACCTTGTTGGGCATGATTCCTCCCGTTATGGCCAAACTTACACATACTTGAAAGATAATATCCTCCCTCCCAACTTATCGAAAAATCAAAAAAGAAACTCTATTCACTAATCCTCCCATTATACTCTCATCGTGGATACCTTGTTTAAACGAGGTCTAGACGGTACTCTTTTCAGATGTCTTGAACAAGAAGAATCTAAGAAGGCCTTAAATGAAGTCCATAACGACATTTGTGGCACTCATTCAAGTGGTCTTACCCTTTCGAAAAAACTCATATGCTTGGGCTATTATTGGCCAACTATGGAATGAGATTCTTTTCAGATAGCTAGAACATGCAAACAATGTCAGATCCATGGGAATTTGATTCATGCACTAGCACAAGAACTTCATGCTTTGGCAACATCTTGGCCTTTCTATCAATGGGGTCTTGATCTAGTAGGAAAGATAAATCCTTCTTCATCTAATGGTCACAAATTCATCTTGGTCGCTACAAAATATTTCACAAAATGGATTGAGGCAGTACCTCTCACAAATATCACAGAAAAATAAATTGTTGCATTTATCTTGAATTACATCATCTGTTGCTATGGAATACCCATGACCATTATCACTGATAATGGGTGACTGTTCAAGAATCAGGATGTACAAGAGCTATGTGAGAAATTCAAGATCCAACACAAATTTTCCACACCCTACTATCCACAAGGGAATGGGCAAGTAGAAGCATCAAACAAAAATATTCTGAAAATCCTCAAAAAGATAGTGAATGATGCTGGAAGAGATTGACATATTCAATTAAACCCCGCTCTATGGGCCTACTGTACCAGTATCCACACACCAACAAGTGCCACACCTTTCTCTCTTGTTTATGGATCAGAATCAATACTACCAATAGAAGGAGAGATACCTTCTCTATGAGTATCACTAAAAGGTCTTATCCCAGATGAAGAACAATGAGTATCTAGATTGTTGGAGTTAGAATTGATCCATGAATGAAGACAAAATGCCTTTGATCATTTAAAGGTATATCAACAAAGAATGTGTCAAAGTTATAATCACAGGGGCAAACCATGAGTCTTTCAAGTTGGGGAACTAGTACTAAAGGAAAATCCACGCAACCAGGCAGATCAAGAAAAACAAGGAAAGTTTGAACCAAATTGGTTAGGTCTGTTTGTGGTCACAACAGTATTTGGGTCAGGAGCATATCAACTATCAACACAGGACGAAGATCAGCTCGAAGAACCCATCAATAGCATGCATCTGAAGAAGTTTTATGTCTAAAAAAGTAGAAAATCCCCCCCCAAAAAGTGAAAAAGCAAAGAAATAAAAAAAAAAAGTGAAAAAGAAGAAAAATCCCCCAAAAGTGAAAAAGCAAAAAAAATCCAAAAAAATCAAATATGAGAAAAAGTGCAATAAAAACAGATGGTGAAAACCTGGCAAATAGGCGCTATTTGTCCGCTAGCTCTTCCATCTATTAGTTCATGCATCCTTTCATTTGCATTTCATTTTGAATCAGCGTTGTTCATATCCATAATAAAGCCTTGTACATACACAGGCATCCTAGGTGGCTTCTTGCCATAGTTTGGATCATTGGGTATATCTTACTGAATTTGTTTCTAGGCTTGGGGCAAAATTTTTGATCATTTTGAGCTTAATCAAACAGGAAGAACAACAGTTAGGTAACCCTTATCAAGCGAAAACTGAGACACATCCAACATTGAGCATGAGATCAAATTATCAACCATCAAACTATCACAAAGATAGTCTAAGCACATCACACACTTTTCAATGGATGATATCTTTTGGATAATGATTTTAGCATGATTGTTCAACTTTTCTATCTTGATTTTTGCTATCATGGTTTCTGAGTGACTCCAAGATGTCTTTGACTAGAGGAACAAGGAAGGAACATGATATTTTTATTGTCTGTTATCTATAAATTAATCATTAATATGTGCAAATTTGTCTCGAGACATGATCATCGGAGTATCATCAAAGACATTTCTGATTTGCGTATTGAAATGATTAATACTGCCTGTTTTATGCAAGCAACACTCAGGTCATCTTGGTTCAATTATACCTCGATGCTTGTGCTAACTTGCCATATCAAAATCCAAGAAAGTCGTGCTCAGGTCATCATGGTTTAATTATACCATTGATGTTTGCACTCACTTCCCACATTTTAAAAAGCTCAATGATGATAAAAAACAATAACCCAGTGGCTGGTCCGGTCGTAGCTTTGCATTTAGCTTGCATTTCATTCTTGCATGGGATCCCACATACTCATTTTATCCAAGGTTAAATCTATCGCAAGAATCATCAAGGTATCATCATAAGTGTATACACAATCAGACTGATGACTCATCTCTCTCCAGATATTATCGACCCAGCGAAAATCTTATGCTACCCTCTCAACAAAACCAACATCAACATATCTGAATCTTCCTGCAATTTGATATCAACAAACTATTCGTTCTTTATCCAATCAACCTTATCAATTCTATCAATCAATCACATCTAAATCTATTCTATCATGTCTTATACAGGATGTATCTTTCCTGAAACCAGATGTTTTGATCAAGTCTTATACAGGATATATCGTTCCTGAAACCAGACACTTTGATCATCTTTGTCTTATATAGGAGGTGTCATTCCTGAAACAAGACTGAATCTCGATCTTACCAATCTAATCAATCAAGCTTTATCAATAATCAAGAACCACATCACCATGATCTTAGAACTCGCATTTTCATCAACCACAGTTGTAGAAATCAAATCATTTTTAATCGGGATTTCAATTTCGCAAAGATCCAAACATTCCAAAGGTCAATTATCTTAATTGATCTCCTGAGGGGGCATCATCATATCACAATTTATCAATCAATAGCTGGGGTATCCTATCAAACCAATATCATTATCAAAATGAGATTATTCTTTGAATCAACGCGTCATCACACCTCGCTTCAAAGAGGGGCAAAATGTATACACCTAAAAATGGTCTGAAGATAATTAATTAAATAAGCAATTATTTAATTAATCCCCCTTCCCAATTTAATTGAATTCATTAGGCAATTTGATTAAATTCTCCCTTTCATCTACTTATTAATAAATCTAAGGATTTATTTAATAAGTTCGTTTCAATAGTCCCCTTTGATTAATTAATCTTCCCCCCCATTTAAATCAATTCTTCTAATCCTCTAATTAATTAAAACAAATCAATTTATGAGTTGTTGAGAATTAATTAGTCTTTTCCTATTATTTTAATTTTTAAATTCAAATTACCCACATGCCTCCTAACTTCTAATCATCTAACCTAACCATCCCTCTAACCTAACCCATTCTACCTAACCTTGGGTTTAACCAACCCTATCCTATCTTGCACATTCTAACCTCCTTATCCTAACCTCCTATGGTGTGGATATTTTCTTCTTGAGACACATGGCACTTTGGCCATATGTCTACTCTCTTGGGCACTTCCCTTTTATGAGCAAAGCTCCTTGACACTTGTCACCACAGAGATGACAAGTGTCTCTTCCTCCAACCTCTTCTCCAACCTCCTCCAATTTCACCCTTGATATCTTCAGACTCAATCTTGACCATTGATTCCTGCCACCTCACCCCTAGCCTTGGAAATCCTATAAATATCCCCTATTTTGGAGCACAAAGGATCCCATCTTATTTTCAATTTAGGCATTTTTACTATAGGCATATCATTTGAGCATTATTGTTATAGACAATTGCATTATCTTAATTTGATAATTTTCTAGCTTAATTGAATCATCATCATAGCTTAATCATGCATATCATTAGTTTAATTAGTCTCTTGGATCAATTTAGCATAATCAATCTCATCTTTGCATATCATTATCATTTCAAATCCTCCATCTAGGTGTAGTCAAGTCATTGGGATTGCTTATCTAGATCTGAGAGCAAATCCATACTCGCATCTCTTAGGAGTCGATGGATCACTTTGTCATGGTTTATATTTATTTGGTTTTAATTTTCTAACCATTCTTGTAATGATCTATTGAGTGTTTGTGTTGCAGCTGTAGGTATCACACTTCACAGGCACGATACCAATAACGACACATGTAAAATAATCTAATTGATTTCCAATATCATATGATTAAATACAACTCCATAATGAGTGTTCAATTATACAATTACATTAATAATTACAATGCCTTAAATCATTATACATAAGATACATTGTTTGTATTGAGAGTCTGAAAGCATGAGAAAGAGAGGGAAGTGTGGATTTGAAACTGATCCTCAAAGCCAAAAACTCTAGTCCCCAATGGTGGTTTGCAATGCCACCTAACCATGTGGAACCTTGAGGTCCACTCCACCATTCTCATGGAGATAGTCACACAATCAAAACACTCATACAAGAATACTCATGAGGATAGATAAGATTACACATATGCCAAAGATGGATCTTACATGCCATATATGAATAACACACAAAAAACATGAATCACACATGTCATGCATGATCATAGAGAAACATCAAGATAGCAAGCTACCCAACAATACTAAGTCACCACTAAATGAGAGATAATGACATTAATAGCAACACTAAAATGAGAAGGAGGCACCATATCAAGGAGTAACACCAAATTTACATGAAGCAGAATACCAAAATAAATCATCATAATGAGAGAAAAGCAACATCTCTCAGGTTCTACTCAACTACTAAGACTTAGATGCTAGAGTTTCAAGTATAGGGAGTGTTATCATGTGTGCTCAAAAGGATGACACAAGGGTAAAAGCACAAAGTTGTGTCACACTTTTATAAAGAAAATGACCAATGTTGATTCAACTTTTTAAATTGAATCAATAGAAAATGAAATATATGTTTTGAATTTTAAAATGATGTAAACTAATAAAATGTATATTTTTTTTTGGTATTTTATTGTTTGTAATTCTTTGATTTTTAAAAAAAAAAATTTGAATATACTTTCTTATAAAGTAAACACATAATTTAGATTCTGATAAAATACTGAAATCAAAGTTACATGAGGTGTCACACTTTATATAGTAAATTTTACCTTTTTTTCTTCATTTTTTTTTGGTGTATATTGATAAATTGAAACTTTAGTGCAATGTCACACTTTATATAGTAAATTTTTCCTTTTTTTCTTCAATTTTTTTGTGTATATTGATAACTTGAAACTTTAGTGCAAAAATATATTTTAAAATATTTTTTATGTATATATATTTTTCAGTAAATTTGAAATGTTGCATGTAATGAAATATAACTCTTTCCATTTGGTGCCACCTTTTTTCTTAATTATTTATCCAAATTAGAAAATAATTATATCATCTTGATGTTGACTCTTTTCTCTAGTGCATTTAAATTTTTTTCAAAAATTTTAAATAAATTTAAGCATTTTTCCTTTACAAGACATTCAACCTTATATTTTAGTGATGATGATCTACTTTTAATAAAAATAAAATATAAAATATAAAAACTAATTAAAATATTAGAAGATATATATTTTGGAAAATTCACTTATACATCTAAAAAAGGGTATTTTTACATTTAAATTTTTTTTTATTTATACGAGTGGGAGTTGTTGAAACATCGAGTTTTTCAAAATAAAAATAAAAATTGGTAATTAGACCCAAAGTGGTATGAAATGTACATTTAGTAGACAATTCCTATTGGAAACGTTGTGGCCCATATATAAGATAGCTATAATGAATCTCTATAGATCATATGTTTGACTAAAATTATTTTTAGTTATAAATACTTAAATTCACTTGTGCTGATAAGTTGGTCTGAAACGTGACACAATGTTGTACTTTTACCCACCACCCAAAACTATTCATCCTCTCATATGGACAAGAATGAGAGTCATACAAGATATGCTACATGTGCAAAAATACCACTCTAAGGTAATATCTAATGCCCCATGTGTCCAGGCATGTCTTCACAATACATCCTTGGCCTATACAAGCACTCAAGGCATGTAAGGGGCACCAATTATCTTATTAAATATTTTACCCCAATGTTTAATTAAGTTATCACTTGCTTAAGAGACTCCCCAAGCATGATTTCCAACCTGCCACTTATGGGTTGAGGACATGTTGGGAGCCACTCCCTAGACACACTCTAGTAACTAATCCTAAGGCCCATCTCATTCTACACAAATGAGGTATCAAAGTGCATTACAATACTACATCGAAAATACCTTTTTCACATATAAGCATATTTTGCCCGATTGGCCATAATTATATGCAGTTAGATCCGAATTTATCCCAATTTAAAATATCATATATGTTTCCCATTATCTTACATTATAATGTCACATTAAAACCATCCAATTCCACTTTTACCACATATCATGAAAACTACTAAAAAACTTAGGGATAAAGCAATTACACATAATGTCACTATTCAACATTTTGTGCACAAATGCTCAATTAACTATATCCATACAAAAACATATCAATTGATTCAAATAATAATTTTCATATACATTTTCTATTATTCACTATCATAATATCATAAAATCCATAAAATTATACTGTCACGGTATATCATAAAAATTCCAAAACCTAGGGATAAATCATTTCCACCATGGATGTGTTAGACTTGTGTGAATATTGTTGCCATTGATGTCAAACCAGTTATCCAGTTTGGACCAGACAGTATATGTAGTTCAATATTATTCGGATTGGTCCAGATGTTGTATGTAGTTGGTATGTGCAATTTTTGTTATGAGAAAGTGTTATGATGCAATAATGAAGTTTTTGGAAGATCTTTGTGTTCTGGAGTTCTGAGTTTACATTGGTCCCGGTATCAGTTACATGTTCCAGTATTAACTATTTTGGTCATGTCAGTTGTATCTCTTCAAGTTTTTTGTTGCAGTATTCTTGGTATGTGTGGAATCTCTATTTTTGGAGTTTGGAGATGTTGTGCTTAAGTTTTGTGATAATGGGTTAGTATCTTTGGGTCCGAATGACCCTGTCCCATTCTGGTAATCTTAGTATATGCATTGGCAAATGAAGCATGAAAAAGGAAGCATGCAGAGATCTTGTAGAGGTCGATGTGGTTGTCTTGTTTATGTTTTATTGGATAACGAGTTGGGCCTGGCCGACACACTATCCTCTGTTTGTGTCTTCTGGTATATATATATGTAGTAGTATGTGATGTGAAATATAGGAAAGCAAGGAAGTGTATGAGGTGTGTGTGTATTCGAAAGAGATGTAGTAGTGAAGATAGCAGAGAAATAGAGTGTGAAGTGTGAGTTGTGGACAACGAAGGCAGTTGGTGTAGAGTCAGAGTGCAGTTAGTGTTGCTGTGTTGCAGTAGTCCTTCACCGGACCTGCTGCATGATAGTTGTATAAAGATCTTTCACTGGATCTACTGTAGAGTTTATGAATTGTAATCTGAGCTTAATCTTGCAACTAATCTCATGCATTTGGAGATGCAATCCTTTTTAGTTCAACCTTTTCAGTTGCAGTGAGCAGTTTGACAACGAGTCATTTTTTGTAATCTGGTAGTGAACCACCTAACAATGAGCCACCCCTTTTGTAAAACACCATATAACTAGTTATATTCTCTTGAGAGTTAACACTCTCTGTGGTTTTTTCCATTTGGGGTTTCCACGTATAAAATCTGGTGTTTCTCTTATGGCTGTGTTTTTTATGTTTCTACATTTGTTGTTTTATTTCTATTAAGCATAATTGATGAAGTTTGATATTTCAGTAGAAGATTAAAGTTTGGTAAAAGTTTTTATAATATGTGGGAATACTGATTCACCCCCCTTGTTAGTATTCTGGTCCTTTCAACCTAGTCAATAGGATGGACCTTTAAGAACACCCAAAAAAAAAAGGTTCAAAAATAAAAATTCCAAGGATATTATTTTGGTTTGTACAACAACACATTCCCATATTTAGTTTCACAAGTGAGCCATTCAATTAAAATTTGGGCAATATAACATTTCCTAGGGCACATTTTATGAAAAGTCACTTGAATCTTTTATTTAAATCCATGAAATGGATTGCCATGAACTAAAGAAATGTTCTAAATCACAATACAAATCTATTGCAAGCAATTGGAATAAAAAATATTGAAAAACCAAGGAAAAATCATTAACTTACCTCAAACTTCTACAAAAACTAAAAAAATGAAGATCTTTTCCCCAACAAAATAATAGCACGAATCCTTTAGACTACAAGGAGAATCCTCCAAAAAATCTAGTACATGAGGTCAATTGCTAGGCCATGTAGTGAATGACATCAATTTGTGCAACAAAAGTCTCAATGGAGAAGTTATAGCTACAAATCAACTATACATCTAATTAGAGGGATCCAAAAACAACCGAAACAAATTTTTTTTAGTTACTTGAAGATAATCAAGCTCCACTTCCAATAGGCTCATGTAATATTTGCAATACTTGGAGAGAGGGAGAGAGAGAGATAAGGGAGGAAAAGAGAGAGAGTGGGGGGTAAGGAGATAGAGATGTAATTGTGCAATTGTTATCGTCTTGCACGTCTCTACTAAATTTTACATTGTCGATCTTTCATGTCAATGTGCTTTCTCTCATAGGGAATGCCTTCTATGTAATTGTGCAATTGTCAATATGATGAATACACATAAGGCATCTTTTAATTCATTTAACTACTAATTATAAAATTGAAATTAAATTAACATTAAAAATCATTTTAATAAATAAAATTGATGTTAAATTGCAAACAAGAAAATATGCACAAACAATCTTTACTTGTCGATCACAAGTTACTTTGAATATTACCATTGTGGTAACTAGGGCATAAACACATAAATATAAGGAAATCATCCTCAATGAGGTATGATGAGTAAGGTTAGGTGATAGATTGGCCAGTGCGCTATCTCCTATTAACCACTGTCGAGGAAGGGTACACTCATACTTGTGGTGCTAGGTGGAGTCGATTCCTGGTACTTGCATCACTAAAAAAACACCATAGGTACCTATGCATATACATCATAGCCAAAGTGCATGTAAATAATCCCCAATTTGAATTAAACATCATTAACATTGTCAATACATCAAAACATTATCTTACCATTATGAGTATAATAAATCACTGAACCTAAAAAGCATAACTATCTTATAACGATAAGCATATAATATCATGAAGGGAATAAAATATTATAAAATATAACTTGTTACCTTTTAATATCTAATCAAGTTTACATCACCTTTCAACATTAGCATCACTATCTCAATATACGATAATTTCAAATCATAACTTTAATCTATCTCAAAATGCATCTTAATGCCAAACACATCGTCAATCCACATTTAGCCAATATACTAACATTATAGATTTAACATCACAATTTGGTAAAATACCAAATCTCATTAATCTCATGCAATGTCACGACATATAAGTAAATTGGACCTTCACAACAAATTAGGCACAAGAGAATGCATGCACACATCTCAATGCAACAACACAATAATAATCACCATGAGGTCGTCCATACAAATCACTGGCAAAATGAGCACAAAAATACATAAAAAAGCATAATATAAAATAAGCACTCAAGAGAGGCATTACACTTTGGGCCAATGCTGTGAATTTTTGTAAGAAAGGAATCAAAACCCTTATAGATCTCTAATCTAAAGTGACCAAGAATTTTTTGTATTAGATAAAGAATAAATCTATATAAAAAATTTCTAATCATGATTTTGAAACTTAGGTAGATTGTAGTTGAGTTAGTGCCTCCCAATATGATTCATAACACTTGGGTTAGAAGCTTCTTTCCTTGGTGAAAAGATTAGAAAAGACATCCTAATACATCATTTTCTTTCTTATAGTACACACAATGGTTATGTGTGGCTCTCTCTACACCTTCATATGGTACCCAAATTGAAGGAGAGATGATTTTTTTGTAGTGCCCCTCCTTGATTCATATTTCCTTTTTGGTGCTTCAATAGACTATATTGCGATAGCATAGACTATTTTGAGATGCTCCTGATAGGTGTTATGGATTTACTTATGATATAGAGGCTTCTTTATTGATGATACATATTATATTTGCACTTGACATTATGATTTCATGAGGATGCTGATATTCATAGAATATTATGATGATGGACCCTTATTCGATGATCTTTATGTACTCATCTTATATGTGTGATTTATATTTGTGTATGGTGTTTTGATGATATCTTATGATGTACTAACCCTACATCATGATTAAATTGCATATGATGGTGCTTTATTGTTGTGACTATCTTCTAAGTGTATTTGTGATAGAGACAATGTCATATCACTCATTGTGAGCATGACATGTTGTTGCGATTCTCTCCACTTGCCTGTTTATTTACGTTATATGTTATTGCATATGTTGTTGTATATGTATTGGTGGTGACATGTTTGTAGGTACCAGACATCGACTCTGCCTGGCTTCACAAGTTTGAGCATGTCTTATCCCAATGGCAAGTTGATCGGAGATGACATGCAAACCCATTCTACACTCTAGGTTTAAGTTGATTACCCTTGTCAGCTTGGTGTCTTGGTGTGAGATGTTATTTACAGTCTAGTGGTCTCTTGAGTTATCCTATGTTGGTTTGCTTTGAAGTGTTATGACTATTGGTTTTTATTGATTATTTAATTGATTTATATAGTTTAATAATGTTAAATTAAATTAATGATTTACCTACTTTATAATAAAATAAAACGGTTGATCTCTTTGAATCCTGTGTATAAAAAAAATATTAATAAAAAAGTTTAGTGGAATAATCCACTTTTATTGAAAAAAATAAAATAAAATGGTTGATATTAATATTTAGTAATAATTTAATGAGAGATTATTATTATTTTATCCTTTGGTTTTATATTTAATTTAATGATTTAATACCAATGATTATTTATTATCTATTTGTGGTTTTTATATTAATGTGGATATTTGTTTATATCCTTTGATTATTTTATTAATGGGATTTTATAATTAATTGCACCCATGGTTTATTTTATCATTGGTTGATTATAATATTATCATTTCTATTTTTACCCTTTTGGGCTAATTAATATATTCTCTTTACCTACCCTATTATTCTATTGGCTGAATTATTGGGTAAGTTAATTAAATAATATTTTATTATTCTTACCTTGGTTTTTGAGAAGGGTTGGTAAGAAATATATTTTAATTGTTTATTTTGATTAGCCGACATTTTTGTATAGTTTGGCTTTGGTTTTCCATTTAATCGGTCGCCCGTGCATTTTTTCAGGTTACCAATTCTTGAGTTTTCTTTTGCAAATTTATTCTTGGTTGGAGATTTGGATTTTGGTATTGCTTGGCTTGGTTTTGGATTGGGATTTTGTGCTTCACTAGATTCATTTCCATTACTTCTAATTTTTGAGGTTGGTGATATTCATCTCTGCAAGTTTTTATTTCTCAGAAGAGATTGTCTGCATTGTGTATTTGAAAAGATTGAATTGGGGAATTCTGGGTAAAATATTATTATCGAGAAGAATTAAATATAGTCATGTTTTTTAGTTTCCACTATTTGGTTGGGATAAATATTTGTATTTAAAATGTGATTTGTTGTGAATGGTCGACACTGCTCTTTGTATTTCCTGTATGTCTCATGGCTTCCTATATTGGAATGTATTTACCTGGCATGATTGTGATGAATACTAAGAGGAGGGGGGGGGGGTGAATTAGTATACCCAAAATCCTTACCAAACACTTAAGCAGTTTTACTACAGACCGATATAGCCCTTTCAACAGTAAACCAGTTAATACACAAACAAGCCAAATAGAAAATAAAGCATTCACCCACAATAACACAATCACCATAACACAAGATATTTTGACGTGGAAACCCAAATGGGAAAAACCATGGTGAGTAAAACTCACAAGTCTACTATCTACAGAATAGCAACCAGACCGGTTAAGGCCTTACAATGTTCTTCACCAGAATAGATCCTGTTAGGAATCTTGATCTCTGTTAGGAGATAAGTCATGTTAAAGACTACCCCGCTAAAGGATTTTAGATCCACAACTATGAACCACCTTGTTAGAGGATTTAGAACAGGCTTAACTAAGCCTACCCGGTTAAGGATTTCTGACTTGTCGAAGAGATTAGTAATCAACAAGTAAGTGATCTAGAAAGTAGCACAAAATGCTTAGTTAGATCCTTGATTGTGCTCTGTTAATGCATTGCAACATTACTTCAGTCTTTTGTCCTTTGCACGTTCAATCTCTGTCGCAAGATACTTTTGCAAAAACCTAATCTTCTTACAACAACACTCAAAACCCTAGACATGATGTCCTCATATAGGAATTTGATTTCATGTTGGTCTAATGAGATTAGACTACAATTTCCTTGGTACAATGCATCTAGACACAATTTGTAACACGACACAGAATCACCGCATCGGTGTTGGTGGATGATAAAAAATCACACTTTACAAGTTTGTCGGTTAACAAAACAAGGTATACCGATTACTAGTTTACAAACAAAGATTGGTAAACTGGAACACAGTGTTCCAATCTTAAAACGATTGGCTGCCGCTTGGGGTCCTTGTACCGCTTGAGGTCCTCGGTCATGCTTTGACCGGTAAGCTCCTTCTGCAAACACCGTTAGTCTTCTACAAACAAAGACTATGCATACATTGGCATATAATACCGGTTTTAACAATACATCACATACTACCAGTTGAGAATAACTCATACAACAAATAAGTGTGTCCATCAATGACAATCACAACAAAGTACAAACATCATCAAAATGCCAACAATCTCCCCCTTTGGCATTGATGGCATCACTTAGGAAAATTTGACATCTAAGTGCTTACAAAACAAAAAATCAAAATTACTCCCCCTAAGCATATACACTACTCCCTTTGCCAAAATTACAAGCATGTACTACTTCCATTTACATAAATCAAATACCACTCCCCCTTTGCCAACAATGACAAAGTAATGCAAATATGCTGCACAAATTTACCAAAATCATATTGCATAACATGAAAATAGAGTATATGTTTATGATAATAATGAGTAAAACTTTTCAAAAAAGAATTTAAAGTTTTTCAGAAATTCCTTCATGTCTCTAGACCAAGTATCTAGGAGTGAGGCAACAATTTCACTCTGAGTCTTCATCTAGAATGCTAACTCCTCCATGGCATCAATAGTGCTCAATTCCTGAGTGACAATAATGATGTCCATGTTCAGAAAGCACTTCTGAAGAATCTGCAACTTAGGTAATAAAAGCAACTGAAGCTTCTACAGATCTCTGAATCAATTCTGGCAATCTATTGCCTGTGAGTCTGTACAGTCTACCCATACACTGTGAAGGAATCATATGGCACTTTGAAGTTCTCCATATACTACTTTAATTCCAATTGAATTTGACCTTTCTTCTTCATAGCATCATCATAGAATAGATCAGGCTGTCAGATTTTGCTCAAAAGTTTATGTCCTTCAGCCATTGCCAGACTGATATCATCTCTTTGATGGATCAACTTGGCTTTGTCTTCATTAAATTGCTTCACCAATGCAACTTTTAGTGCCTTTGAATGCTTTTTCTCTGCAGTAGCCTGGGCAACATCTTCCAATGATTGCACTTGATCACCTACTACTGTGCATAGAAGCTTCAATTGGGCCAGTGTGGAATCGGTACTAGAAATATCAGTATCGGGGACTAAGGTTGAAAGAGTATCAACAACAAGTTGAATAACATATATTTCTTTCTTCCTTCTTAATTCCTCTAAATTTTCTTGAGCAAGTTGAATACTTCTAAGTAGCTCATTTTCATCTACAGATTTGGTGAGATAGGCAAGAGTCAATTCAATGTGACCGGTGGGATCAACCTGTTTAACTTGAACTTGATCTCTGGTTGCCTTGGGAGTTGGGAGTTTGTCCTCCTTCCTTTGCTTTGATCTCCTCTTGTCTCTTCTTCTCCTACTCTTCTTTTTGCTTTTCTGCTTTCTCCTTCTCCACTTTCTCCTTCTCTATTTTCTCCTTCTTCGCTTTCTCCTTCTCCTCTTTTTCCTTCTCCATTTTCTCCTTCTCCGCTTTCTCCTTCTCCTCTTTCTCCTTCTCCATTTTCTCCTTCTCTGCTTTCTCCTTCTCCTCTTTCTCCTTCTCCATTTTCCCCTTCTCTGCTTTCTCTTTTTCTGCTTTCTCTTTCTCCTCTTTCTCTTTCTTCGCTTTTTCTTTCTCAGCTTTCTCTTTTTCTGCTTTCTCTTTCTCTTCTTTCTCCTTCTCTGCTTTCTCTTTTTCTGCTTTCTCTTTCTCCACTTTTTCCTTCTCCATTTTCTCTTTTTTTTGCTTTCTCCTTCTCAGCTACCTCCAGTTTAGTACCTTCATCATCTAATGTATCCACATCGATAGGATCATTTTTCTCAGTTACTCTTTGTCCTTGATCATTGAAGGTTTCATTCGGTTTTGATTGGGCAGACACTTGCTCAGCCTGTAGATTTGATTCAGATACCTTTTGCATCTTGAAAACTTTTTGAGCCTACAGATGAGTGTCCTTTTCTACTTCAAATATTTTCCCTTCAAGTAACTGAAGTCTTCTCTTTCTCATGAAAAAGATCCCTTTGTACCGATCAAGAATCTTAAATAATTTAGAATTGGAAGCATCTAGGAAATATTGAGCAAGAATTTTCTCCCTAATTGTTTGCTCCTTTTCAATGACAATGCACCACTTATTATCCAAAGAATCATACAAAGAATTAGAAACTATATGTTTAATGTCCATTGGAGACCGATCATTATCACATAAATACTTAATGAGTTCTTGCTCTACCTCTTGCTTTTCAGTATCGTTAAGATCATCAAAATAATCTTTTATATCATCAAGAATTTTCCTTCTAATATTATTTATTATCCTTTGAAAATGTGTCATAGGCTTGTAAGAAGCAATGTGTATATTTACCGGTTAGCTTGGTCTTCTTACCTGATTGCCTCATCTTCTTTGTTTTAGCTTCCGGTTCAGTGTCTTCTGAATCCTGTGCTTTGTTCTTGGTTTTCTTCTTCCTCTTAAATACCTTTGGCGGAATAGCCTCCGGTTTCTTCTTGGCTAGTGACCTCTTGGTCACTTTTGGACTGGAAGTAGATGTAACCGGTGCCGATGCCGATGGAAAAACTTTCTTCTTCCTCTGCTTCGGTACTTCAGTAGGATTAACCCTCTCAGAGTAGGTACCGGTCCTCTTCTTTGGATCAAGCGGCGAAGCAAGTAGGGTAGAGGCATACCCAGTGAGTATATCGTTCACCACTTCATAGCCCATAGGCTCAACTTCATCTTTTCTTGGCTCAACCACTTCTATTATGCAATGATCCACTTTGATCGTGGAACAAATATAATCTTCATACTTCTTAACCAGGTCACCTAATAGCCTTGTTCTCTGGTTCATTTTTAATTTGAACTCATCAAAATACCCGTTCAAAGTCTCCAGATAAGTAGATCCCACTGCTTGCAGACTCTCCTTGATTTGTCTTGTAACCGGTAGGTCACTTGACCATTGAACATCACCAACTCCCCAAAAATACCCTTGAAAGTAGAAAAACAACCCAACAAGTAGTTGATCGAACTTGAACCTTAGTGCCTTGTCCTCTTTGATGGATTTCAAATTCTCCATGAGTTGTTTTTGCATGCAGGTACACAAGTCGCACTCTGCATCTTCCTTGATCATTCGATAAGTGGCACGCACCGCAACTGTAGGAACAAAATTCATCCTGCTGGCATAGAATACTCTATACCTGATCACCATGCATGCATACTTCACCAAGTCATCTCTTATGGTGTTGATAGTCATTGCTCGCTTGTCGGTCACAGAACTGGTGAGCTCTTCCACTTTGGCTTTTGTGATCTTATGAAGAACAGGGACTTCTCCAATATTGAAGAAATTGGTCACGACATGGATTGCCTCCGGTCTGATATCATGGGTTCGCTCAAGATACATCTTGTCACCATGAACCCTACTAAGAATAATTCTTATATGATCTTCTGTGAATTCCTTGAGAAAATATACTACATTGTGGAGTTTCTTCTTCTTGATCATGATGTACTCTGGTTTAATCTTCTTATCTTCTCCATAGAACAATCTCAACTAGGAGTGAATCACTAGAGACCCTAGGTCTTCTAGTCTACAATCAATATAACCAGAAACATCCCCTTCGACAATGACTCCAGTGGGAATTTGAGATAGGGCATTGTATTTCAACTTCTTCCTAAGAGATTCAGATGACTCCTTAGGTGTGGAAGAACTAGAAGAGACTTTGGATGTAGAAGCCATGTCTAAATAATTCTAAATGATAAGAGTGATTCGATGAAAAAATACATTTTCACTCTGAACTAGGGTTCACCGATGTCAAGCAGAACACACTTCTCCAAAAGATTTCTTTACCACTCTGACCTCCACTCTGGATAACTTGAAATGACTGTTGGGTCTTGCATGAGATTTCTTTCTAGATTTCTTCGAATGCAAGATTGATCACATTTGTTGCGTTGCTCAAGTTAAAAAAAATGCTTCTTCAAAAATAGGTAAGTAAAAATAAATAAAAGCGTCGCCTTTATACATGCTCCTACCTACCATAATAAATACATCACCGTTAGGGTACAAATCCTAATTTTACCTTTTACCACTTCATTTCTTCTGTCGGTCGATAGGTAACCAATACCGATAAAATCACTTTACCCATATACTCTGGGGGTTCAAAACATTGTTACCGATATGTTTCCCCTTAAGCTTTTCGAAGCTCAATTTGCCGATTTAGGGGTCTCCACACTGGGTGCGGAAACTGGTGCATCTTGTGGCTTCTCTTTAGATTTCTTTTTCCAAGTTTTATTCATATTTGCTTGAACGGTTTCAACATTGACCTTTCCTTTACCTTCGGGGTCGATCGGTTTGTCTTTCGATGGATTCTATCTTAGTCTGCATGCTCTGGCAAGATGTCCCAGTTTGTGATAACAATAGCATACCATACAAGGTGCTCTCTATGGTCCGGTGTTCACCTTTATATTCTTTCTCCTACATGTTGCAACAGTGTGATGACTACCACGATAGATCACGCAAGTTGCACGCCAACCGTTTGTCACTCCATAACCATTTGACCATTGGTCATAGGTTCTATACCGGTTTGGGTTCCACTTCATAAGAGGTTCTTGGACAAATCCTTTTGATCTCGGTGTATAACCTCCAGGGTTGTTCATAACTGATCTGCACTCAAAAGATCTATGCCCAAACTTGTTGCATGCATAACAATGACCATTAAATCTAACAGCTCTAGCCTTGTGGTTATACACATTGTTTTGCATGTAAGGGAAATTATTATAAGTCTTGCTCCTACATACATTGGCAGTATGTCCTTCCTTATGATAGTTAAAGCATACAAGTTTGAACTTTGATTTACTTTTTCTTTTGCTGCTGTTCTCAGGTACTGGTTGCTCTTTTGGTGCATCAATCTTGGTTCCAGAGGATTTACCTTCCTCATGTGTAGAGAAACCAAGTCCAGTGGTATCCCTTGATGGCTTCATTGATTCCAGTCGTTGGTCCAGTTTTGTAGAGCTCAGGTTGAACTTTGCAAGTATCTCCTTCATCTCAACAAGTTCTTTGAAAAGAGCTTCATTGGTCTTCATTAGGGTTTCAATCTGAGAGATGGCTGAATTGAGTCATGCTTGCATTTATTCTTTCTCTTCCTTACCTTCTTGCAGATAAGCAGTAAAGGTACCAGTTTATTGATTCAACTTAAAGATCTCATGTTCCTTGTCCTTCACTGAATCCTCGACTTTTCTTTGGTTTTCCAGTTCTTGACTCATCCTAATGGCCAGTCCTTCCAACTCCCTCCTCAGGTTAGTTTTGGACTCATTCAGTTTCTCCACTTCTTCGACTAGGGCATCCATGTCTGCTTCATTAGAAGAGCCGTTTTCAGTGTTTTCCAACATTTTCTCAGCAAGTTCTCTTCTTTTGGCTAAAGAGGCTTTATATTTGACCTTAAGTTCATCATAGGCTCTCTCAGATTCAGCTAGATGATGAGTGAGTTCCCTCATGTTGTATTCCCCCATATCTCCTTTCAAGTGGTTAGACTTAAAGAAAGGTTGGCTCTGATACCAATTGATGAATACTAAGAGGGGGGGTGAATTAGTATACCCAAAATCCTTACCAAACACTTAAGCAGTTTTATTATAGACCGGTATAGCCCTTTCAATAGTAAATCGGTTAATACACAAACAAGCCAAATAGAAAATAAAGCATTTACCCACAATAACACAATCACCATAACACAAGATATTTTGATGTGGAAACCCAAATGGGATAAACCATAGTGATTAAAACTCACAAGTCTACTATCCGCAGAATAGCAACTAGACTAGTTAAGGTCAGACCGGTTACGGCCTTACATTGTTCTTCACCAGAACAAATCCTGTTAGGAATCCTGATCTTTGTTAGGAGATAAGTCCTATTAAAAACTATTCCGTTAAAGGATTTTAGATCCACAACTGTGAACCACCTTGTTAGAGGATTTAGAACAGGCTTAACTAAGCCTACTCGGTTAAGGGTTTCTAACTTGTTGAAGAGATTAGTAATCAACAAGTAAGTGATCTAGAAAGTAGCACAAAATGCTTAGTTAGATCCTTGATTGTGCTATGTTAATGCATTGCAACATTACTTCAGTCTTCTATCCTTTGGAAATTCAATCTCTATTGCAAGATACTTATGCAAAAACCTAATCTTCTTACAACACTCAAAACCCTAGACATGATGCCCTCATATATGAATCTGATTTCATGTCGGTCCAATGAGATTAGACTACAATCTCCTAAGTACAATGCATCTAGACACAATTTGTAATAGGACAATTTCACTGCATCAGTGTCGGTGGATGATAACTCATCACACTTTACAAGTTTGCCGGTGATGAATACTAAGAGGGGGGGGTGAATTAGTATGCCCTAACGCTTAACCAAACTCTTAAGCAATTTTGTTGTAGACTGGTATAATAGTTTAAACAACAAACTAGTTAAAACACAAACAAGCCAAATAGCAAATAGAGAATTCACCCACAGAAGCACAATCACCATAACACAAGATATTTTGACGTGGAAACCCAAATGGGAAAAACCACGGTGAGTAAAACTCACAAGTCAATTATCTGCAGAATAGTAACCAGACCGGTTAAGGCCTTACAATGTTCTTCACCAAAACAGATCCTGTTAGGAATCCATATCTCTATTAGGAGATAAGTCCTATTAAAGACTACCCTGTTAAAGGATTTCAGATTCACAACTGTGAACCACCTTGTTAGAGGATTTACAAAAGGCTTGACTGGGCTTACCCGATTAAGGGTTTCAGGCTTGTCGAAGAGATTAGTAATCAACAAGTGAATAATCTAAATAATAGCACAAAAATGCTTGATTAGATCCTTGACAGCTCTTTGTTAATGCATTGCAACATTACTTCAGTCTTCTATCCTTTTCATGTTCAATCTCTATTGCACGATGCTTCTATAACAACTCCACTTCTTCAACATAGATACACATATACATTCATTACTCTAAAACCCTAGACATGATGTCCTTAAATAGGAAGTTGATTTCATGTCGGTCCAATGAGATTGGATTACAATTTCCTAGGTTCAAAGCATCTAGACACATTTGGTAACATGACACAGAATCATCGTCAAAGTGTCGGTGGATCATAACTCATCACACTCTACAATTTTACCAGTTAAGAAAAATATACCGATAAACAAAGACTGGTAAACTAGAACATAGTGTTTCGATCTAAAAGATTGACTACCACTAGGAGTCCTTGTTCCGCTTGAGGTCTTCATACATGCTTTGATCGGAAAGCATTTTCTGCAAAACACCGATAGTCTTCTACAAACAAAGACTATTAATTCAATGGCATTTAATACCAGTGTGAACAATACAACACATATTACCGGTGGAGATTAACTCATACATAAAATAAGTGTGTGTCCATCAATGACAACCAAAACTAAACATCATCAAAATACCAACAATCTCCCCCTTTTGTTATTTATGGCAACACTTAGGAAAATTTGACATCTAAGTGCTTACAAAACAAAAATGATGCCATAATCAAAATTGCTCCCCCTAAGCATATACACTAATCCTTTGCCAAAATTATAAGCATGTGCAAATTCAATGCTACTCCCCCTAAAATTTTCATGAATGCTACTCCCCCTATGCCAACAATGACAAAGTAATGCAAACACTCCCTCTTTCGCAGAAATTTACCAAAGTTATATTGCATAACATAAAAAAAGAGTATATGTTCATGACAATAAAGAGTAAAACTTTTAAAAAATAGATTTAAATTTTTTCATGAAATCCTTCATGTCTGTGGACCAGGTATCTAGGAGTGAGGCAAAAATTTCACTCTGAGTCTTCATCTGGAAAGCTAACTCCTCCATGGCATCGATGGTTCTCAATTGCTGTGTAACAGTAATAGCCTCCAAGTTCAGAAAGCACTTCTGAAGAACCTGCAATTTGGGTAATAGAAGCAACTGGAGCTTCTGCAGATCTTGTGTCGGCTTGCAGATCTACGATTCAATCTTTGCAATTTTCTATTGGTGAGTGCGAACAGTCTTTCCATACACTATGAAGGAATCATATGGAAATTTGAAGTTGCCGATATATTTCTTTAACTCCGATTGGAGTTGACTCTTTTTCTTCAAAGCATCATCACATAATATATCTAGCTGGCAGATTTTGCTCAACAGTTTATGGCCTTCAGCTATTGCCAGACTGATATCATCCCTCTGGTGGATTAGGTTGTCTTTGTCTTCATTAAATTGTTTCACCAGTGCAACTTTGAGTGCCTTTTCATGTTTTTTCTTTGTAGTGGCTTGGGCAACATCTTCCAAACATTGTACTTGATCATCCACTATTGTGCAAAGAAGTTTTAACTTGGCCAACAAGGAATCGATACTGGGGAGGTTAGTACCGGGGATTAGATTGGAAAGAGTGTCAACAACAAATTGAATGACATCTTGTTATTTCTTTTTCCTCAGTTCTTCCAATCTATCCTGAGCCAGTTGAATGCTCCTCAGTAGCTCATTTTCATCTACCAGGTGAGGAAGACAGGCAAGAGTCAAATCAGTGTGATAGGTGGGATCAACCTATTTGGCTTGATCTCTGGTAGCCTTAGGAGTCTGTCCTCCTTCCTTTTCCTTGACCTCCTCTTGTCTTTTCCTCTCCTGTTCTTCTTTTTCTTGGGCTTCCTTGGCGACCTTCTCTTTCTCATCTTCCACTCTCTTTTTCTCTTCTTCTTTCTTCTTCTCTTCTTCCTTCTTCCTTTTGTCTTCCTTCTTCTTCTCTTCTTCCTTCTTCTTCTCCTCTTCCTTCTTCCTTTCTTCTTCCTTCTTCTTCTCTTCTTCCTTGTTCTTCTCCTCTTCCTTCTTCCTTTCTTCTTCCTTCTCTGCTCTCTCTTTCTCTTGTCTTGATTTCTCCACTTGCTCCTTTTCTGACTTTTCTTTCTCCGCTTTATCTTTTACCCGTTTCTCTCTCTCTGCTCTTTCTTTTTCTTGTTTCTCTTTTTCCCCTTTCTCATCTTTTTCTTTCTCTGCTCTCTCCTTTTCAGATTTCTCCTTCTTTGTTGTGGTGTCCTTAACATCTAGTGCATCAACAACAATGGGGTCATTTTGTTCTACTATTCTTTCACCCCGACTGTCAAAGATTTCATCCGGTTTGGCTATAGATAGGTCAGGCTCTTGCTCAACTTGCCAATTAGCTTTGGATACCTTCTACATTTTGATAGTTGTTTTAACTTGCAGATGGGTATCTTTTTCCACTTCAGAGGTTTTGCCTTCGAATAGCTGAAGTCTTCTTTTTCGCATGAAAAAGATGCCTTTGTACTGATTAAGAATCTCAAACAATTCTGAATTAGAGGCATCAGGAAAATATTGGGCAAAAATTTCTTCCCTACTTTCTTGCTCCTTTTCAATGACAATGCGTCATTTATTATCTAAATAATTATATAAAGAATTAGGAACAACAGATTTAATGTCAATCAGAGACTGATCATTATCACACAAATATTTAATGACCTCTAGCTCTACTTCTTCCTTTTCACTATCGCTAAGATAATCAAAATAATCTTTTAGATCATCAAGAACTTTCCTTTCAACATTCTTCATAATTCTTTGAAAATGTGTCATAGGTTGGTAAGAAGCAACATGTATATTTACCAGTGTAGAGGTTGTAGGCACATTTCTGGTTGTCTTCGTCTTCTTATTTGATTGTCTTGTCTTCTTCATTTCTACCTCCGGTTCAGTGTCTTCTGAATTTGATGTGTTAACCCTGGTTTTTCTCTTCCTTTCAAATACCTTTGGTGGAATGGCCTCCGGTTTCTTTTTGGCTGGTGACCTCTTGGTCACTTTAGGACTAGTAGCAGATGTAACTGATGTCGATGCCAATGGCACAATTTTCCTCTTCTTCTGCTTCGGTACTTCAATAGATTTGATCTTCTCTAAGTAAGTACCGATCCTCTTCTTCTTGGGATCTAATGGTGTGGCAAGTAGGGTAGAGGCATACCCTATGAGTATATCATTTACCACTTCATAGCCCATAGGCTCAACTTCATCTTCTCTGGGCTCAACTGCTTCCATTATGCAATGATCCAATGTGATTGTGAAACAAATATCCTCTTCATACTTTTTAATCAGATCACCTAATATTATCATTCTCTGGTTCATCCTCAGTCTGAACTCATCAAGATAAGAAGATCCCTCTTCTTTTAGACTCTCCTTTATTTGTCTTGAAACTGGTACGTCAGTTGACCATTGAACATCACCGACTCCAGAAAAATACCCTTGAAAATAGAAAAACAAACTGACAAGCAGTTGATCGAACTTAAACCTCAGTGTCTTGTCCTCTTTGATGGACTTCAGATTCTCCATGAGTTGTTTCTGCATACAGGTACATAGGTCATATTTTTCATCATCCTTGATCATCCGATAAGCGACATGCACTGCAGCTGTAGGAACAAAATTCATTCTACTAGCATAAAATACTCTATACCTGATCACCATGCACACATACTTCACCAAATCATCTTTTATGGTGTTTACAGTCATTGCCCGCTAATCACTCACATAATTGGTGAGCTCTGTCACTTTGGTTTTGGTGATCTTGCGAAGAACAAGGACTTCTCCAACATTACAGAAACCTGTTACGACATGGATTGCCTCTAGTGTAATATCACAGGTTCGCTCAAGATACATCTTGTCACCATGAACCCTACTTAGAATGATCCTTATGTGATCTTTAGTGAATTCCTCGAGAAAATATACTACATTATGGAATTTCTTCTTCTCGATCATGTTGTACTCTGGTTTAATCTTCTTATCATCTCCACAGAACAAACTTAACTGGGAGTGAATCACTAAAGACCCTAGGTCTTCTAGTTTGCAATCAATGTATCCTAAAACATCCCCTGTGACAATGACTCCAATGGGAATTTGAGATAGGGCATTGTATTTTGCCTTCTTTCTAAGAAACTCAGATGATTCCTTAGGTTCGGTAGAACTAGAAGGGATTTTGGATGTAGAGGACATGACTAAATAATTTTGAATGACAAGAATGTTTCCATGAAGAATACCTTTTCAATCCAAACTAGGGTTCACCAATGTCGAATTCGAACTAGGGTTCACCAATGGCGAACACAATACACTTTTTCAAAAGCTTGTTTTGCCACTTTGCCCTCAACTCTGGATAGCTTGAAATGTCAGATGGATCTTGCGCAAGATTTCTTCCTTGATTCTTTCAAACGCAAGATGAATCGCTCTTATTGTGCTTCTCAAGCTAGAAAAATTCTTCTTTTGAAAATAGGTAAGTAAAAATGACGACAAAAGTAACTTTTAAGCATGCTCCTACTAACCATAATAAATGCATCATCGATAGGGTAAAAACCCTAACATTACCACTTCATTTCTTCTATCGGTTGATAGGTAACCAATACCGATAAAACACTTTACCGATACACACCGAGGGTCCGAAACATTGTTACCGGTTCCCCCTTAAGATTTTCAAAGCTTAGTTTGTCGGTTCAGGGGTCTCTACACTGGGTGCAGAAACAGGTACATCTTGTGGCTCCTCTTCAAATTTCTTCTTCCAAATTTTATCCATATCGGCCTAAACGGTTTAAACATCCACCTTTCCTTCTAGGTCGACCGGTATATCTCCTAATGGATTCTTTTTTAGTCTGCATGTTCTAGCAATATGTCCCGGTTTGTGACAATGATAGCATACCATACTAGGTGCTCTCCATGATCCGGTGTTCACATTTCCATTCTTCCTCCTGCATGTTGCAACAGTATGACCGCTACCATGACAGATCAAATAGGTTGCTCTCCAACCGGTTGACGCTTCATAACCATTTGACCGGTGGTCATAGGTTTTATACCGGTTCGGGTTCCGATTCATAGGAGGTTCCTGGACAATCCCTCTTGGTCTCGGTGCATAGAATGCAGGGTTATTCATAACTGTCCTACACTCAAAATATCTATGCCCAAACTTGTTGCATGCATAACAATGACCATTAAATCTACCAGTTCTAGCCTTGTGGTTATGCACATTGTTTTGCATGTAAGGGAAATTGTTATAAGCCTTTCTCCTACATACATTGGCAGTATGTCCTTCCTTAAGACAGTTAAAGAATACATGTTTGAACTTTTGCTTACCTTTGCTTCGGTTGATCTCAGGTGCCGATTGCTCCTTTGGTGCACCATTCTTGGTTCCAAAGGTTTCGTCTTCCTCATATGCAGAAAAACCAAGTACAGAGGTATCCTTTGATGGCTTCATTGTTTCCATCTTTTGGTCCAACTTCACTACACTCTGGTTGGACTTTGCAAGTATCTCCTTTGTCTCAACAAGTTCCTTGGAAAGAGCATCATTGTTCTTCATCAAGGTTTCATTCTGAGAAATGGCTGCATTGAGGTTTGCTTGCATTTCTTCTTTCTCTTCCTTACCCTCTTGTAGATAAGCAGTGACGGTACCAATCTCTTGTTTCAACTTAGAAATCTCACGCTCCTTGTCCTTCACTAGATCTTCAGCTTTTCTTCTATTTTCTAGCTCCTGACTCATCCTGATAGTTAGTCCTTCCAGCTCCCTCCTTAGGTTAGTTTTGGACTCATTTAATTTCTCCACTTCTTGGACTAGGGCATCCATGTTTGCTTCATCAAAAGAGCTGTTTTCATTGATTTCCATCATTTTCTCAGCAAGCTCTCTTCTTTTGGCTAAAGAGGCTTTATATTTGATCTTCAGTTCATCATAGGCTCTTTCAGATTCAGCCAAATGGTGAGTGAGTTCCCTCATGTTGTATCCCCCCATATCTCCTTTCAAGTGGTTAGACTTAGAGAAAGGTTGGCTTTGATACCAATTGATGAATACTAAGAGGGGGGGTGAATTAGTATGCCCAAATGCTTAACCAAACTCTTAAGCAATTTTGTTGCAGACTGGTATAGTAGTTTAAACAACAAACCGGTTAAAACACAAACAAGCCAAATAGAAAATAGAGCATTCACCCACAAAAGCACAATAACCATAACACGAGATATTTTGACATGGAAACCCAAATGGGAAAAACCACGGTGAGTAAAACTCACAAGTCAACTATCTGCAAAATAGTAACCAGACCAGTTAAGGTCAGATCAGTTAAGGCCTTACAATGTTCTTCAACAAAAGAAATCCTGTTAGGAATCCAGATCTTTGGTAGGAGATAAGTCCTGTTAAAGACTACCCTGTTAAAGGATTTCAGATTCACAACTGTGAACCACCTTGTTAGAGGATTTACAAAAGGCTTGACTGGGCCTACCTAGTTAAGGGTTTCAGACTTGTCGAAGAGATTAGTAATCAACAAGTGAATTATCTAGACAATAGTGCATAAATGCTTGATTAGATCCTTGACAACTCTCTGTTAATGCATTGCAACATTACTTCAGTCTTCTATCCTTTTCATCTTCAATCTCTATCGCATGATGCTTCTATAACAACTCCACTTCTTCAACATACATACACACATACATTCATTACTCTAAAACCCTCGACATGATGTCCTTAAATAGGAAGCTAATTTCATGTCGGTCCAATGAGATTGGATTACAATTTCCTAGGTTCAAAGCATCTAGACACATTTGGTAACACGACACAGAAGCACCGTCAAAGTGCCAATGGATGATAACTCATCACACTCTACAATTTTACCAGTTAAGAACAATATATAGATAAACAAAGATTGGTAAACTGGAACATAGTGTTTTGATCAAAAAGATTGACTGCCAATAGGAGTCCTTGTTCCACTTGAGGTCTTCATACTGCTTGAGGTCTTCATATATGCTTTGACCGGAAAGCATTTTCTGCAAACCGCCGATAGTATTCTACAAACAAAGACTATTCATTCAATGGCATATAATACCGGTGTGAACAATACAACACATATTACCGGTGGATATTAACTCATACATTAAATAAGTGCGTGTCCATCAACGACAACCACAACTAAACATCATCAAAATACCAACAGTCGGTTAACAAAACAAGGTATACCGATTACCGGTTTACAAACAAAGACTGGTAAACTGGAACATAGTGTTCCGACTTAAAAAGATTGGGTGTTGCTTGGGGTCCTTGTACCGCTTGAGGTCCTTGTACCTCTTGAGGTCCTCGGTCATGCTTTGACCAGTAAGATCCTTCTGCAAACACTGATAGTCTTCTACAAACAAAGACTATGCATACATTGGCATATAATATCGGTTTGAACAATACATTATATACTACCGGTTGAGAATAACTCATACAACAAATAAGTGTGTGTCCATCAATGACAATCACAACAAAGTACAAACATCATCAAAATGCCAACAGATTAATTTTTGCCTTGTATGGTATTGTTTTGGGTTTTACATTTTCCATGTTGAGTCAGGAGAGCCTGTAATTTTTCTCTATGAGTGTTGATTACTCTTTAAATCTGTCAGGAGTCATCTTCTGTGAATTCAAATTTATCTTTTTGTATTGGTTGATTCTTGGTTTAATTTGTTCCCTTGGTTTCTATTTGCCTTGGCATCTCGTTTGGTTATGATTTCAGGATCCGTTAAGTTCTCAGAATTTTTTATTTTGCCTTGTCGAATTTTGCTTTCCGCCTATGTGAATGCACTTAAAGTCATATGCGCCAATCTAGGTGTTAAATGCGTTGTTTTAATTGCTATATGCATTAAATTGTTTCTCATATGTGCTAATCTATCTGTCACATGCGCTACTGCTATCTGAATGCGCTAAATCAGGTTGTGTATGCACTATACTGGGAGGTATATGTGCTAATTGGTTCATCATATGTGCTAATTGGTTCATCATATGCGCTATTCAGCTTGTCAGATGTGCTAAACTGTCTTGTAATAGTGTTTTGGAAGTTTTTGCCAGTCTGATTTGATGTTCCCGATTCTGTTCTTTAACCAGAGGCTTATTTTGATGTTGTTTGAGTGTCCTGAGGTGATCCGGGACTGTGTTATGCCTTGTTGTTGTTACTCTTTGGGCTCATTTGTTGGTATCATAGTTTATATGCATGATGTGTTTTCCATGTTGTTTATAAGGTTAATGACATATTCTATTCATGTCTCATGAGTTTATATTGATTAATAAACCTTGGTTATCTAGTTAAATTATTTGAGAACCCTTGTTTATGTGTTGTGCATTGTTGTTACCCTAAGGTCTAGGTGCATGTTAGGGGGAGTGGGATTCCAAGTGTGTGACTAGGGTCATGAGTATTAGACTGCTAGGTTACCCAGGGTCTAGACAACTAGAATATCTCATTGAGAATTTAACTGTAATTAAGTGATAACATAAATTGTTAATCTTAATGGAATGGGTAGAGGTAAATCACCATAATAAGATGAGAAATGGAATTTTGGCCTCAACTCATATCCCTCGGGTGATTTATGGATCTGAGAATGGTTGGGTAGACCTTGGTGATCCAGGTAAGCCGAACTCCCTAGATATCCTCAAAGGTTGAGATGACTCCACATGAGTATCACGGATGCCGGGATAGGTTTCCAAGTTCCCATGGTAGCTACATACGATGACACTCTTTCCCTACATGTAGGTCATAGCACCTTGAGTCTTGATTTACAAGTTGCCTCTGGAGATTTTATGTTGGAAGTCTTATGTATCATTGAGCTTGATTTAGCCGCATGTCATGTGGAGTGTTATCCTTGGTTGTTAGGTGTCAGCCTAGATCTAGAGTGTGTGTGGGATCTTGTGTCATCTGATCCTATCACAGGGGGTGGTTCCTTATAGTTCCACATGGTCAGGTGGTTTGATGCCTTCTTCCATTGGGATGTTCTTCTTTGGTTGCTCTTGCACATGGATGTGGAATCTTTCGTAGCAGCTCTTGGATGGATTTTTGTAGCAGATTATTGTAATATGATTCATGTGGCATTTGTATATTGTAGAATTTATGATGTAATTGTATATGTATTTGAGAATCATGCTCCTTGATGTAAATGGTTGATGCATATATAATGATAGATGATACATTAGGTCATGATTATATTACTTGTAAGAAAATGTAATGTGGTAACTTGGATAATTCTCATTAATGGAATTGGTTCTATGGATATGTGTTTAGTGTTGTGTGAATGATTATGATGATTAAGGAAATGGATTAGTAATGTGGTAATTAGCATTGGAAATGGTATAATGATGTTAGGTTGTTGAATAAGAGATTGGGAATATGAACATTTGGTATTGGTGCTCTTAAAATGAATCATAAGGGTTATATGAGATTTGCATCATTTATGAATGGAAATCATGATTATTAGATTAGTGAAGGATTCTTATGTGTGCATGAAAAGAGACAATATTAGTCAATTGGAATTCTCTAGATTGTGGTAGTAATTTATGATGTATGTTTATGATGATATACTCTTGAGGATGTTATAAGTAATGACGTTGAGATACCCTAGGGAATGTTATTGATGTATTGTGTATATTTCCTCTTTCATTGTGTTCTCTTGTAATTGTGTTCATGATGATTAATTGTTTATAATGTTAATGAATGCTATATGCATATGAGTAGTTGATTATATATGTTGTAATAATTGATATTTAAAAAAAAAAATATTATCTCTATTTGCATATTAGATGGGTTAGTTTCTCTAGGGTATTTTGGCGGGCACTACATTTTTCAATCTTCTTCAAGCTTTTGGCAACATAGATTCTAGACTATTTGGTTAGCTATTCTTGAACTAAAGTTGGTTGACCCATTTCACCTGGTACATTCTCTATCAAGGTCTACCTATTAGTGTTATATTATTTCACTTGGCTATTAGGGATCTGTTAGGGGTAAATAACTTATGTTAGTAAGAATAATAATTATAATTGTGTTTATTATGTGCTGCGTCACCGAGAGGTTCCCGTTGGGTAGTTGGGAGTTGGTGAGGGTTGGCAACTTGGCCAACCATCAGGTCTATATATTGTTTGGATGGAACCTCGGCAAGGGAGATTATGTATGGATATATTCTGGATAAATCAATAAAGATATAACTCTTCTGGTCTAGTTGCTTATCATTATTACTTATGCTGTGATATATGAATGTACTGGTACATGAATAATTGGTACGTGTGGAAAACACTGTGTTATCTGTGATTTTTACCAACCTTACATTAAGGAGTAAACATTTTGGCGTTGTTGCCTGAATGAACTTGGAGATAACTATGGCGGCAGGTGGAAGGAATTAATGGGCCAACCATTCAACGAACAATTAATTATCGTGGATAGTGAAACACATGAAGAGAGTACCGCAGAAGAGGCACGAGAGGATTAGTTGACAACAGACTTGGTAGAGTTGTGGGACATGTCAGTCATTCAGTACATGCAGAGAGACACTCAGGAGAGAGCCCTCTCGGAAGGCATGGTATGTGGTGAACTCACCGTCAGCACTCCCGTCTTTGACCTGCTCCGAAGTATTCCAAGGTTACTCACCAAAAAATGGATTACACTTCAAGACCGAAGGGAGGAAACTACACGAGAACTTCGTCGGCAACAAGTACTCCAAAGGTACAAGGAGTGGAGCCGTAGGGAGGAAGAGGAGAGGAAGGCTAGTCGACGCCATACCTCTAGCACTTGATACCCCTATGACCAAACTAGGACAAACATACCATTGCCACCGAAGGAGTAGACGAGGGAACTATACGAAGATCTCGCCACATAAAATAACAGGTTGAAAGGAGACAACGACTAAGGGAGGTTGCTAACTTGAAGAGCTCGGAGAGACACAACAGAAGTCAGAGTGTGAGTCGGAGTCATAGTCGGGAGAGATAAAGGTCATGTACGTGGAAGGAGTTGGCCGAGGTCGCCAGAAACCTGCCACTTCTAGATGTAGTGGAGGAAGATCTCATCGACTAGGTCCCATACTCGACGTCAAGTGAAGAGGACTCCAGAGCCGAGTCGCAGAGAAACCCGTCAGAATATTCTGAACAAAGAGAGGAGGCGACACGGGACCTACACGAAGAGATCACCACTATTTTTGAAGCAACATTATCTGGCATCAGGAATTTGTCCTTGTCAAAGGGCATAAAAATAGGAGGGTCAGATCCAGAAACCCCGGGAAGGAGGGACTATAGGAGCGAGGGTGGCCAAAGCCCTGCGGACAGGGGCCCAACCAGACCAAGAGCGTACGGTACCTCCCAGACACATAATATCTTTCTGACATATAGTCACTTCCAAGCGCTACATAAAACCCTCTGGGAAAGAACAATGAGACACACCCCGTAGAAACAAAAGCTTCCAAAATTCATGGGCGACAAGTCAGAGCACGCCACACGACATTGTAAAACATGCGTGACCATTTGGGAGGCAAATGGCCAGGCCGATTGGGATTACTGGTTGAAGGCATTTCCATCCACTCTGCGAGGAATAGCCATTGACTGGTATACAGACCTAGATGCCCAGTATAAAACATCCTGGAACAGTCTGAAGAAGGATTTCGAAGAGGAGTTAAAACTCCTACGAGACGACAATGAAATTATGGCGGAGATTTACAATACCAAGCAGGGAAAAAGTGAAAGCATGCGGGCATATAGCAGAAGGCTGAGGGAACTGCTCAATAAAATGGAGAACCAGCCAGCTAATGGCCTCAAGAAGAGATGGTTTGTTGAAGGATTGGTACCATCCCTCAGACGAAAGATAAATGTGGTCCCCTTGCCCTCATATGATGAAGCATACAATCGTGCGATGGATATTGAAAGCAAAAATAAGACATCTCGAGGGAAGCATCGGGTGAGCGATGGTGATAGTATGGATGAAGACAGTGACGGGGAGTCCAAAACCGTGCAAGCACTCTGAAGGGATATGATGAGAATGATGAAAGAACTAAAGGTTGAAAAAGAAGGTGGCAAGGAAGGAAAGGAGATATGGTGCACCGACTGCAAGATGAAAGGACACACCAAGGGGAGTTGTCCCTTCAAGGCCTTCTGTGACATCTGCCAAGTAATAGGACATTCCATTAAGGAATGCCCATACAACTTGAAAACACAGAGCACACAAGTGCTCTACGCCCAACCCGACCAAGTCACACCACCAACGACACCTCCGAAGCCGACAACAAACTCTGATGCCTCTCTTGGAGGGTACAAAAACAATCGACAGGGTAACAAAAGATCCAATAATAACACGCCAAGGAGTAGAATTCAATATGATGCAAAGGGACGACCCATGATTCAATGTAGAAAGTGCAATGAATGGGGTCACTTTGCATGGGAATGTCAAAACGGGGGTGACCCAGGAAGTTTGCTATGCAAATGGTGTGGTCCAGGGAATCATGAGGACATAGAATGTCCAAGGCAAAAAGGGGTGAATATGTTGGAGGTGGAAGGATTGAGGGAAGGCGTATTGGCAATCACAATTTTGCAAAACAAAAAGCCATGTATCCTGACCTTCGCACAGAGAAGGAAAGACTCCAGGAAGCCAGGGTGGATATCGAACGTGCGATGGCAGAAGAGTGGAGGGCCTCGCACCCGGATGCCAGTACACCACTCCCGTCAGGACTAGAGAAAACTATCATTAAGCAGATGTTACAGACCACAATACCCGTACGGGTATCCGACCTCCTATAGGCCATGCCATAGTTGAGGATGGCCCTGACGAATGCAGTCGGTGACACCACCGTCGGCCAGGAACACTGAGCGATGACAAAACCACATAGTATGGCTTTGGTGAAGGAACCTGGTATGGACGCCATGGACCCTATGATACTCACTGGTAAGCATTGGATGCAAACCTGCCATGCTGGAGGTGGACATAATGGGACAAAAGCTCACAAACACCATTATGGATGGCGGGTCTGGAGTCAACGTACTACTAGCCACCAAAATTCCATCACATTGGTGCAGACCAATACGATATCAAACCTCTCGGTACTCTCATGGAACAAAATGTAGTGATTGGGACACAACAATTCCTTTTGGATTTCGTAGTCATTCCACTGGAAAGAAAAGTGTATGAGGCCCTCCTGGCAAGGGGGTGGCTAATCATGGCTAGAGCCAATCATAACTGGAAGAAGAATACACTCTCAATCGAAAGTGAAGGCCATAAGTATGTGATTGACCTGAGGAATCAGTCCATCAGTGAAGAGCTTGCGTCATTTGACTCTGACTCGAAGGATTCAAATAGATGGGAGTGGGGTTCCGAAGGAGACAGAGGAGCGAGGAAACCCAACGAGGAAGGAGTGCTAGAAATAGACGGATGCTCTAAAGATGGAACTAGTTCATTGGCTGGACTCTTCCATTGGCAGATGGAGGACTACGAAGTCTTCCACCCAGAGTGCCACATGCTGCAAATATGCACGATTGGGGAATCAAGCGGTGATACGAAAGAGCAGTCATTTCCCCTAGAGTATGGTAGGTACCAGGAAGGGATGGCACGGGTGTATGTCACACCAGCACACCAGTTTGAACGAGATAAACCTACTGCAAAGAGGAAGTTGAGGGGTCACCTTAGTAAATTGAAGAGAAGAAATCGAAGCAGACTTGGCAGCAGGACGAAATCGAGAAGAAGAAGACAAGGATCCGCATGGCCAGGCACAAAGGAGAGATTAAATTTGTACGTACGAACTGACCATATGAACAAGTGCAAGGAGGCATGGAAGGAACCAGTGGTTGATTTGTATGACGTACAAATTGCCCGAACAGAGGTGCGTGAAGACCAAGCATCGAATTTGTATGGTGTATGGATTGTGCGGACAAATGTAGCAGAAGTCGAGGCAATCAAGGTACAATGAAACATCTCGTACGGTGTACAATGACAACAGAACAATGCACCATATGGTGTACGATGATCACACCTAACCTGTACGGTTTGTGCCAATCACAGCAAACCAGTCCATACGATGTATGAAATTTACAGCACAGCGTACGACAATCACAACAGAATAGTTCATACGGGGTACATTGCAGACCGTACAATGAGTTGAGAAGTCTGTACAGTAGCATATGGCTGCCGATGCAAAGGAGGAGAAGACTGTACGGACAGGAAGAAGAATACCGTACGAAGGCCGACACAAGGAAGTCCATACACGTAGGGAACATGAACATATAAAATTGAAAGCATTTGTTGGAAAATTCATCGCATCTATATAGATTTATCTGCAGAGTTTGTGAAAGTTGAAGAGGTTGTACGGTCAGGAGAGGGAAGTGTACAGACCAATCCGTATGGTGGAGAGGCAACAGCTAGTATAATGGTTTGTACCAATTAGTGAGTCATACTGGTAGATCATTATAATAACAGCCAAGGATGGGCGAAAGACAGGGAAACAGGGTAAAACAGTTGTAGCGCAACCATGACAGCTACAAATCTAGCCAACAACCAAAAGAAGGCCAAAATCAGGCCAAAAGTGCAGAAGGATCCAGAAGGAATCACGACAGAGAATGTAGCCTTTGAGAGTGTGACTGGCAGTGAATGTCATACCTGGTGGGAGGAAAATTTCCCCGACCATGTGATAAAGGATTCCCTCAGAAAAGATCAGGTGGACCATGCCATCCAGATGCCCACATTTAACATCAAGGATTTTGAGCCAGTGTTGCAGACTATGGTATCTGGATACAACCCGCAGGAAAGGGCTTCCATTATTTAGTTCCAGGGATGCACGTTACAAGTTTTATTCAAACCAGAGGACTTCAAGAGGGTATTTGGCATACCGGAGAAGGGGGCATCTGCAATGAAACCAACCAAGAAGCTCACCAAGGGAAAAAAGAAATGGCTGATGGATTTGGTATGCACGGATGACCTCACAAAGGAATAATAGAAGAGTGCCTGGTCGGACAGTAGGGGGTTGAAGCATGAATTTATCGCACCAAGGAGAATGGAGAATGCTGATGGACTTGGTAAAAATTCACCTCATAGGAGCCAACCGTGCATCCAACATAGCCGTTTGGATGATAGGGTTAATGAATGAGATTAAGTGTGGTAAAGTGTACAACTGGGGGCAACTGTTGGCGGAAAGAATTCATGATTTTATCAAGATAGAACACAAGACATTATACATGTGCCACCATGCCATCAACCTATTCTTGGATGTCGTATGCCTGCAAGTACCGCTAGAAATGTGGGGAACCTTCGAACCGTGCGGACAGGTGGAACCAAATAAACCTACCATGTACTACTATACCCACCTAGACACACTAGGTGACACCGCACAACCGACCAAAAAGAGAAGAAAATTGGATGCATCCATAGAGGTCGAAGATGTCAGCAACACAGAGGATTCATAGGAGGAAGTGGAAGAGACCGAGGAGCAGGAAAGTGGTGATGAGGGGTTCCATATGGCAGGACACGCAACTGCAAAGGATGAAGGGGAAGAAGAGTCGCAACAACAGGAAGAGGAGGATCAACACGGAGGGTTACGAGAACAATAGAAGAGTATGAGGGTAAAGTTCACACCTCCGAAATTATCCTCAGCACACTTAGTACTGCAGGAAGCGCTTACAGTGGCCAACCGCGTGGGAGACGTACAACCAGTAGGGGTGCTATTCTGAAAAATAAACGAAGGAGAACCACTAGCACAACGACGGGTATCATTACCACAGATCAGCTTGGTTGTACTTGTAGCATAAGGCACAAAGGGTACCAGTACGGTAGACCAGACAGTGGCAGGAGAGGTCGTACCAAGAAAAGACATAACGACGAAGTAGGGAATTGGTACGACAGACTCAGGTTCTGGTACGACAGACATTGGTACAGTACCAGTAGGTACTGGTACAACATCAACAAGTATTGGTACATTTCCAACAGGTACTGGTATGGTACTAGCAGGTATAGGTACAATGTCATCAAGTAATGGTATGGTTCCAGTAGGAACTGGTATGGTACCAACAAGAGTAGGTATTGTACGATACCAACATGAACTGGTACGATACCAATAGGTACTGCTATGGTACCAATAGGTACTGCTATGCCAGGTGCCAGTATGGTACCAATGGAGAAAGATGAGGCAGGGGATGTGAGGTGCCAGTACGGTACCTCATAGATGGAGCAAAAAGATAAGAAACTGTTGGAAGCTGCCCACATGAAAAAGAAGGCACAAGAACGACAACTGCTAACAGAAAAGAACCTAAGACTTTCACACCGGACAACAACCTTCTTCTCCGACCACTACAGGGATGCCTCCTCCCTCTTCTCGGTCCTAGTTTATGTTTTATATTTCAGCTCTTATTGTCTTAGTCGTCTGGAAGACGACTACATTTTGGGGGGGGTAATGTTAGGGGTAAATAACTTATGTTAGTAAGAATAATAAATATAATTGTGTTTATGTTGTGTTGAGTCACCGAGATGTTCTCGTCGAGTAGTTGGGAGTTGGTGACTGTTGGCAACTTGGCCAACCGTCGGGTCTATATATTGTTTGGATGGAACCTTGGCAAGGGAGATTATGTATGGATATATTCTGGATAAATCAATAAAGATATAACTCTTATGGTCTAGTTGTTTATCATTATTACTTATGCTGTGATATATGAATGTACTGGTACATGAATAATTGGTACGTGTGGAAAACATTGTGTTATTTGTGAGTTTTACCAACCTTACATTAAGGAGTAAACATGATCCTCTTTACCTATTTTATGATCTTGATGGTCCTTATAGGAAACTTTCTAAGTTTTTCTTAAAACTTCATTTTCATCGAATTGGGTTCGTAAGCCTTTTAGGATCAAACCTCTCTCATTACATTGGTCCTTTTGGGTAATTTTTTGATGCAATACGATCCTTCCCTATAAACCCAAAACTTCACAAACACCAAACCAATAGATACTAGCTTCCCACTGAACCCTGAGGCCTTTGCTCTTCCCTTCCATGATGGTTTGCCTTTCTTCTATGGATCGATGTTTACAAGATCATCGAAAGGTTGAGGTCGATGCTCTTTACCAAACAATTTTTGACATTGGTCAAAGCTACTACAAAGTTTGCAAGGATTCTATTAAGGCTGCAAAATTTGTTTTTATGGCCACATCATTTGCTTGAAACTTTTTAAAGTTGTTTCAAATTCCTTTTGGTGCATAGGGGAGAGCGACCAGTAGTTGTATAGGGTCCAATAGTCATTATAGCAATTGTGCTTATAATATCCAGTCTTGCCATATATTTATACTGTATGTACTATAAATAAATAATCTATATGTAAATAAAAAAAAGTACCAAATGTTGGTCAAAATAGACCAATACTTGATCACAAGAGAACCTATAAATGTTATATAAAAAAGGCATAAATACATTCATCAACAAGTGAAATAAAGAATTGTTTGTTTCAAATAAAATATCATATCTATCCTCTATAAGTGTGTCATTTATAAAATAAGATGCCCACTAAACAATTACTCTTATCATAGTGAAAAAATATTATTCTTGTGTGTACAACTATTGGGGTAGCAATGTATATTCATTGGAGTATTTCATATTAGTAATTTCTTTTATCACAACTATAAAAGGTGAACACAATAAATACCTTATTTTTTTCCATGAAATTTGAGGGATTTTCCAAAGATTATAGTGTTCAACAATTGGTCCCTTTATTTTCAATATAAGTTGTATTTTATATAATAATATGTTTTTTATTAGTAAATCAACGATAACTAGGGTGCTGACCCTTAACATAGTAAAAAAGTATCAACATATAACAAGCAACATCAAGAGAGATGATGTTGGAAAAAATAACAACAACCCAAAGGCAGTTAGAAACAAACACAGTCAGTTAGGCAAGGAATCCTATCCAACCGGAGAACAAAAAACAACAAATAATTTTTTGTGTTTGACTATTGGTCCTTTGGTGTTGGATATTAAAGTTAGAGATAGAACACACTTATGATTACTAATAGGGATTTGGTCCTTTTAAGTTGCACATAAGTTATATTTTACATAAAAATACAATATAGTACTAATTACAAATGATATTTTTTTATTCAACTACTAGGTATTTTTAGAAAGTTTTGGTCGAATTTTTAAAAAGTCATTTTTTGGACACTTCGCACTAGACGTGTTATTTTGATGAGTTGCATGATGATTCACATCTTGAAACCTTAGTTGTAGACAATTAAGTGTCCATTTTACATTTCTAAAAAAAAAAGAGGTCTTATGATATTCCATGTGACAACTACATGTCGACGAAGTTAGCCCTAACGACTACTAGTCCCTCTCCCCTATATGTAGTCTTTCAAATCCATGAGACAATATTTCTGTGAGGCAATTTGTCACACAATCATGTGCCTTGTCTACGCTTCACATTGCATACATGTCTACTAGGGCAGTCACAACTACACAACATTTGACAAAGCTCTCCATAAATTGATGGATGTCAGTCTTAAACCACACATTAAGCAACATATTATCTCTAGAGAATGTCAGTCAATTCTGAGTATTTTAACACTTTTAAGCCTAGGAGTCAAAGCTTAGTGTGTGTGATTTAAGCCATCCATCTAGATTGTCCATGCCCTGCATTTTCTGAAGTCTTTGTGCTTCACAAGATGAGATCTCTTCAAGTAATTCAGGTGCTTTTTTTATGATTCCTCATTTTGAGTACATTTCCAAATAACATAAACCACTGATGAAGAGATACCAAACTAATATATTCAAATAACATAAATGTGGATTCCTTTCTCTTGCTCTTGCTTATAATCATATGAATGCTTGAGTGACGAAGATAGACCAAAACAAAAATAAACAAAAACTAAAATATTTTTTTGGTGGTGTTGATTGCAAACTTCCCCACTAGCTCTTGCACCATTTTCCTAGAAATCTATCCAATTTTACATAGATATTATTTCAAGGTAGAAAATCTTTTAGATTTTGGAAGGACAAGAATTCTACTAATTTTTTTCTTTCATACTAAGGCTTTCATTTCTTCTAATGTGCTTATATGAATTCAAATGGAATATAATAAAATTGCACTTAAAATAGCATATCCTATAATATATGTTTTTTTTATTATTAGCGTAATTCACTTTGTATAGTTTCTAGGATTATATTGACTCTAGCCCTATTGATTTCATTATAGATACAACCACATTTCTCATGGATGACATGAAGATCACTCAAATTCTTATCAACCTTGTTGCCCTCATTATATTGCTCCTAAGGCCTATGACCATGGGTTTGTTGAATGGATATATTTTGGCAAGTTTCTTTATTGACTCTAGATATTTCACCTACTTGTGATACTCAGAAATAAGAAGAAAAATAAGTGGGTGTGTTTTTTAGTTGGGAGATGGTATAGCTTGAATCAATGCATACCAGATTTGTCTTTGGTTTTTTGGTTTGGGCTTGACTCATCTTGACTTTAGCGTGTGAGTCTTCCATCTTCTTCTTTTTTTTTTTTTTGAACGTGTCATATATACTTTTGTTTGAATGGTCATATAAACACTCGTTCATAAAAATGTTGATTTAATTAATAAATTTTCTTTACCCTTAAATTCATTAAAATTTATGTAATATTTTTTATGTCAAGTTGTTTGGAAAGAATATTTATTATCTCAAACTTTTGAATGTGTGAAAAACTATAATCATCAAACTTATTTATGAAATTAAAATTGAATTTAATAAAATTACTGATAAAATAACTATGAAATAATCTAATTGATGACGTTAGTGACAACATGAAAAGAATACAAATATATTCCTAGCAATGATTTTATTTTAGGGTAATAAGCACAAGCAATTTAAAATCTTTCTTAGTCCACAATTTGTATTAGATTGCATGATTTTTTTTTATCAACCCATATTTTCTAGTGGACTTTATGATCAATTATTGGTCAAAAAGTTGATCATAACTAGTTTTGTAGTCCAATAGAAATTGTGGGCTAGATAAATATTTTAGACAATGTGTTTATCAACCCTCATAATAAAATGAGTCATTTGATGAATGGGGTTATATAAGTTGAAGATTCATTCATATTAAAGAGTCTTATTTTGATGGTGTGATACATTTGAAATATTCAATCAACATGTTCTCCAATGCCTTCTCATCTAGTGGATTTTTTCTTGGTGTCAAGAGGCTTCATCCCTCATTCCTATCTATATTATGATAGGATTGTGTTGAGACCATTGTCTCTAGACCTTGTGAGAGGGCATTACCCCCTTACCCAATTGGTAGACTTTTTCCCTTTGATCCCACTTTAACATTACCAAAAATTGCAAGAATATACAAGGGTAATATGCCAACCAATTATGTGGATGCCTATAAATCTATGATTTGAAAAATATGTAATTTATGGGTTATCCTTAGTTAATTTATTTTTCCATGAGAAGACATTAAAAAAAATGATTCACCATGATAATTAATGCACTAAGTCAATGTTCACCAAGATTTTATACTTTCTTTCAATGTATGTAAATTTACTCAGATTTTTTTTTTTGAAAAAAGGATTCATCATGAAAATTAATTCACTTAGCTAAGATTTGCTAGGATCTTATAGAAAATTTTGGGGTCCTTTCTTAAAGTTATCATTGGCGGTTGGTATTTTAGAAGGGGGATGCAATGTATGTCCAACTAATTATATAGTGTATACCTTGGATGGTTCATGTCTAGGGAAAAAAATATTATAAATGATATATTTATTTTCCTCATAATATGTGGCCATAACTTAAAAATTTATATTTATCACGAAAAGAAGAGATGTTCCAAAATAAAGGGATTAACACATGTTATAAATGATGTCTATTTTCCTCATACTGGTAACCGTATCTTAAGGAAATTATATTTTATCACTAAAAGAAAAGAAATTCCAAAAATTCAAGGATTAACAAATATTTTATCACTAAATGTTTTAAAATGATTTCTTAAAATGCTTCATTGTTATCTTGGAATAGTAATTTTTAGTGATTCATTGCTATTTTTCTACATCTTATAAACTCTATTTTAAATATTTAAATGTGGGAAGTTAGTTCATAATATGATTAGCCTATGATCTAAGTTATCTAAGTGTACATAGAGAAAATGCTAACATTTTAATCATGTTACTAGGACCTTCTAATGAATTTTCAAATTGTGTTAGTAATATTTTGATAGTAATGTACATATGCATATCTTTTGAATATTAAAAACATTACACCATAATTCTTGTAATTTTTTTAATGTTTGTAAGCAAATGTTAGTCAATAAGTGATGTTGTCTTTTTATTA